>NC_065885.2:68179023-68900667 GCF_932274485.2 Patella vulgata
CTGCCCCGACGCTGAAATTAAGTGTAATGGGGTAGCATGGACCGGGGCGTATCATAGGCCTGGTGACGATGGTCTACCACTTCAGGTTGTGTAGTTAAGCTAATTATGACTCATGTCTATACCCGTGTTACATCGGGTCAATCGCTAGTAAAAAATATTTATAGGTTTAATAGAATTTACTGGAGGATACATTGTAACAAATATTTACAGGTTTAATAGAATTCACTGGAGGATACATTGTAATTAATATCTGTAAAACACTAGAGGATATATATATAGCTATTTATTTAATTAGTCCACTAATTTCACTGGCATTAATCAAAATAATCCATACATCTTCTGATTTAACGGGGTTTGGGTGGCCGAATGGTTAACGCGTGCAAGTAGAATCATAAGGTCTGTCATTGAGTCAAGTGGCGTGGTTTCGATTCCCGGCTTGTAAGTGACAAGGAGTAAGATCGCCTGTCGAACTTTGTGGGTTTTCACTGATCTCTCCGTTTTCCTCCCATTGCAAAAGACCGCTACGCACAAGCGAATTATTGAAATAAAATTGAACTGTGTTAGTCCCAAAATGACCTAGTTTGTGTGTGTGTGTCTGTCTCTCTCTCTCTCTCTGTGTCTTTCGCTCTGTCTGTCTGTCTCTCTCTCTGGGGGGTGAGGGTGATGGCTGAATGGTTAGCGTGTGCACGCTGTATCATAAAGTCTGTCATTGAGTCAACTGGCGTGGTTTCAAATCCCCAGTTGTACGTGACAAGGAGTAGGGTTGCCTGTACAACCTCGTGGGTTTTTTTCTCCGGGTCCTCCGGTTTCCTCCCACTGCTAAAGACCCCTACGTGCAAGCGAATTATTGAATAAAATTAAACCATATGTTAGTCCTGAAATGACCTAGTTTGTGTCGAGTGGACGTTAAACTCCATTTCTCTGTCTCTCTCTCTCTGTCGCCTCTCTCCCCTCTCCCTCCCTTCCCCCCTCCCCCGGTTTAAGTCTGATAACCTGGATTAATTCACGGAGGAATTCTTTATGATTACAGAGACTTTTAAATCTGACGAAAAAAAACAGACACTTGGATTGAAAATAATTTGATGCGTTTACACAAGAATATATAATATGATCAATTTGTTACGGACACAAAAAACTGTTAAACAATCTCTGTTTTTGACAGCAGATAAACGATTTCTGTGAGATTAATGTGAAATTTTTTACCAGGAACACATTAAATATTTACACGTACACAACAAACTGACAATCAATAAATTGTTGTTGAGATTTATCCTGTTAACTAAAAGTTACAGAATGAAAAATCTATTTTAGGTAATGGCTGGAAAATAAGAAATGAACACGATACGTTGATAAATTATTAAAAGACATTTGACCACATTAACATCCCAATTTGATATTCAATTGGGGTCCTTGTCTTACATGCAAGCGAATTATTTAATAAAAATTGTATCATATGTTATATCCCAAATAAGTCTCTCTTTCTCAAATGGTAATGAATTTTTGTTCTTTTTTTTTTCTCAAATGACAAAATAAAAAGACCCAAAAAAGAAAAAACAAACGAATTAACAATGCAGTCCTTGAGTTTTTTGAGAATGATAAAATCGTGAAAATTTTTTTTTTTTTTCCCAATGACTGTAAACAAATAATACCCGTATTGGAATTTAAAATAAAAATATGATCAGTTTCAATAAATTACAATGAAAGTATTAAACTTCGTTAACGACTAAACATACATGTACTCACCTTGAGGACCGATAGGTTGTTACTGTTTATCTAATGAGAAAACTGGATAATCAAGTCAACCACCTTGTTGGCTACAAGCCCAGACGTTTATGCCAACTTACTGACAGACGCTATAAATATCAGTGTAAATACTGTACACATGCATTGCATGTCAAACCATGTATATAAGTCAAACATTTACTTGTTGAATGTTCCATCACGTTTACAGTTTTATCGCGGCAGTCCATCTGTTTTATAACATGATGATCTCTGCTTCTCGGTGTTTGATAAATATAATATCTCATGAATACTCAATTACGACTAGGAGACCATTATACGCTCTGTTCTATATAAATGTTTCCCATGACATTTATTCTCGTACCATTAACAATATTGTCTTGTTATTTATACATCGCCATCTTGTGTTATTTATTTTATGTGCAGTTCGCGTTTTACTCACCACCAACAGAGTTAAAGGGACCCAAGCAAACGCCCTAAACCTTAAAAAAGATATTGAAATATTTAAAAGTGATCTACTGGGCCCTTGCTTGGCAAGATATGAAATCTATACACTAAAGTAATTAAAGCAGCCCCCTTAATACATGATATATTTTTTTTTGGGGGGGGGGGCATTTGAAACAGGTAATTTTCTCAATAGACTTGTAGTCACGTCAGTTTATGGTCCTAGTAACCTTAACACAGCTTTACCCACAACGCGATCTAAATTTACATAATTTCATGATATACAATAGTTTTATTCAAATAAGAGTTGATTTATTTTTATTTCTATATAACCATTATCGTGTATGTTTCTGTAGTATTAGCATACGTACTTGCGAAATTGAAAAGAGAATAACAGATTTTTTTTATAAAAATTTACCAATTTTGTAAGCCTAAATTTAAGAGATGAACTACACATGGTAGGTATTGCTATTACAACTCAGGTATTGCCATTACAACAGGTATAAGTTAATTACAACAGGTATAAGTTAATTACAACTCAGGCATTTAATATTTGATTTGGAAAACAGACTAATTAATTACTGAGCACGGCTTGAAGGTAAATAGTTTAAAACCTTACACTCGTTATCTAATCTAGATGAACTAATTTAAACTATGTGACAGTAGGAACCTATTTTTTTTTGCAATGGTTTTCCAACAGTGGTTTGAAACTAAACATTAAAAACAGAAACTCCTGCTATAAAACAGCACAACTACACGATACCTGGGGCCTGTTTCACGGAATTTTAACTAAGATAAAATCCAAATTTTTGTAATTTGATTGGATAATATTAGATTGATTTTAGTGCTTAACCAATTAAAATTGAAGTATCTACTAGAATTTGGATTTTATCTTTAGTTAAGATTTCGAGAAACGCTGGCCCTGAGTTGTAGAGATTTGTAGATGGGGCACTCTGTGGAGAGGATTTCAAATGCCCTCCTTTTCATGAAACCTGTATCCCTATACAGTATAGTGCACGGGTAGGGTCATCTCTAGAATATTCTCTGGCTCTTTCAGTTTCCTCGCATTGCTAAAGACCCCTACGCACAAGAGAATTATTGAAATGAAATTGAACCATGTGTTAGTCCCGAAATTAACTAGTTTGTGTCGAGTAGAGATGTGTGAAATACTAAGAGACTGTATTTTAGCCATGTGACTTTTAAAATTTGAAAGTTAGAAGTGTAGGTAAATATGACCAGTTCTCTCTCTCTCTCTCTCTCTCTCTCTACCTCTCTCTCTCTCTCCCTCTCTCTCTCTCTCCCTCTCTCTCTCTCTCTCTATCTGATAGTACTTATATTATTTATTACAGGTTTTTACTATTTACTTGTTGTGTTTGATGCGTTCTCCTACCATTAGGGGCCTAATAAACTAAATAGATAAGCTAATAATATTAAACAAAAATATCTAAGGTCCAAAAAATATTGATTTCTGAAAGAAAGAATTTTGATATATATGATGTTATTTGATATTGAGTTAAAAGCAGTTTTATATTCTAATCCCTCAGATGTTTTTCTTTGGATGAATATTTTGTTTGTAATTTGCATTAATTAAGGAGGTTGGCGTTCATTGACATCTTTCTCAATTACATGTAGAATATTATCAAAGATAACATTATAGACGGGGCCTTTCTTGTTAAAATATATAGACAATACAAAAGGAATATATTGAAAATTTCAGTCCTATTAATTTCGGTCAAAGTACTTTATTCTGAGCAAAGATATCATTGAGCAAAGATAGTCTCGATTGTCAAGTACCATTGCTATGATAATAAACAAAGTCTTGAATTTATCATTAAATTATTAAATGGCGTGGCTGTTCCAATCCATTTAATATCATAGCCTTCTGATGATCTAGCGGGTCGTTTATGGGCTTAAAGTGTCTAAACATTGATATATACTGTATAACATTTGAAGCCAGTTTAAAAACCTGACATATGCAGATTTAGCTTTTACATAATGCAATTTTAAAAGAAAAACATATGGATATATCCTGCTTTAATGTTTATAAAAACATTCAACATAAAGGGCACCTGTCCACAGACAGGGCACCTGTCCACAGACACACCAATTATTACAGGCACAATCTGAATAAAACACAGATCCTATTTCGTTTCGTTTTTCTAGTTTAAAATTTCGTTTTACTTGTCTTTATTACACTAGGATCTGGAAGAATTGTTATCATTGACATGTTCTGAATGGTGTGAGGGATTAGCCAATGAAACGGTCTGTTACTGCGAGCTTTAGGCGTGTTTTGCACAGAACTGTGGGTATTGCACTAGTAACATCATTGCTGATTGGTTAATCATGGTACCTAGCAAAGTCTGTGACAGGTGTCAGGTTGCCTTATGATAGGCTTGAAAACATCCTATCATGGCAAAATCCACCCCTCGTCCGACCTCCATTCCTCCAAAATCCACCCAACGTCCGACCTCCATCCCTCCAAAATCCACATCTTAACCTCTATTACATTCAATTAATATGAGCCACCAGGGCTCAGTGAATACAGCGCAGACTCACTAACTAGGAAGTCCCAAGTTCAATCCTACATGTAGTGTTGACCCTGTCTCCCTCGTCAGTGGTGTAAGATGGAGGACCAGGCAAGGGACAGAGTCTAGTCAGTCGGATGGTACAAAAATAACCAGTTTCTGAGAGAGATTAATGTGCTCAACACAAACTATGTCATTTCAGGACTAACACATGGTTCTATTTTATTTCAATAATCAGCTTGTGCGTAGGGATCTTTAGCAGTGGGAGGAAATTGGTGGGCCTGGAGAAAACCCACAAGGTTGGACAGGAGGCGACCCTACTTTTTGTCACGTAAAAGAACCTAGACTGATGAAGGGTAAAGGGAAAAGACGATGTTTGGGAACAATTTATCTGTATGCCTATAGGACATTAAATTGTATTTTATTTTATTACCTGAACGTTGTCGATCTGAGTTGAAGCAGACAAATAGAACTATTATATCAATAAACATGTTTTTATTTATTGATGTAGGGTTTACAGATCTGTATAATTTAAAACATCACCTGTTTCTATAGAAATATATCAACTAATATCAACTAATTTAATAAAAAAAACCCTGTTTATTATATAACTACATATTTAATTCATCAATACAGTTCGTACAGTAAGAGATAGACATATGAGTTTATCCGATGCAGTACTGAGTAATTCATAAACACAGTGTGTACAATGGGGAGAGAGGGGGAGAAGAGTGGGAGAGAGGGGGAGAGAAGGGGGAGAAGAGTGGGAGAGAAGGGGGAGAAGAGTGGGAGAGTGGGGGGGAGAAGAGTGGGAGAGAGGGGGGAGGAAAGAGAGAGGAGAGGAGAGAGAGAGAGGAGAGAGAGAGAGAAAGAAAGAGAGAGAGAGAGTTTAAGTCTACTTGACACAAACTACGTCATTTCGGGACTAACACATGGTTTAATTTTATTTCAATAATTCGCTTGCACGTAGGGGTCTTTGGTCGTGGGAGGTAGCCGGAGGACCAAGAGACAACCCACGAGGTTGGACAGGCGACCCTACTCCTTGTCACGTACAACCGGGGAATCAGGGTGCGTTGATCCCCCCCCCCCCCAAACCAGAGATGGCTACGGTTTGTTTATTCTACCTGTCTGTCTGTTCCGGGTTGCCGGCTGCAGGAGAGACAGAGACAGAGAGAGAGAGAGAGAGAGAGAGAGAGACCCCAAGGTAAAGTTGTATAGCTTAACTAACTTATAGTACAACAAGTTTATTTCAATGATTATGTCATTATAGCTTTGTTGATGCAGAATAGATTAAAATATGTCCATTTTATATTCTGTGGATTGTAAATTGAGAGGAGTTTTTTCTTGATTATAAAACATCAAGTGAAATGGTTGTCTGTTTGAACTTTCTGAAGGAGGGACAAGTAGCATCAGGTGGTCTAGAGATAAGTGGTATCAGGTGGTCTAGAGACATGTGGTATCAGATGGTCTAGATACAAGTGGTATCAGGTGGTCTAGAGAAAAGTGTTATCAGATGGTCTAGAGACAAGTAGCATCAGGTGGTCTAGAGACAAGTGGTATCACATGTTCTATATAGTTGGCATAACCTGCCTTGAGTATGACACCTGTCAAGTTGTAAGATTTCCAAATCAGAAAAGAATATGTACACTTTCCATTTTTGTGTGTAACACCCTTGTCTTTGTATAACAGATTAACACCCACTTTTGTGCCTTCTGTTGTGAATAACAGATTGACACTCTCTACTGTGTATAACACCCCATTTTGTGTATGGATATAACGTCACACTTTGTGTCGGAAATATAGTAATATATCAATAAAAAAAAAAAAACCAGAAAAAAAAGTCAAATCTGTTTGATGACAGATGTAAAGGGGGGCTTATGTCGACCTTGCAACTGAAAGCAACTGCCGTTTCGACAACTGGGGGCAACTGAAAAAAGTCGACCTGAGTGCCTCATACAACTCAAAGCAACTAGTTGCAGTCAGTTGCAACTTTCTGCAACTTTCTGCAACTGACTGCAACTAGCGGTAACTAGCTTCAGTCCACATGAGCATTGTTGCAACTGGAAATAATATCACGTGATAAGAAACATGTGTCATGTGACTTTATAAATAAGCAAATGGAAGCGAACGAAGACACACACTTTTCAAATGATGATGTTGACAAAAATATACTAATAGAATTGTAGAAAGACCGACCGTGCCTTTGGGTTGCTTCTTCTGAGTTATTCACCATTTTGTTAATCACGTGATGAATAAATTAACAGTCACATGTTAAGTATGATCGCTATCAGTTCCGAGTTGACATAAGCGCCCAGAATTCAGTTGCTGCCAGTTGCTGATATGATCGACTTAAGCAACCTTGCAACTGACTGCGACTAGTTGCTCTGAGTTTCAAAGTTGACATAAACCCCGCTTAATGTTCTAGAGTCTACAAGCCTTCCTAATTCTTAAGTCCTTTATTATCTTTGCATTACAAAACCGATGGATAGGTGACTGGGGTAAAAAGTCTTTGGGGGGGGGGGGGATCCAAATTCCTTAAACTGAACAGAGATAGCATGCGGTTCCTAGAATACCAATGACCATTTAAATCTCTAAAACAATAATTAATTTAAAACCAATACAACAGGTTACAGACAACAATTACGTAATAACAACACGAGTGATATGAAGAAGGGCCAGTGTGTGTGTGATACAGTGTGATAGATAAATTACTTCCTTCCTTGTCTTATTACACTGATTATAGATGAATTAAAGCAGTTGTTAGACGGTAACCTCGGGGTAAATGGACATCTGCCAACTTGTTGAGATAGAAATTGATTATTGTTCAAGTTGGAGTGTAATAATAACAATTAATTCAAGATTACGTTTTAACTCTCTACACTGTCTCGTTCACAAATATTTCTTTTTAAATTCTTTTTAAAGCTTTATTTTGAGCCACAATGGAAGACATATATCACTGTAACCCAGGTATCATTTAATCTTGTGTATCTAGCACTAATTTCTTTTACATTTTAAAAGGGGGGGGGGGGGGTGGATGGCTGAATGGTTAGCACACTGTTGTATCATAAAGTCTGTCATTGACTCGACTGTCGTGGTTTCGAATCCCCAGTTGTACGTGACAAGGAGTAGGGTCGCCTGTCCAACCTCATGGGTTTTCTCCGGGTCCTCCGGTTTCCTCCCACTGCTAAAGACCCCTATGCGCAAGCAAATTATTGAAATAAAATTAAACCATGTGTTAGTCCCAAAATGTCCTAGTTTGTGTCGAGTGGACGTTAGCCCCCATTTCTCTCCCTATCTCTTTTACATTTTAAACTCCTCAAAAGCTGTATGGAAGACATATATAAATAAAATGAAATGGGGTTTAACGTCCACTCGACACAAACTAGGGTTTAACGTCCTACTGTTCTGCTCCTACTGGGCTAATGAAGACAGGCTTACACCATACAGTGTGTTATAAGGACATTTTGCATGGACAGCGGTGCTACTGTCAACTGCAGTGGTTCTCAACCTTTTTTTGCCAACGGCACACCTTGGAACACTTGAAAAAATTATCGGCACACCTGGCTAAATATATATGAAAAATATTTAAATTTTGCAAAATAAATACATGGCAAGATATAGACGACATACACCCGTAGACACAGACTAGTCATAGGCACATAAAGTGACTCAAACTAAATAAAGAAAAACACAGCTATGACCTTATCAGTAGGAACCAATGAATACTCAGTTGGGATCACATGGTTTTTTTCATTTTCTTAGTGTGCCGTCCAAAATTTCGCGGCACACTGGTTGAGAATCACGGGTCTACTCTTATATCGAATTCCAACTGTCAAGGGTTCTTTTACATGCATGCCAATATGTATAAAGGACCATGGTTTATGGCCCATCCGAACGACTAGACACTTTCTTGTCGGGGCCCTCCTTCCTGGGCATCAGACATGGGGAAACCACTTCAGAACATCCTTAGGAATTTTCTCAGCCAACCTCCTGGTTAACAAGCCAGCATCTTACTCATTGATCCACTGTAGCTCTCAAGATATCTATATATATAGAGAGAAATGGGGTTTAACATCCACCCAACATAAACTAGGTCATTTCGGGACTAACACATGATTCAATTTTATTTCATTAATTCACTTGGGCGTTGGGGTCTTTAGCAGTGGGAGGAAACCGGAGGACCTTAAAAAAACCCATGAGGTTTGACAGGCAACGCTACTCCTTGTCACGTACAAGCGGGGAATCGAAACCCCGCCTCTTGACTCAAGGCATATATAATAATCAATACAGTAGTTCGACCTCAGTTGATTTAATTATACTGTGTAAAAAAAAAAAAAAATATGTAAATAAATAATACAACTGTGGATCAATATACTAATTTGGTTAAAACACTTTGGTTGTTAAAAGCTTTTGAGCAGAGTGTTTTCATAAAAAAAATTTAAATAAAAGAGAAGCAACATGATATATTAATTGTTGGTTGCTATAAAATCAATTCTGTATGAAAACAGGGATTCAGATACATACAGGATTGATGTGGCGTGACTAGAGCCCCATACACAAGGATCAACGCCAAACTGTGTTCCTCTTAAACCGCTAAAATGGTGCAAAGGTTGAGGGAGAAAATTGAGGTTGTGCAGGCTGAGGTTTTTATACGAGTGTAATTTAATAACCTGTGTTAACCTGTGGTAACCTGTGGTAACCTGTGGTAACCTGTGTAACCTGTGGTAACCTGTGTAACCTGTGTTAACCTGTGGTAACCTGTGGTAACCTGTGGTAACCTGTGTTACATGATTATCAGATAAAAAGAAATTGTTTTCAGAACATTAGTTTTGACTTGAATCTCGAGTGTATTGAGTGAAATCTTTAATTACTGATTTACAATCTCCCCATTAATGATTTCTGCTCTGGAATAACAAAATTACCTCATTTATAATGAGTTCCCCTTCTTTTATACTGATATGTCCCCTTTAATAAAGAGTTTTTCCCATTGATAATGAGTTCTACCCCTTTAATATTGAATTCAGGCTTTAATAACAAGTTTTTCCCTTTAATAATGAGTTCATGAGCCCCCTTTTAATAATGAGCCCTCCCTTTTTAATAATGAGCCCCCCCTTTAATAACTATATACCCCTTTTAATAATGAGCCCTCCCTTTAATAACTATATACCCCTTTTAATAATGAGACCTCCCTTAATAACTGTATACCCCTTTTAATAATGAGCCCCCCCTTTAATAACTATATACCCCTTTTAATAATGAGCCCTCCCTTTAATAACTATATACCCCTTATAAAAATGAGCCCTCCCTTTAATAACTATATACCCCTTTTAATAATGAGACCTGCCTTTAATAACTATATACCCCTTTTAATAATGAGCCCTCCCTTTAAATAATGAGCCCTCCCTTTAATAACGAATTACCCCCTCTTTTTTTATTGAGGTTCCCCCTTTAATTATGAGGTTCGAATTTAATAATGAGTTCCCCCCTTTAATAATGATTCCCACTCCTCTCTTTGATAATGAGTTTTCTCCTTTAATACAAGTTCTCCTTCAATAATGAGTTCCCCTTTAAACTAGTATCCAATGTAAATAAACATGAAATGTAATAAAATATCATAATGAGATATTGAAGGATCAGAATTAGAAATCGATCAAAACACAGCCACTTTATATGTCTGATCGTAAATCGTGTTAAATAAAATCTATTCTTACAAATGATAATTAATACAACCTTATTTTTACATTTCTATAACCAGTTAAACTTGTATCAATACAAAATAGAATATTCCTGCTTACCTGAACACCCCTATTTTTGTCAATGAGAATGACCTGAAGCTGAATACAAACATTAAATCTATAGGTGATTCCATGACGGTGTGGGTAGGTGCAGGTTGATTCTATCTTTAAATCTGTATTGGTAAAAATATTCCTTGTAATTCCTATTGGTGAGTCTGACTGGACAAGTTACTGATGTTGGTTGTGTGTAATATGAATTGATGTGAGGTTTGAACTGTGATATATAGAATTTACTGGTGTATATTGGACCGTGGTCTATTGGTATATCAATGATTGACTGGTTTAACTGAGGTAGTAGTATAATAGGTGGGGGGCTGTTATTGTTGTTTAAGTCTTTATTAAATATGGAATAAATCTGAGAGACAGAGAGTTTTTACTACTACTATAAATACAGCAGTACAAACGGCAGTGAACTTGACTGTCGTTCTGAAGGTTAAAGCCAACAGACACAAAGGGTGCAATACTATAATCTACTGCTGAAGGCTGTTACGTACGGGTGTGTGTGTGTTTTACCTTAAGACCGTCTGCTTCTTCTACCTTCGTCTTGTGTTCATGTCAAATTATAGATAAAAACAGTCGCCACTTCAGCAAATAAACCGACAAAATGTTGTCCAAGAAAATGTTCAGTTTCCGGAGCAATAACAATTCATCTACGGAGAATTTTGATAAGTTTAATTCCGGAGAGAAAATGGCTAATTTAGAGGATGGCGGGGAGGAAGCGTACCGTGCCCGAGCGGGACGTAAGCGTCATTCAGTGCAACTAGATAAGAGAATTACTCAGCAGTTAATGGGCAGTATTGACCGACGGTCTAGTAATGCTAGTACCGGTACCGTCGACTCACTGTGTAAGTATATATATATACATATATTTATATGACAATGACATTATATCTGATGAGCTCCCCAGGTGAGCAAAAAATATTTTAAAAATGTTACTAAATCAGATTGTGTCGGCATACCTTTTATCTTTTCATCGTTTACCGTGAAACAAAGTAGTGCAGCTTTACGGCTATGCTGATATTTTCAGATATATATATAAATGCGCCAGATTTTAAATTAAAAGGATGTCATTGTGGCACAGTGGAGTTTATCATTTTCTTTCGTTTTATCTGTCTTATAAATACTTCGTTATGATCTCACCTATGATTGGTCCCAATTTAACTCGTAATATGAAATCGTGTCAAAACAACGATCTCTGAAGTAATAATTCCTGTCTGTAAGTCCATCACGACAAATAAAAACTTAATAAATCAATAAGCTAATTACTAAACATAAGCTTCTGGTTTAAAGTGGGATATCATTGAGTCAATTGGCATGGTTTCGATTCCTCGGTTGTGCAACTTCGTGAGTTTTCTCCAGATCCTCCGGTTCACTCCTACGCGCAAGTAAATTATTGAAATAAAATTGAACCATATGTTAGTCCCAACCAAAATGACCTAGTTTGTGTCGAAGGACGTTAAACCCCATTTCTCTCTCTATATATATATATAGAAATGGGAAATGAGGTTTTAATTATAACGTCGTAGTTTTCTGTGCTGTGCAACCAGACAAATGAAGGCCGATAGGAAAGTGATTAAAGTAGGTGAATATTAATAGATTTCTATTTCCTTTTGTAATTCATGGGTGGAGAAAATTATTTCATATTGAATTAATTTATTTCAGTTGGGACTAAATGTAACGTAATGTGGAATGTTCATTAATTGATTTCAGTTTCCTTTCAACAGTTTAGAAAATCATTTCGACATTAAATTAATTTATTTTAAATGGACTAAACCCTTTAACACCTAAATAGGGGCCCATTAGACCGCATGCTCAGTGGTGGAGTCCCTTAGATCACCCCAAACTGCCTAGTCACGTGTCCAGGGGCGGTGTCCCCCATGAACTAGTAATGGTTCATATCACATAATACAGAAAGCTTTTCACTCATCTCAGGCATGCCGGCCAACCTCGTGGGTTTTCTCCGGGTCCTCCGGTTTCCTCCAACTGCTAAAGCCCCCTACGCACAAGCAAATTATTGAAATAAAATTGAACCATATGTTAGTCCAGAAATGACCTAGTCTGTGTCGAGTGGATGTTAAACCTCATTTCTCTCTCAGTTTCTCTCTCAAGCCTGTCTTGGATTGTGCAACACACAGGTCTTTAGTTGTGGGAGGAAACCAGAAGTCCCGGAGAAAACCCACGAGGTTGGACAGGCAACTCTACTCCTTGTCACGTACAACCGGGGAATCGAAACCACGCCACTTGATTCAATGACAGACCTTATGATCTAACCTGTATGTTTTAAAGCGACATTAAAGGAGCTAAATCGCTAATATTTTGGATCTAGAAATTGACACAAATGGGTCCCAACGTATATAATAATGTAATATGAATGTATATAAACTGATTTACATTCATTCGTTTCTGTTTTTACTGCAATTTCTAATCAGTTATGTTCGGGGAAATACGCCAGAAGTCTCAATCCAATGGCAATCCCTAGCGTCTGGTTATTCCACTCTATACCAATAGTATTTATTGCGCATGCTCTCCAGATATGAATATGACGTCACCGTTTGACATGACTTGTGGAGTATATCTAGCCTCTTTCTACGAGTCCCTTGTTAAAAATGGCGCTGAAATGCACCATGGTACACGATTTGTGTACCAACGGTAAAATGTTTATTTTGTCTTAATTATTGGATATCAGAAGCCCATCTTTTCCCCGTAAGATCACAACATCAATTTTGATTTAAATTGACAAATAATTTGTGTTTTCAATGTTGAAGATTTTGGATGATATTGAGTTAGAGACTTGGTTACTTTAAGATAATATCGTCATTATAACCGTTGGTACGATAATAAACAAAGTTAAATCATCCATCAAATAACGTAATTAAATCCACTAAATATCGTAAGCTAACGATGACATCGAGAGTTGATTATGGTCTTGATAAGTTAATTAATGTCTAATTAATAATTTAGATAACATATCAGGCCTAAAGAAAGACCAGCAGTAGGCAGATTTAGTTCTTGCATAATGCATGTTTAAAAATTCGCGCCTTCCCCACCATTTCCTGAAGGTTTGAGGGGTTAATATAGATGTTGTCAATGGTTACTGCGGGTAACTAGTTAGTTTAGTTGTGAAGGTTTGAGGGGTTAGTTAATATAGATGTTGTCGATAGTTACTGAAGGTAACTAGTTAGTTTAGTCGTAGGTAATATTTGTGTAGTTAATACAAGACAAACTAGGTTGGTATTTGACTGTAACGATATGACAGTGTCTAAAACACTCCACGTGTGACTTAATGTCAATAATCCCACAATCCCACTGTCTGACGTACAGGTGACAATATAACACTTGACTGACGTCCGCAACTTTTACCCACGTCTTTAACTCTTTACTTAATCTCCTTGTTTGGAGTACATGTAACAGTATCCCAAATCAAATGGTGGTGGCTTTAAAGCTCACCAGAAAAGCTTCATAATTTTTTTTAAATGATACAAGTAATTATGTCAACATATCATTTCCATAAGTATACCACGAACCCCAATGTCAATATTGTCTGCCACAGGTAAATTTCAACAATGGCGATTTTCACCGTTCTCCGTGAGTGCTCATAACTTTCTGCCAATAAAAAATCTGTGACGTCATTTTAGTCCTTCTGCTCATAGAAAGATAGACTAGAATATCAGCAGAAGGGATAAAATGAAGGAAAGTTAGAATTACCTGCAGAGGTAATTTACCTGTGGCAGGTAACATTGACATTCGGGATCGTGTTGACATAATTACTTGCATTATTTTTAAAAAATTTTGAAGCTTTGTATAATATCCTAGTATTCTACTCTGATTGTGTATTACGCCATACAGTGAGCTCGCTATTGGGGTAACCTTACTCAGACATCAGCGCTGCAGTCTTATTTCAAATTCCAACTGTCAAGGGTTCTTTTATGTGCATGCCAATATGTACCTGGGACCATATGTTAGTCCTGAAATGACCTAGTTTGTGTCAAGTGGACTATAAACCCCATCTCTCTCTGTTTTTTTCTTTCCACGTTAATTAACATTTTATTTACCCTTGAACATTTAGTGACTTGGTTTGGTCGAATTTGAGGGGGGCTTTTACTTGTTTATAATTATTTTTTTTTATGGTCCTTCTATCCAGCCTCGTCCTTCTATCCAGCCGTGTGGGTTTTCTCCGGGTCCTCCAGTTTCCTCCCACTGCTAAAGACCCATACGCACAAGTGAATTATTGAAATAAAATTTGAACCTATGTTAGTCCTGAAATGACCTAGTTTGTGTGGAGTGGACATAAATCTCTCTCTCTCTCTCTCTCTCTCTCTCTCCTCTCTCTATCTCTCTCCTCTCTCTCTCTCTCTCTCTCTCGCTCTCAATCCCCTCTCTGTGTCTTCCCCACATCCCTCTCTCTCTCTCTCTCCTCTCTCTCTATCTCTCTCCTCTCTCTCTCCCTCTCTCTATCTCTCTCTCCTCTCTCTCTCCCTCTCTCTATCTCTCTCTCCTCTTTCTCTCTATTTCTCTCTCTCTCTCTCTCTCTCTCTCTCTCTCTCTCTCTCTCCTCTCTCTCTCTATCTCTCTCTCTCCTCTCTCTCTCTCTCTCGCTCTCTCTCTCTCTCTCGCTCTCAATCCCCTCTCTGTGTCTTCCCCACATCCCTCTCTCTCTCTCTCTCTCTCTCCTCTCTCTCTATCTCTCTCCTCTCTCTCTCCTCTCTCTCTATCTCTCTCTCCTCTCTCTCTCCCTCTCTCTATCTCTCTCTTCTCTCTCTCTCTATTTCTCTCTCCCTCTCTCTCTCTCCTCTCTCCTCTCTCTCGCTCTATCTCTCCCACCCCTCTCTCTCTCTCTCTCTCCCCTCTCTCTCTCAATCCCCTCTCTCAATCCTCTCTCTCTCTCTCTCTCCTCTCTCTCTATCTCTCTCTATCTCTCTCCTCTCTCTCTCCTCTCTCTCTATCTCTCTCTCCTCTCTCTCTCCCTCTCTCTATCTCTCTCTTCTCTCTCTCTCTATTTCTCTCTCTCTCTCCTCTCTCCTCTCTCTCGCTCTATCTCTCCCACCCCTCTCTCTCTCTCTCTCTCTCCCCTCTCTCTCAATCCCCTCTCTCTCTCTCTCTCTCTCTCTCTCTCTCTCTCTCTCTCTCTCTCTCTCTCTCTTCTCTCTCTCTCTATTTCTCTCTCCCTCTCTCTCTCTCCTCTCTCCTCTCTCTCGCTCTATCTCTCCCACCCCTCTCTCTCTCTCTCTCTCCCCTCTCTCTCTCAATCCCCTCTCTCAATCCTCTCTCTCTCTCTCTCTCTCTCTCTCTCCTCTCTCCTCTCTCTCGCTCTATCTCTCCCACCCCTCTCTCTCTCTCTCTCTCCCCTCTCTCTCTCTCAATCCCCTCTCTCAATCCTCTCTCTCTCTCTCTCTCCTCTCTCTCTCCCTCTCTCTCTATCTCTCTATCTCTCCCACCCCTCTCTCTCTCTCTCTCTCTCTCTCTCTCTCTCTCTCGCTCTATCTCTCCCACCCCTCTCTCTCTCTCTCTCTCCCCTCTCTCTCTCAATCCCCTCTCTCAATCCTCTCTCTCTCTCTCTCCTCTCTCTCTCTCTCTCTCTCTCTCTCTCTCTGCAGCATAACATACATAAAGATGAAATACTACCTTTAATACCCTACTGTTTGTAATAGTCGTGATCAATAGATGTAATAGTCGTGATCAATAGATGTAATAGTCGTGATCAATAGATGTAATAGTCGTGATCAATAGATGTAATAGTAGTGATCAATAGATGTAATAGTCGTGATCAATAGATGTAATAGTCGTGATCAATAGATGTAATAGTTGTCATTTTATGTATTTAAGGTTAGAATTAAGTTTAAGTCAATAGTTTTACATATTTTATAATTTATCACCAGTATGTATAAGGTAACAGATTTATTTATAATCTTAAAACTTTTTACACAGCCGTCAATAATCTTTCATCTCTGTCAATAATCTTATCATGTTCAAACGTTCATCTCGGATAATTTATGTTTCCATTCTCTTTTATTGGTGCAAGGAAAACAATTGTGTGAAGTTTGATTGATTAAAGAGTTAAACTAAAGTTTTACTAATATATTGTTCTATGTATCTCTTATGTGATGGTCACAGGTAACACTAAACAGGTAACACTAAACAGGTAACACTAAACAGGTATCACTAAACAGGCAACACTAAACAGGTGTCTTTATCCAATTCTCAAGTTACTGTGATATGAAAGTGAATTTAGGTTGTAGGTTACTAATCCTCATAGCATATTGCATACTGCATATCTACCAATCTTCATTAACAGGGTTGGTTGAGTATAGCTTATAGATAAATTACAAAAAGTACAGAATACTGCGGCTAGACTTGTTACTTTAACTAAGAAAGGTGCCCACATAACTCCTGTTTCATATAATTTACACTGGTAACCTGTTAAATATCAAATTGATTTTAAGATTTTATTACTTACTTTTAAATGTTTAAATCATTTAGCTCCTGTTTACCTCTCAGATCTTTTAGAACTTTATACACCTGGCCGGTCATTATGTACATCAGATAAACTACTTTTAAAGCCCAAAACAGTCCAACTAGTCTCTTATGGTCAGCGTTCTTTTAGTTATCAAGCACCTGTTTTATGGAATAATCTACCATTTAGTTTAAGATGTTGTACATCTCTATATTCTTTTAAAAAACAACTTAAAACACATTTATTTAATCAGGCTTTTAACTGACTCTGTATACAATCGTTAACATGCCCATAATCTTGTTGTTTATGTGTGATTTACATTGTCACTTTGTAAAGTGCCCCTGTTATATGAAAGGGTGCACTATAAATATGCTGTAATAATAATAATAATAGTGGGACATTAAATATTATTTCATGTCTTGCACATATCTTTATCCAATAGTGAAGTTACAGTGAAATTAGAATGGCCACTTGTTGGTCCAGGCATTAAAGCATCGTCAGATAGGATGAAAAATTGAGGCCTGGAGTACACATTGGTATGCACATAAAAGATAGATCCCTTGGCTGTTGGAATTCGATGGCGTATGCCGTATGCCCGTCGTCATTAGCCCAGTTCGGAGCAGAACAGTAGGACGTTAAACCCCATTTCACTTCATTTCATTTCATTTCTCTTGTAGCACTCTTCGTGTTGTACCCCATTCTTTATTAGCCTGGATGGCAGCAGTTGATGCAGAAAACGTAGCTTTATTATATTTAATATCGTAATAACACCAGACATAGATAATTGTATGATATAACTACATAATAAATAAAATACAAATTTATTGAATTAAAAATATTCTAGACTATATATTGATCAGAGGAACAGAGGAGCGGGGGGGGGGGGGGGGTAGGTTTTATATAGATGATAATTGTTAAATAGCCAAGGTGTTGTTGTATAAGAACAGAGGGGAGGGGGGTTAATGTCATTTCATTGCCTCTCTAAGTGCATCATCTTTACTAATATTTGTGACTGTCGTTTGTCTGTCTGTTCGGGGTTGGCAGCTACACTAGGTCTGCCCTGAGTCTGAAATTTGGGGTATAGGGGTAGCTCGAACCGGGGAGTAACATAGGCCAGGTGGCGTTAGTCTACCACTTCCGGTTTCGGGGTTATGACCCCCGAGCGAAGCCGGGCATTCTTCTGGTATATGATAATTGTTAAACAGCCATGGAGGGAGGGGGTTTAATGTCATTGTCTCTCGTAGTGTATTATATATATGATAATTGTTAAACAGCCAAGTTGTTTTGTTGTATAAGAAGAGAAATGGTCGAGATGTAAATATAAGATAATCTACGTATATATATATATATATATATAACAATACACGGTTACATAGATAATTCTTTTACACATCCTAGATACGTGCCAACATTCCATAAATACGATGACATAAAAATAACTAGATGCAGATGCAGGCTTCGTGATTGGACCGTCATTTTTATCCTTAGGCTACGGTGTAAAATGTGCCATAGCCTAAGCATAAAAATAAGGTTGGGGAATTTTGCCAAGGCTGTGGCATTTCAACCAAGATTCTACAAATATGATGACATAAGAATTATTTGGTGCAAATGTAGGGTTTGTGAAACGAGCATGGGATTTGACCGTCATTTTTATCCTTAGGCTATATGGTGTGAAATGTGCCATAGCCTAAGCATAAAAATAAGGTTGGAGAATTGTGCCATGGCTGTGGCATATTTCAACCAAGATTCTATAAATACGATGATATAAGAATAATTTGGTGCAGATGTAGGGTTTGTTAAAAGAGCATGGGGTAGACTTGTACTCGAGTTACATCATCTCGTGATTATCTAATTACCTTAATGAATCTAACAAACCCACACATTCCCCAAATACAAGGGAGCCACAGTTGTTGGTCCAGAAAGTTCATCAGGATTTTCATGCGTGGTTACCCCTTGTCAGTGGGGCAGGTCGGAGGGCCAGTGTATACATTGGCTTGCACATAAAAGATCCCTTGACAGTTGGAATTTGATATAAGAGTAGGCAGTAGCGCCGGTGTCCATCATAGCACACTGTATGGCGTATGCCTGTCTTCATTAGCCCAGTCGGATCAGAACAGTTGGACGTTAAACCCCATTTCATTTCATTAAATACAATATTTGAAAACTGTAATTTGAAATGGGTGTTTGTTTACGTGATGTTATAGAGAGATGAACTATGGACATTGTTCAAGATTGTTTCAATTACCACAGGGCTGTTAAAATATGTAAATTTATATACATGGTCAACAATTAGTCAGATTAAAAACTGATTCGTGATAAATTATTCTGGTTTGTATGACGCTCCAGGATGAGAGGCTTTAATTCTCAATAATTGATTGATTTGGGGAAGATATTTCTACGTCCTTAAGTGATACTATCACTATGGTAATTAGATGAGTTATAAACAACCCGAGAAGGTCACCCGCTGAGCTGCCATCAAATTCCATGGACGACTGTAATGTCACTTCTCCGTCTGCTAGTGAAAGATAAATCTCAAGGGAGATAATTTGAGATGTTATCAGAGTAGGTCGTTAATGAGGAAAATGTCTGCTTTATTCTGAGTCTATTAACGTTTATTAAAGGGCATGTATAAACGAAAGAAATGTTGTTTGATTTCCTACTGTTCTGATTTGGCCAGGCTATTGAAGTCAAGCATACCCCTTGTCATGTACAATCGGGGTATCGAAACTACGCCACTTGACTCAATGACAGACCTTATGGTAGAACGCGAGCATGCTAACCATTTGGCCATCCCCCCGCCACCCACCCCGCCTACCTTCACGATAACATCTTACTATAATCCTTGAGAAATATTCTGCAATTCACTAATAAAAATGAAACAGGGTTGAATGTCCTACTGTTCTGTCCCGACTGGGTGATTGAAGACCGGCATACATGTACACCATATAGTGTGGTAGCTATGTGGGAATTATCCCAGACAGCAGTGGAATTCCAAGGGTTCTTTTACTTGCACACAGACGTGTACACCAGACCTCAGTTCTTGAGCCCATTCGAAAGACTAGATACTCTTCCTTGTCAGGCCTTCGTCTCGCACTTTTGAAAAGGGGAAACTAGACTGGAATATTCTCGGCCCAACACTGGAATCAAACCCCGGACCTGACTGAGCGACCAACACCGGAATCAAATCGGGACCTGACTGAACCAAAGTCCAAAGTGGTTCTCATGGTAATGCTTCATGATTGTTTTAGTGTTTCCATCTCTCTCTCTCTCTCTCTCTCTCTCTCTCTCAATGACAGTACACCTTTAATGAGGATTATGAGATAGAGATATGATTAATGGTTTTTATCAATGGCAGGGTGACTGGTGTGTATTAAAGATAAGACTAAACAGAGTTATATAGAACATGGTTTACTATCAAACTATTATACCAACCCATCCTATAACAACTCAACTATTCATTTATAGTGTCAATATCATACACAACATGGCAGTATGATTTATACTTCTAGGTCAAATCTGTAACATTCAAAATTTAAAGATACAATTCGGGGGTGGGGGGGTACTAATGGTTTAAACCATGGGGTTTTGATCATAAGGTCTGTCATTGGTTTCAATTCCCCGGTTGTATGTAATAAGGAGTAGAGTTGCCTGTCCAACCTCGTGGGTTTTTCTCCGGGTTCTTTGGTTTCCGCCCACTGCTAAAGACCCCTACGCGCAAGCAAATTATAGAAATAAAATTAAACTATGTTAGTCCCAAAATGACCTGGTTTGTGTGTAGTGGAGGTTAAACCCCATTTCTCTCTTCCCTTGCCTTCAGTCAGTTCGATACAATGGGTAATAAACAAGCTAGTTTAAAATTCCTGGCTGGTTGACACAAACTATTACTCTACAGCCAGATTAATTATTCTGATCAAAGATACGTACAAGATACAGGTTGTTATTATTAAATTCAATAACAATAAACATTTTTTATATCTTGTCAAGTGAAAACATTGTTTATCAACATTGTCTATCTTAATCTTCTTTCTTAAACTAAGTTAATCCAGATTAACAAGGTTTTAAAAGGTCAGAGAAGGGTGTTGGTTTTAAAGGGTCAGTGAAAGGTTGTTGGTTTTAAAGAGCCAGTGAAGGGTGTTGGTTTTAAAGAGCCAGTGAACGGTTGTTGGTTTTAAAGGGTCAGTGAAGGGTGTTGGTTTTAAAGGGTCAGTGAAAGGTGTTGGTTTTAAAGAGCTAGTGAAGGGTTGTTTTAATGGGTCAGTGAAGCTCTTTTAAAGGTTCAGTTAAGGGTCCATGAAGGGTTGTTGACATTTTGGTTTTAAAGAGACCTACATGTAGATCACATTTTTGTAGCCAAATTTCTTGGATTCTGATTGGTCAACGAAGGCTGACCTGTGTCTAACAGTTCTATATATTTCATGGGGCGACACTTGTCTGCAACATGACTGGTTTGAATGCAGACATTAAACCACCTACCACAAAATTCCCTCATGGCACACTGTATGGCCCAGGACGTTAAACCCCATTTCATCTCTTTTATACTGAGATATTTAACTTAAAATTGGTCGTTGAACCTGCAAATTAACCAAATTTGGTCGTTGAACCTGTAAATTAACCAAATGGATTAAAATATGAAAACAAGTTTATATTGGTCATTTTATATCAGTTCATATTATATGACAAATAAATTTTATTATTTCTCCTGGAGGTATATTTAATGGGATAAAAAGGCAATTAACGAGTAATTAATAGGTGTGATTGATGGATTAGCTGATTAGATATAGGTAGCAGGATATACAGGTAAATTATATACACCTCTCACTAATTACAGGTAAATTACAGGTGTGTTTAGTATTTACCTAACAACATAGTTGACTCCATCACCTGCCTTTTATTTGATTCTTACTCGCAAAAAAAACCTTGACTGTTGGATTTTATTTTTGTGCTGGATTGTGCGTAATTTTTGGATATTTGAGGTGACATTATTTCACCTTATGTCGATACGCAGTAAATGTAAGTAGAATTTAGTTCCATATATGAACTAAAAACATATTCAAACTAAATTGTCTATCAAAACGTTTTAATCTAAAGATAACTATCCCATGCCATGAGAAGATTTGGGGTCTCTGCTTTCCATAATATTGCCATACTTTTATTGAAAATAACTACCTGGAAATGTATCTTTAAAGTTGACACGCCAAATCAATTAGATATATTTTAAAGGCTAAACAAGCCCAAGATTCAGATAATTTTGAAGGCCCAAGAAGTCAAATCATTTATTTATTTTTTAAAAAGGTCAAATAAGCCCAAGATTCAGATATATTCTGAAGGTCCAACAAGCCAAATCATTCGGTCATAGCACACGGTATGGTGTATGTCCATCGGAATTAGCCTAATTGTTGTAGAAAAGTAGGACGTTCAACTCGATTTCATTTCTCTGTGGAATCTACCATAATGAATAATTAGTCAAATGAATAATGAATGAAATGAATGAGGAAAAGGCTCCCCCCAGACAATTTGTTGTTTATTTGGTATGGATGAGAGAGAAATGGGGTTTAATGGCCATTCGACACAAACTAGTTCCTTTTGAGACGAACATGATTCAATATTATTTCAATAATTTGCTTACATGTAGGGGTAGCTAGGGTAGGGTTAGGGTTAGTAGCCAGAGAAAACCCATGAGTTTGGGTATACGATCCAATCTGATTTAAACACAGACCCTATTTCGTTTCATTTTAATGATAGTTCAAAATTTCGTTTTACTTGTCTTTACTACATTAGGATGTGGAAGACTTGTTATCATTGATGTGTTCTGAATGGTGTGAGGTATTAGCCAATGAAACAGTCTGTTACGGCAAGCTTTTGGCATGTTTTGCAAGGAACTGTGGGTAATCCACTAGTAACATCAATGCTGATTGTTTAATCAAATATCTGACGTCATAGGGTCAAAAGCCGCTCGTATGACCTCTGACGTGACCTATCGCTACAACCGGTCAGATCTTTATGTAGTGTAGGCTATCGAAAGTATAAAAAAAAAGAAACGGAATATAGATCTTTATTTGAATCAGATTGTTATACGACCCTACTCATTATCGCACGCCCTTTCACTGAATGACAAACCTTATGATCTAAAGATAACTAAATATTAACATATTGTTTATGTTGTTAAATCATGTACATTCACTGCCGACCATTATTAGGGTAATGTTGTCACGTCTATTCTTTGTGTAACGGAATCTATTAAGTCAGGCTAATGTGGACTAAATAATAGATTAATATGATATATTTCCCATCATTCAATAACATCACGCTTTCTAACCTCTATAACAGGATGTTAATAAATGTTTAATGTATTTTATTTGGTTATTGTAAAGTTTGTATTCTGGACGAGTAGCCCCTAATTGTGATATTATTACTCCGAACCCACCTATATTTACATCATTTATTAGGGGACGTTGACCGAGAAAGTTCATCTGGATTTTGTGGCGTTGTTCTCCCTTGCTATTGATGCAGGATGGAGGGCCTGGCAAGGGACAATGTATAGTCATTCCAATGGAACAAAAAACCAAGGTCCTGGGTACATATTGGCGTGCACGTAAAAGAACCCTTGACAGTTGGAATTCGATATAAGAGTAGGCCGTGGTGTTGCCAGGGCAAAATTTCCCTCATAGCACATTGTATGGCGTATGCCCGTCTTCTTTAGTATAGATGGAGCAGAACAGTAGGACGTTAAACCCCGTTTGTTTCCCATTTTGTTGGGTCTTCCTTGACTTAAAAGTTTTGTAACAGGGGCATAATATAAGTATTACATACAACACTGCATTTCTATATTTATTACGTGCAGTCTCATTGGTTGAAATATGGCCAAATTGACCAATGGATAGCTCTCTTGATACTCATTCAGTTGAAATAGATCAAACTGGCAAGATGCCAGCTCTGTTGATACTCATCTAAAAGGTTTAACCATTTTAATTAAGGGGGTGTCACTACAAATCTTTGATGTTTAGAATGGTTAAAGCCAAGGGCGACATAGGATCAGAAGGTCTGTCATTGAGTCAAGTGGCTTGGTTGTGATTCCCCGCTTGTACATGACAAGGAGTAGGGTTGCCTGTCCAACCTCATGGGTTTTCTCCAGTTCCTTTGGTTTCCCCTCACTTCAAGCGAATTATTGAAATAAAATTAAAGCAGAGTTGTAAAATTAAGTCTTAATAAGATTGGTGTTGAACGGTTAGTACGTATCTAAGACTACTCAACGCTTTTAATGTATGGTATATAAATTGAATTTAGTTATTATTTTGAATGGATTGAGAATTAGAGATTATGGTAGGGAGGTATTTATATATATATTAATAGTAATTATTAACCATGGTGTGTTATAAACATATATTGTGATAGAGATATATATATATTAACAGTAATTATTAACCACTGTGTGTTATAACCAAATATTCCCTGGTGATATTCCCCATCTTGTTATACCACGGAGAACAATACAATATACCATTGTTTAATACATCAAGGATTTCATCATATAGATTGTTTTTACAGATGATCATGATGCTTGAGTGGTTAGCATGCAGACAACACTCATACTGTCAATCCCCAAGTTAAAGATCTTATTTTGATGATTATATTCTTAATCTAGTGAATTTTTGTACGATAACTTTTATCCCAAAAAGTTTTTTAAGCTCTGGTTATTTTTCATGTCGCCCATCTGTTCCGGGTCATTACACATGCTCAGTTAATTATTATTCAGTTGGGTTATCAATAATAATATATCGAATTTAAACGATTATGGTGTTAGCTATCTCTCTGTAGATAAAATGCTGGCTGGCTAGTCTGGAGGTCGCGTATTCGATCCCTTCATTGGCCAAGAAAGTTCATCAGGATTTTCCGACATGGTATTGCTTATAGTCAGTGTTGCAGGACAGAGGGAGGACAGCTGTCTAGTCCTTCGGATCGGACGAAAAACCAAGGTCCCATGAGTACAATGGCACACACGTAAAAGATCCCTTGGCAATTGGAATCGATATAAGAGTAGGCCATAGTGCCGCTGCCCGAGGAAAAAATTTCCCTCATAGCACACTGTGTGGCGTATACCTATCTTCATTAGCCCAGTATAGGAGTAGGACATTAAACCCCATTTCATTTCATATTTCTCTGTATATACTGTGGTTTATTAACTGCCTCAGTCTATAAGATAGCGAGGAGATTTTATAAGATTGTACATACAACCTGGTAATGTTTTGTGTGTTATGTATTAGCTGTCTTCTCTCTATAGGATAATGAGGAGATTTTATCAGCTTGTTAAGGATATCAATTACTGATAATTAATTATATTACTGGAGTATTTCCTCTTCCTTTCTTCATACTAAGTGGTTTATCGTCATAACAACCATAAACTATAATAATAATCAATAGGCTAGGTTGACCAGTACACATATTTCTTAAAGTCAAAAAGCCTTTATCAATATTATATGAATGTAAGGGAGTTGGGTGGCCAAATGGTTAGCACGAGCACGCTGTGTTATAAGGTCTGTCATTGAGTCAACTGGCGTGGTTTCGATTCCCCGGAGTAGGGTCGCATGTCCAACCTCGTGGGTTTTCTCCAGGTCCTCCGGTTTCCTCCTGTTGCTAAAGACCCCTACACGCAAGTGAATTATTGAAATAAAATTGAACCATATGTTAGTCCTGAAATGACCTAGTTTGTGTCGAGTAGATGTTAAACCCCATTTCTCTCTCTATTTCTCTCTCTCTCTCTCTCTCTCTCTCCTCTTCTCTCTCTCTCTCTCTCCTCTTCTCTCTCTGTCTCTCTCTCTCTATCTCTCTCTCTATCTCTCCTCTATCTCTCCTCTATCTCTCTCTCTCTATCTCTCCTCTATCTCTCTCTCTATCTCTCCTCTATCTCTCCTCTATCTCTCTCTCTCTATCTCTCCTCTATCTCTCTCTCTCTATCTCTCTCTCTCTCTATCTCTCTCTCTAGATCTCTCTCTCTATCTCTCCTCTATCTCTCTCTCTGTCTCTCTCTCTGTCTCTCTCTCTATCTCTCTCTATCTCTCCTCTATCTCTATCTCTCTCTATCTCTCCTCTATCTCTCCTCTCTCTCTCTCTCTCTGTCTCTCTCTCTATCTCTCTCTGTCTCTCTCCCTCTACAACATAAGTACAAATATTTAAATATCTAACATGATACCTATTATGAGCTTCCTTATAATCAATATCGTAGATTGACAAATACAGATGTTGCTTATATTAATATATGTACAAGGCCCGGTAAATAATCATTGAATCCTGACATTCGACATATATTTAAAATATATTTCACTGTGTATAGGCACCAGGAGGTCCGGGGTTTTGATCATGACATAAACTGAGAAATTTTCTCGAGAATTATCCAACGTGGTTTCCCCTTGTCATTAGTGCAGGATGGTGGACCGGACAAGGGCAGCATCTAATTTGTTGAGATGGTACATAAAAAACTGAGGTTCCGTGTAAACATTGGGTTGTACATAAAGAACCCTTGGCAGTTTAAATTTGAAATAAGAGTAGGCCGTAGCACGACTGTCCAGGCAAAATTTGACGAAACATAACTGAGGGAGAGGGGTTTTACATGAGCTAAGTCTGTCTTTGAGTGGAGTGTCATGGTTTCGATACCCAACTTGTACGTTACAAGGAGTCAGGTCGCCTATCCAACCTCTAGAGTTTTCTCCGGTTTCCTCTCCATGCACAGGTGAATGATTAAAATAAATTTAACCATATGTTAGTCCCGAAATGACCTAGTTTGTGTGAAGTGGATGTTAAGCCCCATGTGAAGCTCTGTCACACCCTTTAAACCCTATAGAAAGGTAATAAAGCACAACAGAATGAAAGGTGTGAAACACAGTGATGTAATATATATACAGGTAAAAAAATCTCGTTAACCTGTAGACATGGATGAGTGAACCCCGTGGTTGAATGACCTGGGTCAACTTATAGACCATGAATCACATCAGTAGTAAAATAAGCCTCACAAAATATCTGTTGTCATTTTGGGATTAAAACTTGAACTAGAGAAATGAAGATTTTAGGTTTGTTTATTTGATTTTTTTACACACAGTGATCTGGTCCTGGTATAAAATGAAGATTTAAATTTTAATTAGCCTCGTTGGTTTAGTCGAGTAGGATGGTTAACCTTGTTTCATTCATTCATAGTTGGGTTTTTTTACACCCAATATTGAATGAGATGAAATTGTGACTATCAATAAAAATGTTAAGTTTGTTCATATCCTGTCAACATCCTCCAGTTGATGCAGAAAATTTAAATGTAAAACACCATTTCATTCATCCATTCATTCATTCATTCATTTATTCATCCATTCATTTGTTCATTCATTCATTTATTTTACACACAATTATTGAATATTATCCCTCCTGGGGGTGTAGGATGAAGTTTTAATTTTGCTCATTTTTTGTTTACATTCATTCATTCATTCATTCATTCATTCATTTATTCATTTATTCATTTTTTTACAAACAATTATTGAATAGGATCCGGTCCTGGCGAGTGTATGATGAAGTATTTAATTTTGGCTCACGTTATGTTTATATGATTGAATGCGGTTTATTTGTTTATGTATTTTACGCGTAATATTGAATGGGATGAAATCCTGGTAACGGTAAAGATGTATTTTGTGGGATTAAGATAAAGAGCTGACAGTTCCGGTTACAAGATATCTTGTAAACTTATAGCACACTTCAAATACACAATAACAAAGGCTTGTTTACATTTTCTCCCTGGACGATCAGACACATAGACTATTAAACACTAGGAGTCTGGACGATCAAACAAGTAGACTGCATGAACACTGTGGATAATTGAACAAGTACACTGCATGATCGCTGTATGTGTCTATTCATGAATGTTTTATTGAATCAACATTGTGCATATTAATGTTGACACATAGTATACAGTTTAATATATGTGAGAGCAGGTTAACAAAAGTTATAATATATTCTAACCTAGATATACAATAACATCTTTTAAACATACATTATGTTCGATAAAGGGTTGGCCGTTCTTGTTATAATAGTTATATTAAACATACATTATGTTTAGTTAAAGGACTGGTCGTTCTTGTTATAATAGTTATATTAAACATACATTATGTAAATTTTGATAAAGAGCTGGCCGTTTTTGGTATCGTTGTTCAAAAATACATCATGAAAAGTTAATTAATATATTGAACATTTTAATCAAATTACATGTTCTGAGAGAAGTTACAAGTGTTTGAAGTTTTGACAAGATAGTAACCTAGTTTGTGTGGACATTAAACCCTCTCTCTCTCCAGTTTCCTCCCACTGCTAAAGACCCCTACGCGCAAGCGAATTATTGAAATAAAATTGAACCATTTGTTAGTCTCAAAATAACCTAATTTGTGTCGAATGAACGTTAAACCATTTCTCTTGGTGAGAAGTTCCTCACAGGTGGAGGATGGAGGAGGGCCTTATTAGGGAATGGTGTCGGGTGAACGTTAAACCATTTCTCTCAGCGAGAAGTTCCTCACTGGTGGAGGATGGAGGGCCTTATTAGTGAATGGTGCCTAGTTGTATGGATTGTATAAAAAACCAAGACTGAGCTGGTACATGAACTTTTGACAGTTGGAATTCAATTTCTCTCATAGCACACTGTATGGCGTATACCTGTCTTCATTAGCCCAGTTCGGAGCAAAACAGTAGGACGTCAAACCCCATTTTATTTCATTATCCGGTTTGATGTAGGACGTTAAACCCCATTTTATTTTATTTAATATAGAGATCGATATCTAAAGTAGATATATATCATGGTCGGTAGATTATTACAAAATAAAATAATCAATCTATTATCAACTGACATACCGAACATTAAAAGATAATGAACGTTTAGTTTCAACATAAATTCACTGAGATAAAGCAAGTGAAGGAGAATAAATGGAGATTAGAAAACCTAGTAAAATCAATTTACACCTCCAAATTATCAGCTTGTTACAACCTGAGATCATTCTTCATAATTTTGTTGTCTCATGGTAAAATCAAGTTATTTGGTAATAAATGGATAAAATTAGTTGTCTAGGTTACTTGTACGTGTTACCATGGTGTTAGATTGTGTTATTATCTAATAGTGAGGTGATTCCTGCAAGTTTTCAGGAAATAATTCAGTCAGTAGGTATTCAGGATATTCAACTAGTTGTGATGTGGTGTTACCGTAGTTACGTATCCAGGTGTTGTGATCAGGTGTGTTGTCATCCAGGTGTTGTGTTAAAAGTTTCTGGGAGTTTCTCTCTGGAGATTAACCAGTGGATTCTATGTGAAGTCTTGATCGTCAGGTGGATTGTTAACAGATTCTATGTGAAGGGTTTAGTCTTGATCGTCAGGTGGATTGTTAACGGATTCTATGTGAAGGGTTTAGTCTTGATCGTCAGGTGGATTGTTAACAGATTCTATGTGAAGTCTTGATCGTCAGGTGGATTGTTAACAGATTCTATGTGAAGTCTTAATCGTCAGGTGGATTGTTAACGGATTCTATGTGAAGGGTTTAGAATCATGGTCAGTTGAAGTCTTGATCGTCAGGTGGATTGTTAACGGATTCTATGTGAAGGTTTTGAATCATGGTCAGTTGAAGTCTTGATCGTCAGGTGGATTGTTAACGGATTTTATGTGAAGGGTTTGAATTATGGTCAGTTGACTATTTTTGATCGTCATTTCAGAATTTCTCATCCCTTGCAAACTACAATATTGTAAAAGATGAATCTCCGAAATGAAATGAAATGGGGTTTAAGGTCCTACTGTTCTACTCCGACTGGGCTAATGACGACGGGCATACGCCATACAGTGATATGAGGGAAATTTTGCCCGGACAGCGGCACTACAGCCTACTTTTATTTTTGAATTCTTATTGTCAAGGTTACGTGCACGTCAATGATTACATGTGACCTCGGTTTTCCATCCCTTCACGACTATATGTTGTTCCTCTCCGGTTTCCTCCCACTGCTAAAGACCCCTACGCGCAAGCGAATTATTGAAATAAAATTGAACCATATGTTAGTCCCGAAAAGACCTAGTTTATGTTGAGTGGATGTTAAACCAATCTCTCTCCCAAAATAACCTAGTTTGTGTGAAATGGACCTTAACCCCCCCCCCTCTCTCTCTCTCTCTCTCTCTCTCTCTCTCTCTATTTGAAACAACCTTTTAACCTAAAAATAAGAACAGACAGACAGGCCGAGCCGGTTTCAAGATCCCTCCCTTATAATAACCGTATTCACCACAGGACAATAAAAACTGTTGCTAAATCCAAGATGAAGAGAGACAGAAATTATTCCAAATTCTTTTGAAAATTACAAACAATTTTAATTTGTTTTTTTATGCAAATGTGAATGTTTGCGTAGTGAATGTTAAGTTAAAATGTTATTCTCCTATAGTCCAATAGTAGCAATAGAAATTACCTTTTCTTATTGACAAATGGACGAATTGTTGACTTAAATAATTACCCTGTTTGACGAACAAACGTTAATTTATTCTGCATTCTATGACAACAATAGAACAACGCCAAGCTATGAGATGTTACCCAGGTTTACTGTTTTTATTCTGGAGTCTGAGCAGCAGTATATATCTGTATAACACATGTAAATAAGGTTGATTGGTTTATGACTTTCATAAATAGTGTCCTCGTTTTTAGTTTGGAAACTGTGTCTCTGCTTAGTTTATGATAGTGTCCTTGTTGTGTAGTTGGAAACTGTTTATGATAAGTGTCCTGGTTGTGTAGTTGGAAACTGTTTATGATAAGTGTCCTGGTTGTGTAGTTGGAAACTGTATCTGTGGTTAGTTTATGATGGTGTCCTGATAGTGTATGAAGGAATATTTGTTCAAGTTTATGATAATGTCCTGGTTATGTACATGTAGTTTGGAAACCGTACCTCTGGTTAGTTTATGATCATGTCCTGTTTATGTATCATGGAATCTGTGGTACAAGAGTCTTCAAGAGGAATTGGAATAACTGAGTGAAAGTTAAATGACATTGCATGTTTGTAGCATGTGGATAATGTTTTAGAATACTGTATTTGACTGTATTCAAAAATCAAGTATGCAATAGTTGTCTTGTAGAAATATGTTTCATTGCTAATCAGGTGTTCCACAGGTGATATCAAGTCTCTACAAGTGGTATCAGGTTTCTATAAGTGACATCAGGTTTTATATAAGTGACATTGGGTGTTCTATAAGTGATATTGGGTGTTCTATAAGTGGCATCAGATTTCTATAAGTGACATCAGATGTTCTATAAGTGACATCAGGTGTTTTATAAGTGACATCAGGTGTTTTACAAGTCACATCGGGTGTTTTGTTACAGATCGATAATTCATTACTTCACTTTGTTCAGGAATGGTTTGTGATTCGAAATATCGATTTTACTAAGTTTACTTTTAAGGGAAAAATAGAAAATAAAGATGAAAAGTATTTTAAAAGAACGAACCCACCTAGCGGTATATTCTCGTCGTAAAACACAATCTCGCTGTAAGTATATTATCTAGATTGTTAATACAACAGACTATCGCTCTAATGAGTATAGTCTCAGTGGTTATACGTAGAGGTTGTCAGGATGTTAAACCTTACAAACCCTGGGATTCCCTTATCGTTAGTTTATTCTTCATTTCAGGGTTGGGGGATCTAGTGGTTTAACACTTTGTATCATATTTATAAGATCTGTCATTGAATCAAACGGCAAGGTTTTCGATTTCCCACTTGTAAGTGACAAAGAGTATGGTCACCTGTCCAACCTCGTGGTTTCCCCCCCTACACACAAGCGAATTAATAAAATTGAACTATATGCTAGTACCAAAATGACCTAGTTTGTGTCGAGTGGAGGTTGAATCCCATCTCTCTCTCTCTCTCTCTCTCTCTTCTGTCATGGCCAGTAATTTATTATGTTAACTCACCTAGTAAGATGACTTCCAAGATAAGAATTGATCAATTACTTCTTATTGATCTCCTTCTTTCTTCTTGATTTAAAGATTTATTTATAAATAACGTTTTCATGTTTAACGAGTCCAAACATTTCTATTTAGATTTATAATTCATAACAGAAACTTTTCAGACAAAATGAAATATAGCCAGCCATTTTCTTCAGTATATAGGTCTGTTAATATATGTGTCAATATTTTAGTTGAGACAGGTATGTATGATTTAGATCATACCTGTCATTGTGTCCTTATAAGGCCTGACATTGTGTTGAGTAAACGTTAAATTCATCTCTCAATGAACCAGTGGACATGACAAACCTGCAGACATTCTTCAAAACCCCACAAGATTGGACAGGCGACCCTACTCCTTGTCACGTACCATCAGGAAAACGAAACCACACCAGTTGACTCAATGACAGACATTATGATTCAACACGCACACGCTAGCCATTTGGCCCATCCCCCCCCCCCAACCCTAATTTCTAAAAAGACAAGTCTGCGGACAAGATGAACTACGCAGACATTGCACGAAATAAACAACAAATATAAAATCAAGTCGATGAATTACGATGTTGAAGAATGGATGAGATGTTCAATACATTCCTTTCCTGTTGATTATTGATGAACACCGATAATGAACACTAATAACAAGTTGTCAGTTGACATGTCGTCCGGGGTATAAATTAACTGTCGTAATACGTGATATAAACCAATCAACTATCATTGAAACGCAATAACTATAAATATTCTCCATTACTACAGTTTCCGTCTGTCAGGGGGCGATTTACTCATCTATAAATAGATATATTACTGGACACAGAAAATAGATCTACCTGTAATTAAACATTAAAAGCGTCTATTATAGGACAGCATGTGGTCGTCATTTCTATATTACAGCGCTGTAGATGCTTATGTATCTAAATAAACATATTAAAAGGTTGTATTATAGGACAGCGTGCAGTCGGCATTTCTTAATAAATTCTATTACAGCGCAGTAGATGCTTACGACTAGCCACCCTCCCGGATCCATTAACTTTGATCTGAAATATGTGTTCATTGTTTGTGGTGTCTGTCTTGTCCGTAGGGTTGCACATACTATTATTTCTACTATACTTAGACATTGTGTAGGTGGAATATTTAACTATTAAGATTAAGGACTGGATAAGCATGTCTTTTAAGCAGGGGCAAATAACTCAACACCCCACGCTATAAGGATTGGATAAATCCTGGTTTGAAGAGGGCCACTCGGGGACAAATCACTGATAGTCATTGCAGAGGGACTGCACCACACACGATTACACAAGACAAATCTAGAGGACAAGATACTATACACAGAAATTACAAACCAACATATATATCAGATTAAGTGAATAGATCTGGGGGCTAGCCCGTAAGCGTCCACTGCACTGTAAGTCCCGGGTCTGTAGTGACACAGACTTCCCTCTAAAATGAAAACGAACTATAAGAAGGAATATATCCCAAAAACATTGTATAATACTAGTACGAGTCATGATCTGCTATATGCCACATGAAATATGAATTTAAGCATATTAAAGTAAAAATTACCTATACAATTAACCATATCGGTGAAATGTATAAAAAGCCAGGTAGTCTAAAACTAAATGTTATATTAGGGTTTGTTTGAAATATCTATTTTTTAGGCCAAATCAGTTTGAATTTTTGGTTTATTAGATAGATATAATATCTTCAAGGGTAGTAAATAATTCCTATGTAACTACTTATCCATTGAAGAATATATCAAATACCGTATTCCCTGCCGTGTTTCCTGTCTCTGTTGATAAATCTAAACTTAATACTGTTGTATCTTATTTAATACACCTGTGTCTATACTACCTGTCGAACCCACTTCAGGGGTGGGGGATTTCTACTTTCTCTTTAAACAAACACTGTATCATTAGATCTGTTTTTAAAATAATATGAATCAAAATGGTGAATATGCCATACAGTATGCTAGGAAGGAAATTTTGCCCAGATAGTGGCGCAATGGTGAACTCTTATATCGAATTCCAACTGCCAAGGGAACTTTTACGTGCACGTAACTACCTCTCTCCATCAAATTCCAACTATCAACTATAAAGATTCCTTTTACGTGCACGCCAACATTTACACGGGACCTCAATCTTTGGTCCCATCCAAACGACTAGACACTGTCTGTTCCTAGCAACGATCTTGCACCACTGACTGGATGGCTGAAATGTTAGCGCGTGCACGCTGTGTCATTGAGTCAACTGGCGTGGTTTTGATTCCCCGATTGTACGTGACAAGGAGTAGAGTCGCCTGTCCAACCCCGTGGGTTTTCTCCAGGTCCTCCGGGTCCTCCGGTTTCCTCCCACTGCTAAAGACCCCTACGCGCAAGCGATTTATTGAAATAAAATTAAACCATATGTTAGTCCTGAAATGACCTAGTTTGTGTCGAGTGGACGTTAAACCCCATTTCTCTCTCTCTCTGCCCCACTGACTAGGGGCTATCACGGTGGGAAATAATGAAGAACGACCAGGTAAGTGAGGCGGTGCCATACTTCCTGAGCCACTGGAAGTCCTGCGGAAGTTTTATGTGAGGCAATGTACTCAACTGACAACTCGCTTACAGATTTATTTCAAACAATATTTTTCTTTCACGTCTGAATTAAGTAAACAAATATGGATGTTGCAATCCTTTCCTGTAATCTGATTATTGTGCCCGTCTGCCCCGCTCCCTATGAAATCTAATCAACTAGTAAAGATGTAAACTTGACAACCATGACGGTAATGTTAGTCGTATTAGACAGCGTGTCTGACATGATTGATCAATTTAATCCCAGCATGCCTTACTATTCGTAAATCATAGACATTAAACCCACGTAGAGCTAGGGTAATTGCACTCATAAAACTGAAACCAATTAAAGTAACTTGGAATGATAAATTGGATAATTTTATCGCTGCAGTTATTGATTAATGTCTATTGGTCGATTCGTTGTGTCCATGTTATCCAGACTGTAAAATCAATAGATTATTTATAAGCATTGAACAGTCTTGTTATTAGAGACTCCGACGTTATTGAATCTGTGTAAATTGACCTGGTTGACCTTTTGATATAAAAGAAAAATTCTCATGATGGTGGAGCTCTTCTTGATTAGCTTTTTGACCTTGAGACAGTCAAATCTGAGAAACTCAATTTTAAAGGTTGTTTATCAACTTACAGGTCACTGTGATCAAGCTTACAATTGATTCTCTTAATATTAAAACTATCTAGAGCCAATGGTTATGTGTACTGCCGCTGTTACATCACATCCTGCCTCTTGTTACATCACATCCTGTCTTTTGTTACATCACATCCTGTCTCTTGTTACATCACATCCTGTCTTTTTACATCACACATTGTCTCTTGTTACATCACATCCTGTCTCATGTTTCTTCACATCCTGTCCCTTATTACATCAAATCCTGTCCCTTATTACATCACATCCTGTCTCTGTTGCATCACACCCTTCCTGAGAATAGCTAGAAATAAAATTCTACCAAGTGTTGGCAATTTTAGATAGAGAAATTGAAATTCTCACAAGAAGAACCACAGATCTGCCTCAAATTTTGTATGCAATGTAATTTGAAAAGACCGAGTATATCTTCTGACATATTTAAGTAGTGAGAATTATGCGTTCTCTTGTTATATCTGTTTTAAATGTTATATAAATTATTAATTACACTTTTATTAACCTGTTAAGTGCGTAGGTTGTTATATAACGTCCTGGACAACTGCCACTCACTGTGTGTAGGGATTAATATAACGCCTTGGAGGTATTTTCCCCAACCTATTCTTAGTCACCTAGTCAAATTAATTACACAATAGGGGGTAGTTAACGTTTTAAAAACGTCACGCTTAACGGGTTAACGTGACAAGACCATAATCAACTCTCTAGGAAATCAGGTGGCTCCAATTTGAAGTAGATTAGAGCAGTATTTAATGATTTAATTTAAAAGTGGAGAAGCAAGGCTAAGTCTCTAATATACCAGTACCATTAATGCACATATCTTGTCAAAACTACAAACAATGATAACTTGGTTCAGAATAAAATAATTTGAATGATTGATTGAAATTTTCAATATATTCATTTTGCATTGTCTATTTTATAACTGTTATAGCAAGAAACAGGCCAGCTCTTTATCTAAATCTTACATAATGTATCTTTAAGTGGTTCAAATTTCTTTCATGATATATATATTATATATCCACAGGAATCTATGAATATGATAATCTTTTTAACTTTTTAATATGACTATAGGCTATTCGTAGCATTAGATGTTGTCTCTCTCTCCAGGACTCGGTGATTTATAGTTTGATGTACGTGAATCTTCTAATTTAATATTATTCATATATTCGACTTTACATTAAGCAGGACGTGTATTCACTACAAGATGGCAGCTAGCTTTACAGACTTAAATCATGTGTCCGATTCCACGTTTCTGAGAATTGCGCAGCCTGCAATCCTGTGGGAATATGACGAAGATGGTGGTAAAGCGGCTTGTGTCTGGCCTTGCGCCAATTTGAATTGGAATCTTTTTTAGCACACAATGAGTTGGAAGTCACAAATCTTTTACGATGTAAACAAAAATGTTAAAATACACAAAAAAATATCTTTTTAATGATATAACACGAAAGTGAAAAGTTTAGATTTGACAAATTTTTTAAAATTGTTTTTTTAGCATGTTTCAATATTTTTGTTCATATATCGTAAACAACGATTATTTGTGACTTTTATCTCACCTGTCACCTGTCGCATACTTCCTCTTAGTGTATAAACTTACATAAAGAGGGGATACTTAAGGATAAATAGGGGATGCGTCAATGCTCCATGAAAAAAGGGGATGCACAATCTCTTATACCAGATAAACCGTACTACTTCTAGATATGGATCAGCTCTCGTTCTTTTAAAGGATTTTATCAAAGTTTTTATTTATTTTCAGCCTCGTATACTGGAAGTTCGTCAGAAGAAGATGACAGCAATCCTCGCGATAAACAACAGGTTTGTCTTCCTTTTTTAATTCTTACCATATTTGGTGGTCGTACAATCCAATATATAATTTGTTGTGTACACCATGCTGACAAAATGGTTTAGACACGTGAATTCACAATACCCTACCATGAATAAAAAACATGAAATAGGAATTTATTTTGCAAAGTTTTCGGGCGTTATCAAAAATGACCGGCAGTGAAAATTTTTTGTGTACACCATGCTGACAAAATGGTTTAGACAAGTGAATTCACAATACCCTACCATGAATAAAAAACATGAAATAGGAATTTATTTTGCAAAGTTTTTGGACGTTATCAAAAATGACCGGCAGTGAAAATTTTGAAGTGGAAGCCCTGTTTTATTACCTGTTCATGTCGGTTCGGTACCACTTTCCCTCGTGGAAAGTTGTTGACCTTCTGTTTGCTAGTTTTGTCAGAATTATTTCCATTGGACTTGTACATTGTGAACTGATTAGGAACATTTGAAATGTCTTTAGTTTTGTGTCAAGTCCTTTGATTGGTACTAAACCAGAGGTCTGGAAGTTGAAACCTAGTTTTGGCCGAGAAAGTTCTCAAGATTTTTCATGCATGGTTTCCACCTGTCAGTGGTCAGAGTGTCCAGTCCTTTAAATAGGATGAAAAACTTAAACAGCCCTTAATGACATTCAGAATTCAATTGCTGTCCGAGCAAAATGTCTGTCACAGCATTGTGGATCGCGTATGCTTGTCTTCATTTACCCACTAGGAGCCATGGTGGCTCAGGGAGGTAGACATTTACTGGCTGGTCCACGTGTTCAATCCCTGCATTGGCAGAGAAACTTCATCAGGATTTTCCAGCATGGTTCCCCTCTTGTCTGTTGTGTAGGATGGAGGGCCTGACAAGGGACGACATATAGTTGAATCAGAAAAAAAAAAACTAAAGTCCTGTGTACTTATACGCATGCACGTCAAAGAATCTGTGACAGTTGGGATTCGAAATAAGTGAAGGGCGTAGTGCCATTTCCGCACAAATTTCCCTTATGGCACACTGTATGACATATGCTTGTCTTCATTAACCATTCACCATAGATTGTAGATGTTGTTTCCCGTTAAAGTTTAGGACTGGATAATAAGGCCTATTTTAAGGCAAGTCACACAACACTTTACAATGGTGGAACGATTCAATGAAAAGTCACTGATTTTCTTTACTACTTCTGAGTTTGTTTGAATAAAAAAACAAAAAAACAAGATCTCATCTGTTGTGAATGTTGTATCTATTTTGTTGCCTTGGAGCATATCTTAATTATAAAAAAAGCGCCTGGAAATGAAGGAAATAAGAGAGAATGGAGCAGATGGTTTGGTTCGGAGAGAGTTGAAATCTATTAGTAAAATCATTAATATAAGACCTGAAGACAAGTCTAATCCTTCTTGTTGTCAGATATTTCTTATTATTGATTCACTTGATTATAATCCGTGTATTCATCACTATATTATAATATGGTTCTGTATCACGTGTCTTAGATCGATGTGTGGGATGCTTGCTCGATAAGCAGGGTTCGACGATACCTTGACCCTTCGAATACAAAATACTTCATAGAACACTGAATGGCTTGTCCATCTTAGCTCGGGGGTTGGATGGCTGAATGGTAAGCGTATGTGCGTTGTATCATAAGGTCTATCATTGAGTCACTGGCGTAGTTTCGATTACCTGGTTGTGCGTGACAAGGAGTAGGGTCGTCTGTCCAACCATGTGGGTTGTCACCGGGTCTGTAGTTTCCTCCCACTGCTAAAAGACCCCTACGCGCAAGGGAAATATTGAAATAAAATTGAACCATATGTTAGTCCCGAAATGACCTAGTTTGTGTCGAGTGAAGTTAAACCCCCTCTCTCTCTCTCATTAGTAATAAGATGCTGATCAATCTAGAAAACACCTTTAATGTTTTAAATCTTTTCATCCTAGATAGAGCTGTGATTGATGGTTTTTTTTAAAGAAAGATGGATCTTTATGTAGCAAATAATATTCTTTATTGATTACCGCTCTATAAGATGACATGAAATAAAATGGAGTGTAATTTAAAGTAGCTACTAACTCAATATCATCCAAAGTCTTTGACATTGAAAAAATGAATTTTTTGTTAATTTAAAGCAACATTGATTTTGTTTTTATACGAGGAAGGTAACTGATTTGAAATTGGAGTAAAAACGAAAACGATTGAATGTAAATCAGTTTATATTCATTCATGTTACATTATTGTATGCGAAACGACCCATCAGTGGCCATTTGTACGTCACAAATTTTAACGATATAGCTCCTTTAATGTCCTATCTTTTTGAAGTAACTAATTGTATAACGAATAGTGGAATACGTCATTACAGTGTGTTATGAGAGAAGTTTTGCCCTCATGGCAGTGTTACTTATTGTCAGGCTCATGAATATTAATTAGATCCGTATATCACATGTGCAGTGAGAGGACGCCTCAGCCCTTGTGTATCTGTAGATCATTACTTGTATATATGTAACCATGAAAGGCAGACGTACGTCTGATAGCTAATAAAGAATATATATAATTATAGTTAACCTTATATTTAACACGTATGACTTACTCTTATTTCAAACTCCAACGTTCTAGTCCTTCGGATGATACTAAAAACCCAGGTCCTGTGTATTCATTGGAATGCACGTAAAAGATCCCTTGGCAGTTGGAATTCGATATAAAAGTAGGCTATAGCTGCCCGGGCAAAATTTCCCTCATAGCACACTGTGTGGCGTATGCCCGTCTTCATTATCCCAGTATAGGAGCAGAACAGTAGGACGTTAAACCCCATTTCATTTCTTTTCTTTTTGAACCAACTATAATGGATAGCGGAATACGTCATTACAGTGTGCTATGAGAGAACATTTGCCGTCATGGCAGAGCTACGTATGGTTTACTCTTATTTCAAACTCCAACGGTCTATAACACTCTTTAATATCTAAATCTATATTTATTGAGTAAATATATGATTGTAATTAAAATATACCTGAATTAAATAATATATAGTGTGTTAGAGTAAAATCGTTTCTTTCTGTTTCTTATATCACGATATTCATATGGATCATGATTGACAGATTAGTTGTTGAAGCGACGAGTATTGAAGTAAGAAATGGTACTGACATCACTAGCCATTTTGTTATTTAGTACATGAGATATGATTGGCGTGACGACATATTTTAGCAGTTTTTAACAAGGTTTTTTTTTCGCGTTCAAAAAGTAATTTGTGTTGCATGGTGCTGGACTAATACAAGGACCGTGTACACAGTTACCGCGCAAAGAATTATAGGTAATTCCTGTCTACATGGAACCATCTTTTGAATAATTAATGACTAATTCTGTCTGTTTAGGTCGTAGAACTGTCTCAAAATCTGCTATAATTTGCTGCTTAACATCTAATGTCAAATCCGTACAGGCACGCTTTGCTGGATGATCACAGGTTATGGACACAATATTATAATGATAGTGATTCTTCATCTCGGCAATTTATATATAATGTCACTCTATTTGACGTGAGAAACGCAAATGAAATACCAAGTACTCTCTTAGGAGAGATTATGAAATTATCACAGTAATCAAAGACCGACAGGTGTCTTAAGGTCACCGATAATTGATCGGTGATTACTTGTCAGTTAACACCCACAGATTATCCAATGTTAATTTAACGCAAATCGTGTGATGGGACCGCTGATTGATGTTGTAATTCATAAGATTCAGAATATAGACTACTCAAACCTTCTTTGGTTGAAGTAATAAGGAAATAAATCGGGACATGAAAATGTTGACGATTTTCACAGAATGTTGTAGTATTCTGATGTCGGAAGTGACAGTGTCCACTGTATATATGCCATTAAACACTATTTCATTTCTGGGGGGTTGAATAGCTTAATGGTTAGCATGTGTGCACTGTATCATAAAGTCTGCCATTGAGTCATCTGGCGGGGTTTCGATTCCCCAGTTGTACATGACAAGGAGTATGGTCGCCTGTCCAACCTCGTGGGTTTTCTCCGGGTCTTCCGGTTTCCTCCCACTGCTAAAGACTCCTACCGCGCAAGCAAATTATTGAAATAAATTAAACCATATGCTAGTCCCGAAATAACCTAGTTTGTGTGGACGTTAAACCCCATCTCTCTCTCTCTCTCTCTCTCTGTTTCGAATCCCCGGTTGTACGTGGCAAGGAGTAGGGTCACCTGTCTAACCTCGTGGGTTTTCTCCGGGTCTTCTGGTTTCCTCCCACTGCTAAAGACTCCTACCGCACAAGTGAATTATTGAAATAAATTGAACCATGTGTTAGTCCCGAAATAACCTAGTTTGTGTCGACGTTAAACCCCATCTCTCTCTCTCTCTCTCTCTCTGTTTCGAATCCCCGGTTCAACCTCTTGGGTTTTCTCTGGGTCTTCCGATTTCCTCCCAATGCTAAAGACTCCTACCGCGCAAGTGAATTATTGAAATAAATTGAACCATGTTTTAGTCCCGAAATGACCTAGTTTGTGTCGAGTGGACGTTAAACCCCTCTCTCTCTCTCTCTCATATTTCTAATTGAGTATTATATTTTGAATATGTTTATCACGGACACACCAGGATTAATAATCTGTATTCTTGCCAGCTATTTCTCTCTATCCATCTAGAGTTTGAAGAGTGCCGTAATCTTCATACTCAACACATTCATGGAATATAAATCATGAGATTTCCTAGTTCTGTATTGATCAAGTTCTATATTATAGACTTCCTAGCTATAGACCACGGATATTCACTCTGTCAGAACGACTACTTATAGTAGTGAGAATTGATTTTAGCTTGGAGGTGTGAAATTTTGATTAACGTATATATAATTCATATCTTAAGGAGTCGTTATTACAAGAAAATAAATTGAATTTCCGTAGTCCAAGGCTTTCACTATAGAATAACTGTAGTCCCAGGGCTCTATTCATGGAAACTTAAACTAAAATATTTTGAAAATGAAATGGGGTTTAACGTCCTACTGTTCTGCTCCTATACTGGGCTAATGAAGACGGGCATACACCATACAGTGTGCTATGAGGGAAATTTTGCTCGGGCAGTTGCACTATCGCCTACTCTTATATCGAATTCTAACTGCCAAGGGATCTCTTACGTGCATTCCAATGTATACACGGGACCTCGGTTTTCCGTGTCATCCAAAGGACTAGACAGCTGTCCTTGTCAGGCCCTCCATCCTGCATCACTGACAAGGGGGAACCATGCCGGAAATTCAGGATGAACTTTTTCGGCCAATGCAGGGATCGAACACCCGACCTCCAGGCTAACGAGCCAGAAAATATTTTGAAGCCATGGTGGCTCAGTGAGTAAGACGTAGGCTTGCTAACCTAGATGGGGGGTTGGATGGCTTAATGGTTAGCATACACGCGTTGTATCATACGGTCTGTCATTCAGTCAACTGGTGTGGTTTCGATTCCCCGGTTGTATGTGACAAGGAATAGGGTCGCCTGTCCAACTTCGTGGGTTTTCTCCGGGTCCTCCGGTTTCCTCCCACTGCTAAAGACCCCTACGCGCTAGCGAATTTTTGAAATAAAATTAAACCATATGTTAGTCCCGAAATGACCTAGTTTGTGTCGAGTGGATGTTAAACCCCATTTCTCTCTCTTTCTCGCTCGCTAACCTGGATGTCCCATAGACAATTCCTGTGTTGGTTGAGAAAGTTTATCATGACTTTCCGCCGTGGTCTCCTCTTGTCAGTGCTGTAGGTCGGGGGCCGGGAAGGCACAATGTCTAGTCGTTCGCATGTGTACACATTGGCATGCACGTAAAAGAAGTTGGAATTCGATATAAAAGTAGACTGTAGCACCGCTGTCAGGGCAAAATTTCCCTCATCGCATAAATTTGATCTCTTAGCCAATATAAAGGTTGTATTCTCAAGATTTTTTAGTTTTCATAAATAAGGCTCCAAGACTTTCACTTCGAGATTACTTTAGTACAAGACTTTCACTTCGAGGTTACTTTGGAGGTTAAAAATGAAGAAGCAAGGCTAAGACTTGAATATACCAGTACTGTTGTTACGATAATAAATAATCAGTGAACGTATCTTGTCGAAACTAGAAATAGTGTTTACTGGCTAAGAATAAAGTTATTTGAATGAAATTTTCAAATTCATTTTACAATTCTATTTTTGAACTATTGTAGCAAGAACTAAATCTTACGTAGTGTACATATCTTTAAAATATTTAACAGTCAACAATGGAATGATATTTTTACATTTAAATTAAACAGTGTCCGTAAATAATCCATTCAGATAAAAATAAGTCTGGGTTTCTGTTTAATAGCAATCCAAGAGAAAGCCGAGAATAACTTTAAGATATTTTCCTGCCCACGTCTCTGTGATTTAAGTATTAGGCCATTTAAAAAATATATTCTGCTTCTCAGATAATTCTGTGGAGCCACTGACTTTGGCTTGCTAACCTGCAGGTTCCATGTTTGATCCCTCATCAGGATTTTCTGGTGGGGTTTCCCCCTTGTGCAAGACAGAGGGCCTAGCAAGGGACTGTATAGTCTTTCAGATGGGACGAAAAATTGAGGTCCCGTGTACACATGTGTGCACGTAAAAGATCCCTTGACAGCTGGAATTTTATATAAGAGTTGGCCGTGGTCGCCGCTGTCCGGGTAAAATTCTCTCATAGCACACTGTATGGCGTATCCCCGTCTTCATTATCCCAGTTGGAGCAGTACAGTAGGATATTAAACCATATTTCATTTCATTTCATCTCCTCAACACAATATTTTGGTCATTCTGATACTAACAAGTATGTACAGTAGGCTCAATCATCAAGTACACAAACCTGATAAATGTTATTGACAGTCATAAATGATACTGGATAATCATACATTCCTAACAACATGAGATACTGGATAATCCTGTAAATATACATTCCTATAAACAACATGATGAGATACTGGTCCTATAGACAACATGATGCAATAAATGTTACTGGATAATCATATATTCCTATAGACAACATGATGCGATAGATGTTACTGGATAATCATATATTCCTATAGACAACATGATGCGATAGATGTTACTGGATAATCATATATTCCTATAGACAACATGATGCGATAGATGTTACTGGATAATCATATATTCCTATAGACAACATGATGCGATAGATGTTACTGGATAATCATATATTCCTATAGACAACATGATGCGATAGATGTTACTGGATAATCATATATTCCTATAGACAACATGATGCGATAAATATTACTGGATAATCACATATTCCTTTAAACAACATGATGAGATAAATGTTGAGGCTTCAAATGTGATGTTTAAAAGAAGTCAATTAATCTTAGACGAAAGCACAAAAATAAAAACCTCCCACGTCTGAGATATTAAACCAGCTTAAACTCCATTTTATTTTTGAGTCGACTGGCGTGGTTTCGAATCCCCGGTTGTACGTGACAAGGAGTAGGGTCGCCTGTCCAACCTCGTGGGTTTTCTCCGGGTCCTCCGGTTTCCTCCCACTGCTAAAGACCCCTACGCGCAAGCGAATTATGTAAATAAAATTAAACCATATGTTAGTCCCGAAATGACCTAGTTTGTGTCGAGTGGACGTTAAACCCCATTTCTCTCTCTCTCTCCCATTTTATTTTAATATCTTGATATTTAACTGATGATTTGACATTTTCCCAAACTCATCTTCTTTTCGTTTTTTTACAGAGAACAACCAAAGGTTTTACAGATTTCTGTGTTAAAAATATCGACCATGCTGCTTTTGGTCGACGAGAAATTGAAATTGCAGAGCAAGGTAGGTTCTAATTATTTTACACCAAAAATTATGTAATGTACTCAAAACTTTTCAAGTAGAGTTTATAATTGTTTCAAGATGGTCGGTCCTTGGTCAAAATTCCCCTCTTGCTTTTTACTATTAAACCAATTGTAGAAAAATGGTTTGAGTCAGAAATGTATCATGTTTTTATGTCACATTGATTGTCGTTGGCGATGGATTTATTATGCGTGTAAAGGGAGGGGGGGGGGTGTTTGGCCAAATTTTTAAATGCTTTTGACAATAAGGTCTGTCCTTGCTTCAAGTTGCATGGTTTCGACTCCTGCTTGTATGTGACAAGGAGTAGGGTCGCTTGTCCATTCTCATAGGGTTTTCCCCAGGTCCCGGTTTACTCCCACAGCTAGACCCCTACATGCAAGTGAATTATTGAAATATAATTGAACCATATGTCAGTTCCGAAATGACCCCATTTCTCTCTCTCTCTGTGATGAGTGAACTGTCAGTAGCAGTCTTAGAGTAATAACCCCCCTTTCCCCTCCATCTTCACCTGGTCCAGCTTTGTCTGGTTTTAATGAACAATTTTTTTTTTTTTTTTAGAAATGCCCGGACTGATGGCTCTACGTAGACGGGCTGAATCTGACAAGCCTCTTTCTGGAGCTAAAATTATTGGTTGTACACATATCACAGCACAAACTGCCGTAAGTATATAAAATCATTATCAGAATATAATGTCACATGATGATATCACTTGGCAACCATTGCTTAGCAACCTTACATGACCTCACAACCATTGCCTTTCTAAAATAAAAAAATATTGTTTTGAACAACACCTGCCCAACTTCTTCTTCTTCTTCTAATCCTCTAGTGGTTTTGGGTGGCTGAATGGTTTTATGCGTACACGCAAGATCATAAGTTCTATCACTGAGTCAAGTGGCGTGGATTCCATTCCCTGCTGAGTTTTATCCAGGTCCTCAGGTTTCCTCCCACTGCTAAAGACCCTTATGTACAAAATTGAACCATTTTAGTCTCGAAATGACCAAGCTGTGTTGAATGAACGTTAAACTCTCTCTCTCCCCCTCTCTCTCTAAATTGAACCATGTTAGTCCCAAAATGACATAGTTTGTGTCAAGTGGATGTTAATCTCTCTCTCTCTCTCTCTCTCTCTCTCTCTGTCTCTCTCTCTCTAAATTGAACCATGTTAGTCCCAAAATGACATAGTTTGTGTCAAGTGGATGTTAATCTCTCTCTCTCTCTCTCTCTCTCTCTCTCTCTCTCTTTCTCTCTCTCTCTGTCTTTCTCTCTCTCTCTCTCTTTCTCTCTCTCTCTCTGTCTCTCTCTCTCTCCCTCTGATTCCCCCACAGAATTACCTTTCATCTTGTAATTGACAACCATGATCATATCTCAAAATCTCTGGAGAATGATCATTAAAAACACATCAAATGCATTGTGTGATAATCAGGAATATAGATGAGATCATATTGGAAGGTTATAAATATACAACAGACTGTAATCATTTGATGTCACGTCCAACATAACATTTAGATTACTTGTCAGATCTGATACTTGTTAATCATGGCTACCAATCATTACTTGTCAGATCTGATACTTGTTAATCATGGCTACCAATCATGTCCAACCAATTACCTGAGGATAGGATGCAATCGGTATCGTATATTCCTTAAATAATACGGCCTCGACAGCCATGGCAATTAATAAAAAAAATAGGCCTTAGGGAAGGGCGTGGTCCAAAAAACTGAACCCATGGTAATTGGAATACGATGAAAAATAGGCCAAATCTCCCACTTAAGAGCACTGCATGCCGCTTGCCCGTCTTGATTGGACCGGGGAGGAAAGTAGGATATTAAACCCATTTCCCCTTGTCAGTGGTGCCTGACGTAGTGCCTGACGGAGTGCCTGACAAGGACAGCTGTCTCGTTGCTTGAACAGGACAAAAAACTGAGGGCCCGTGTACACATTGGCAGTTAGTTGGAATTCGATAGGTCATAGTGCCGCTGCCCGGACAAAATTTCCCTCATAGCACACTGTATGGTGTATGCCTGTCTTCATTAGCCCAGTCGGAGCAGAACAGTAGGAAGTTGAACCCCATTTCATTTCATTTCCTTTCCTTACATATTTATTTCAAACCCCATTTCATGCCATATTGGTGGGTTGGATGGCTGAATGGTTAGCGTGCGCGCACTGTATCATAAAGTCTGTCATTGGGTCGACTGGCGTGGTTTCGAATAACCGGTTGTACGTGACAATATGCGCAAGCGAATTATTGAAATAAAATTAAAAACCATATGTTAGTCCCGAAATGACCTAGTTTGTAGCGAGTGGACGTTAAACCCCATTTCTCTCTCTCTCTCTCTCATGCCATATGTAATGTTAGATTTTGAACTGTCAGCCAATGGAAAGTATTAAAGTATCATGATGTACGAGCTAAATCTACCTATTGTATGTCTTCAGTTTGGCTTCAAATGTTACTGGTATATAAATTATTATTCAGACGTTTATTCACACGGCAAGCTCATAATTAACTCTCTAGACCATCAGATGGCCGAGATTTGAATGGATTTGAACACTCGCGATTTTAAAATTGAATGATAACATGGATTACTTCGCTCCGAATAAAGGAATTTATTTGAATGAAATTTTTCAATATGGATAATCGAAACTTGGTCCCTACACCCATAACTTGCTTCAGAATAAAGTATTATGAATGAAATTATTCGATATATTCATTTTTCGTTATCTATTTTTGAACTATATAGAACAAACTGCCAGGTTGCGGTTTCACAAAGCATTCTTAGACTTAAGTTAATAATTTAATCAACTTTTAATTACCAGTACCTTTTATAAGAAATATCTTTGATCAAGAGGCACAAACATTTGGACATTGATGTATTTGTTACATTAAAACAAAAAAAGGCGAACAATTTTGATCAAATTCTTAACTTAAAGGAGCGAATATTTGGCACCTACAAATGAACATGTGGGTAGCAACGCATATAATAATGTAATATGAATGTATATGAACTGAAGTATTTACTATTTATTGTGCATGCTCTCCAGATAGGAATATGGCGTCACCGTTTGACATGACTCGTGGAATATGTCTAGCCTCATTCTTCTAGTCCCTTGTTACAAATGGCACTGAAACGCATTATGGTACACAATACGTCTGCCAATGGTAAAATGTTTATTTTGTCTTAAATATTGGATATCAGAAGCCTCCCTTTTTCCCGCTAAGATCACAACATCAATGTTGATTTAAAATGACAAATAATTCGCGTTTTCAATGTTGAAGACTTGATGATATTGAGTTAGAGACTTGGCTACTTTAATTCTGAGAATGCCTTGTGAAACATGATCTTAAATAATGTATCATGAAAGTTTTCATGTAAAGATTCCCAGGGCTTTTAGGTTTTATCGACTAAAAGGGGACTTTGACGTGACATTATCAAAGATGTCAGAATTTCTTGATGTATTGGAGTATTACGCATTATTTGTTTTACATGTAAAGATTTTGTGCAAACTTGTTCATTAAGTTTGACGTAAGGCAGCATCATAACCGACCAATCAATAAGCTTATAATAGTTGCATGTCAAACTACGTAAATTATCCCATCAAATGCCGCGGCAAGCTATTAAAGATCTGAGCAAATCTATTCCCGGTAGACTGATGGAATTATTCTGCAGATTTTTTCTTTTTCGACTTTCATATTTCTTAAATATTGTGCAATGTATAAGTCCGCTTTGTCTATAATGTCAAGTTCTATTCTGTGGATGGCCGAATGGTTAGCACGCGCGCGCTGTATCATACGGTCTGTCATTGAGTCAACTGGCAGAGTTTTGAATCCCCGGTTGTAAGTGACAATGTGTAGGGTCGCCTGGCCAACCTCGTGGGTTTTTTCTGGGTCCTCAGGTTTCCTCCCACTGCTAAAGACCCCTACGCGCTAGCGAATTATTGAAATAAAATTAAACCATATGTTAGTCCCGAAATGACCTAGTTTGTGTCGAGTGGACGTTAAACCCCATTTATCTCTCTCCCTATCCTGTCCTGTCCCGTCCTGCGAGTTTAATTAGTAAACAACTGTGTTATTGTGACAGGTTTATATAAAGATTCTATTTTGGAAGTATCTTATATTTAACTTGTTCCGATTCCACTGATCACTGCCTGAAGGCCACAACTTGTGTTACAGACTCACTATCAATGATGGATAAAATTTAGCAAACTATAAATAACTTATTGCAAGTCGTCCATTGGTATGCCAGTCACATTGAGCAGACGGTCTATTTTCATCACCAATTGATTATACATGATGTAATGAATTGAAACTCGGCTATTATACAATCACTTCTAGATTGATTTCTACCAGTACCTGTTTAAAACAACATTACCATAGTCAATGATCATTGTTTGGTAAAATTGATTTTAAATGTTGCCCATGATCCGTGAAAGTTTGGCTTGTTTATGTTATGTGTTAGCCATTAATGATAAGAAATGAAATGAAATGGGGTTTAATGTCCTACTCATCTGTTCGGACTGGGTTAATACACGCCATATAGTGGGCTATGAGGGAAATTTTGCCCTGACAGCGCCGCTACATCCTACTTTTATTTCAAATTCTAAATGTCAAGGGCTCTTTTACTTGCACGAAACTTAGGTTTTCCGTCCCATCCGAATAACTATATGTTGTCTCTTGCCAAGCCCTTGATCCTGCAGAACCACACTGAAAGTAGCTTTCACAGTCAACACGGTCCCACTGCTAAAGATCTCTGTGCGCAATCAAATTATTGAAATGAATTTATAATATTTTAGTACCGAACGATCATTGAGTCAAGGTCGTCTGTCTGACCTTGGGTTTTTCTCCGGGTCCTCCAGTTTCCTCCCACTGTTAAAACACCCTACAAACAAACAAATTATTGAAATAAAATTGTAACAGATGTTAATCGTAAAATTTTGTATATTACAGGTTTTGATCGAGACGTTAATATCACTAGGAGCATCCATTAGATGGGCCGCTTGTAACATCTACTCCACACAGGTATAGTTATCTCCCTTTTATTATTATCTCCCTTTTACTAGAGTTTTAGCCCTTCGTACTGCAGACTTCTCGTTGCTCCTGTATGATCACTACACTTTATTATTTCTTTAGCGTTTCCCAAGATTCTATCCAGATTATTGTCCTTATTGTTAAAATTGTTTGATGACATCAACAGACAGACTATCGTTATTCAACAGACAACCACTGTCAAGATAGGTCGCATTATGTTTGGTCTTTCGTGTGCTTCGTTTTTTGTTTTACTTTTTATATGCTCACATGCAAATGTGGTCATATATTGCTGTCATCACAACCGTACGTATGTACGTCTGTCATTCACAATTTCTTGTGAACACTCTACAGACTACATTTATAAACTGATGGTTTTGAAATTGATATATGTTGTTTACATTAGTGAGATGAAGAAGCCCATTTTGAGTGAAACCTGTATCATTACAGGACTGTACAGTGCAGTAAACGCTAACAACTGGCTCCCGGCTCAGATCGTTTTTCTCCGAGTTCTCCAGTTTCCTCCGAGTGATAAATACAATTGAACCATATGATAGTCCTGAAATAGTCTAGTTTGTGTTGAGTGGATGTTAAACCCCTTTTCTCTCTCTTGAGAGACACAACTGAGGAAATACTTTTGGCCGTGAAAGTTTATCAGGATTTTCTGGAGTGGTTCCCCCTTTTCAGTGAAGATAGAGGGCCTGACAAGGGACAAGATTGTATAGGCATTCTGACGGGACAGTTAACTAGGGTCCTGTGTACAGATTGGTGTGCTCATAAAAGATCCCTTGGCAGTTGGAATTCGATATAAGAGTAGGTCATAGTGCCCCTGTCGGGACAAATGGCGTATGCCCATCTTCATTAACCCAGTTGGAGCAGAATAGTAAAACGTTAAACCGGAGATAATTTGAATGGTTCAAGCTAGGAACAATAACTTCTACTCGCATCAATGTTGGAACCACAGTTTCATTTCAAACTATGCCAAACGTCCTATTGATTGATCTGAAGGTTAGATCATCCAGACCAGACGCGTGATGTAATCGACAAATGTTTTCATTTCATTGATATAAGATTAACAAGTCTCGTTATTTCTCCGCAAACTATCAAATTAAATTGAACGCGAGATTATTAAACGTGTAACATTGATCTGCTATTCACTACTCTGGTTTAATAAACGTTAAAATGAAATGAGCAGGACGAGAGAATTAATAGTAAGGTAATAATTATTGGAAATAACTGTATTGATCTCGTGAAAGGTAATAATTATTGGAAAAAACTGTATTGATCTCGTGAAAGGTAATAATTATTGGAAATAACTGTATTGATCTCGTGAAAGGTAATAATTATTGGAAAAAACTGTATTGATCTTAAAAGGTAATAATTGATGATTGGAAACTGTATTGATCTTAAAATGGAAAAAGATGTTTACGAATTGTTTAAATTCTTCTTGTTATGTGTATGATGAATTCCTATATGGCATATACAGAAAAGGGCGTGGTCTTATTCTTCTTTTATTAGTATTTATAGCAGACACGTTATCTTGGCTGTGCAAGTTTATTGGGATTTCCTGGCGTCGTTTCTCCCTTGTCAGTTGTGCAGGATGGACGGAGGGCCTGACAAGGACAGCTGTCTAGTTGTTCGGATGGGACAGGAAACTGAGGTCCCATGTACACATTGGCACAAATAAAAGATCCCTTGACAATTGAAATTCGAAATAAGTGTAGGTCATATTGCCGCTGCCCGGGCAAAATTCCCCTCATAGCATATACTGTATGGTGTAAGCCAGTCTTCATTAGCCCAGTCAAAGCAGAACAGTAGGACGTTAAACCCCATTTTATTTTCCTGTTTCTTAATAAAAGTCAGGAATGAATATTGGAGACAGCTTGTGAAGAAAATAATCAATTTAGGTAGAACGTGGAAATATCTTCACAAAAAATTGATTGAACTGCCTGAGAGAGAAATAAAATAAAAGTAATTATTATTGAAGTTCAGACACTTCTATTATCAAGTCTAAAAATAGAAGTTTATAAAGCTCGATTGTTTTCTCTGGAAATACTTGTCTCCTGTTCCAGAACTAGATAATAAACATGGCTGGTTCCACAAACCATTCTCAGACTTCCGTTTAGAATATATTCAACTTTCAATTTTATATAGGGCTATATTCTAGTTAAAATAAGGCGAACAATTTGAATAAATTCTTAAATTAAGTTTGAGAATAATAATGAAGCATATTCAGACTTAAGTTAAGAATTTACTCAACTTTCAATCACTGTTTATGAGAAATATCTCTGATCCAGAAACACAAAACATTGCACATAGTATCTTATTGATGTATTTGATATATTAAAACAACAAAAGTTTTATAAAGGGCTATATTTTAGTTAAAATAAGACGAACTATTTTGAGTAAATTTTTACTTGAAGACAATAAATCAGGTTAAGAAACGTGGTTGTATATTACCATCGCCCCCGTCCGTCTGTACGTAAGTCTGTCGTACAACAATTTCTTGTGAGCACCCTATAGTCTATATTTATCATCCAATTGTTTTAAAATTGATATATGTTGTTTAAGTCAGTGAGACGAAGAAGCCTATTTAATTTCAATAATTTCTGTTTATTTCTTCTGGAGTTAAGGCCCTTGTTTCTGTTTGTAGAACCTTGTGAGCCCGCAAACAACAAAAATTATAATCTGATCTGTATGAAATTGTCTTGTAACTGTCCAAATTGCCTACAAAATAATAAATATTGGATAACCCGTGTCGACTTGGCGGACGAATTAGCTGCTGTGGGTGTATGTTTTGTTGCCTGGCAACCTATCTTTCTCTAATTTGCTTTATAGAACTGGGGTAGACAATATTTACATATACTAAAGGGTTATATAAATATGATGCTAGAAAGCCTGTTGTTAAAAAGCTAACATGGACGATATTGATGCTGGTTCGTATATTAGAATGCCTGACGTTCATCTATATTTGTTTGTTATAATTGTAGAATGAAGTAGCCGCTGCCTTGGCTGAAAATAGTCAACCAATCTTTGCGTGGAAAGGAGAAACTGAAGAAGATTTCTGGTGGTCAATTGATAAATGTGTCAACGCCGAAGGATGGCAACCAAATATGGTAAGATATAATAATACACTGGCTCGCTAGCATGGAAGTCTCCAATCTGATTAAAACACACATCCTAATTTGTTTCGTTTTTTATAGTCCAAAATTTCCTTTTACTTGTCTTTACAACACTAGGATCTAGAAGAGTTGTTATCATTGACATGTTCTGGATGATGTGAGGGATTAGCCAATGACACAGTAGTCTGTTACGGCGAGCTTTAGGCGTGAGGTACACAGACCTGTGGGTAATCAATCCACTAGAAACATCAATGCTGATTGGTTAATCAAATGTCTGATGTCATAGGGTCAAAAGCCGCTTGTATGACTTCTGACACAACTTCCCAAAACAACTGTTCAGATCTTCATGTAGTGTAGGCCAGATCTTTAATCAGATTGGGAAGTCTCGAGTTTTCTCGTGGACGAGAACGTTTCCGGGTCAGTGGTGCAGTACGGAGGTCCAATCTACACATTGGTGTACACGAAAAAGAAACCCTTGACATTTGAAACGAGAGTAGGCCGTAGCGCTGCTGTCTGGGCCAAATTTCCCTAAAATCACACTTTATGGCGTATGGCCGTCTTCATTAGCCCAGTCGATGCAGAAAAGTAAAACGTTAATCTTCATTTAATTATATTTCAGATTTTGGATGATGGAGGGGACGCAACTCATCTTATGTTGAAGAAATATCCAGCCATGTTTAACATGATAAAAGGTATCGTGGAAGAAAGCGTGACGGGCGTACACCGATTATATCAACTCTCCAAATCGGGTAAACTTTCCGTTCCTGCCATGAATGTCAACGATTCCGTTACAAAGGTGAATAAAACTTACTTCTATATGCCTCGTCTTCTCCTGCTGTCTTGAGATTTTCATACAATTTTAAATTTAAACTATTTTTGGTTGTTCACACGCTTAAAAGTTAAACCAGTTTAGATAAACACCAGAGTTTTTAAGCCAGTGGAATAAAACTTTTAAGATATACTAATCGCAGCAAGTTTAACTAGTCAAATCTCTAATAGTTGAACTAGTTTAAATATTTTGGTTCCCTGGTTGTATGTGACAAGGAGTAGGGTCGCCTGTCCAACCTCGTGGGTTTTCTCTGCGTCCTCCGGTTTCTTCCCACTGTTAAAGACACCTACACGCAAGCGAATTAGCGAAATAAAATTGAACCATATGTTAGTCCTGAAATGACCTACTTTGTGTCAAGTGAATGTTAAGCCTCATTTCTCTCTCTCTTAACTATTTTGGCCTTGTCTTTTTAGAGGTTTGAGTTAATCACCCAGATGCACATGTTGTCATTGAGTCATAAAGTTAACTTTACTGTGCATGCTCTGTTTATATGCTGACGCATTCAGATGGTCACCAAAAAGCCAGCTTTTCGAAAAGACAGATAACAAACTAGATTTTTTAAACTAGTTTGTTAGCCCCACTTTTGTATTCCATTGATGTAACTACAGCTGGCTTAGGGCTCTGTGGATGTTTTTTTATACCAGTTTAACGTAAGCGTCTGAACAGCCTATACGATAAATCGTAACACCAGTCAATATGATCAGGGTATAAATCGTCTTTCAAATCACTTTTTGAAGTGCTTCTGCCCCAATAACAATGAGTCCCAAAAGATACATATTGAGTTGAAATGTTGTCATTGGATACTGTGATTTTAGGCCTGTGTTTTGGTTAACTGGTTATTGGGGGGTGGGTGGGGGGGGTAGAGATTTCTTCGTTTCAATTTATTTTGGATATGAAATTAAAGATGAGATTGAATCATGACCTGTAATCTGACGTCGTTCTAGAGAGGTGAGGAGTTCTTTTTCACTAGATTTGCTACCTTGGTTTAATTCAACTTTTTGTCCCCCCAAAAAATGGATATAAAATAACCCAAAACATCGTAATCTTGAATTTTTGGTGATTTATTTTATAAATAAAAAATGTAAACAAACAAATTGAAAAATAAAAAGTTTGATCAATATGGAAAGAAAAAGTTGTCTTAACCAATGAGCGAATGTAGTGAATGTGATCCCCTTCTCCCTACCACCCCGTCGCTATGCCAACAAATTGTGGCAGTCGTGTTTTTTATTTTTTTAGACGAAGTTCGATAATCTATATAGCTGTAGAGAGAGCATTTTGGATGCGTAAGTGTTTCGCTCATACTCTTTAACTTTCATTCACAAACCTTATTTTACTGTCCTCAGATACCATATATGGCAGTATATAGTAATCGTTGTCATGACTACATTAACTCATCAATGGACCTGCTTGATTTGTCCACTAGGGTTCTGCATAGCGTACGCCCATCAGGTTACCGTATCAAAGCAAATCAAGTGACCCGGCCGGCTGATAAACAATATGGGCGTGGTGTCGAATAATATTATAATACATGACATATTTTAATCAAAAATATTATTCTTGAAAGTATGACTATCAGTAAGGGACCGCAAAATAAGCAGAAAATGATTATTAGTAATATTACTGATAACAAAAATAAAGGACATATGAACATCTAGTTTTGCAAAGCTCCAATTCAACTTTGAAATATTTGGATTAATTTTAGCACTTTAAAATTAGTGTTTTATGGCATTCCTAAATAACGTGAATTTTATCTCAATGACATGTTCAACATCTTGCGCCGGTAATTGCCACTGCCGCCAGAGTGGTGGATTCGGCGTACGCCACAGCTGGACTTTAATTGACTTCCGGTTAAATCAAGTCATCTTGCTGCGGAAACTACTGAAATGTGGTCAGCCGATATGTGCTGGTATGGACAAATCAAGCAGGGACTGGTTCGTGGGTATCAAGTATAAAGGGAGACAACTACTGCTAGACTTTTGTAAAACTGCGATATATGAATATAAAATGACTGAAACCACTAGATTTGATAAAGGACTTTAAAATAAGGTTTTTGCAACACCAAATGATTAACAAAGGTGAAAGGTCAAATTTTAACAAGGTGAAGGTCAATATATTGTATATAATGTATTGTGTTTTCAGGAAATAATGATTTTATTTTCAGATCCGTTTGAAACCACAGGAAAAATATTATTACGTGTTAAAATGGTTTTTAAAAACTAAATTAATTTTAGACCAGCAGAATTTTCTTTAATGATCATTTGAATCTCTGTTCGCTTTGAATTTAAAAATAATAAATACATTTATAGAATTTTTTAATCAAATTTTTTTCCAAATATATTTCTAACACTGACTTATGAGAAATGATTTATTGATTTGAAGTTTGTTGATGTTTTTTTAATTCACATATCTGTATTTGATTTTTGTATTTTTTTTTCTATTGATAGATTAAAACGAACAACGGATGTAATGTTTGGTGGGAAACAAGTTTTAATTTGTGGTTATGGAGAGGTAAGTACATTTAGAACACTGGTTCCCAACCTTGGGCTTTTGATTCCTCACTGCTAAAGACCCCTACGTGCAAGCGAATTATTGAAATAAAACTAAACCATATGTTAGTCCCAAAATGACATAGTTTGTGTCAAGTGGATGTTAACCTCTGTGTGTCTGTTTGCTTCGAATGTTTATCCCCAGTTCTGAGAACCACATGATAAGAATTAAATTAGGTAATCATCTAATAAAGAAATGATTCAGAATCAGTATTAATGAGATTGCTTGAGTTGAGAATGATCTATTGTTGATTTCAGGTTGGTAAAGGTTGTGGAGCAGCTTTAAAAGGTCTTGGTGCTATCGTTAATGTGACAGAAATTGACCCAATTTGTGCTTTACAAGCTTGGTAAGTATTCATCATCTAGTAGAAAACCAGTATGGAGTGGGCCAGTATTAAAATTAATGAGACGACTTGCGACTCGACTTGACCCGAGACTTTGCGAGTGAAGAAGCATAACTCTTAACTTACCTTATTCGACATGAATTACTGACTCATTTGATGAACTGGCGACTTGAATAAGACTCGGGCTTTATGAAGACTTGAGACTCGACAAAACTTGGTACTAAAGTTAGCGACTTGGAACTCGATGTGCGGCGACCTGGGACTTAACTCAGAGTAGAGGTCACATGACTTGTTCCCCCCTCTGTTGTTATGACTCAGTCAGTATGTCGCTGACTCGATAACATCATGTCTTCTCTGAGAAAGTGCCACTGGTTTTTCCAGCGTGGTTTCCACTTGTCAGTTGTGACGGACAAGAATTTGATGAACAAGTGAGATCCTGTGAACATATAAACGATCCCTTGACAGATGGAATTCGATATAATAGTAGGCCGTAGCGCCGCTATCAAAGCAAAATTTACCTCATTAGCACACTGTATGGCGTATACCCGTCTTTATTATAGCCCAGTCGAAGTAGGATGTTAAACCCCATTTCATTTAATATTATGGTTTATATTTCAGTATGGATGGATTCCGTGTTGTCAAATTAGATGAAGTTATTCGTCAGATTGATATATTAATTACATGTACAGGTAAGAGGATATATTAATTACCTGTACAGGTAGAGAAGAAAGTTTTACTTGTATAAATTTATTCACAACCTTGTTTGTGTTACCCTGGTTTTATTTTCCGTAAAAAAACAGAAATAAGAGCAACAGGGAGGTCATTAAATAGAAGAGCCTGATTTTACCGGAATCCCGTACAAACTACAATATTGTAAATGTTGAATCTATAATAGAAATATCAGTCCAAAAATACTTCAATTTCAATCAGTATTTCCAGAATTATGTTGAATTGAAATTTCATTGATCTATACTGCCCCGTAGGTAAATGGTACATTTTTACTTTTTCTATTTTTTCCCTCCTCACGTTTTTTTAAAACCAACATCATCCCCCTGGTTTCTGTATCTGTAATCTGTAATCACTAGCCTTTAGCTTTGTATTTGCTTTCTTAATCATTAAGATGGCTGGGTTTCCTAGTTGGCTGGGTCTTCCTGGTGAACTACCTGGTTGGCTGGGTCTTCCTGGTGTACTACCTGGTTGGCTGGGTTTCCCGGTAGACTACCTAGTTGACTGGGTATCCTGTAAAGGTATCCTATAAGTGGAAGTTGAGACTAGTTTCTTCTATCTTTGACATATATTTTATTTTAAATACAGGTAATAAGAATGTTGTCACCAGACAACATCTTGATCGTTTAAAAAATGGCTGCATTGTTTGTAATATGGGACATTCTAATACAGAAATAGATGTGGTAAGTAAAAGTAAGCTCTGTCTTCCAGCGCCGAACGAATTTCATTGAATGATATGAAACCTGTTTCGTCCAGACTTGTCTTTAAGTCATGTTTCTGGATCATATCTTTGAGAATATCAAGCTATTAGTAGAAATTTTTCCAATTTGGAAACAGAGAGAAAGAGAGAGAAATGGGGTTTAACGTCCACTCGACACAAACTAGAACATTTCGGGACTAACATATGGTTCAATTTTATTTCAATAATTCGCTTGCGCGTAGGGGTCTTTAGCTGTGGGAGGAAACGAGAGGACCCAGAGAAAACCCACGATGTTGGACAGGCGACCCTACTCCTCGTCACATACAACCGGGGAATCGAAACCCCACCAGTTGACTCAATGACAGACCGTATGATACAACATGCGCGTGCCAACTATTCGGCCATCCAACCCCCCCTAATTTGGAAACAAATTTGACGCAGTTTTTGTTGCCGGTGTCTTTGACAGGTGCCTTATGTTTTTGAATATTTAAACACTTGATTTTGGAAATAACAAGTGACATCATTTCGATTCCCAGCTTGTATATGACAAGGGTTTTTCGGGGTCCTCAGATTTCCTTACACTGCTAAAGACCTTTTTGTGGAAGCGAAATTTTGAAAACAAATTAAACCATATGTTAGTCCCAAAATAACCTTTTTTTTATCTTGTATTTGTGAAATGTTTACAAATTAAAAATCTTTGATTCTTTGTTTATTTCAGGCCAGTTTACGAACCCCAGAATTGACGTGGGAAAAAGTACGTTCTCAAGTTGATCATATCATTTGGCCAGATGGAAAAAGAATCATCATGTTGGCAGAGGTATAGTAGTCTTTTTCAACCAGAATCATTATAAAAACTGAGTGATCGGCCTTAACATGGATTACTAAACAGAAACCGAGAGGGAGGGAAACAGAAACCGTGAGGGAGGGAAACGGAACAGGTGCTGACGATTAGATCTTTTACTAAAGGGAGGGAAGCAGAACAAGTGTTGGCAAGTTAGATCTAATACCAGAGGGAGGGAAATGGAACATGGGATGGCGATTAGATCTGTTACCAGAGGGAGGGAAACAGAACAGGTGCTGGTGACTAGATCTGTTACCAGAGGGAGGGAAACGGAACAGGTGTTTGCGAATAGATATGTTACCAGAGGGAGGGAAACAGAACAGGTGCTGGTGACTAGATCTGTTTCAGAGGGAGGGAAATGGAACAGGTGTTGGCAAGTTACATCTGTTACCAGAGGGAGGGAAACGGAACAGATGCTGGTGACTATATTTGTTACCAGAGAGAGAGGGAAACGAAACCAGTGCCGGTGACTAGATCTGTTAACCAGAGGGAGGGAAACGGAACAGGTGTTGGCGATTAGATCTGTTACCAGAGGGAGGGAAACAGAACAGGTGCTGGTGACTAGATCTGTTACCAGAGGGAGGGAAACGGAACAGGTGTTTGCGAATAGATCTGTTACCAGAGGGAGGGAAACAGAACAGGTGCTGGTGACTAGATCTGTTTCAGAGGGAGGGAAATGGAACAGGTGTTGGCAAGTTACATCTGATGCCAGAGGGAGGGAAACGGAACATGGGACGCTAGATCTGTTACCATATGAGGTATCTGGTTAATTTTGGCTATATAGATATTTCAACTGTTGTTTATGTTACAGGGCCGTCTGGTTAATCTAAGCTGTTCTTCTGTTCCATCTTTTGTTGTATCAATAACAGCCACTACACAGGTAGGATTCTCTCTTTTAATCCAACCTTGTGGGTTTCTCCGGGTCCTTGGGTTTCAGCTGTCTGCTTGGGGGTTTGATGGCCGAATAGTTAACGAGTGTGTGTTGTATCATGAGGTCTGTCATTGAGTCAAGTGGCCTGGTTTAAACGTTTGTATGTGACAAGGAGTAGGGTCACCTGCCATTAAGACCCCTACGCGCAGGCAAATTATTGAAATGAAATTGAACCGTATGTCAATCCCGAGTGGATGTTAAACCTCATTTTACTCTGTCGACTTCTCTGTAATATGGCCGTCTTCATTAGTCCAGTCACAGAGCAGAACAGTAGGACATTAAACCTCATTTCATTTCATTCTATATGGTATTTGCCTGTCTTCATTAGCCCATTCAGAGCAGAACCTGATTTCATTTCTCTGAGATATAAATATGTATAATAATGGTGAAACATGTATTTATATTACAGGCGTTAGCTCTAATAGAATTATTTAACGCACCACAAGGTCGTTATAAACAAGATGTTTATCTCTTACCTAAAAAGATGGGTTCGTAAAGTTTTTAATCTTTTCATTATTTGAGTTTTAACTATAACCTTTCCTGGGTATTTCTCTAAACAGAGTTTAACTATGAACCTTCCTGGGTATTTCTCTAAACAGAGTTTAACTATGAACCTTCCTGGGTATTTCTCTAAACAGAGTTTAACTATGAACCTTCCTGGGTATTTCTCTAAACAGAGTTTAACTATGAACTTTCCTGGGTATTTCTCTAAACAGAGTTTAACTATGAACTTTCCTGGGTATTTCTCTAAACAAAAAACTCGTGGATCGTACAGGAAGAATTTAAAATAAATTATTCACGTTTTTGCTTTGGGTCGTGAAGTCAATGGAAGCTAATTTATCAGTGGAAACTGATATTCCGTTTTACGGACGAGTTTTGCCAGATATGAAGGTTAAAGTTGCAATTTCATATTTTTACGTTATATTTTTAAAATTTATTTAAATAAAGCCTTAAAATAGATGGTATCTATAAACAGTCGTACCTTGTTAATCCTATTAATCCTATAATTCACTATTGCCAGTTGAGAAATTGGCAAAAATATCATTTTCCTCTTCAAATTCAAACGTTGAAAAAAGCTACTCCATGGTGGAGAATAGAAAACAGGGGAGGTAATTGTGTTATTATTTCCGGTGTAAATGAGTTTTAAGTGTGAGAATGACACCTATGATCGTATAATAGTGAGTTGATAACCTATTGAGCAAAAGACATAGAAATAATTATTTTCTATAATTTCTTAGAAAATATGAAATTGTAACTTTAATTAGACATACCAATGGACCACCAGAACGTGCTTACACTACAGCTCGGGAATCGTTTAGTTGTGTTGTTTTATCAGGAGTTTCTGTATTTAATGTTTAGTTTCAAACCAGGGTTGGCATTTTGTTAAAATATTGTTTCTACTGTTGTGTAATTTAAAATGATCCGTCTAGATAAGACAAGTGTTTCCTTTTACTAGCAGTGTTGAGTAAATATGATTATATTTTGTTTTATAGATGAATATGTCGCCAGTTTACATTTGCCAACATTTGACGCCCATTTAACGGAGTTGTCAGATGATCAGGCCAAATATTTAGGACTGAATAAAGCCGGCCCTTTCAAACCTAACTATTATAGGTAAGACATTTAGAGCTGAATAAAACAGACCCTTTTTAACCTTCCTCGTAAACAACTAAAATATTCATAAACTCATCCAGTTTTTGATTTTTGATGACAAGTGCAATAACTCTGCAAATAATTGATAAGTGACTCAGAATTTTGATATTGTTCATGAACATGAAAAGTTTCATACGCCTAACAGACAGAAAAAAATGCCACTTATAAACATTTTACATTTTTGGCTCACTTTATGATATGCAGGGGTTGGATGGCCAAATGGTTAGCCTGTGCACGTTATATCATAAGATCTGTCATTGAGTCAACTGGCATGGTTTTGATTCGTTTGGGGTGCCAGGTCCTCCGTGTTTCCTCCCACTGCTAAAGACCCCTGCACTCAAGCAAATTATTGAAATAAAATTGAACCATATGTTAGTAGTGCTCCTACGACTAGTCGGATAGCCGTAAACGGTTAGAACTGGACGGTTAAACGGTTTGAATTCAACGGTACGGTTATTCGGAGATGTCCCCCATTACATAGAGTTGTGTCTGATTATATTCCTCTTTATAACAAAACTTGCCCGTTGTAATTTTGTATTTGATGTTTGAAAATTTTAGAATGTAACAGTCGTCCAACGATGTCGACTGCTAAACAATGATACTATTAATAGCACTCGTCGTAGTCATACGGCAAAGTCAACGGACCTTGTTCGTCTTTTGCTATTGTTAATCCAATCTAAATACTTCTCGGCATTTCTAACTATATTCTACCTTGTTTATTATTTACTTCAAAACGTAACCACCATTCAAAATATAATCATAAAGGCTAGAAAATGACATTATACTAGATTCGTTACGGCATTGAACACGTTTCATATCTCGTAATTTCTCGAATGAATTCTACTTTGGTTTTCAGTTAAATTAACCAATCATAAAAATTCTACTTGCAAGCGAGGAATTATTTCTTTATTGTCCAATCAATAGACGCCTTCTAATTTACTTTATTCTATTCTTAGTAACATTGTGTAATCGTAATATTATCGCCGTCTGTCACTTACGAAGGGAAATTGAGTATTGTTTTGTATATTATCGTTATATTGAATTAAAAAAATGTTTCAAATGAACCAAGTTAACCAGGTAAATAAATAGCTACGGCCTTAGATAGTTTAAATTTTCATTAAAGAATTGTTCATGTCTGAAAAAATTCCTGAAATTTTTGCGCGTGTAATGCCTTTTATAAGGCGAGTATAGCGTGCGCACGAGTAATGACTCGTAGCTCCTGACAAGCTCTGTTTTATGTTTGAAATTGATACCATACGGTTAACGATTACTAACCGGTTAATAGCTACGGCTATTCGAATAACAAAAAGTCCTAACCGTAGGAGCACTATATGTTAGTCCCAATATGACCTAGTTTGTGTGGATTGGACGTTAAACCCTCTCTCTCTGATATCTATAATTGTAAATCTTACTTGTAGTTAATCACACTATGTGTGTAGCCAATAAGAATGAACTTGTAATTTATATTCAAAAACTCCTCCAAATTGAATATTCATATTTATCCCCAGCCAATGACAAGCAGATTGTTATGAGTGTTGTCATAGAGACAAGTAATGAATATTCATACTCCATTCTAATTACATAGGCTTCTCTCTATTGTCATGTCTTCCGGTCAGATCCACAGAGTACCCAGAATACACCCATGAGGTTGAGAGAGAGATATTGAAATAAATTCTGTCCTTTCTTCAGGCCCGATGTTGTTTCTTGAGCATATCTCATAAACTGTTCAGGATATCATCATATACCTTTATACACACACCAACCTGCCAAGTTGTATGAATTTTGCCAATTAGAAATTTCTCACATTTAGTCATTTGTATGTTGTCATGGAAACATTTAGTTTTTGGTAGGAGTCTTATTGATGATTGAGTTTAAGTGCCATTCTATTATTTTTGATTTTTTCTTATTTCAGATATTAATTGAAGATGAAGGAAGGAAATGAGAGAAGGAGAGAATGAATGAATGAAATGAAAATGTTAAAAATCATGACATCATTTATGTAGTTGTGGAAATAATTTTAAACTAGCACATGCTTTAAATATCATTATTGAGACTACTTTCATTTTACATTAAAGGGACAACAATGACAGATGAAATGAGACTACTTTCATTTTACATTAAAGGGACAACAATGCCAGATAGGAAATGAAAAATAGCATAATTATGGAGAAAATTTGGGTGTCAGACCACCCTTTGTTTTTGTCCTGGCTGTTATTTAAATAGTAATTTTGACGATAAAATCAGAAAAAAGGGAATTTTCATAATATCTTGGTGTTGATGTTAGTGGATATATATGAACAACTTGCAGATTACAGCATAAAATCAATGTTAAGCAATGTAAACTTCAAATGAACATAAGTTGTGATTAATCCGTTTGAATTCTTTTTGGATCGAGAAATGTTTGGTAAAGATGAAAGTCTTATTTTGGATTGTTTCCCCTTTAAAGTATTGTTAGCCTCAATATATGGTAGTTGTACATATAATATTACCTTAATTTTTATCATATCTAACTAAATACAGTGTGCAGGGCCAGGTTTCACTAAATACAGTGTACAGGGCCGTGTATCACTAAATACAGTGTGCAGGGCCGTGTTTCACTAAATACAGTGTGCAGGGCCGTGTTTCACTAAATACAGTGTGCAGGGCCAGGTTTCACTAAACACATTGTGCAGGGCTGTTGGACGCTTACGCAGTTTGCAAGGCCATGTTTCACTAGAAGGTATTCAAGTTTTATAAAACTGTGTGTATGATAGTTATACTTAAGGCTGATGTCCACCAGTCACGATCACGACATGGTCTGCGATATCAACCTACATGTTGTACTTTATCATCTCTCTTTTCTCCATGATATTAAATTACGCTACTGCCATGCCCCAACCAAAACCTGGCTGGCTAGTCCGGTCATTTAAACGCAAACCCTAATATAGTACAAATCTATGAGACATATAATAAGAAAATGAAAGTAGGGTAATTATAAGTATTATTTAGAACAGGCTATGCCACATATTTATAGTTTAAGTCTATTAAAGGGAATGGAAGCTTATTGGCCCTATTTCATGAAGCTGACTTCTGGTGACATAATTCTGGCCTTGTTAACCCCAACTAAAAATGTCTGACCGACGGAATGTTGAAACAGAGATCCTGTTTAAGACCCGAATGTATTGTAAATGATATAAAATGAAAGTAGGATGCCTTTATTTGAAGAGCAACAGTATTGAAATGTATTCTAATGACATGTATATTTCTGTAGAAGATAAATCGATGGCCGTGAGAATAAGTCATTTTAATTTTGTATATAATATATGATATATATTGAAAATTTGTTTCATGAAGCAGGGTTGAAGGGCAAATAAACGATTGTACTGTCTTGGTACGGTCATGGAAGATAATTTCCTATGAACAGATCATTACACGTTTTAATACCATTATTCAAATAATAAAAACATCGAAATAATTTCATGTACATCAAATTGAACCAATCTATTTGTAACATTGAGTGGATATATTAAAAAAAAATCGTCCAAAAGTTATTTTGTTTATCGTGTCATGGAACATGATTTCGAGTCCGCAAAGGAAATGAAATGGGATTTAACATCCTACTTTTCCGTGGAAACCAGTTTTATGAAGACAAGCATACATGGTGAAAATGTTGGAATATCAGAAGAAGGTTGTTGACCGGAATGATGACAGAATTGTCAGTGAATTATTTTGCAGTGTTTTGAAATATTGCAGCAATGTAGGAATTTCTGGATGATTTTGTATCCATCTGATTTATGAGAGTTTGGCCGATTAAAGATTAGAATTAAAAACATATTGTTCTCATAGAATAGTGTTGTCAACATATTGTTCTCATAGAATAGTGTTGTCAACATTTCACGTGTAAAAAGTTTTAACATTATGACATCACATATAATTAATTAGGTTATTAAATATGCGCATAAATTAAATAATTTTAACATTCTTCATGATAGTTATTATTACATAAATATGTGCATAACTTAAATAATTTTAACATTCTTCATGATAGTTATTTTACATAAATATGTGCATAAATTAAATAATTTCAACATTCTTCATGATGCTTATTATTACATCACGTATAATTATGTTATTAAATATGCGCATAAATTTAATAATTACTTTGTACTAGTTATGTTAACTAAAGGATTGAAAAGAGACGATTTTGTTTGAATTAACATAAATTGTTAAAACATTAAGAGCATAGTGTATTCCAGGATCTGTCCACCAATTACTTCAGGTCTATTCCATTTGAAATTGTAGGGGGTGGATAAGTGGGAACAGACTCTTATGTTTTAAAATGATTCAATGGTAGAGGGGTTTCAAGAAAAGACTGGATTCTTGAGAAATATTGTGTATGTTTTTGCATGTTTTACTGACGATGTACATATTTTATAGGAACGGGGTTGTATAAAAATTTGACTCCCTATTCGACCCCAGGTAATTTTAAATGGAATAATCCTTACTAGTATTGGAATTAAATTGAACAAGGTTGAAATTAATTTGTGAACGGATTCTGGGAGAATATGGTATAAATATGAAATGTATTGTTTTTTTTAGTATGATATATATTGTATATTATCAAGGAATATATTAATTATATCTACATAGATATATATATAATATTTAAATGATGTATAATAATAATAATAATGATTAAGAAACTCTGATTGTTAAAATAAAACTATAGAGCTGAACCTCTTTGATTTAAGTAAAAATAAAATATTGAACTGGGATCATCTAGTCTAGTGTATTATTTCTATTCTATTTTAACGGAAATTGAAGTTTAGATTTGAGCACAACAGTGGGGGGGGGGGGGGGGAAAAATCGTTTTTTTCCTGGTGATCTCACCCTACAAGGAAAATCAATCAACATATAAAATCAATGATTTTATTTTTAACGCAAATCAAAGAGTTATAGCAATTGATTGTTAAAAGTATATCGAAAGACCGTTAAAATATCTCAGGTTGTCTTGGTAACATTCTGCACAGGTTGTCATGGTAACATTATATACAATGTTAAGGTTGTCATAATAACATTTGATACACTGTTGAGATTGTCATGGTAACATTATATACAATGTTAAGGTTGTCAAGGTAACATTTGATACACTGTTGAGATTGTCATGGTAACATTATATACAATGTTAAGGTTGTCACGGTAACATTTGATACACTGTTGAGATTGTCATGGTAACATTTGAAAACTGTTGTCATGGTAACCTTTGATACATTGTTAAGGGTGTCATGGTAACATTTGATACAGTGTTCATGTTGTGGTGGATTATTGAGTGTTTAACTGGGATCAATGAGGAAAGTAAAAATTGTTCCAACTTTTTTTATACATGTGTGGTTAAATCAAGAACCATTTCCCAACCTGTGATATTTATATCTGATTACACCTGGATTCGTCCCCTGATAATACCTGTCTATCACAAGGTACCGTTACACCCAAAACCATCACCTCCAGACAACTTAAGGCGTTAATTGTGTTTTGCGACAGATTCGCCAATCTGATTAAAACGCAGATCCTATTCTGTTTTGTTTTGTATAGTTTTGAATTTTACTTGGCTTTACTACTCTGGAAGAGTTGTTATATAACCTGCGTTCTGGTTGATGTGAGGGATTAGCCAATTAAACGGTCTGTTGCAGCGAGTTGTTAGCATGTCTGACGTCATAGGGTCAAAAGCTGCTTGTATGACCTCTGACACAACCTTCCACTACAACCGATCAGATCTTCATGTAGTGGACGCCATCGAAAGTATTAAAAAAAACCAAAATGAGATTTAGATCTGTATTTTAATCGGATTGAAGGTTCGCATAACCTGGACAAGGTTTGATACTGAGAAACGGCTCTTCATATCATGTATAATATTTTGAAAGATAGAAATAATTTTTTTAATTTGATGAATGGGTAGGCAGGTGTGTATATATATATATCTTGATTTTAACTTCTTTTTCTTTGATCTTCAACATGGAGTGACAGAGGAAAGAAGGAATATAAAATTAGAGATTGTAAAAATGTATAATGGGAGAAATAAAATATCAATTCATCTCTCTGTATTTCTAGTTTTTCTTTAGTAAGAAGAAAAAAGAAAAATTGCGACTCCACTTAAAACAAACTAAGTCATTTTGGGACTAACATATGGTTAAATTTTATTTTATTAATTCGCTCGTGTTTAGGGGTCTTTAGAAGTGGGAAGAAACAGGACAACCCAGAGAAAAACCCACGAGGTTGGAAAGGTGTCCCTACACCTTGTCACATACAAGCAGGGAATCAAAACCACGCCACTTGACTCAATGACAGACCTAATGATGCTACCTGCACATGTTTAACCATTCCGCCACCCAAACCCTTGTATGAATTATTTCAAATGTAGATGTTAGTACTTAAATGACACTTTCTCTTAGGGTTTTTCTAGAAGGATCTAGGGATTTATTAACCCCCCCCCCCCTCTCCCGGTTATCAGGGGCTGCATGTATGGGACAGACAATAAAATGTGGTCTAACATCCTACGGTTCTGCTCCTACTGGGGCTGATAAAGACTGGCATACGCTATAAGGGAAATTTTTCCTGAACAGCGGCGCTACGGCCTGCTCTTCTATCAAATTCTACCGTAACTGCCGGAAAGCCACTACTGCCTACACCTATATCGAATTCCATCTGCCAAAGGATCTTTTTCACTTAAAAATGGATAATCAAGACTTTGTTTATTATCGTAACAATGAGTATATTCCAATTAAAAAGTAACGAGATTGATGCGTGAAATCCTCAGTGTTATCAGACAGCAGTGCTACAGCCTACTCTTAATGTGGTTCCCCTTGTCAGTGGTGCAGAACGGAGGGCCTGACAAGGACAGCTGTCTAGTCCTTCGGATGAGAGGAAAAATCGAGGTCCTGTGTATACATTAGAATGTACGTAAATAATCCCTTGGTAGTTGGAATTCGATATAAGAGTAGGGGGTAGTGCCGCTGCCCGGGCAAAATTTCCATCATAGCACACTGTATGATGTATGCCCGTCTTCATTAGCCCAGTATAGGAGCAGAACAGTAGGACGTTAAACCCTATTTCATTTCATTTCCATCTGTCTGTCAAGGGTTCTTTTACACGCACACCAATATGTGCACAGGAATTTGTTTTCCCATCACATCCTAACAACTAGGCACGGTGTTCCTTGTCAGGTCGTCCATCCTGAATCACTGACAAGGGTAAGTAGGTCGTCCATCCTGCATCACTGACAAGGGTAAGCTGGTCCTTCATCCTGAATCACTGACAAGGGTAAGCTGGTCCTCCATCCTGTATCCCTGACAAGGGTAAGCAGGTCCTCCATCCTGAATCACTGACAAGAGAAGCTGGTCCTCCATCCTGCATCACTGACAAGGGTAAGCAGGTCGTCCATCCTGCATCCTACATCACTGACAAGGGTAAGCAGGTCCTCCATCCTTAATCACTGACAGGGGTAAGCAGGTCCTCCATCCTGAATCACTGACAAGGGTAAGCAGGTCCTCCATCCTGAATCACTGACAAGAGAAGCTGGTCCTCCATCCTGCATCACTGACAAGGGTAAGCAGGTCGTTTAAGAAAGAGACAGATAACATTCATTCTACACCAACCAGGTCATTATGGGACTAACATATTACTTCTTTATCTCAATAACCCACTAAGTGGGTGGAAACAGACGAACCTAGAGAGAGAGAAATGGGGTTTAACGTCCACTCGACACAAACTAGGTCATTTCTGGACTAACATATGTTTAAATTTTATTTTCATAATTCGCTTGCGCATAGGGGTCTTTAGCAGTGGGAGGAAATCAAAGGACCCAGAGAAAACCCATGAGGTTGGACAGGCGACCCTAACCCTTTCACGAACCTAGAGGAAGACTCATTCAATGACATAATAGATTTATTAAAGATAGTCACATTTATTATATTTTATAAAATGATATACACATAGTACAAGTAATAAATAGTACAGACAATAAGGTATTCTTTATTTGCAACTCGTGATAGCAAACTGAGTGGCTGTTTACGACATATGAACAAAAATATATTTTATAACATGATATACACATAGTACATAGCGACTCGTTATAACAAACTGAGTCGCTGTTTACCACATATGAACAAAAATATATTTTATAACATGATATACACATAGAACATAGCGACTCGTGATAACAAACTGAGTCGTTGTTTACCATATATAAACAAAAATATTAAAATAGGCTAAGAAAAATATCTTTTAAATGATAAAACACGAAATGTAAAAGTTTAAATATTTTTAGCCTAAATCAACATTTTTATTCATATGATATAAAAAATGACTTGTGACTTGCGACTCATTTTGCTGTCATCGGTCACATACAATAACACAGAAGGACAAATCAAAATCAATGAATTTAAGCAGCATCGGTGTTCCAAGAAGCTATTCAGAAATACAAGGTTTTTTTTTGTTTTTTTTTATCGTAGATTATGTAACAACTTTTCGAGATCCTGGTGTAGTAAAGACATTTAAGTAAAACAAAATTTTTAACTATGAAAAACAGAACAAATTAGGATCAGTATTTTAATCTTTAAGTAAGTGCGAGAAATATACCACTAAGTTTTGCAGTGGGAAATATGATGATGAAGCACTTATCATGTACAGACTGTAGATTGGAGGCCACAAAGCCAGCATGTCCCTACTCAAGGGTACCCCCAGCTGACCCCCAGCCCTGAGAAATTTTTTGAAAAACTGGAGTAAATATCCTGATGTTAATAGCCTATGTAGTAATTTAACATTTGGCACATCAAAAACAATGTAAAGCCAAGTCTAAACAGGGCTGACAAACTTAATCAGGGTCCCAAAATTTTGGGAGACCATTAATTTGTTTTAGGGCCCCCAAACCTACTATTAGTACTATGCTCGCAGGCTATTTATTTCCCATTCTATTCCTGGTACTAATAATTATCAGACAATGTTTATATATAGACATAAGCCTGTCTCCCAATTCCATTCAGATATCCTGTATAAAATATCGTTTATATAAAAATATGAAAACAATTATTAGGCATGATATCTCGATTGTCTGATGACAGACAGAAGATAAATCAATAACCGCTATAAATTATAATCACCATACTTCAGTATTTTAAACATGTATTATATGTGCGATTTAGATCAGTTTCTGGTCGTTCTTGCTGTAATAGTTCAAAAATAATTAACTAACGGCAGCCATGCAAGATATGCCGCACATTTTAAAGATGTATTAAATAAGATTTAAATAAAGATCTGGTCATTCTTGCTATAATAATTCATAAATAGATGATAAAAAATGAAAATATTGAAAATTTCATTTAAATTACTTTATTCTGGGCCAAGTTATGACTGTTTGAAGATGTAGCACAGATTGTTGACTATCCTAGCAACGGTACTTGACAACTGAGGCTAAGACTGATTTATCCACTTTATCGTTAAATCTTGTGGGTGTTCTAATCCATTTAAATCTCTGCCATCCGATGGTCTAGAGAGTTGATTATGGGTTTGTCATGTGGATAAATAAATGGCTAAAAATAATTTATATAACATTTGAAGCCAAAATAAAGACCTGCAATAGGCAGATTGAGTTTTCTTTAAACTTATTCATTTGGAGGTCACTTTTTTTTGTAAATTAAGGAAATAATGGAAGAAAGAAAATGATTAGGTTGCAAGAACATTGTCTTCAGTATTTAAAGTTAAATCAGTTTTTAAGATGAGAATTATAGACCACTGATTTCTAGATAAACACAATAATCACAAGAGTTTCATTTGGACGTCACTATTTTTTGTAATTTCCTGCAATGATGGAAATGACGTAAGTACAGCCTTGACCTACACACACGGATCAGATGTCTACGAATAGATAGGCATATGGTCAGGCCTAGTATATGAGTAGGCCCAACACATGAGTAGACCTAACACATGGGTAGGCCTAATAATAGAAAGTACATCAGATGTTGAAATGTCCGTCACAATGAAACAAATAAATGCCTGAAGTTATTTCTTCTTCTTTCCTTTTTTTCCACCTTTCTTTTTTTTCGGAGCATCGGGCCACCCGAATCCTCGTTTCATCAGAGCGTCTGGTGCGTCGTGAGCTATGTAGTAAAGATTTTCCATAGCCGGTTGACTACAAATGTCTATTTCGGATTTCACTGATTTTATCGTATTTGATGCCGATTTTTTGCCTGATTTTTTGCCTGATTTTTTGCCCGACTTTTTTCCACTTTTTTTCCCTGATTTTTTTCCGCCAGATTTCGTGGCTGATTTTTTGCCCGACTTCTTCTTCCCCACCTAAAATGATATAAAATGTTGGACTATTATAAAGTTTTAATTTTATAGAGAGAGAGAAATGGGGTTCAACGTCCACTTGACACAAACTAGGTCATTTCGGGACTAACACATGGTTCAATTTTATTTCAATAATTTGCTTGCGTGTAGGGTCTTAAGCAATGGGAGGACACGGAGAAAACTCACGAGGCTGGACAGGCGACCCTACTCCTTGTCACATACAACTGGGGAATCGAAATCCTCTCATTTTCCCAATGCTTCCCCCAAATTTTGAAAAACAACCGTTAAAACTACAGCCTCTATCGTGATCACATGGTTTTCGGCAAAAGGGGGATAACTCCAGAACGGAAAGTCACAGTACACTGAATATTGACAGTGCTTGTCCTCACATGACCAGAATGCCTCACACCAAATTTTTAAAAAATCCGTCAAAAACTATAGGCTGCATCGTGTGTACAAGGTTTTCAGAAAAAGGGGCATAACTCTGAATATTCACCAATTAATATGATTAAAAGCGAATTCATTTTTATGGCTTACATAGAGAGAGAGAGAGAGAGAGAGAGATCGAGAAATGGGTTTTAATGTCACTTCCAGCTCTAAAGAGATCATTACACCTCAGATAAACCCAATTAAAAACATTTTAAATGTTAACTTTTTTTAGTTCAATTTGTTTTAACTTCAATCGGGTACAGTACATTATAAAAGAGAGAGAGAGAGAGAGAGATGCGGTTTAATCCCCTCGACACAAACTAGGTAATTTTGGGACTAACATATGGTTCTATTTATTTCAATAATTTGCTTCCACGTAGGAGTCTTTAGGAGTCAGAGGAAACCTGAGGACACCAGAGAAAACCCATGAGGTTGGACAGACAGCCCTACTCCTGGTCACGTAAAAGTAGAGAATTGAAACCTCGCCACCTGACTCAATAAGAGGGACTATGATGCAACCACCCAAAACCCCTCGGCTTGCATAAATATTGCTGTTATAAATAGAATTCTTTCATGATGTACAGTGACAATGAGAAATTGAAAATATAAAATTAATACATACCATTTTATCTAGGTCTAAATTCTGTGAATAATTCTGTTTGTTGTAAAATTCATCTACTTAAAAAAAAACCCTGAGCTGTTCGTTTTATTTCATGACACAGGATTATTTGTACATCACTGTGTCTATCTGTCCCGTTTCATTCTTCACTATCTTGAAATAATCTTTACACGAAAACCTGTAAAAACATTCAGCAACATTTGATAAAATCTGTAAAAACATTCAGCAACATTGAACAAAATCTGTGAAAAGATTCACTAGAGAATAATTCTTTTAGAGCAGGCTATCTATTATAATTTAGATATTTTTCAAACAAAAATATGAAATTTAATTTAATTTTACGATCAAATGTGAAAAGTGATCGTTGGATAGTGTTTAGAGTAGGTCATGTCTCAGTATTAAAGGTAGATCGTCAAACTGGACAAATTTTAAGGATGCTGCTATTTCCTCCCTTGTCATAATCGGCAAAAAAATTCAAGGTGCAGGTATTTTCTCCCTTGTGTTATTTTCATGCATATTCATTCAAAAAAATAGAATTCATATTCTTATTTATCTCTTTAAAACCTATCTGGAAAATATTTTAAAAGTAGTCCGAAACGGTTAAATTAGAGCAGTTATTTCCAGGCTAGATGTGCGATAATACCTACTACCAGTTTGTGCCAAGTTATCAATAACATATCATAAAAAATATTAACCTCTTCTATCCCAAATATTAACCACTATCTGTCACTCTTGCTGTCTCACTCCGATTAAATCAAATTAACACTGGTCAAAGAGAAAGAAATCAGCGCTATAAGTCACTTTAAATTGCCTCTTTACAATATCACGCTAGATGTTTCTGTGTTCCAGGTCTTGTCATGTAGCTAAAAGTCAATCAATCAATCAATCAATCAATCAATCAATCAGCGATCTATTTTTATCCTTTATACACGCAGCCTGACAGACGAACCAATAAAAAGCTTTGTTTGAGGTAAACAAAAATAAGTGAAGGGTTTAAAGTAGCAATATTTTTACTTATCTATTAAAACCAACTCGACCTTTACATGGAGTTGAAAATAAGCTCGTCTTTATTAGCCCAGATTTTCCTGAGTTGATTCAGTGGCGCCATCTTTAATAGAAGGTTTGATCTCGCTTTAACTACGTAAATCTTATCAAGGCCTTCACGTAATACCCTGCATATTTTGGCACTAATTTTGATTGAGTACAAGCCCAGCTTGTGAGGCTATCAAAGTCCTCGATCGTCCCGAATACCAAGTCTCATGCTTTTAAGCTAAAATGTCTAAATGTGATAATTGAGTTGCAAAGTTCAAGGTTCGTTCAATGTCATGGTTTCCGAGGAGGTCGCTATGTCACAACCTCTGATTGGACGCTACTGTTCATGTGTCTGTAGTTAATGTAGCTATAAGTTTGGGAATTGTCAAGTAAACAGGCAACGGCCAGATGTTGTAAAACTCGCAGTCGTTGCTTCAAGAACATACAGTGGAGCAGGGACTTGTAAAGAATGAGTCTTGATAGTTGGAATTCGATATAAGAGTAGTCCAGGCAAAATTTCCTTCAAACTAGATTCATAGCATCACACTGTATGGAGTGTGCCTGTCTTCATGAGCCCAGATAGGGGTTGGATGGTCGAATGGTTAGCATGTGCGCGTTGTATCATAAGGTCTGTCTGTCATTGAGTCAACTAGCGTGGTTTCGATTTTTCCGATTGTACGTGACAAGGAGTAGGGTCGCCTGTCCAATCTCGTGGGTTTTCTCCGGGGTCCTCCGGTTTCCTCCCACAGCTAAAGACCCTTACGCACAAGCGAATTATTGAAATACAATTGAAACTTGACCTAGTCCTAGTTTGTGTCGAGTGGATGTTAAACCCTATTTCTCTCTCTCTCTCTCTCGCTCTCTCTCTCTTTCATTATCCCTGTTGGTGCAGAACAGTAGGACGTTAAAATCTATTTCATTTTGTTTCTATTTATATCTCTGTCTTATCAATTTTGATGGCCGCCAGTTAGGCCTATTATTGTCTACCACGATTAAATTAATAGATTATTTGATGGCCACCAGATATTATTGCCTACCATGATTAAAATCATTAGATTATTGACCTTACTAAAACAAAGTAGGTTTACTGTCCGATTAACAACCCCTTTCAACCAATCAGACCAAGGAAAATTTAGATTTCTGTCTTCAAGTCCCTTTAACCAATCTTCCGCTCTATAATTGACTTTCAATCACGGAAAAACATAAATTACATGAAGGTCCACAATAAATTCTTTATTCTTTACCAGGTACTAAATAATTTCTACCTTAATCTGTCCGACTATTTCTTAATCAGAACGACTTATTGATCAAACATGCAATCGATGGATAAATCCTTAAAGGGGCACTCTCACTTTCACTAAGAAAAATAAATATGAGAGAGAGAAAGAGAGAAATGGGGTTTAACGTCCACTCAACACAAACTAGGTCATTTCGGGACTAACATATGGTTTAATTTTATTTCAATAATTGGCTTACGCGTAGGGGTCTTTAGCAGTGGGAGGAAACCGGAGTACCCTGAGAAAACCCATGAGGTTGGACAGGCGATCCTACTCCTTGTCACGTACAACCGGGGATTCGAAACCACGCCAGTTGACTCCATGACAGGCCTTATGAAATAAATATGAAATCGTTGATAAAAAATACAAGCGCTGACCTCAGGGGGTGAATACAGGATTTTGGAAAATGGGTTGGGAGATGCAAACCAATGTCTTGCTGATTGCTGCTAGACCAAATTTTTCTTGATCTTTTCAAGTTCTTTTTTCCAAGAAATATACAATGACGATCACTAAAACGTTCAAATTGTTACATTAAAACAGTTTCTGACATTCTTAATTCTGTTTCACATGATCCCATAATATTTCCGAAAAAGATGTAAGAAAAGATTAACAGCTGATTGCAGCACACAAATGAGATTTTTTGTAATTGCTGAATACAAATACAGGTATACTTTTTACGTTTTTGTATAATCGAGAATATAGACTACTGCCTGGGTGTAACTTCTGAGGTTTTATAACATTTTCTACAAACAATGCTAGCTGAGTTGACCGCCATTGTCAATAGAATTGGGTGAGGGTGCGGGGCGTGCAGGTGGTTCCACCACTCCTCAATCCTAGCAGCTAAGACTAAACTACTACCAACTGATGTCAATTTAAATCATGACAAATCAAAAACTATTGTTGGCAGACATGTGTAAACCTTTAAAGCCGCCAATTATGTATAGGCTGAACTAGGCCCAACAACAGTTTCTATCATTTAATTTTTATAGTTACCAGTAGGACTTGCCTGGTGCATACCGTATATATAGGCCTACTCATCAACGACATGCAGGAACTTTAATTTGGTCATACGAACATCTTCCTAACCCAATAAATCAAACTCAAAAGAATCAAGTCAAAGGACTACTATCACCTCAGTCAAACAATGTAGGCCTACTGGGTACATTTAACCTAAATATCATAGCCAATAGGTTGCAAATAACTTGACAATGAGTGAATGACATGAAAATAGTCCATCACATGAATTTAAATTCAGGCATTTAAAATTTTCAGATTATGTAAAATCTAAACTGTTCAAAATTGATTAAAAAAAAAATAAATAAATAAATCCCACACAATCACAACCACTAAGTCGAAACTGAGAGTAGGCCTACACCTTTAATAAATGATATGAGGGAATCCACAACTTGAACAAGTCACAATAAAATAAAGCTTTAGAAAATCAAAAGGAAGTCAGTGTTGCTTGAGTTAGCCCATTCGGATAAAGAAATAATCATAAAAATCTCTCGAGTCACGCTCGTTAAATTAAGTGACTCGTTTATCACCCCCCTCACGTAACTGTCTTACCTAATATTTTATTAATTAATGATATTAACTCAAAGTTAATCAATCGTCGCGTGCTGAAACCATTCTATCAATCACATAGCGTCGTAACTGTCATGGAAACCGTCACGTGATATTTATTTATATCTCGGATAATACATTTTTTTTAATGGGTTTTATTTTACGTAAACAGTTCTATTTTCAAGTTTCAGTTTTTGCAATATAAGAAATGTCAATATCTTCATCGCAAGATTTGGTTTGTTTTGAAAAAAATAATAAAAACTATTATCAAAAAGACACTTCTGCTTTGACGTCATATCCTGTTATGGCGTGGGGGAAGATTTCAAGAAATTAGAATGTATTTGTTTAAAAATGGTCAAATTTGCATTGAATCTATTGCTAATATTTAGTTATGGTCGTTGATAAGGTAATATATTATCGATATATATCGCAAAAGATGTTAAATAGATGTATTTGACAAAAATACCAGTGCGAAAACGTGTTAATTTAGAATGTCACCCCGTGCTGTATTGGAAGTAGGCGTGGTTTATTTATCACGTGACTTTGTTATGATTTTGTGTAGAGCACGTGTAATGCTTCATGGTCTTGGCATTTGAAGGAATCTTATGAAGACGTCAGCTCGCTAATGAAAGAAGCAGTAGATTCAAATTTTAATTTTTTTTTTTTTTTTTTGGATAAATTTATATGATTTACTTTGGTAGTGTTGTGGTCGCGTATTTCACGTGGTAGCCTATTTATTTAAAAAGTAAATGATCAATCTATAGGCTTGATGAATGATAAACTCTGAAGCCTCTAAAATTAATAACTAATTAAATACTATTTTTAAGGAAGACCAATGAAAATGTTACAGATGTATAAAGCCTGTTAGAATTTGTTGTTCCTATTCCCAATGTCAAGGAGAGGGCTTGTTTAATTCTGGGGTTTCTCCTGTTCCTCCCACTGCTATAAACCCCAGACATGCAAGGAAATTACTGTTATAAAATTGAACCATATGTTAGTCCCAAAATGACCTAGTTAGTGTCAAATTGATGTTAAGGGAAACTTAGCCTTGATTGTCTATTTTATGGTTAAATGTTTAAATCTCAGCCATCTGATGTTCTAGAGAGATACTTTAAGTCTTGTTATGTTAATAAATGTCTAATTTATAGTTTATATAACATTTGAAACCAAAATAAATACTTGCAATAGACAGAGTTAGCTCTTACATACTTACATAGTGTATCTTTCTATGATTTACAATACATTATGGCCTAGGCGACACTTTTACAACCTGACAATACAACCTAATCTGATTGGTTGACGTAATGTTTATACGATATATTGATTGACATTAGGGATGGGTTAATTAATGCAGCTTATTGATATTCCTTTTTTTTTCTGTTATTTTGTAGATAGAATCTGAACTGGATGACAGGAGGTAGACATGATTAAACTGTCTTAATTTTAGATAATGGATAGAAGCTGGACTGGATGACAGGAAGTAGACATGGTTAAACTGTCTTAACATTAGATAACTTCTTCTTGAAATTGAGATAAATAACGATTGGATTTTTTTTTTTTTTTAAATATTGATGTGTGTTATATAAAATGGATGATCCTAATTTACAGCACGGAGCTCAGCAGATAGAGACAACATACATCAACACTCAACCAAATACCGTTCTACCATATCATATACGAAACTGTGTCTATCTTACAGAAACTCTTTATCAGATGAAGTTACAGAAGTCTTACTGTGATCTTATTTTTGAAATACACAATCAGCGAATCAACGCCCATCGTGCCGTCGTTGCTGCATGGAGCCCATTTATTTACACACATCTAAAGTCGAATTTGGCGTGTACCGAGATCGTACGCGTTAATTACGATAATTTTGAGATATTTTCCGACATGATCTCGTTTATGTACACAGGGAAGATTGATTTACGCGACACAAACTTGATCCAGCTACTTCATCTAGCGACAAGTTTTCAGATTGAGGCTTTACGTGAAGTATGTGAAGGGACGTTGCGATGTAATTTGCATGTTGGGAATATTGTTAGTACATTCTACGTAGCGCGAAAATTTAAATTATGCGGATTAGAAGAATATGCTTTGGCGTATTTGCAGATGCATTTACCCGAAGCCGTAAAACAACTCGACTTTTTAAATCTTCCTGCGATTCGTTTTAATACTTTTCTCGCTACGGGATGGGTGATTCACCTGAAACCAGAGGTCAAACTATTTCTAATAATAAGTTGGCTAGGTTATGATGTGAAGGACCGCGAACAGTATCTCGTTGCTTTATTGCAGCATATTGATTGGTCGATTGTAGCTGGCGATTTTCTCCAGGAAATCAGTCAAACCGAGAATTTTTTTACAACCAATGAATCAAGTTTATTTCTGTTACTGCAAACACTGCACAGTTCCGGCATATCTTTAGGTTCGTACGTAGATATCTTTCCATCGTTACGTGAAAAATATTCCCACTTACTGAATCAGGTCGTGCAAAATAGTGTTCTTGATGTAAATCCTGAAGATTACTTTCCTGTTAGTATTACCGTGACGATAGATTCAGAACAACCAAACGATCACATGACTTCTGTGTCTGCTGCACAGAAAAACTCAGACGTGATCGAAAGTGGGGATAAATCACAGCACGATGACCCAGAATGTGAACAGATTGATCAAAATTTTCAGAATACGGTCGTTCCGCTAAAAACGTATTCAACCAATCAATCGTTCAAAAAGAAAATGACCACTAGAGGGCAGAAAAAGAAAGATTCAGACCGAGAAACGGTTATCCAATCAAATCATCCGATAAAACATATGATTACTAGAAACAAAAGTTCCACAAAACCCCAAAAATCTGAGAAGTTGACAGAACCAGTCAGTTGTTTCAGTGAAGATCTGGATACAGTCGAGACGAGTAACCATGGTAACGATGATGTGGATTACGACAATAGCTATGATTATCAAGACCATTACGATGATGCTTGCGATCCTGATTATGAAGAACAGCAAGATACTGATAAAAACAAGGCAAAAGCATCCCGTGCAATAACTAAACCGAAAATAAAAAAGGCTTCAGCATCTAAAAATAAAAATAAATTGCGTAGTTGTACTGAATGCGATTACACTACGACAAGTGAAGCTCGATTTGAAGATCACCAACGGAAACGACACAACAGTGACACAGAGAGATCGTATACGTGTCATGTCTGCGAGTTCACTTGTACGTGGAATAAAAGTTTTTACACTCACATGAAGAAACATTATTACGGACCACCATTTCAGTGTGAACACGAAGGCTGTAAATATACGGCTGATACAATACGCAATATTCTCATACATCGAGTAAAACACACAGACGAGAGACCGTTCCCGTGTGAAGAATGTCCGATGAAATTTAGAACCAGAAGCAATCTGTACGCCCACAGAAAATGTCATATAGGTAAGGGTCAAAGGTGGGGGAGGGGTGTTTGATCGTGTCATAGGTTATGGGGGGGGATGCATAGTGGTAGGGAAGGGGTGTGTGATTGTATGGTAGGTGAGGGTGTGGTGTAGTACTGTACAAGACACTGGAATCAATTATCTCAGGATTTGTATCCCATCATAGATCCACGGTGGACAAGTGGCTTTCTACCCTGGATGTTGTGGGTTCAATCCTGATGTTGGCATGGTTTCCCCTTGTCAATGGTGTAAGGCCGCTGTCCAGTCCATCAGGTTGAATGAGCATGTAAAAGATCCCTTGGCAGATGGAATTCAATATAAGAGTAGGTCATAGTGCAGCTGCCTGGTCAAAATTTCCTTCATAGCACACTGTACGGCCTGTCTTCATTAGCCCAATAGAATGTTAATAAACCCCATTTCATTTCATGTTTTGTATCCCATCATGGCCATGGGCTGAAAAGAACCGTCAGGACTTGTTCAATTGGTTGTCTCAGTGGTCTAACATGTGTGCTTTAGACCCTAAAGTCTGTCATTGGGTCAAGTGGTGTGGGTTCAAGCCCAAACTTGTACTTGACAAAGAGTCGCCTGCCCAACCTCATGAGTTTTCTCCAGTTCCTCCTCCCATTGCTAAGGACCCCTTAATGAATTATTGAAATAAAATTAGACAATATGGTAGTCCAGAAATGACTGAGTGGACACTGACCCACTCTCCTTCTCTCTAAAATGGGCGGTTCACCCCCTGCCCCGTAGCCTCCTACGCCTATGTCTTCATATATTTAATACATTTAATATAGTTTCCAGATATTCAAATATTTAATATATTTTACAGGTAAAAAACCGTGGGAATGTGAAATATGTCATCAATGTTTTGCCACGAAAAGTACGCTGAATCAACATTCAGTACGCCACAGCGATGATCGGCCATATTTATGTGATAAGTGTGGTTTTGGAACCAAGTTTCAATCACATCTTATCTCACACAAACGTATTCATACTGGTAAGATTCTTCTTATTCTTTTACCTAAAACTCCTTTCAATATTTGGGGGTTGGATGGTCGATTGGTTAACACTTGCGCTCTGTATCATCAGGTCTTTCATTGAATCAACTGGCGTGGTTTCGAATCCCCGGTGGTACATGACAAGGAGTAGGGTCGCTGTCTAACCTCGTGGGTTTTCTCCGGGTCCTCCGGTTTCCTCCCACTGCTAAAGACCCCTACGCGCAAGCGAATTATTGAGATAAAATTGAACCATGTGTTAGTCCTGAAGTGACCTAGTCTGTGGCGAGTGGATGTTAAACCCAATTTCTCTCTCTCTCTGTTGAGATTGTAAGCACCTTTGCCTTGAAATTGGACTTATACATGTAGGCGAAGCAACAGGCCAGCTGTAGCCAAGGACAAACATGTATTTACAGTACAGATCAGGTGAAAGTATAAAACTAGTCCTTCATCAATGTTTTTTTCTGCTCAAGAATCACATAGTTTGCTTGGCGTAAATATAGATGTTCTGAGCGGCGGTGGATTATTATCAGCCGAAATATAAGAAGTTCCACTGATTATGGTCCACAGTTATTTATAAGTCATATAGGAATTTAGTCAATATTGTCACAGTATTATCCTAAAGAAATAAATATTTAATATAGAAATATCTCAAATAGTTGTAGTACCCTGTTAATTCATATACACAAATATACATGTAAATAGTATACATTGTATATTAAACATACATTATTCAAGACCTAAATCTGCCTATTGCAGGACTTTCTTTAGGCTTGAAATGTTATCTAAATTATTAATTAGACATTTATTAACTTATCCAAACCATAGCTTGGGATATTTAGCTGATTGGAATACATTTTTTGAAAATGTTTTTATCACTTTAGTAATGATGATCGAGGCTAGGCTAAAATTCAAAAGCTAATATCTTGGTTCAGAGTAGAGCAATTTGACTGATATTTTCAGCTTATTCTATTTACCTTATCAAATTTTTTAACTATTAAAGCGAGAACCGTCAACTCTTTATCTAATCTCCCATAATGCCCCTTTAAAAAAACATGGATAACATTAAAGATAAATAAAATACCCCCCCCCCCCCCTCACCTCAACCCTATCCTAACCATATCTTATAAGATAAAAAAAATAAAATAAAACCAAGTACGAACAATCCAAACCATTAGACAAAATTCAAATGGTGTAATCAGCAAATGGACTGTTCACTGTGTACAAAATACATGACAAATAGTTTAATGCCTTTTGATTTTTATTCGATTGTCATTACTTTTACCTGTATTTTCAGGTGTTTAAATGCCAATGTTAATTGTGATTGTATAAAGTTTTACCTGTATTTTCAGGTGATGTGTTTAAATGCCAGTTCCCGCAGTGTAATTATTTCTCCCCGAAACGAAGTCAGTTGAAGGGTCATATGAGGACACATCTTGGAATTCGTAAATACAACTGTGAACATTGCAGTAAATCATTCGTAGAAAAGAGTCACCTGCTGCGACATGAGAAAATCCATCTTGAAGTCCGTCCGTTTAGTTGTTCCGTGTGTAGCTACTCGACGCATCGTAAAGATAAACTAAAGGAACATGTCCAGAAACGTCACAGCTGTAGCGAAACACAGACAACCGAGAAACCGAAACGACGAAAGAAAAAGGGTAAAAAGAACGTAAAATTAGAGACGCGGTCAGTGCCGTGCAGAACAATGGAGGTTTACGAATCGGTTGAACCTGATGTTGAGCAACAAGAAACTGATGGTAATATATATCCTCAAATCATGCACAATGCCCAGTACATCAACTCGGTTGAACCAGTAGTCATGGAAACGACAGCTCAAAATATGATCATCCATCAGAATAATCCAACAGGTTTGGTACATGAAGGTCAAGGACACATGTTGGCCTCTTCTATAGGTCATCAACAGTTGCATCCACTAGCCACTCCCATAGATCCTCAACAGTTGACCGTTGTCATGGATGCTAGGGTGCACGCTCATTTAAATTCTAGGGGTTTAATCATAGATCCGCTTGCTCAGCCCGGGTCCATTCAAACCTTAGGACAGCCCAATCCGGCAGACGGAGGTATTGTCTACACCGTACCATCAACTACGACACAAACAGTTGTTATGGCAACACACCAGCAACCAGAATACAGTAATCTTGGTTCTTATTATAGTTTTGTTATGAATAATGAAGGACAGTAACTCTACAAACAAATTAAATAAAAGGGAGGTAACTCCAATGTATTTATAAATGACAGAAACTGCATGTTAATACTGTCATCTATTCGATGCTGTGGTGTGGTGCTACAGCTGTGGTGTAGTTTTCCATTAAACTATTGAGGTCTGCAGCTGTGTTAAACTACCAAGGCTCTGTAACAGAGTTACAGGCTATTGAGTTCTGTAACCAAGTTAAACTATTGAGTTCTGCAACAGCTTATTGAGTTCTATAAACATGATAAACTATTGAGCTCTGCAACAGAGTTCAACTATTTAGTTATGTCTTGAGATCTATAACATTGTTAATCTAGTGAGTTCTGTAACAATGTGACCAAACTATTGAGCCCTGTAAACATTTAAACTATCAATATAGTAATCATATGTAACTGATTGATTTCTTGTAAATGTTTTAAACTATATATATTGAGTTCTGTAAATACCTGTTAAGCTATGAACCTTAAGTTATCGAGTTCAGTAACTATGTTTAACTGTTTTGAAGTATTGAGTGCTACTATTGAACCAACTATTGAGTTGATAAAACTTTGTTAAACTATTGAATCTGTTTGAATAATACTGACTGGATCTAATTGTATGTATATAAACAGAATTATTTAAATATAACAACAATGTACTGTACCTGATTGAAATTAAAACAAATTGAACATTTAAATTGGGTTGATCTAAGGTGTAAAGATACCTTTAGAGTTGTATCCCAAAGGGGACGGAGGTGACCAATTGAGGTGACCAATTGAGTACACTTGTAGGCGACGATTGGGTTTTCTCCAGGTCCTCCGGTTTCCTCTCTCTGCTAAAGACCCCTACGTGCAAGCGAATTATTGATATAAAATTGAACCATATGTTATTCCCAAAATGAAAAAGTTTGTGTCGAGTGGACGTTAAACCCAACTTCTCCATCTCTTACATGCTACTGGCTGACTGGCAGGTGTCCCAGAAAGCACGTGTCTTCTATCGCTGGAAGCGGACGTTAAACCCAACAAACAAGAGAAAGATGATCTAAATTATTTGTTTGATTAGTGATGGGGCAAACACCATTCAAATAGCTAAACCCGTTTGATTAGTGATGGGGCAAACACCATTCAAATAGCTAAACCTGTTTGATTAGTGATGGGGCAAACACCATTCAAATAGCTAAACCTGTTTGATTAGTGATGGGGCAAACACCATTCAAATAGCTAAACCTGTTTGATTAGTGATGGGGCAAACACCATTCAAATAGCTGAACCTGTTTGATTTAATTTTAAATAATGTGTTGAAATGTGTTAATTCCATCAGTAAACTGATTCAAAAGCTTAAAGTCGTTGATCGTCGCTGTGAAAGGAATATCCATTACTTTCAGTATTCACGGCATACAATAGAGATAGAATGCGTAGGGCTCAGAGCAGTACGAAATCCCCAGAAAATTTTGAAAAAAAGATTCGATTTGGCGCATTCTTGGTTATATTCAAACTTAGATCAAGGTAGAGCCCGTCTTCATTAGTCCAGTGGGAGAAGAACAGTAGGACGTTATGTAATAGATAACAGAGATCAGTTTCGTACATGTAGGGTTTATTTACATTGAAACAGAATATAAAACAGCTACATAACTAAAACAGCTACATACCTACAACAGGAACATAAACAACAACACCAAGACGGTACATTTAATATAGAATAATACTATATTTCAATCATTTCGCCGGTCTCTGCTCCCCTTGTCTCCTCCCCACTCGTCTCTCGTCTAGTCCCGTCACTCTCAGCAAACTCCTGAGACAATAGGGAAAATAGATAAGACTCGCGATCGTACATGTATATGGAATTGTCTATTTATTTATCACGTCGTGGTATGATTATGGACTAGTGCGTATTTCCCTTGAAGTCATGCGGCGCTTGTACACACATCATATACATGGGATTCATTACATGTTTAATTAGATCATAGCCAGTTCGTGCCTAAACAGAAGTATATACACAGTTGAAAAGTCACTATCATATATTATCAAAATCCAGCTGGTGTCAATAAGTTCTATGCACCTAAATGATCGTTCAATTTGATCAAAGGTATAGAGCACTTTGTCACAGTTAACCCCATTTCATTTCACAAATCCAAGCCAGCCCTTTTTAAAGACAGTAACTGATATATTTGATTTGTGTATATTGCAGATTTTGTTGGATTCCATTAGTTTTCTTTAGTTAAAGTGACATTACGGGAGATTAGATAAAGCTATAATAGTTAAAAATAGATAACGTAAACAGAATATGTTGAAAATTTCAGTCAAATTGCTCCATTCATTACATCATTACATTACATCACAGCATTACATAACATTACATTATTTCATTACATATTACATCATAACATTACAATCCATTATTACATTACGTTATTTCATGACATCATCACATTACATTATTTCGTTACAACATTACATTACATAAGCACATTAAATTATTACATTATTGCATTACATCATCACATTACATTATTACATTACATCATTACATTACATAATTACATTACATCACATCATTACATTACATCATCACATTACATCATTACATAAGCACATTACATTATAACATTACACTATTTCATTCCATTATACCATTAATTAAATTATTACATGTCATTTTAACGAATAAAATATTCCCTTGTATCTCTGAGATGTGAATAAATATATTTTCTGTCACACCGAAAACACGCATATCCTTAAAATACAAATGAATATACGCCCTTAAAATACAAAAGGATATGGCTTCTCACAGAGAAAATATACGGATTTTACACAGGGTGTGTCGTTTAACAAACCTCCTAACAGTTCAAGACAGTCTTCATTGCCCAAATAATTATCTGGTTGGCCAGATATCCAACCACTTCCGGTTACACTTGATCCATCTGACCATACCCAGCTACCCTCTTTAGCTTCGTCATTTCCCCCGATCCAAAACTCATTTGCTAAAATTTAAAAAAAAAAATAATTAAAACATGATTAAAAGTAATTACAAAACTTATATCATAAATTCTAAATAAATAATAAAATTGATTGAGAGAGAGAGAGGAGAGAGAGAGAGAGAGAGAGAGAGTTTAACGTTCACTTGACACAAACCATGTCATTTCGGGACTAACACATGGTTTAATTTTATTTCAATAATTCACTTGCACGTAGGGGTCTTTGGTCGTGGGAGGAAGCCGGAGGACCAAGAGACAACCCACTAGGTTGGACAGGCGACCCTACTCCTTGTCACGTACAATCGGGGAATCGGGGTGCGTTGATCTCCCCCCACCCCCCAAACCAGAGATGGCTACGGTTTGTTTATTCTACCTGTCTGTCTGTTCCGGGTTGCCGGCTGCACTAGGGCTGTCCCGAGGCGTGGTAGCGACGGACTACCACTTCCGGTTTAGGAGGCCAGCTGTTACTTCCGCGTCATGGCTATACCCGTGCTGGGCCAACCATTAATTTCTAATAATATTGGCTTTACGTGTACAAAATATTGTCGTTAGACTTTGGCCCAGACAACGACCCTTATCAATCCGTTATGAATTTACCGAAACTGGAGATTTAACCCAATCAATATACTTTCAATATTCAAAAGGAACAAAAACATTAAAGAGTAAAGATGATGTTAAAATAGATGCCCTACCATACATTTATTCTATACCACGATTTCATAAAATCCTGTGTCCACTCGACACAAACTAGGTCATTTTGGGACTAACAAACACTTCTTGCCCCCCCCCCCCCGGTTGCTCTGTGCTAGTTACGGCCCTGGCGACCTACTCCTTGTCACATACAACCGGGGAATCGAAACCACGCTAGGGGATCAGATAATACAGCAAATGATGCGTTTGCGAATGTAAACTGATCCTGTCCGGTTTATGGCCAATGTCCTTTTATATAGATATGAATTCTGCTTCCAGGAACATTCTGGAAGGTATTCAATCTACCAGTACTGCCCCATGAAACACTGAAAAGAGCCATGAAAGACAGAAAATGAAGTTTAAGTAAACGGTATTGTGTCGCGTAAAAAAGGCGTAAAGTGGGTGAAACTAATTGAAAACAACTATGACTGGTTGATACAGGCTAATAGGAAATCATACAGCTTAACTCATTTCATCTTCAAATTGTCCAAGTGGTCTAAACAGTGAAAAAGTCCACATCTATTGCACCCCATGTTCCTGAAGCAACGATCGCGAGTTTTACATGTACGTAGTTAAGGCGAGATGAAGCCTTCTATTGAAGATGTTTGCACCCTGGACAACCCATTAAACTCTCCTGGTTGACTGAATGAGACGTTGGGTCTGAGCCCGCGTTAATCTCTTCAATTCCTGCTGTAATGTCTAATTCAAATCATTTGATGTCCCAGATATACATACTCACCCTAAGTGGCCAGTACATGGATTTTCAATTTAATCTTTCCGTCAAGCTCGTTATCAAGTACACGCGGGTAATCGAAACCACGCCACTTGACTCAGTGACAGACCTTACGATCTAACGTGTATGCGTTAAACCGTACGATCACCTAACCCCGCAGTTGTCCAAGGCCTGTTAAAATGGTCGAAGATCTTACTTGTCATGGCTTTTATCGGCTCCCATTTAAGACTAAGTTCAACATTTGTCATGATCAGAAGTCGACCTCCCGTATCGTTACAAACCGCTTCAGCGTCAGGCCAAGTTCTTTTATAAGTTGACATATCAATACAAAATATTCCATCTAGAAGTGGAGTATATTGCTTTGATTGACAGGTTTCTGAAAACAAACAAACTAAATGAAATGACAGAGAGAGAGAGAAATGGGGTTTAACGTGCACTCGACACAAACTAGGTCATTTCGGGACTAACATATGGTTTAATTTTATTTCAATAATTCTCTTGCGTGTAGGGGTCTTTAGCAGTGGGAGGAAACCGAAGGACGCGGAGAAAACCCACGAGGTTGGACAGGCGACCCTACTCCTTGTCACGTACAATCGGGCAATCGAAATCCCGCCAGTTAACTAAATGACAGATCGTATGATACAGCGCGCACGTGCAAACCATCCCCCCCCCCACCTAAATGAAAAGAAATGAGGTATAACGCCTTACTGTTCTGTACAGTCAAGCCTAATGAAGCTGTCAAGGCCAACATGTGCATGGGACTTCGGGTTTACGTCTCATCCGAACAACTAGAAACTGTTCCCCGTCCTTCCCAGATTCTACGTCCTGAACCACTGACAAGTGGAAACCACTCTGGAAAATCAGCCATCACCGGAATCAAACCTCGATCGCCTGGTTATGCCCCCATCAGACCTTGGTGGCGTCCTTACTGCGCTGTTGGGACCGTACGGACCCCAGAAAATGCACAAACGTGAACAAAACGCGAGAAAATGTCCCAAAAATACCAAGGTTTCTATGTCAGATCGCAGAACCTTGGCGTTTGTTTTGAACATGCACAAAACAAACGTCGTGACTCGGCGATCATTGGCGACCATGGAGACCACAGGGCGATATATGGCGTTTACACCACACTTTTACCACGCTTATGGCGAACTTAACGCGCTTTGAACCCATTTTCCGTCGCCATAGCAGCGCAGTAAGGACGCCATCACAGTGTGACGGGGGTATTAGTGAGCCAGTGCCTCATTCATTTTAAAGCAAGATGGAGATTGTATTTAATAGACAAGAACGATAAATAAAGAAACGCCAACAATAAGGACGTGGAACCATGCACGACGCCATACTGGAATTGTGAGTTCATATCTAAATCGAAATTCGTTAAAAGGAATAAGCATGCCAAATTTCAAGTCGGTCCCACTAAAATTGGTGGGGCCTCAGGCATTTGAGCAGCACTTGGGCCTCAGTTACTGGTCAAAAAAGGTAGGCCTAACTTCAATGTGTTTATTCATGCAACTAACAAGCCAGCATGACGTAGATTGTATTTTATAGACAAACCTTTCAGTTGTTCATCGACATGGATACTGTTTAACTTCACAGATCCTATCCCAGTGGTTAGCATATTGAGAACATAACATGAGTTGGAACTAAAGTGGAACAATTTACATCCGGTAAGTTTCGCGCAGTCCATGGCACATTGTGACAGAGTTATTTCCCTTATTAAAAACGAATAATACATCGTAACCGGAATATCCAGGCTAATTTTATTGTAAAATATATCTTTAGTAAGCGAGACGGACACACACGAATACAACACAGCTACAATAACCCAGGATCCCTTAGTCGCCATTATTGAACGATATTAACCTCCAACACTTTAGGTTTAGTAATAAATATATGGTCTAATTTCCTTCCATTTATAAATATACAGAATACAAACACAAAACTTTTGATTATAAAAACCTTCTTCAAGATGACAAAAAAAACCCAAAAAAACAAACCCACTCAAACTGCTCCTGGTTTATATACTGGTTTCTTGCTCCTAACTTGTGTTAAAAAACGTTACTCGGGTGACATAAAAACTGTGCGCGCCTTCTGTTGTTCAAGTTACTCGACTTCTCACTTGTGTTGTACAAATTACCCGACTTCTGACTTGTATTGTACAAGTTACTCGGTTTCGGACTTGTGTTGTACAAGATACCCGACTTCTGACTTGTATTATACAAGTTCCTCGGTTTCTGACTTGTGTTGTACAAGTTACTCGGTTTCTGACTTGTGTTGTACAAGTTACTCGGTTTCTGACTTGTGTTGTACAAGTTACTCGGTTTCTGACTTGTGTTGTACAAGATACTCGACTTCTGACTTGTATTATACAAGTTCCTCGGTTTCTGACTTGTGTTGTACAAGTTACTCGGTTTCTGACTTGTGTTGTACAAGATACTAGGCTTCTCACTTGTGTTGTACAAGTTATTCGGCCTCTCACTTGTGTTGTACAAGTTATTCGCTCACTTGTGTTGTACAAACTTCTCGGCCTCTCGGATGAAATAAAAACTGGCTTCTCCCTTGTAATATGCTGGTTACTCACATGAAATAAAAACCGGCGTCTATCTTGTGATATTTGTGCTAATAACCAAACCTAAATACAAGTACGTATATCTGCTCTACAAGTTATCAACTTAATCGAATTATTAAATATATTACGTTAGGAAAGCACGCGAGTATGAAAACCATTCATGGACAATGATAATTTCCTATAGTAGAACAAAAGACATGCATTGATTCCTGAACGACTTGACAAACAAGATGTAAAGATAAGTTTCAGATAATTCAATAAATATTTGGTCTACGATCAGTGTCTATTTAACGGGTTATTGAAGATGTTAAACAATCGATGTCTAGTTTCACTTGAAGACTCACGATACGGATGGTACAATGTTTAACAACAAATAGCCAGTAGCGTCACTTGAGGAACAAAGCTACGAATGAAACAATGGTTGATAACAAACAACCAGTAGTATCACTTTATCAACAAATGTTTATTGAATGTAAAGGACAATATTGGTGTCAGTCATTATCACATATGTTTATTGAATTTAAAGGACAATATTGGTGTCAGTCATTATCACATATGTGATAGAAATGGTTAAACACGTTCCAAATATAATGTTAACACAGATATCATTTCTACGATAGATGCGTAATGAAGATTTCATAAAACGGAAGTGACGAAGGCAAAAGGGAAACACGAGTTATCCTTCTATATAACTGACTGAAGTGACAATAGATAACAGATACACACGGGCGAATTTCTGCTCACTAATAATTCTTTCGAAGACCAAAAGTTGTTATATGAGACTGTGAGAAGATATCTGACAATTCAAGAAAATAATTGAATATCACTAAATAAGAGCCCCCCCCCCCCAAAAAAAAAAAAATAAAAAAAAATAAATAAATAAAAAAATAAATTTGTTTTAGAAAATGTCCGTGCATTACTATGTTTTTATTAAGTATAGAATGAATAAAAACAAGGGAATGTACAGACTATTTCTATTTTTCTCGTTTTCTCTTATCTAGTGACATTCAATTACATTTTTGAATTGTCAGATATCCTCTCACCACAGTCTCACATAACAACCTATGGTATATATATGTGATAATGACTGACACCAATATAATATAGCTCTCATTATTACACCTTTATGTATTCAATGGCCGTATATATGAACAATATATACACAAACATATACATCAAGTCAATTAAACAAACACATTATACAAATTGTTATTTGTAGAATGTTGTTTCAAAGGGATAAGTTTATAAAGTTTTCTTGAAGCGTACTAATGAAGGGCACTCTTTCTGATTTCGTGTGATAGTTTATTTCATTTTGGTCTTGCTACACTAACAGATCTATCAGCAAAGGGGTTTATTTGTTTGTTTTGGGGCGACTGATGATCGAGTGTAATATCGATTAGGATTGTATGACAAAAGATCACATAGTTACTCTAGGATCAATATTGTTCAAACACTTAAACACCATCAGTTGAGTTTTACATTCACAACGTATTGGAAGATGAACTGAAGAATTTGGATTGTCCAAGAATCATTTTAGCAGTGAGGTTTTGCACTCGCTGAGTTTCCTTAAGTATTTGAGGTAACTCTTTTGAAATTCTAGGACACTTTTTTCAGAAATAAGGGCACTTTTTCAGAAATAAGGGCACTTAATGAGGGCCCTTTCTCAGATCCCCATACACCCTGGTACGACATCTCATGTTTTTGTATTTATGAGGACAGGTAGACAAGCCCACCCAGCACCCAGCGCTGAAGTAGAAGCCAGGGTATCTTTTAGAGAATTTTAAATAGTTGATGAAAGATGCTACGTGTGATAAATGGTGTTAAACAATTAAACAATATATACTATGGATATAGATATACGGGTGTATATCAACAACCTGGTGCAGGACGGAGGGTCTGACAAGGACAGCTGTCTAGTCGTTCGGATGGGACAAAAAAAAAGAGGTCCCGTGTATACAGTGAGGTGAACGTAAAAGAACCCTTGACAGTTTGAATTCGAAAAAAGAGTAGGCCGTAGTGCCGCTACCGGGCAAAATTTCCCTCATAGCACACTGTATGGCGTAAGCTCGTCTTCATTAAGCCAGTTCGGAGCAGAACAGTAGGACTTTAAACCCCATTTCATTTCATTTTGTAATAATTCTTACACTAAGCAACTGTATGTCAGTAAGTACGTTAGCTCATATAAAGTACTATGCCATATCTCCTGCCTGGCTTTCGTCTCTCGTTCGTCCGCCGTCCGTCGACCTTGACTCAACTTCTCTACAACCACTTGTATGTTTACGATCCATGGAACCACATAATTTAAAAAAAAATATTATCTCAGATAGACAAGAACAACAATTGCCAAGAGAAGATATTTATTAAAAAGCAGATAACAGAAAAAAAAAACATCTAAAAAACGTAGAACTGTACTGTATCGATATACATCGAATAGCTAAAATTTAAATTCATATAAAGACAGAGCCTAATGTAATATATGATATTCTGGTGGTTTATCATTGTAATAATTAATGATTATAATTTTCTCTCAATAAATGTTTTAATAAAAATCAGATTTGAAGAATAACTTTGTGTAAAACTTTCTGATTAAAACTCGGATCCTATGTATGTGAGTTAGTTGTATTTTACGTCTGCTTCCACCGAGGTGATATCGCAGACAAGACTCAGATCCTATTCTGTTTCAAAATTTGGTTTACGTTGTGGCAGCCATCGAAAATATAAGAAAACGAAACGAAATATAGATCTGTATCATAATGAGATTTCGTATAAAGTTTATCCACTGGGGAGGGAAAAAGATCTGGAGAATAAATTATGGTACAAAAATATACAGCAACGAGATTCGTCTAAAAATACTTTTAAAGAAAAACAGATTCAAAAATACAAAATATGGAATATTTTAAGAATGTCATGATTGGCTTTTGTGGAATTTGAGCGACGAATATCTATTACATATTATGATAAAACAAATAATCCGAATGAAAAGGTTTTTGTTGTTTCGTTAAGGCCTACTTTCCCTAGAATTGACTGATGAAATATTAATCAACTTATATATAGAAAAGTCGCGGAAAGAATGGAATATATAAATATACACTATGGAATGTAATAGTTTAGATTTAATTAAAACGATAGTTGCATTTTTTAAAGGCTATCTTATTTAAATTTCTCAACAAAGACAACATTGAGATTTATAAATGAGCCGGAAGTGAATGTATATTATTTTACTTGGAATGTTATTTCAAAATAAACTGTATATATGTTCTAATTCTGGATTTATAACCACAAGATATGTTTGAGATTATCTCATCTAATCATACGTTTTAATTTATTTGAAAATAATCCATATGCATCATATTTTTTAAATTTAAAATTTAAGATTTTGTTTAGCTATTGGTATCTTTAAAATTATAATTTATTCGAAGACTGTATCATAAAGGCACAATATATACTACGTACTAACAGAAAGATTCAAGGCAATATAAGTAAAAAAGTAATTTAGATATTGAAGGAAAAGTGTTATTTTCTTAATGTGTTATACAAGTTTCTCGGCTTCTGGCTTGTGTTATTTTCTAAATGTGGACAACCGAAAAATATTGTTGTATTTTAAATTTGAAGTGAATTGTATATTTTTTTCGATGCTGTTTGAGTACCACCCTTTCCTTTTCTTGTCCGATACTATTACCATCCTCTATTTATTGCGCCAGAGATTTGGTGTATACGGTAAATGAATAGGAAAAGGCAGATAACTCGTATCACAATTCCAATAATTACTAAGTACAGGTGGATTTTAACTCATTGAGAGATAAGTTGGGGTTTATAGTGTTTTTTAATTATGCACTTTTCCTTCAATTTTCCGGTCTTTAATCATAATCGGGGCGCGGTTCTGAGTTGTTGGCGTTTCTGGCACGTCTAGCTTCTACTGGTGGAAAGACAACACGTGCGTGTCCGGAGTTCCGTCTTTCATCTGATACCCGTGGTGAATCACGTGGTGAATGCCGTGGTGATTTGTGTTTGATGGGGAACGAGTAAGGTCCTATACTGCCCCTGGGTGTTGGTGCCTGAAACAGAAAATAATATTGTAAATTATTTTTTATAAAATTATGCGTCTGGGACCTTATTCACACAGACGTAAATTAAAATATATTAAGAAATCAGCTTTCTCATTGGTCAAAATCCAAAATTTGTGCTTTATTTTTATTGCCTAGCCAATAAACAATCAGATAACTTTTAGTGCCTAGCCAATCAACAGTCAGATACCTTAAAGTATTTTAGTGCTCAGCCAATTAATAGCCAAATGACTTAAAGTATTTTAGTGCTCAGCCAATAAGCATCTAGATAACTTAAAGTATTTTAATGCTCAGCCCATAAGCATCTAGATAACTTAAAGTATTTTAGTGCTTAACCAATAAACACTCAGATGACTTCTCTTCAAATTCGCCAAACCAAGAAGTGGCATCAGATGTTATAATAAGTAGTATCTGCCTCGTACATGACACTATTCATTGTGTATAAATATCTGGTGCCAGGGAATGAATGATATGGGGATTAACGTCCCAATATTCTGCACCAACCGGGCGGTCTGGCGCAATGAACTTAAGATTTTAGTTATCTTACTATGCCAAAAGGGATCTTTTACGTGCACGCCAATGTATACACGGGACCTCGGTTCTTCGTGCCATCCGAAGAACTAGACAGCTGTCCTTGTCAGTCAGGCCCTCCATCCTGCACCACTGACAATGGGAAACCACTTCGGAAAATCCCGATGAATTTTTATTATCTTCTGTAGTCCAGTACAGAAAAGAAGGACGATCAACCCCATTTCATTTCAGTCTCAGTTCGTTGATTGTTTTAGGATAAATGTCGAGTCGGTTCAATGTGAATGTTACCTGAAAGGCAGGAACGTCAACAGCTTGCATACTCTTCATTGGTCCAGACAAGGCATCATACTGGTGTCTTTTATTAAACATAATCATAGATGAACCACCACTCTGTTGGAACAAGACAGTAAATACAATTTTATATTTAACATAAAACTAACAATAGTTGAACCCCGACAATAAATACAATGATACACAAACCCTAACGAATAACTATCGAAAAGCGACAGAATGGGGCACATAGACAGTGTCAATGGAGTTTCTGCTTCCAGCTATATCACGATGGGGTCATCCCAACAACATCGAAGGTGACTTGACAAAATTAATGGGTACATAAAATGGTACACGAAGGCATAAAATGAGTAAAGGGCACCAATTCCACCCGGACCAGTTTGTCTTACTACGTCCGATGTATACAGCGCACCTGCTATAGAGGCGATGTTGTGTAACGTCACGAAGACCTATACTGCTCGTGAGGTTGGATAGGCGACCCTACGCTTTGTCACGTACAACTGGGGAATCAAAACCATGAACATTGACTCAATGGCAGACCCTATGATACAACGGGGGACGCGCTAACCATCCGGCCACCCCCTCCCCACCCCCTTAGTCAGAGTTAATAGAAGGCTTTCGCATTACTACAGACTGGGTGGAATATAATTTAAACAGTGTAATAAGACTGAATAAAACCAATACATATAAAAGATGGACACTTACCACTTCTTGATCAAACTCCATATCATCATTATCAGGCTGAAATAAAAAAATCAAATATCATAATAAATTAATTAATTATTCAGTTGTTTATATGAACAAGAATATGACCATTAAATATTTCATTTAATTTCACAAAAATACTAATCTTTGGTAATGTCAACATGTTAATGATGGATATCCAAAAATAGGTGTTTATTGGTTGTTATATTCCATGTTCTTTTACTATACAGATTTCAAAAGTAGAAAATTTGTGAAATGAACTGAAATGGAGTTTAACGTCTTACACTGCAGCAAAGACTGGGCTAATGAAGAGAGGTATACGCCATACGGTGTGCGAAGGGGGAACATTTGCCCGTACAGAGGCACCTCGACTCTTATTTCGAATTCTGTCAAGAGTCCTTTACGTGTACGCCAATGTGTACTCGACTGTAACTCGAGACCTTGATTTTTCGTCCTATCAGAACGACTAAGACAAACTTGTTACTTACGTCTAGTTGATAAGCTTTGTTGTTGAAAGACATGGCTTCATCAGATGCGACATCAGAACCGTAACGGTCAAATAAATTAGACCACTTGACTCGTCTGTAATTATAAATTGTACACTTATATTAATTAAAATGTCCAAATACCAAATCGAGATGCAATATTCGTATACTACATTGTGCCATTGTGCTGAGCATATATAGCACGCAATAGTCAGCTATAAATCTAAAAATGTTTCTTAGGGGCGCCTGGATTGCGCTATCAGTCTGTCAGTCAGTCGTGTCTAACGTCCGTTTCCATCTAGAGTGATATCGCAGAAAGAGTATGGATTGTTCTGTTCAGAGTTTAAAAATACTTCCGAATGACCTGGTTTCTGGAGTTCCGTTCATCCCACTCGGTAGAGGTGTACAAATGACCTGGATTCTGGAGTTCCGTTTGCCTCACTCGGTAGAGGTGTACGAATGACCTGGATTCTGGAGTTCCGTTTGCTTCACTTGGTAAGAGGTGTATGAACTCCATGCATGGAGTCGCTGGTTGGATTACCGACATGTGCACTCTGTCTGTCACATTAGCATTTGTTTCATTAAAATATATTCAATCGCTCACCACTCAATTCTTTCATTTTTGTTTTAGATATTATATAATCAAGCCATAAATGTTTACCGACGCCTGACAATAAATTCATATTAATTTTTGTAGGACATATTAACAATGATGGGAGCAAGGGGCGTCATACAATTTGATTTTAAAGAATCGGCAATGGGCGTCATCCATTTTGATTAAAAAAATAATAACTACTCACCGTTTTCTGACAATACAAATATAGAAGAGTAGAAGGGATATTATGATCACCATGACAACAGCAATAACAATTAAAGCTATCATCCAACCAACCAACGCATCACAGTTAGGTTCATCGACTGGACATGCGCACTGGTATCTATTCTCTTCGTTATAGCAGACATATGGCCAGAGACAAGGAGAGCTCTGACATTCATCAAAGTCTTCGTTACATATTTCCCCAGTCCAGCCGGCACTACATTCACAGGAATAATAATCATGGAAGTTCTCGGCTCTTCTGGTATCTTCACATGTATAGGTGGCATTAACATCTACAAACAACCAAAATAACAAAACTTACAATCTCTGTAATTGTCAAATGAAATGGGGTTTAACGTCCTACTGTTCTATTCCGAACGGGGCTAATGAAGACGGGCATACACCATACAGTGTGCTATGAGGGATATTTTGCCCGGACAGCGGCACTACGGCCTACTCTTATACTGAATTCCATCTGTCATGGGATCTTTTACGTGCACGCCAATGTGTACACAGGACCTCGGTTTTCGTCCCATGCCAGGCCCTCCGTCCTGCATCACTGACAAGGGTAGACCGCATCGGAAAATCTGGATAAACTTTCTCAGCCAAGAGAAAATAAAGGTAACATAGCAAAAATGACTAGACAGCTGTCCTTGTCAGGCCCTCCGTCCTGCATCACTGACAAGGGGGAACCACGCCGGAAAATCTGGATGAACTTTCTCAGCCAAGAGAAAATAAAGGTAACATAGCAAAAAATGCATAATATAAATAGATCGAAGTAGATGACTTACTGTCAGATCGACATGTGCCGCCATTTAAACATGGCTGCTCCATCATTGCCATCCTTAAGGTAACAACATCAGAACTTGATCCTTGATCTTTTATATACAACTGAATATCATCATATCCAATAACGCCATCTTTAGGTTTGTACTTCATAGTGTAGTATGACCACGTCATATCCCCTGGTGAATGGGGTAAAGACATGGCGGAACATGGTAACATATTATCCTGAAAGTAAAAAAACAAAGTAAAGTCGTCTGATTTCCACAAAACTTGAAGAAAAAATAACCAGTCAAAAGGTGTTTGTTTTTTGACAGATTAAATATTTGTTTCACTACACCAACTTATTATATAAAAAATTCAATTTATATTAAAATGTAATGGCACATATGCCTATAAGTCGATTGTACGCTGTCTCTGTAGTAGTGGGAGGAAACTGCAGCCCCCCCCCCCCACACACACACACAAACACACAAGGCAAACCGATCCCACTTCTATTCCGTCACACTCGCACAAATTGTATGCCAGTACCGTGGATGGATAGACTTATTTGACGCAAAGATATAGAGGATATTTGTCGTTCTGTCGTGAATAACATATTTTATTTCATCGAGAAGCAAGAAAACTTATATTTTCACGAATGGGTAGCATGAGTGAAAATATAAACGTTTTCTTGTTAAGAGATATGTTAAAATATGTTATTCACGACAAAACGACAAATGTTCTATTTATTTTATGATTTTACAATCATTTTAGGTAAAAACAACTAGCCAGTGGAATAACACTTTTATTTCACTGATAAAACGCGGTATTCCACTACTGATCAAAAAATAAATACATTTAGTTAGAACTAATTTGGGAACCCTTAAATATTGGGGCCCCTGACCGCACCCCAGTCAGCAACACCCCACCCCTAATTCCTAAATCCGGGCCTGGTTATAATTATTAATATACGACTGACCAATGGTTTTTCTAGCTGCATGGCTTACCTCAACACCTTGACCACACGATGGCGCTGTTTTAACCTCTGACCCAATTGTTAGCGAGCCATTGATTGGTCGATCCAAGAATAACCTCAATTGTTCGTTTTCATCGACGTCATATACACCGAAGATCCAGGTGTAGGTATTTGTTTCATTCTGTCCATTACGATTCTGTTCCAATAAAGCCTGAAACAATATAACATTTATAATAAAGTCTAATGTCTGATGACATGGTCTAAAATAGTATTTATAATACTATCTGAAATATTATAATATTTATAATAAAGCCTCGAACCTGTTTAATATAGAATTATTGTTAAACAAATGTCCCACAGAATCAACTTAATTTAACGAACAATACTACCTACATGATTGCAATAATTAGAAGAATTGGGTAATTAAAATAATAATAGTTGGAGTTAGAAATGAACAATTAGAATTAGAATAATTAGAATAATAATAGTTAGAACAATTAGAATGGTAATAGTTAGAACAATTAGAATAGTAATAGAACAATTAGAATAGTAATAGAACAATTAGAATAGCTAGAACAATTAGAATAGTAATAGTTAGAACAATTAGAATGGAAATAGTTAGAACAATTAGAATGGAAATAGTTAGAACAATTAGAATGGAAATAGTTAGAACAATTAAAATGGTAATTGGGTAATTAAAATAATAATAGTTGGAGTTAGAAATGAACAATTAGAATTAGAATAATTAGAATAATAATAGTTAGAACAATTAGAATGGTAATAGTTAGAACAATTAGAATAGTAATAGTTAGAACAATTAGAATGGAAATAGTTAGAACAATTAGAATGGAAATAGTTAGAACAATTAAAATGGTAATAGTTAGAACAATTAGAATAGTAATAGCTAGAACAATTATAATAGTAGTAGTTAGAACAATTAGAATAGTAATAGCTAGAACAATTATAATAGTAGTAGTTAGAACAATTAGAATAGTAGTTAGAACAATTAGAATAGCTAGAACAATTAGAATAGCTAGAACAATTAGAATAGTAATAGTTAGTAATAGTAATAGTTAGAACAATTAGAATAGTAATAGCTAGAACAATTAGAAGTAATAGCTAGAACAATTAGAATAGTAGTTAGAACAATTAGAATAGCTAGAACAATTAGAACAGTCATAGTTAGAACAATTAGAATAGTAATAGCTAGAACAATTAGAAGTAATAGCTAGAACAATTAGATTAGTAATAGTTAGAACAATTAGAATAGTAATAGTTAGAACAATTAGAATAGTAATAGTTAGAACAATTAGAATAGTAATAGTTAGAACAATTAGATTAGCAATAGTTAGAACAATTAGATTAGTAATAGTTAGAACAATTAGATTAGTAATAGCTAGAACAAGTAGATTAGTAATAGTTAGAACAATTAGATTAGTAATAGCTAGAACAAGTAGAATAGTAGTAGTTAGAACAATTAAAGATATCACTTACAATAACGGGTTCTGTTGGATCCTGACCTAGAATACTGTTACCACTACTAAAGGTAAATACTATCGGCGGATCATTAACAGGTGTTACTGTGATTGATATTGTTTCACGTGTTTCTTTAGGTGGTATATCACCTGTTTGTATTTCACGTATTATGATGGGTACGTCTACTTGTCCAGAACAATCTTTACATGGTAGATACAGTAACCTATTAAGAACAAAGTAATAAATATTGTTATTGATACAGAACAATCTTTACATGGTGAAAGAACAAAGTTATAAATGGTGTAAGAATAGTTTTTATTAACAAATGAACATATAAAGTAAAGACTATTTTTATCTTTCAATTGTGCCTTTAGATCTCAAGATCTGCCACTGAGCCAAATGGCATGGTTTCGATTCCTAGCTAATAGGTGACATGGAGTAGGGGCGCAAGCGAATTATTAAAAGAAACCTATAAAGTTGAACCACGTGTTAGTCCCGAAATGACCTAGTTGGTGTCGGTAGGATTTTAATCTCCATTTCTCTCTCTCTTTAATTTAATCTATATATAACAACAAACAACAACACCACCACCAACAACAATGACCAACAACAACAATGAACAACAACAACTTACATTCCAAGTGATGTAAGATTGACACTACCGAGATTAGTTGTACTCGATCTATCCAGGATAAATTCTACTTCATCGCCTTCATCATCAGTTACAATTAGTTTATAGGTTAATGTTCCTAAAATATAAATTGTATTACATCAGTTACAGCTAGTCCATATGTTGCTAAAATATAAAATATAATACATCAGTCTATATCTTCCTATAATATAATACATCCGTTACTACCAGGCCGTTATTGACATAGGATGTGGTTGCTGCTAGGAGTTATTATCCCAGTATAATATGTTACACCACAAGTTAGTTATGGACGGGTATTAAGCGTACCTAGGTGTATGGTTTATATTCGTTATTATATGAACGAAACTATCTTAATAACATCTTATTTATTATTACAGATCCTATTTCGTTTCGTTTTTATAGTTCAAAATTTCGTTTTACTTGTCTTCACTACACTTGGTTCTGGAAGAGTTGTTATTTAACTCGTGTTCTGAATGGTGTCAGGGATAAGCCAATGAAACGGTCTGTTACGGCGAGCTTTAGGCGTGTTTTCACGGAACTGTGGGTAACCCACTAGTAACATCAATGCTGATTGGTTAATCAAATTTCTGACGTCATAGGGTCATAAGTCGGTCTTTTGACCCCTGACATGACCTATCGCTATAACTTGTCAGATCTTCATGTAGTGTAGGCCATCGAAAGTATAAAAAACGAAACGAAATATAGATCTGTATTTTAATCAGATTGGCTGTTCTGTATCGACTGGGCTAATGAAGCCGGGTATACACCATGTAGTGTGCTATGAGGGAAATTTTGCCCGAACAGCGATTGACAACAGATGGGGATATCTTACCTGCATCTTCATTCATAATGATAGTAGTGGTTGATGTTAGTTGTGGAGGACTGTTGGGTATGGTTTTTAATATATCTGTCACAAGGAACTGTGTATCTTGACCGAAGTAGACATCATTATTAGTTGCTCGACGCCTTCGAGCGATTGTCGATGATGTACTTTCTTTACGTCTTGTGTCACAAACTTTAATTAATATTTCACCATTTGTCTCATTAATAATTTCTGTATTTTCTTCATTAATACAGGATGTTTTACTTAATATCCATTTCTGTTCCACTATAAAATAATAATTAAACATACATAATGCAAGAGCTAAATATGCCTATTGTAGGTCTTTCTGAAATGTTATCTAAATTATTAATTAGACATTAATTAACCTATCCAGACAATAATCAACTCTAGATGGTATCACTAGCCCGCGATCTTTAGTGGATTATGAGCCGATTTACTGCATAACTTTCCTTCACGATTTAACGATTAAATGGATAATCGAGGCTATGCTGTTTATCGTACTGACTTTAGTAATGATGATCGAGGCTAGCCCGAAAATTCAAAAGCTAAATACCCGGTTTAGAGTGGATCAATATGACTGAAATTTTCAGCAAATTCCCTTTACATTATCTAGTTTTTAACTATTTCAGTGCGAACTACCAGCTCTTTATCCAATCTCCTATAATGTATCTTTCAGTACAAAATATTACAGGGAACATTTACTCAAAACCTGCTTCTATATAAATATGTAAATATATTGTTATATTCATTTTGATAATCTATTCTTTGAGTAAACGTTTTCTAATCTCATTGGATTCTGGAAACAACCTAAACGATAACTTTTTGTAATAATATTTGTATTAATTATAGGTAATTTAAGTATTAATTATAAGTAATTTAAGTATTAATTATAAGTAATTTAAGTATTAATTATAAGTAATTTAAGTATTAATTATAGGTAATTTAAGTATTAATTATAAGTAATTTAAGTATTAATTATAAGTAATTTAAGTATTAATTATAGGTAATTTAAGTATTAATTATAAGTAATTTAAGTATTAATTATAAGTAATTTAAGTATTAATTATAGGTAATTTAAGTATTAATTATAGGTATTAATTATAGGTAATTTAAATATTAATTATACGTAATTCAAGTACTAATTATAGATAATTTAAGTACTAATTTTAGTTAATTTAAGTATTAATTATACGTAAGGTAAGTATTAATTATAAGTAATTCAAGTACTATTACAGGTAATTAAGTAATGTAAGTATTAATTATACGTAAGGTAAGTATTAATTATAAGTAATTTAAGTATTAATTATAGGTAATTTAAGTATTAATTATAGGTAATTTAAGTATTAATTATACGTAAGGTAAGTATTAATTATACGTAAGGTAAGTATTAATTATAAGTAATTTAAGTATTAATTATAAGTAATTTAAGTATTAATTATAGGTAATTTAAGTATTAATTATAGGTAATTTAAGTATTAATTATAGGTAATTTAAGTACTAATTATACGTAAGGTAAGTATTAATTATAGGTAATTTAAGTATTAATTATAGGTAATTTAAGTATTAATTATACGTAAGGTAAGTATTAATTATAAGTAATTTAAGTATTAATTATAGGTAATTTAAGTATTAATTATAGGTAATTTAAGTATTAATTATACGTAATTCAATTACTAATTATAGATAATTTAAGTACTAATTTTAGTTAATTTAAGTATTAATTATACGTAAGGTAAGTATTAATTATAAGTAATTCAAGTACTATTATAGGTAATTTAACTATTAATTATAGGTAATTTAAGTATTAGTTATAGGTAATTTAAGTATTAGTTATACATAATTCAAGTACTAATTATAGATAATTTAAGTACTAATTTTAGTTAATTTAAGTATTAATTATACGTAAGGTAAGTATTAATTATAAGTAATTCAAGTACTATTATAGGTAATTTAAGTATTAATTATAGGTAATTTAAGTATTAGTTATAGGTAATTTAAGTATTAGTTATAAGTAACTAGCGGTTGGCCCGGGGTAGCACCTGAATTACGTAGTATAACTCGGAAACCGGGAGTGTTACTACCCGGTCCGTGCTACCCCTATACACCAAATTGCAGCCTCTGGACAGGCCTAGTGTAGCCACAAACCCTAAACAGACAGACAAACAAACAAACAAACAAACGACAGTGAAAAATATAAGTATAGATAGATCTACTAATTACCAGGGTTCCAATGTAATAAACTTGGTATTCTATCAGGGTCAGTAGTATCACGGTTGTAGGTCAGTTTAACCGTCAAGGGACCAGGCATGCGTATATTTCCAACAGAAGTTATCGTGAAGTGTTTATCTGTTGCTCTTGGTGTAATTCTGAAAATACACACAAACATATTGTAAGGAAATGTTTAATCTAGTAAGAATAAATATTTTATATGGAAAATGTACACCCTATTAATCTACTCATTGACAAACATCAGTGGTAATAGTAGGGCACAACCCTTACACCCAGGAGCCTTACACGGCGAATAAGATTTAACCACGGTTTCTGATTAAACAAGGCCCTTGTGAAGATGTTTGGTCGCCATCTTGCATTTTTCCTGAAGATCGCCCGCAGTTTTCAGAGGAAGTAAACTACAAATAGCCTTTCTATCAGAAACCATCGCCAAACTTTATCCCCTAAGAAATGGTCACGGATCTAGGGTTTGGGTGCTCTGAATAAAAGATAGGGTTGAGTGAAACCTTCTTCTCCAAGAAATGGTGGTTGTGCTTCGACTAGAAGGTAGGTCGGGAGAAGCCTTATTCCCCAAGAAATGGACACGGATCTGTGAGTTGTGTCCGAACAGAAGTAGGGTTCGGCGAAGCCTTATTCTCCTAGCAATCGTCATGGATCCTGGGACTGTGCTCTGAATAGGAGAGATTGTGTGATGTCTTATTCCCCAAGAAATAATCACGAATCTGGGGTTTGTGTCCCGACTAGAAGGTGGAGTTGTGTGATATTTACCTTTTAATGAGTAGCCTGTGTAGGTTATCATTGTTAATTAATGTAATTTGTGGATTGGTGATGAATGAAACAAAATCAACCGAAGCATCCGATCTGTAATCTGTCTCTAATTGTTCCTTGGTTAATTCTGTTTCCATGACGGTTTGACCGGGTTCTAATCCTACAATATCACAGATACAAAACAATTAAATACACGAGGAGAGGGAGGGAATGAGGAATTGGGAGGGGGGGGGACAAGGAGAGAGAGTGAGAGAGATAGAGTGAGAGGGAGAGAGAGAGTTAAAGAATGACAAATTTCATGCATGAAACAGTTAGAATAAAAATGAATTTGTGAATTTTATATCAAACATCAGTTTCTTTTTGAACATAGGGTTGCCTGTCCAAACACGGGGGCTTTCTTCCGGTACTCCGATTTCCTCCCAGAGCTAAAGACCTCTAAACAAACATGTGAATTATTGAAATAAAATTGAACCATATGTTACTCCTGAAATGACCTAGTTTGTGTTGAGTGGACATTAAACTCAATTGCTCTCGCGCTTCTTGTAAATATAATATCATATTTAAATACTTACCCGAGGGTGTAGTGACAGTTACGCCACTCACAGCACGTTTCTTTCGACCTGTTGTTGACGAGCCTAAACTAACACTGACACTTTCGCCATTTGTCGACGTCGCCATTTTGGAATTACTATCCACGATGACGGAGGAGCCCATGACACGAGTAGTACAGCGCCTCGCTTCGTTACACATCTTCATACATAGGAACATTGTTCTACCCGGTTCCATTTTAAATGTGGATGACGTATTGTCTGGATCCGTTCCGTTATACTGAGCTTTAAAAGTTCCGATCGGCCCGACCTTGACCCCGTCAACTTGTAGATATCCATCCTTAATGGCGACTTCACCGGAAACGTTGTATCCAACCCAAGTACACGGGAAAATATCATCACAGACATCTTCAGAACTACCAACACAGAAATCTGAAAAATAGATTATTGTTACTTTTACAGTTATATTATTGAAAACTTATGTTTCATATGTTAGTTCGGGGGGGGGGGGGGGGGTTGGATGGCTGAATGGTTAGCGTGCGCGCGCTGTATCATAAAGTCTGTCATTGAGTCGACTGGCGTGGTTTCGAATCCCCGGTTGTACGTGACAAGGAGTAGGGTCGCCTGTCCAACCTCGTGGGTTTTCTCCGGGTCCTCCGGTTTCCTCCCACTGCTAAAGACCCCTATGCGCAAGCGAATTATGGAAATAAAATTAAACCATACGTTATTCCCGAAATGACCTAGTTTGTGTTGAGTGGACGTTAAACCCCATTCTCTCCCTCTCATATCTTAGTTCAGGCCCGTGTCGAGAGATATGTGTGTGTTTATGATGGTGGCTATGTACTTCCATATGTCAAGGGTTCTTTTACGTGCACGGCAATATGTACACGGGACCTCGGTTTTCCGTACAATCCACAGGACTAGACACCGATCCCTGTCAGACGCTCGGTCCTGCACCACTAACACGGGGACACCGCACTGGAAAATTCTGGGGTACTCTCTTGACCAACGCCGGGAGCCATTAGTTAGATTTATGTAAACCGGACTGGTGCTACTCCCATCCCTTACCCTAACACTGGACCTAGCCCCAACGCCTACCCTAACCCTAACCCTAACCTCCAATATCGCCAACAATCATGTACTCTAACCTTATATACCTTGACGAAAATTGAGTTGGCCTTAACAAATAGATTTAGCCGTAAGCTAACGTCTTACTTACTGAGCCACAATTAGAATAAAACCATGAAATATAAAATTAATTACCATATTCCTTTATTGAAGGATCTTTACTAACAGTCCAGGTACATCCTATACTGCTGGCATCTGTTGATTTCATGGCGGTAGGTGGAGTTACTGGTTCATCAAACGGTTCAGCACCTGTGATATTTGTACCTACATCAGCGATGTCAGGTGGGAACAATAACACCGTTACACCTAGAAAACATGAATACAGGTATCAAATATATTGTTTAATTGAAAGGGGTATTATGAGAGATTAGATAATGAGCTGACACTCTTACTCCACCCTGAACCGAGATATTAAGCTTTAGAATTTAAGGCACATTCTCGATCATCATTCAAGTCGGTACGATAAAAAACATAGTCTGGATTATCCAAAAAGTTTTCCAATCCAGTAAAGCTCGCAGGCTAGCGATGCCATCGAGAGTTGATTATGGTCTGGATAAGTTAATTAATGTTTAATTAATAATTTAGACAACATTTCAGGCCTAAAGAAAGACAGATTTAGCTCTTATATAATGTTTAATTTGATGTTTAACGAATATAGGTACTTAGTAGGCCTACTTACACGTGTGAGAAAGAAAGAAACTTTCAATCGCTATTGGGGAAGTGGTATGACATGTTCTGGAACATGTACACTCCTCTCCAACTCCTACTTATAGTTGAACCAAATGAACAAAATAAAACTAGAATTATTTACCCGTCATATCTTTATGAACAGTTTCATGTCCGGCGCCATTTATACATTTTACTGTCACATAGTAGGTAGAATTATCTTCCAGTACTTGTTCTAATTTATCATTAGTACCAGTAGGATTTATACCAGTTGATACGAAGTCTTGAATATCCAGTAATCCTGGTGCACTTCCAATACCCCATTGATATTCCTGAAATAAAAACATGCAATTAAAAACTGGACACAAATATTTACCATGGCAACCAGATATTAACTTATACTAATTATAAATTATCAGTTTATCGACAATAATCAGATATGAAATGAAATGGGGTTTAACGTCCTACTATTCTGCTCCGAACTGTCAAGGATTCTTTAAGGTCCACACTAAAATCTACACGGGGCCTCGGTTTTTCGTCCCATCCGAACGACTAGACACAGTTCTTGCCAGATCCTCCGCCCTGCACCACTGACAAGGGGAAACCAGGACGGAAAATTTTGAGGAACATTCCCGGCCAACACCAAGAACGAACCTGATACCTCGTCTTACTCACCGAGCCACCCCGGCTATCATAACCCGATACGAATTTACCATTATTGAAGTTTCAGCCATATTGAAACCAAGGATAAACTCACCACTATTAAAACCAAAGCTAAACTCACCACTATAAAGCTAAACTCACCACTATAAACTGACCACTATAAAGGTAAACTCACCACTATAAAGGTAAACTCACAACTATTAAGCTAAACTCACCACTATTAAACTTTCATTGTCTTGACATAACCAGATTGATTTGATTGTTGTGTTAGAACCTTGATATTCTACAGGTGTGAAGTTACCCTGGGATACATCTATATATAACATAGCATCCTCATCAAATACAGGTGGGCTTATATCTATATAAAACCCATTAGACGAGGATATCACATCTCGACCAGAACCTAATACAGCCTTCACTGAAATAATAATATTACAAATAAAAATAATAATCACAAAATAATAATTTAAATTTTAATAATAATTTAAATTTTAATAATAATTTAAATTTTAAAAATAATTTTAATTTTAATAATTTAAATTTTAATGATAATTTTGATAATTATTATAATTTTGATAATAATTATAATTTTAATAATAATTTTAATTTTGATAATAACCTCTTTTGTTTACTAAGTCACACATGGCTACTGGTAGGATTTGTGCATTCGAAATTGTTGATATTTGTGATAAAACCAACTGTAAACATTTTGAGCACTTATATACGTTATTGACTAATATTAGAACGACTAAAAAGGTAAGAAGATATTGAAAATGGGTTTAACGTCCACTCGACATAAACTAGTTTATATGGTTAAATTTTATTTCTATTACTCGCTTATACGTAGGGGTCTTTAGCTGTGGGAGGAAACCGGAATCGAAACCATGCCACTTGACTCAATGACAGGCCTTACGATCTAACGCGCACGCGGTCAACCATTCGGCCATCCACCCCCTTTTGTGTGAAATAGTAAAAGTAAAAGGTAAGTGTGAAATAGTGAACTTACCTGACAGGTAATAAAGTATAGGTTTAATCGTAGAGTTCATAGTTTCTGTTGGTTTTAGAGCAAGTGAATCTAGAGTTATCTCATGTAGAGTGAATTCATCACTCTTACAAGATGATTGACAGCTATATCGATCACATGGTACACGACATGGAACACATGGCGTCACAACCTGAAACACGTGCACATTATTATAGTCACATGATTAAACATGGTGAGTTCTACAAACATCGAAACCGACTAGAAAACGCTGATAATGTACACTAGACCTTCGATCGACTATACGTTTTTCCTTGTCAGCACCCCCTCCCCCTCCACTGACACACATATCAGCCTCCCTACATCACCGACAAGGGGGAACCACACCGGAAAATCCAGATGAATTTTCTCTGTTTTTCGTACCATCCGACCAATTAGACACTATATACTTCGTCCTGCACCACTGATCGACCAGAAGCGGGAGAGAACCAGAGTCCTTCCTTCCGGTTAGCGAGACAACGACTCCCTGGTATCCACGAACAAAGAGACAACACTAGAATTTAATCATAATACCGTAAATCATCGACAACTAACCTTTTTAAACGGGACCACAGAAGATCCTTGTGTTACACGACCGATACCGGCTTCATATTCAACAATAGAATTGGTACCACCTCTATATGGGTCACCATAACGACATAACGCATTCCTCTCTGGTGGCATCACCAATCCTTTAACAATAGCTCTGGCTGTCCAGATATCGAAAGCATCCAGTGGATTTGGTGGCGGTGGTGGTATAAAGTTCTTCCAGTTCCAAACATGGAGGTATAACTTGGTGTCCGGGGAGAATTGAGGTATACCACATATTTCCGATATGGCTTCCTTGTTGACAAAAACATTCAAACACCATGTACCCTATAAATTACAAATATTTTGTATCTTATTAAAACCAATATATAAAAAATACAATTCATAATTTAAATTAAAAGAATATCAAAATCGAAATTTCTCTATATTCATGATATTTTTCATGAGGAACAAGCCTCCATAGGGTCACAAAACCCCCATATTTATATCGTTAAGGGGACTGGGTAGGGGCTGGGGCTCTCAGAGAAGCTAGTGATATATTTTCGAGTGGATTTGTAGCATATCGGAGCAGTTTTGTGATAACACATTATTAAATTGTTAAAAGGTGCCACCCTTTAAAAAAAGTCGTTAACCATGGCAACGCATTGAACCACCAATAGCAGAATCGTCCGCGCCATCCAGAAATTATTTTAAAAGGTTCAATCTAAATACGTACCTCTGTTTCCTCTTCGTTTAATACAACGAATTGAATCTTATAATTATTGAATGATTTGGAGGGGTCAAAGGTCAACTTTCGCTCAGATTTCATTGGTCGATTAAAATCGTCCCTGAATTTACACCATGTTATAACCTTTTGGGCGTCACCTGGAAACAAAATCAAATGAATTACATTAAAAGGTGAATAAATGAATGAAATTGGGTTTAACGTTCTACATGTCTGCAATGATTGGGACAATGAAGACGGGCATACGCCATACACCATACAGTGTAACCAAACAGCGGCTCTACGGCCTACTCTTATATCTAACCCCAACTGTCAAGGGTTCCTTTACATGCACGCCAGAGTGTACACGGGGCCTCGGATTTTCGCCCCGAGTGTCCTTCATGAATGAATGAATGAATGAATGAAGGGTATGAAGGAACTGAATGAATGAAGGAATTGAATGAATGAATGAAGGGAATGAAATGAATGAAATGAATGAAATGAATGAATGCATGGATGAATGAAATGAATGAAATGAATGAAATGAATGAATGAAATGAATGAAATGAATGAATGAAGAAATGAATGAAGGGGATGAAGGAACTGAATGAAGGAATAAAGGAAATTAATGAATGAATGCAATGAAGGAACTGAATGAAGGAAATGAATGAATAAAGGAAGGAAATGAATGAATGAAGCCATCTTACCGGATAATATCTGTATACCACAAGAGTTATACGATTCTAGTTTGGTAGCTGGTGTATCTTCTGCAGCACCATCTGTAGATGAAGCTGACATCAGAGCAGCTCGTTCTTCTTCAGTAAGATCTTGTATAATAATACCAGCCGAGTCATCAGTATTGTTAGTTGTTGATCGTTTTACAATATTCTTCGCTTCCAAAAAGTCTTTACAATTGCATGTTTTCAGACAAGCCTGGGTGCAAATAAAAATAAATAATTCTTCTCAGAAAAGTGTCCATAAAGCTGAACAACGCAACAAAGATAAGATAGAACATGAACTTTAAAAGAGGAATTGGTTTTATTTATGGCCTATATATTAATGTTTTTTCTCCTCTGTTCAGAGTATTTATATCGCATTCGTGATATCATTGTTGTTGTTCGTAGTGTTTAATTTAACGTCCGCTTCCACTGAGGGTGATACCGCAGACAAATTACTATTTCAATAAACTTAACACACGTGCCGTTGAATGCCCTTTGCGAATATGTCTATCGTATAATGCCCTTTACGAATTATGTCTATCGTATAATGCCCTTTACGAATATTTCTATCGTATAATGCCCTTTACGAACATATCTATCGTATAATGCCCTTTACGAATATTTCTATCGTTTACGATCCACGATGTAGTCGTTTATTCTACATAGAGACAGACATGATCTACAGATATTGATATCGATATAATTATAATTCAAAGATTATTTACAGGATCATTCTGATTGGTTTTACAGCAACTACAGATTTCCTGTGTCCAATCAGGTTCCTTGGTATAATCATAGTCTGTAATACTTGTCTCTGGTCCATCCCAGAATAATATTGACGTCACTGCATGCCCATCTCCATCGGCTGCTTTTACATCGAACTGCAAAAAATAAATAAAAAGGATGAATTACGTGAACACAAGACCTCGAGTTTTCGTCCCATCCAAAAGACTAGACACCCTCCTTGTCAGGCCAAGGTAATAAAACTAACCTAAAACATGAATTTAAAATAGAACGTGTAGCAATGGGTAATAATCCAATATCACTTGTAACCACTGCTTTCAATGGCAATGTCTGAACACGAAGAGGTGATAGCTACTCACTTGATATTCTCCGCCATTAATTAAATCAGCGTTTCTATAATAACCACCGGAAAACATCGTCTGACTTTTGACATCCTTGGCTAACTTTATCTCTAGTTCTCCGGCTCGTCCCTTATCGGTAAAAACATTGGCTGATCTGTATATCAGATCCAATCTGGTTCCTGTCGTATCATAGTTCATCTTAGAGTCATATCGTTTCCACAGGGGGTCGCTAAAGAGCATGTTACGAGTGGGACATGGTAGACCATCTGGGGTTGGTAGTTGTAGTATAGTACCTAGACAGGAATATAAATCATTTTAAATGATTGATTCTCAATTCAAACTATACATATTCTTCGACGAATATGTATTTACAAGATGATTATTTCAAATATTTCAATGAATGGTCTGAAAACAAAATACTTTAGATATTAAATATTACAGATTGCTGTTTAACACGATATTATATATGATTTTCTTACAGTTGTCGTACACAGGGTATGCTATACTTACAGTTACCGTGGACGGGGTATGATGTTATATATTATATATGATTTTCTTACAGTTGTCGTACACAGGGTATGCTATGCTTACAGTTATCGTGGACGGGTTATTATATATGATATGCTGACAGTTGTCGTGCATGGGGTATCATACGCTTACAGGTATCTTGTGTTATTTATACAAGTACTATGGACCAGGAACTGACATGACGTAATCGCAGACATTTTGTGACGTCATACCAAAAACCGAAATTGTCCAAGAAACATGCATCCTGAATCGTATATGAATTGGAGATCAGTTCATGGTCCAAAATAAATCTTTTCAAAGATAAAAATTAAAACAATATATAGAGGATATTTGTCGTTTTAGAGTGAATAACATATTTTATTTCATCGAGAAGCAAGAAAACTTATATTTTCACGAATGCGTAGCATGAGTGAAAATATAAACGTTTTCTTGCTTAGAGATGAAATAAAATATGTTATTCACGACAAAACGACAAATGTTCTATTTATTTTATGATTTTACAATCATTTTAGGTAAAAACAACATGAACTACTTTAACCAGTGGAATAACACTTTTATTTCACTGATAAAACGCGGTATTCCACTACTGATCATAAAATAAAAACGTTTATCCGATTAATAATACCTTTAACAGTTGATGTTGATTTGGCCCAGACGATATCTTTTCTATAATTAGTACCATCTACAACTCTACCAGCTGTTGGTACTGAGACGTCATATAGTACTGGGTTAGTTTCCTCGCTTATAATCAATCCAGCTTTATTCTCTACAGTTATTTTTACTATATAAGGTCGTGATGGCTGCAACAAATAAACATATATATAATACAGGGTTAGTTTCCTCCGTTATAATCAACCCAGCCATATTCTCTACAGTTATTTTCACTATATAAGGTCGTGATGGCTGCAACAAATAAACATATACATAATACAAGGTTAGTTCCCTGGCTTATAATTAATCCAGCCTTATTCTCTACAGTTATTTTTACTATATAAGGTCGTGATGGCTGCAACAAATAAACACATATATAGAGAAATAAAATGGGGTTTAACGTCCTACTGTTCCGCATCGATCGGGCATCTGCATATTGCCCGGGCAGCGGCGATATGCCTAACTATTATTTCGAATTAACACAAATTATTACTTCTTCATATGTAAATAATGTTAATTAAATCCACCTGTCCATATCATGTATTGGAGGTTAGAAGTGTACTAAATAACAACATGATTTGTGAGGTTCTTGGAATATATAGCCCTGATTATAAAACCACAAACAAAAATTAAAACATATTTTGTTTTACAGTCTAATTGGAATACTAGTCGTTTAAACTTATTTTATAGCATTAACATAAATAAATTTGGATACAAATCGACTGGACCAAAGTTATTAAAAACTTACAAACGTTTTTAGTATTAAAAGTTTAAGAAGGAAATCAGGGATGCAGTATGACACATAACGGGACTTGTCAGCAGGGCCCTTAAGAGGGTAAGACTTTTTTTGCCCCAACCCCACCCATCCTTTCCAACATCATATCTAGATGATTCACTAGCAGATTGCGATAAACCGATAACTGTACATACTTATATAAGCTTCAAATGAACAATAAAAAAAATGCATGCATAATTGCCCATTTCAATTTTGAACTTTGATTTTTATGGGCCCCATAGTCTCTTATGAGCCCTGGAACGGCGCACCTGCTGCACCCCCTCCCCTAAAATAAGTTATGCATAATTGTTTATTTCAATTTTGAACTTTGATATTCATGGGCCCATAGAATCTTATGGGCCCTGGGGCGGCGCACCGGCTGCAACCCCGTCTCGTGAGGCCTGCTTGGCAGTCTAATATTAAATAACGTTTAGAATAATAATTACCTTTAAATCTAATCCCATAAATTTATATGACGTAGACGTTTCATCAATCTCTATATCCGGTATTATAACTACCCTAGATGCACCCTGTTCACACGATGCTTCTTCTATCAGACTCACTCGATAACATTTTATACCCGACTCTAAATCACTAAAATCTTTCCATTCAGCCAATACAGATTGTGGTGTAGATACATACGACATTTTCTATAAAAAAAAACAAAAAAATATATTTTACTTGTTAAACGAAGGTCAAATGAAATGAAATGGGGTTTAACGTCCTACTGTTCTCCACCGACTGGGCTAATAAAGACAGGCCTGCAGTGTGCTATGGGTGGCATTTTTCCCGGGCAGCGGCGCTACTACCTATTCTTATTTCAAATTACAACTTTAAAGAGTTCTTTTTCGTGCACGCCAACGTGTACACGGGAATTCGATTTTTTGCGCCACCCGTACGACTAGACGCTGTTCTTTGTCAGGTTCCCCATCCTGAACGTTGACAATCACGCCAAGGTAGGGATCGAACCACGGATCACCATTTAGTCTTTCAGCTGCTAGACCCCACAAAACCCCACCCCAATCCCCAGTCGCACCCTTTTACCGAGATATTACAATATTATATTATGGTCCAGTATTATTACTTGGTTCGGTTGCTAGACCCACACCATATTTAACATACCATATCATAATTAGGTCCGACCTTGGTGCATAGTTCGGTCCCTACACCCCTCCCTATTCACAACATCCTTATACAGGTGTTAACTTACCATATTATAATAAGGTCCGACCTTGATCGTAGTTCGGTCCCTATACCCCCACCCCTCCCACTTCCCCTAACATTAAGGTGTTAACTTACCATACTATAATAAGGTCCGACCTTGATCGTAGTTCGGTCCCTACACCCCCACCCCCTCCCACTTCCCCAAACATTAAGGTATTAACTTACCATATCATAATAAGGTCCGACCTTGATTTGACCTCTACTTGGTTCCGTTATATCAACATGAAAATATTGAGTTGACATATTACATTCACCAGCCTTGTCAACACCTAAAAGAAAATATTACACTTCTAATAAAACCCCCAAATATAATCATTTTAGGGGAATTCTCAATTACATGATTCGTTGGCATATCTTTACCATTACATCTAAAATCGATTTTCCCAATCATTCCATAAATGAATATATGGGGCATAATAATATTCATTTAAAACAAAAAGCAATAAATTAACCTAATATCTATTGTATTGACAAGGAAGGGGGAACCACGCCGGAAACTCTGGAAGGTCTGACAAGGACAGCTGTCTAGTCGTTCGGATGGGACGAAAAACCTAGGTCGCGTGTGCACGTAAAAAATCCCTTGACAGTTGGAATTCATTATAAGAGTAGGCCGTAGTGCCACTGTCCGGGGCAAAATGTCCCTCATAGCACACTGTATGGCGTATGCCCGTCGTCATTAGCCCAGTTTAGGAGCAGAACAGTAGGACGTTAAACCCCATTTCATTTCATTTTAATGTATAAAATAACATAAACGGTAACCATTGTTTTAATATATAATAATATATTACCTATAATTGTAACATAATATCCATTATTTTGTTGTAATGTTAGGTTGGTAAGTTGTATAAATGTATCTTTACCAACGTTATAAATATCTCGAATATCAAATAATTTCACTCGATCTTTTACTGCCATAGATCCTCCTTCAATCTAAATAAATAGAACGAATGGTAAAACTACTTCATGGTCATACTTCATGGTCATATTTTAATATTTAAATCAGAACGTTTACCCCGAATAGAAATCGCAGGATGAGTAACTAACGTCAAAGACATAAAATTTGTGATTAATGCAGCCATTTCATTTGCCAAGAGATAAAATTGGTGAATGAATGTAGCCGTTTTATTGGCCAAGAGATAAAATTTGTGAATAAATGCAGGCATTTCATTGATCAAGAGATAAAATTTGTGAATGAATGCAACCATTTCATTGGCCAAGAAATAAAATTTGTGAATGAATGCAACCGTTTCATTGGTCAAGAGATAAAATTTGTTAATAAATGCAGGCATTTCATTGGCCAAGAGATAAAATTTGTGAATAAGACACCTGTTCATTATTATGACGTCAGACGTCAATGACGAATATCGGAAAACGAGAAATAGTTCTATAGAGAACTATATCAAAGGCGATTACTTTAAAACGGGCTTATTCCAAATTGAGATAATTTATGTAATTATAACCTCACATGCAATAAATATGTTTATAAAGTTAACCGTGTATTTAAAACTTCTGGCTATTTCTCTGTCATATATACTGTACCTCAAAATGATAAGAAAACATTCCAACTTACGAATTGTCGACATTCCATATCAGAAGCATTGTTATTGGTAGACAGTGCCAAGTAGTACATGAGTATTCCTACTTTTGATGTAAAACCATCCCACTGTATATCTAATATTGTATTATCTTTAACATAATCTGTCATATCTATAGATCCAGCTACAACATATAAATACATCAAATATTACCATTATCAAATATTACCATCATTACGACTAAGCTGTGATAATGGTATTATTTGACGTGATCATTGTGATGATGGTAATTATTTGACGTGATCATTGTGATGATGGTAATATTTGATATATTACCATCATCACAATGATCACGTCAAATAATACCATTATCACAGCTTAGTCGCGTTTTTTCCAGTACCGTTGCTACGATAGTAAACATCTACGCCACATCTTCAACACTCGTAACTTCGTTCAGAATAACGACATTTTCAATATATTATTAATTTTCATGATCTATTTTTAAACTGTTACATAATGCATCCATAAGGAGAAACAAAACCAGAAAATGAAATTACCTACGACACCATCATCATAACCAACTTGGAAACCATTAGATGTAACCTCTGCCATGGATAATGATTTACTATAAGCTCTAACAGTAAAGTAATAAGTAGCAGATAATGGTACTAGCTCCAGGTCGTAGAATGTAACGGTTTTATTTAAACCAACTTTAGTAAACGGTACAACATTATCACGTGTTTTAGGGAATCTTCGATCTTTCCCAACAGCGACTTCATAATATTCGATATCTTGGTACGCTCTCGATTTTTTGACTTCAACTCCAAGATTACCTGGAAGATAAAACATAGACTGGGCTATTGAAAAGTGTTGATAGTTTGGATATAAAAAGATGGGAATGCAGGAGGGAGGGGGTGGGTGGGGGTGGGTGGATGAAGAGACTCTCTGAGTTAGGACATACAAGGGTGGATGGGGGTGTGTGTGTGGGGGGGGGGGTATCAAAATTGGCGTGGATCGTGAAAATTTTGCAGTAAAAACTAGCGGATTGTGAAAATGTTGTATTAAAATTGGATCAATCGTGAAAATGTATTAAAATTGAACGGGTTGCTGATTACAAAAGATCTATATATAGGTAATTCAGGTATTTTGTTAGTTTTTATGATAATTATGTTTATCTAGTACTTACCAGAATCTACTTGGATATCAGCAGCACCTTCAGTCACACCAAAACCATCCCAGTTAGCAGAAACTTTATTTTTAGTATATACAAAGTTTAGATCATATCCGACAACATCTCCATCATACACTTGTCCTGGTATTAAGGGTTCTTCTTCTATCGTGACACCATTAGATCGTAGATAGTAGGTAAAACCACCAGCATTTGTTACACGTAATAAAATATAATATCTTTCTCCGTTCTTTAGGTCTAGTTGATCGTTCACGCCCACTGTTTGTCCTGTAAGCAAATCAAACGTTCTATTTTTCTATATCAAGATGACAACATGCCATACAGTATGCTATGATGGCAAGATAGCGGTGTTTAATAACAGATTGCTGTTTATTAATTTGATATATCAGCCAAAAAAAACCCCCCAAAAAACAATTCACTAGCAAAACAGAATAATATATTCCCATGAAGACCTGGATTAAGAACTCTTCTTGAAGAGATTATTGTACGCCCCCCCCCCCCCCCCAACCATGTGTATGTAATTAAAACAAAACACTACTAACCCGTATAATATTATTTTATCTATCTAAATATTTTTGTATTTGTATTTGTTTTATCTATTTATTGTGGGTCCCCATTTTGTGGTCCCTGATTCAGCAGCAACATTAGCACCATGGTCCATTGTAAATCTGACACGGGAACTATTTGTTTAATTGTTTTAATGGTTAATCCAGGCTGTTAAAGACATATATAAAAGCTATAATTACCTTTAGTATCGATATAGTCCTGTACCCTTAAACCATCAATTCTTTCTATAGCCCATTCATATTTACTTACTGGACATGGATCACCAGATACATCCCATCGTGATCGTATAGTATTCAAATTAGTCTGGAAATCACTGTAAATAATAATAAAATCACGGTAACAATAATGATGACGATGTTGATGATAATGATGATGTTGATGATGATGATGACGATGATGATGATGATGACGATGGTGATGAAGATGACGATGATGCTTCAACGTATTTTCATACGTGTAAGTTGTAATGATGATGATGACGATGATGGTATTGGCTACATGAACTAACAGATGATGATGGCCAGACAGCTATTGTCACCGTCACAGTGCACAGGTAACTATAGAAATGACAATTACACACGCTAGTCCTACAGTGATCGAATTATTGTGTTGATTCCCTCGCAGCCTGACGTCAATGGTAACAGTAGAATATTTTAGATATTCGAAGATATGATAGGCCCTTGTTCCAGATAGGAAAGGAATAATTCTAGGCAAATAGAACAAGGAATAATTCTAGACAAACTACTTACATGTCTCCCGTTAGAGCATCACCATCCCATACACCGATATTACTTAATGGTGGTAAACCTTGACTAACATACGATAAATATACACCATTTGATGTTGATATTGTACTTAAACCAGCTCCATTAGTAGCCTTGATCGTCACAAATACCTGAAAACCATTCACATGGTTATAGTTATACATTGCAAATAAACAATTTTAAAGACTTTTCGATATAGACAGAATGGATTTCATCATAAATACTTCATACTTCGAGAATAGATCTATGCCGTGAATGGCCGCCATATCCAGAAATTAATATTTTGTATTGTAATGCAGTTCTACTGCGGTTCACAGCTGTCATACACACAAACACTACTTAAACCTTTTTGATTGCATTGGATGGGAGTAGAATAAATAATACTAAAAAAACACGAAGTATACTTATAGTGTTCGCCAATTTATAGCTTAAAATGTGGGTCAAGTAGCTTAGTGTCTCTTTTCAAGCGGAGCTAACTGTAGACAGGCAGCCGAAGTTTAGTATGGGGTGTTGGGTTGCTGAACTAACAAATGCGGACGCACTATCGAGCAGGAACCGAGCGTGATGTCATAACAGCCATCTTGGAACTGTGACGTTAAACCAAAATTCGAAATCTGTCAATCGATGCACAATTGTCCAAGGGACAAGCATGACAGGTTTCGCGATCATCCTACTTAAATTGACGGAGTCTTAGACGTTTTCCAAGAGCAAGAACAAATGAAATGAAATGGGGTTTAACGTCCTACTGCTCTGCGCCGAACTGGGCTAATGAACACGGGCATACGCCATACAGTGTGCTATATGAGGGACATTTTGCCCGGACAACGGCACTACGGCCTACTCTTGCAATGAATTCCAACTGTCAAGGGATCTTTTACGTGCACGCCAATGTGTACAAGGACCTCGGTTTTTCGTCCCATTCGAACTACTAGACATCTGTCCTGGTCAGCCCTTCGAAGAGCAAGAACAACAAGAAGAGTACGGATTGGGTGTTAGTTCCTGGTTCACAAATGCACTGTGACTAACGAGTCATAATCGACAAGAACAATGTCACTGATGTAACCATCCAGACGCTTTGTAGATAGTTAGTCTCAGTTAACCAGTGTAGATAACAGAAGTCAATTTGACAATAGAACACATACATGTATCTACAAATAAAACCTCCTCTCTCTCGTTTTTAACTTACCTGTTTCATGCCTCGTAACATGAGATTTTTGACAGTTAAATATCGTTTGTCGACTGGAACAGTGAAGAAAGGTTTGATTTGTCCTCCTCCACGGGTTGTACCGATGGCTACTTCATACCTTTAAATATGGTAATTAAATATAGGCTCGAACATCTATAATACTGCCGTAGTTATTAAAATACACTCAAATACATTTTACAGTAGAGAACCGGTCAATTACCAATGTCTACACCGTGTAATTGGAACATTCTTTAGTATTTAAAAAAAGAACAGAAACCCCTAGATTTAAGAGATCCTAAGGCAGAACACTGATACACTACAGTAACGATACTAGTTAGACCCTACGACAGACCCTTATGGCACTCCAGTAACAATACTAGAGAGAGAGAAATGGGGTTTAACGTCCACTCGACAAAAACTAGGTCATTTCGGTACTAACACATGGTTCAATTTTATTTCAGACCGTGTGATACAGAGCGTGCGTGCTAACCATTCGGCCACCCCCCCCCCCCCCTAGTAACAATACTAGTTAGAATATATGTCCATAGGTTTAACATGACTTTTCATTAGCCGTATACTGACTGGTCGCAATTATTTTGGAGAACAATTCAATGGCTGCTTTCTACGACAAGAAATATCATTTTTGGATCATTATGATTTAATATTAAAGGTATTTACTTGACAATCTTTGTTTCTGGATCTGTGAAAGATGACCATGCAATATTTATAGTTGATAAAGATTCCTGGCACACAGCATCTATTTTACCACAATCTAAATAAATCAACAGAAATACAAGGAACTGGATTCGTAAATAATACATTTAAATACTAATTACACATTAAAGCAGCCTCTTTAAACTTATATATCATAAAATATCAACAAAACCGTAAAGCTGTACTACCACTTCGTTCCACGGTAAACAATGAACAGATAACAGGCGACATTTTAACATTTTAAAGTACCCTTTCGCTCATCTGGGGAGCTCATCAGATATAATGTAATACCTTCAAATGTGTTAAAAGTATATGGTCAAAATATAATCCAGGTAAAATATGTAATAGTAAGTTGAGCTTCTAAAAAGGCAATTAACAACTCTGGCCCCGAATTCACAAAGCATTCTCAGACGTAAGTTGAGAATTTACTATAAATTGTTCACCTTATTTAACTAAAATATAGCCTTTTATAAAACTTTTACTTTTTTCTAATGTATCAAATACATCAATAAGAAACTATGTGCAAAGTTTTGTGTTTCTGGATCAAAGATATTTCTCAAAAACAGTGATTGAAAGTTGAGTAAATTCTTAACTCAAGTCTGAGAATGCTTTGTGAACTTAGGGCCTGGAAGCTGGTGAGATATAATGTACATACCTTCAACAGTGTTACAAGTATAAGCGTTGAGTTCGGCCGTGGATCTATCGCTTGTTACATTGATGACATACTCTGTGCTTAACTCGACAACTCTGCCTTGTAATGGTGGTGTTACGTCCACACTGATACCATTTGATATAGCTGATATTGTTTTACCTACAGCGTTTGTAGCTGTTACTATCGCAAAATACACGTTACCATGGCTTACAGTATCTGATAAATCTAGAGAAAAAAAAATACACGTTACCATGGCTTACAGTATCTGATAAATCTAGAGAAAAAAAAACAATTGATAAGAATATAATCAAAGATAAACATGAAGCTATATTTAATCCCGAGAGAAAGAAGGAGAAATGGGGTTTAACGTCCTCTCGACACAAACTAGTTCATTTCGGGACTAACATATGGTTTAATTTTATTTCAATAATTCGCTTGCGGGTAGGGGTCTTTAGCAGTAGGGGGAAACCTGAGAAAACCCACAAGGTTGGACAGGCGACCCTCCTTGTCACGTACAACCGGGGATTCGAAACCATGCCAGTTGACTTAATGGCTTATGATACAGAGCGCACGTGCTAACCATTCGGCCATCCAACCCTGTATATTTAATCCAGGACATTGGAGCAACACCAATTTCATCAAGTAACAATCACGAAGTTTTGGTAATATTTGAAAGATGCACTTTAAATTATCTAGATAAACATCACATTTTGATTTTAGTTTGTATGACTACAGACCCACAACTCTACAGCACAGTAACAATCACACAAACTTCTGATTTTAGTTTGTATGACTACAGACCCACGACTCTACAGCACAGTAACAATCACACAAACTTCTGATTTTAGTCTGTATGACTACAGACCCACGACTCTACAGCACAGTAACAATCACACAAACTTTTGGTAATATTAAAATATCTGTGTAAACATCACAATTTGAGTGAAGTCTGTATCACTACAGGCCCGGTTCTGTACAGCGCATTGAACATTTTACAGCTAGCCCCTGTATCCAGTCACTTGATCTGATCTATACACTTGTTGTTTGTGATGTCTGTATATTGTGCCTTGTCCATATATTTGTCTTGTGTAATTGTTTATGTGTGCCAAAATTCAAAACATTTCTCACGTCCGAGGGTGGAGCTGGTGGGGACAACCGCCCGGAAACCATATGTCCTTAAACAACATGCCCTGATTTGATTATATTTTAATTGAACGTTCTTCATGATTTAAGATGGCGAACTTCACCCATATGTAAAATGGGTCATCACGAGTTCAATAATGGTGATTGTTACTTGATCAGTCATTAAAACAGGTGACGTACAAAATGTTAATTTCATGACTAAGTAGATGAAGTCTTTACAGGGAATCTGAATCACTGGGGTATACAGGTGGGACAGTTTTTAACAGCAGTAGGACATTGACCCCATGCCTTCAGTCTATATAAAATAACTCACGCTGTACCAGGTAAGACGTACTAGACGAAGTTTATATAAAATAACCCACCTTGTACCAGGTAAGAAGTACTAGTTGACATTTATATAAAATAACTCACCTTGTACCAGGTAAGAAGTATTAGAAGAAGTCTTTATAAAGGGACTCACCTTGTACCAGGTAAGAAGTACTATGTCCAGGTAAAGATTTGGGTTGTATAATATCTTTTAATCCTTCTTGAGATCCGAGTCCAAATGAAAACTCAACAATCGGACTCTCGGAATCAACAAATCCATCCCATGTACATTTCATAGATGAGTGAGGCTGAAATACACAAATAGAAACATGTACATTCATTTTCCCCCAAAACAAAAATATGTTCCCAATAATGTTACAATGATAATTATTATTCAATATTTATCAGATTTTACATCACAAGTTATTCTAAACAAATCTTTAGCAGTCTTTCATTTACCTATAGGTTTAAAAGGTTGAAGTCTAGGGCTTCTGGTCAAGGTGAATAAAAGGTTGAAGTCTAGGGCTTCTGGTCAAGGTGAATATGTTTGACACTGCCATACGCCTTCTTACAGAGACCGGAGTCTTAAAAATCCATCATCATTCTCGGCATTGACCATTCACCTTCCTCTAGTTGTGAGGGTGGGGGGGGGGGTGGTGGTGGTGGTGGAATGATCCACTCGATAGAAACTAGGTAATTTCGGGACTAACATCGGGTTTAATTTTATTTCAATAACTCGCCTGAGAGTGGGAGGAAACCGCAGGACCCGGAGAAAACCCACGAGATAGGACAGGTGACCCTACTCCCTGTCACGTACATGAATGGAATCGAAACACGCCACTCAATGACAGACCTTAGGATCTAACGCGCACACGATAAAACATTCGCTGACCCCCCCCCCTCCCCCAGGTAGATAAGAATATAAAGTAAACTATACTATTCAAAAAAAGTAGGGGATATTTGATTTTTAAGTGTTATTAAAGTCACCTAATGAAACTGACGAAGAAACAAATGACAAAATGAAATGAAGTTCACATTCATCGATTTATTCCAAATGATCGTTAGACTAAGTAAGGCACAGACTGACCATTATAAGGGTAAAATGATACCCGGGGTCAAACAGCAAAGTTACCACAGCATCACAACCAAGTCAGTAACGGGTAAATCCTCCTCTGTTTGCCAAACAAGCATTGATCCGACGTGGCATACTCCTAATGAGACGTCTAAGGTCATTTTGGTCCAGATTGTCCCATTCCTGTTGCAACGCAGCAGCAAGTTCTTGGACATTGGCAGGACGTTGTTGACGTTGACGTAACCTCTGTCCAAGCATGTCCCAGACATGCTCGATGGGGGAGAGGCCGGGACTCAGTGCTGACCAAGGTAATGTGGTGATGTTCTGTTGTTGGAGGTAACCTGTAACGATCCTGGCCCTGTGACATCTTGCGTTGTCATCCTGGAAGATGAAACGGCGGCCATGACGTCGTGCGAACGGCACAACATGGACTGCCAAGATGTTGTCCCGGTAGTACTGGCCTGTAACACGCCCTGCAACAACATGTAAAGCCGTTCTTCCAGCAACAGTGATGCCTCCCCACACCATAACAGAACCACCCCCAAATCGATCATGTCTGATGACGTTAACGTCTTGGAAGCGCTCGTTTCGACGACGCCACACCCTCCTACGTCTGTCCAAAAAATCAACAGTGAACCTTGACTCATCTGAAAACATCACATTGCTGCAGCGTCGATTATCCCAGTGTTGACGATCCCTACACCAACGACGTCTTGCCTGAATGTGATGATCTCTCAAACAAGGGATCACGCGAGGACGTCGGGTGCGAAGGTGACCCCTATGCAGTCGATTCCGAATCGTCTGGCCACTCACTCTCACACCAGTGTCTGTTTGAAGACGAGCGCTGATCTGATTTGCTGTGATGACACGATTTCTCAAGGCCAAGGTACGGATAAATCGATCCTGGGCTTGAGTTGTCGCCCTTGGTCGACCTGAGCGTGGTCTGTCCTGTACAGATTGTGTATCACGGTATCTGGACCATAGCCTGCTTATGACAGACTGAGAAACATTCATCGTCCGCGCCACAACCGCCTGTGTTGTGCCGATCTGTAGCATGCCAAGGGCACGTAACCTTTCATTTTGGGTAAGCCGACGCATATCAAAATTTGTTTTCTGGTCACTAAAACAATTAAACTGATGTTTCCACCCTGGAATTCAATGCCACAATGACTGTAACATTCAAAGTCAGAGTCGTGCAAATCTTGGGTTGGACCCCCATGATGATCCCAAGCATCACCTGCATTCCATGCGGTAGCTATTGGTGCGTTTGGGCGTCACATGTAACTGGAAATGTTTCTTCTGTTAGGTTCTATAGTGACTTTTTTCGTAGTCATTTGCATATTTTAGTATTATGCCCCCAAAATCAAATATCCCCTACTTTTTTTGAATAGTATATAATACCTACCTGTATAAATGTTGGACAGGTAACTGTACCTCCAACAGGTGGTGTTGTATCAACTATCAAGGTAGCTGATGTAGTTTTACCTATTATTCCAACCTTATTCTCGGACCAGAATGTTACAATGTTTGGTTTACCTGTAAATATTAATACACATGTTCATGATTGTCAAAATCTTCAGTCAATAGGTTTGTCGTTCCAGTATTACAGAGTTTCTAGACCCTTGTAATAAAATATTTTACTATACTTGTAATAAAACAAGTTTGCGTTATAGCGAAATGGCGTTATAGCGAGAGATCGTAACACATCACTGGCAAACTCTCCTTATAAACCAGGAAATATTTACCGGGCAAAGCAGTACACTGTGTCCCCTACCTAAATAGAAGCGAGTGTCAATGTCAACTTTTAACACAATAACAGTTATTTAGAGTATTTATTTATTGACAGCAAGTGACAAGATACATAGATTAGTTACTTACCATCAGTGGCAGGTTTGACCTCTCCAACTGGAAGTGAACCCTCGCCATTTAAGAATGTTGTTAATGAAGTGACAGATCGTGTATCAGCACTATCCGGGTAAGTACCTACAGCATAATACATCTTAGCTAATCCACTTTCATTGTCCACCATCTTGAAATTTACAGCCATCGAATCTACTTCAGACTGGTAAATCTTGTTACCGGCTGATACATTCTGTTGTCCAGTCACTTTAAAAAGACTAAAACAAAAATAATAATAATAATAATCTCTCTATAATGCGCTGTTTCCATGACTAAGCATGCTCAAAGCTAATTATAGTATAGATAAACTGAGAATTTCAGACGCCATATTTTGTGCTATGGGTAATTTTGCCTGGATAGCTCCGTATGCGCCTACTCTTATTTCGAATTCCAACTGCCGCGTGGGTTCGATAACGTTGGTGGCGTTTAAAGCCAACTCGACATAAACCAGGTCATTTCAGGACTAACAGTGGGAGGGGACCGGAGAACCGTTAGACAGCCCACATTGTTGGGCATGTAAACCTACCACTTGCGATTGAACCTACGTCACTTGACTCAGTGACAGGGTTTGTGCTCTAAAGCGCACCAACTAGAATTAAAATACAATATGGTTTAACGTCCTACTTTTCTGGAAGACGGCAAAGTGACTAACCTGTTAATGGTTATAATTGGAGGAGTTATATCCACAGTAAAACCATCAGATATCGACTCTAACACATTACCAACATTGGTTATACCTCGTACTGTGGTAAAATAGGTTTTACCAGATTCTAACGGTAATACAGCTTGACCATATCCAGAACTGGCAATACCTATAAATATATAGTACCAATATATAGATAACCCAAATATGCACATGTTTATTTTATATGTCCAGATGAATCCCGACGCAGGATACCAACATCATCTGATCAGGAGACATGTACTCAAAATCACAAAATCCAGCTCGTTTAAGATGATGGACAATGTGCCACAATGATTCCTATTCTAGAGGTATTTGTATCATTTACTGCTGTGTGGCGAATCCATGACTTTTGCATAGATAGTCGACCCTTTAATCTACCCAACCTGTACCTTCGACTTATGGGGGATGGGAGAAACAAAATAGAGAACAATAGTACATATTTATAAATAAAAAGCACTCACCGTTGCCAGGTATATCTAAAGCGTCCTCGTGAATTAAACCAGCTGTAAGGAAGGGCTGGATATCCTCTCCACCAGCTGTAGTCCCGACTGCCCAGTCAAACTTAGATATACCATGGAGAGCACTCTCAAAGCCAGAGAACTGCACCGTTACTGCTCCAGTGTCTTTCTGGAAGTCAACGTCTACACCAGTTGATCCCGACTGCTCGGTGCCATCAGCACCATCAATGACGATACCTAGGATACAGTACAAATGTAATTAAATACAAAACAGAACGAATCTCCCCGAACAATTCAGCAATATAGCGCATCCGAGGAGAAACATGATCTATGAGTGTTAAAAGGCCAATCAAGCCAGTTTCGTTTTATCAATAGCCAAACAGTCCGACCCTGTTGAGAACACGTGGTATCGAGTGTTCCCGAAAGATACCAATAGGCGATACTATTAGGTATACATATTATCAATAGAACCAGTTTAATTATCAGGTAATACATTAATATTCTTCCAATCAACCCTCAACAGGTCAAAAGGTCACTACCCTTTCATTTAGTAACCCCACCCCACCCTTCGCCTAAACCCCACATTAACTCCACCCTACATGAAAATGAAAACCGTCTCTGGATTGATTAACTGATAAGTCAAGAGTGAACGTTGTAACGAACCTGTTTTGTCCTCTTCTACAACCTTTATAGGAGTGGACGTTAATACCCCACTCTCTAAACCAGCTCCATTGATAGCCTTTACAGTTACATAATAATAGGGAGAGTTGTCGGTCTTGACTTGTAAGGTGATGTCATCAATATAACCATCTCTGTCTGATTCCATATTCCGCCATGACAGTATATCTTGATCGCCTATAGAAAACAGCGTGAGATTATAACATCATTAAACTAAACTAAGATATATTAGCACCCCTTCATCGTTTGGATTGTTTAAGAAAAATTTGAAAAAGCCCCTGTTTTTAGTGTTTTTTTCTCAGTAATACATCATTTTGATTTAGGCATTGTAATATTTTATGCAATAATGAAGTATATAAAGTCTTTTACAGGTATGGCTTATTTGTATTTTGGTTTATTTGTATATTTAATTTCTGTACCATATGTTGTAAAGCGCACGTAAAAGAACCCTTGGTAGGAATTCGAAATAAGAGTAGACCGTAACGCCGCTGTCTGTTTACGAATTTTCCCTCAAAGCACACTATATGCGGCATGCCTGTCTTTATTAGCCAGTCGGAACAGAAAAGTAGGACGTTAAACCCCATTTTATTTCATTTATAAAGCAGCATGAGTTTAACTTACCTGATGTTGTTCCAACAGAAACTAGATACGTCATGATACCACTGACGTCATCTGTAGCAAACCACGTGGCTTTAATACCTTTAGTATCAGCTTGTAAAACATGGCCGTCTATAACCTCTTCATCTTCACCATTAAATATACCAACATGTACCCATTGCATCTTTATAAAATAATATACCGATAGAACATCTTTATAAAATAACATAGCGTTAGAGCATCTTTATAAAATGATATACCATATCACTTCTTATTCAAGGGGTTACCTTTCTAATGAGGAAAGGGTAACTGTTCCCAGAGCCTAACTGTTCTGATGAGGAGAGGGCTCTTGAAAGTTACTGAAACGGAATATTGACGCTTTGGTCGTGGTTGCAGGCGGCGAATAGTCTTTCGCCACTGGGCAGTACCGGTTCAGGGTTGGGGGCGTCGGGAGTGATACTATTTTTCATAATTGCTTAGGGGAGAGATCCCCACAACTCTGATGCATCGGGCCGCACTGGGCCCTTCGCTTTATGTTCTTAATTCCCCCATTGACATGCCCCGAGCAACCCACAAGGTGAATATAAAATCAAGAAGACTAACGTACCTTAGGTGGCGTGTTGTCCAAGAGGAAACCATTAGAATCATAGGTAGCTACAGCATTAGCTCCATTAACAGCACCTATTCTAGCAATATATCTCGCACCATTAACTAGCTTCAGATTATCAACAGTTAAACTTTGTGCTGTACCGTCCATTATATCTGTCCATTCTCCAGCAGTATCTAAAAAAAATAAAATAAATATAACATATTTTTAGTCTAAAATAAATAATAAAATATAAAATCGATCCAACCGTAGCTCACTCGACCCCTCAAAATATTTATGTTACCATTGTATCCATGCGTGTGAAACACCCTCAAATCTTTTACTAAAACATGTCTCAATTAGAAGGTCAATTGGTCCTTTCTGGTCGGATTTTTTTTAAAAAAAAAGAAAAAAAAAAAGGTGAGAATCGCCCGATTGCACCCATTTTCAGATAGTCTCAACCCATGTCCAGGTTCTTGTGATCTTGATATCAGATTGTTTCAAACAAAACACCAAACAAAATGTCCACTCAACACAAACTGTCGGGACTAACATATAGTTCAATTTTTATTTCAATAATTTACTTAGTGTCTTTGGCAGTGGAACGAAACCGGAGGACGCAGGGAAACCCCACGAGCTTGGACAGGCAACCCTACTCCTTGTAGGATCGAAACCATGCAACTTGACTCAGTGACAGACCTTATGGTCTAAAGTGCACGCGTTAACCCATTTAGCCAACTAATACCCCTACCCCTCCTCAATCAGGTATATAATAAAACTTACCTGGAATTATTTGATGTTTAGAACCTTGTTGTAATTTATAAATCTGATATTTATAATGATCTATTCCAGATTCGTCATCAACAAATTTAAAATTAGCCATTATACTTGTTTTTGTTGACTAAAATAAAATATCAACAAATTTAAAATTAGCCATGATACTTGTTACTCTTGACTAAAATAAAATAACATAAATAAAATAATTTAAAAAAGAAAAATAAAGTTATCATATCGAAACTAGCTATATGTCGCCAAACAGGCTATATGTCGCCAACCGGGAAATATGGCTCCAACCGGGATATATGGCTCCAACCAGGATATATGGCTCCAACCGGACTATATGGCCTCAACCGGACTATATGGTGCAAACCGGGCTAAATGGCTACAACCGGACTATATGGCCCGACCCGGTGATATGACTCCAACCAGAATTCATGGCTCCAACTGTGCTATATGGCTATAAACGGAAGATATGACTCCAACCGTGCTAAATGGCTCCAATTGGGCGATATGGCACCAGGCACATGATGATATTAACGAGACAATAAGTATAAATTACCTGATAATCTATATCTGTTTGTTGAGTACCACCATCATTAAGATAGATTAATCTTGGTGGTGTTAAATCTACTATATAACCATCTGTTTCCTCTACAATCTGTCCTAGAGCTCCATTTGTTGTTCGTAACTTCGTCTTAATACTATCACGATGATGGAGATGGAAATTGTGCCATTCAACAGATTCTGTAGAATTATCCATTTCATGCCAATCTCGTACAATCTCAAAATTGTTAGTTTTGTTTCTAAAATATAGAACATTACAACCATTATATTTCTGTGCTTGATAACAATACAGGGATATTTATCGAAACGTTGTATTTACTCTCCTATTATTCTATAATCTATTGTCTATGTCCTCGTAAGGAGCTTCGTCTTTTATTTTGTCCAGACGAAAATTCTTTATGTTTTCTGAGCTTCATTGTCTGTAGAAGGAGTGACCAAGATATTACATAGCGTGAGCCATATAAATTTTGTACAATCCCCACCTTTCCCAATTTATTAAAACAATATTTTATTAGTTTAAATTTACAGAATTTATATATATAATAAATACAGGGTACGATAACAAGCTTTATAAGCTGATATAAAATCGCTTCCTAATTTCAATCCAAAAAGCATATTTCAACCAAAACAGATTAATATGAAAGATGATAAAACTGATGAGCACGACGAAATAATAAAATCGGTAAAAATAATCATCACTGGGATGCAATACCCAGATTTCTAATTTCTAATACCCTACGTTTGGCGCATGCGCCGGAGCTTGGCCATCTTTAGTCTATAGAATGACTGATATTAGGCCTACCGTAAATTTTGTAAACAATATAATTACCTGGCCCGTAGTATCTGAACTTCGTAACTTCTGATATTAGATTCCGGATCCGAGTGACCCCTCCATTGTGTTGCTATGGTAGCAGTTGCAGCACTAAACTCTATGTCAACAAAATTATCCTTTAGACCATCAATAACTTCTCCCGTCTCGGGTACAGTTAGATCAACCGTTACTAAAAATAGATAAAATATATTCAGTTAGCTTCCTATGAGAGAGGGGGAGAAACGGGGTTTAATGTCCACTCGACACAAACTAGGTCATTTCGAGACTAACACATGGTTCAATTTTATTTCAACATTTCGCTTGCGCCTAGGGGTCTTTAGCAGTTCTTTCATATCAATCAGTGTTTAATGAAGATTAAAAAATCCTATAGTTCAAATATTGAGCAGTAATAATACCCACCTGTGTATTTCTAAATACCAGTGAAATAATTAACGTCTTTTGAATTCTAACCTACCCTTAAATATTTGTAAATCTACCTTGCTTACTATGCACATGCTTAGAATTTAAATATAACTGTGTATTTTGCGGTAAAATATCAAGTTTCTCACGGATTAATCCATTGTAATATGTACTCAGAGTGATTATTTAACATTTAATTAAGAAAACAAAATCAAAATACTAACGCTAGATAATCTCAAGACATGGATTTGATCTGAGTTAGAAAAGGTCCATCAATAATAATTCGTGGACAATAAAATGGCGGCGGGCAGCATAGATCGATGAAATTTTAATTCCACTGAACGGAACTGAATCATTTTTGGACTGATATTCATAATATAGATTCATCCACCTTTCTCGATATAATATGTATGGCTTATTTCAATTTGTATTTTAGTTTATCTATTTTATTTGTATATTTAATTTATCTACCATATTTTGTAAAATTCATATGGGCACTTCATCGTGGATTGTGCGCGCTATAAAAATGTACAATAATAATAATAATATTGTAGTTTGCAGGAAATTCCTATTGGGCTAAATGACGCAATGGGGCTTTAATAAACAAAAAGAGAAAGAAGAACCAACCTCCATTTGATCGACCGGAAGTATTCATCTGTTTATGACCAGCATTAAAGGCCCATAACTCTATATAATAATTCTTGCCGTGTTGTAGAGCATTATCTACTAAGTCAATACAAGCCTGGTGTGTTCTGTGATCAAAATCGGTACCGTTTGTTAAATACATGTCATTTTCTGATGCACGAACAAACACGGAGAAATATGAGATTCCTGATTCCGGATCGTAGAAATCAACCCAGTTGGCACAAATCTATAAATAAATAACCATTAAAACAGATATAATTAAAAACATGTCCATAAGTATGTACAGTGCTGGATTTGTCTAATAGGCTTGGCAGGATAAAGTCCAGGACCTGAAGATCTAGAGGGCATTTGCTCAACGTGATTAATATTTTGGACACTGTCTGAAACCCTTCTTACACTCACTTTAGTGTTAAAACAACCTTTCTTACACCCACTTTAGTGTTAAAACAACCATCATTAACCTGACCCTGAATTCACAAAGTATTCTCAGACATAAGTTAATAATTTACTCCCAATTGTTTGTCTTATTTTAACTAAAATATAGCCCTTTATAAAACTTTTGTTGTTTTAACGTATCAAATACATCAAAACGAAACTATGTGCAAAGTTTTAGGTTTCTGGCTCAAAGATATTTCTCATAAACCGTGACTGAAAGTTGAGTAAATTAGTAACTTAAGTCTGAGAATGCATTGTGAACTCCGAGCCTGGACTTTGCCCAATTGTGTTTAAAACATACTGTCGTCATCTGCCTTTCGTCGTGAGAGCGCGCGCGCGCGTGTGTGTGTGTGTGTGTGTGGGGGGGGGGGGCCACACGGTGAATAGTCTAGTTTAGTATGTGTTATAGTTTAGAAAACAGTTGTTCCGAACGGTTCGGACGTCAGTTCAATTTGCCATGTGCAATTGTCTGGGTGGCGCAGTGAGTAAGTCACAGGACCCCACGTGAGCGACCCAACGTCCTACTCACTGAGCCACAGGTGTATAAAGGTAGAACGTAAAACATAAAGGGAGCGACGAGGAATTAAATGACTTACCTTGTTACTGTCTTTAGTATAAATCAAGTCATGTTTAAAGAGAGGTCCATCATAAACTTCCCCAGCTATTGGTGGTGTATTATCCAAGATAAGAGGATGATCAGCCGACTTGATGGCTGACATATTTACTGTAAGTAAAACAACGATTACTAGTATTAGCTATAATGTTATACTTAAAAACTAAAAAAAAGAATTCTGTCTTCTAACAGCTTTCACGTCTACCGACCAACCCGCCTTTATAAGCCCACTGGGAGCAGTACAGTAGGACGTTAAATCACATTTAATTTAATTTCTACCAAAAATATTACATCCCCCCCCCCACCAGCTGGTTCACAAAGAGAGGTAAATCATAGTAAGGACTTTAGGACAACTCGACAACGAATAGTTACAAGGGATAAATTGTTCGGGGACGAATTGTCCTGTAATCCATAATGCGACCATACAGAAATGGAGGATTAAGAAATAATTAATCATAATAAGACCAGGTAAAAATGAAGGATTACCATTATTCCATGCTCGTATCTTCACCCAGACAGGAATTCCACCTGGTAAAGCTGTGTTATGGATGACTTGTTCCGAGTGTTCATAACGAGTCCAGTCGGAGATGCCGCAATCTTTTGTTGTTTGCCCCAGACATAAATCGATTTCCTTGATATCAGACTCAGGATCCCTAAACAAATATATAAAGTTCATATTATAAAGTATTTCTGAAATCTGGGGTCATAATGTCATTCTGCATTACTATACTATTTTGTTATGCGGTTCTACTGCTTCACATCTGTTATACACAAAAAAACTAAATAAACCTGTTCTATTCCATTAAATGGAAGCAGAATAAATACTTCTCAGTACTTAGTGTTTTCGACTAAAATCTTCATTTAAGACGTAAAATGTAGGTCAACTAGCTTAGTGTCTGTTGTCAAGGGGAGCTAACGGTAGACAAACAGCATAAGTTTAGTATGTGTTGTGTACATGTCAAATTCTCAGCCTAATTTTATTCCTTGTTTTCATTAGTCAGTACATTAGTCTGGCACCCATTCTACAAATTCCCAGAGGAGAGTTCCACGATGATCGAAAGCTCCAGCGAACACGTACTACAGTATAGGTAAGGACTATCTGTGGTTTAATGGGCCAGAGCGAGACATTAAGAAACAGACTGGCAGTGAACGCGGACGTTAGTCCGAGTGTTGTGTCAAAATAATTTTCTTAAGACCATTAAACCACTTACACATACTATCAATGAAATCGTCACGCGCGCCAATATTTCCTTCATCTAGTATATAAACAATATTGCCCGGACATTATTTGATATAATGACACGTCAATATCAAATGACGTCATCACATCTGTATTTTAATTGTAAATAAAGCCACTTACGTTGCATTGTATGCTGTTGATAAATCTTCTAGCCCTTCGTCATATTTTACATCAAATACTTCATAAACAAACGGTTTAGTATTGTCAATAACATATGGTGTGGTATGACAAAAAGTTGTCACTAATGGTCCTCCATACTCGACTTTATTCAAGGCTCGAACAGTCACATAATATTTACCATCTGTGAAAATAACATTGTAATTAAAATGGGGTTTTAAAATATCCCAGTTTGCTGCACCGATTGCGCTAATGGAGAGAGGCACGCGCCATACAATGTACTAGGAGAGAAACTTTGCCTGGGAAGCGGCAATATAAACGGCCTAATCTTATTTTGAATTTAAACTGCCAAGGGTTCGTTTACGTGCACGGTGATGTGTACACGGAATTTCGCTCATGCACCAAAGTAAAGATTATTCAATACATAATAACTATTCCAATTTACGGTACAACATTTTGCTAGGTCCGCGATTTTTTCTTGACATAAATGAAGTATTCCGCCAGTTTTCCACAATATCAAGATAGTGTGATGTAGTAATGGATAGTATTGGGTAAATCGTCAGGGGCTAATTAATACGCCATCCATTGGGTTATAAAGTAAATTTTGCACGGCCAGTGGCACTAGGGCCTACTCATATCGAATTCTAACTGCCAAGGGGTCTTTTACATGCACGCTAATGTTTACACGGGACCTATTCGTTGTCCCCTGCCAGGTCCCCTGTCCTACATCACAGACCCGCATGTTAGCCATCCAATTATTTATTTATTTTTATTTTAAACAGTTTTATTTAGATTTATCCCCACAAGGGTAGTAATAAGCACCTGTCAGATTTCTCCCAACAAGGGTAATAACAAGCACCTGTTAGATTTATCCCCATAAGGGTAGTAATAAGCACCTGTCAGATTTCTCCCCACAAGGGTAGTAATAAGCACCTGTTAGATTTATCCCCATAAGGGTAGTAATAAGCACCTGTTAGATAATAAAGTTGTTATACTGACCTGATAGTGGGTTAGTCTCCTCCCTCTTGATCATACCAACATGAGTCCATTCTGATTCATCATACAGATGTTTATGTGGATCATGATGGGGGTGTATCGATTCCTCGCACACTGTTTTACCAGCAGTAAACGAATAACCTAATAATCCAGTTTCTTTATCATGGATTCCATCCCAATTTGCTAAAATATAAAAAAAAAGAGGTTAACAAGAAAATAAACGAAATCCATAAATACAAAGGATTTAAAATACCATTATTGGTTCCACAAGTTCTTAGCACATACGTAAATAGTATAACGAATTTCAACTGTCAGGACCTCGGTCCTGCAACACTGACAAGGGGAAATCAAACCTGGAAAATTCCGGGGGAACTTTCTCGACAAACACAGGGATCGAACCCTTTACCACCAGGGCCCTGTTTCTCGAAATCTTAACCAAAGATAAAATCCAAATTTTAGTAGATACTTCAATTTTGATTGGCTAAGCACTAAAATCAATCTAATATTATCCAATCAAATTACTAAAATTTGGATTTTATCTTAGTTAAAATTTCGTGAAACAGACCCCTGGTTAGCAAGCCAGTGCCTTACGCCCCCATTTCCCTCCATGATGTTAAATGGATTCATATTCTAAATTATCTGAGATAGATCTATTTGCTCTGAAATATCTCTTGTCTGAACTTTCTCGACCAACACGGGATCGAACCCCGGACCCCCTGGTTACCGAGCCAGCGCCTTACTCACTGAGTCACAGCGGATTGAATCATATAGATGAGGTTAAATGGGGTCTTACCTGAGATGAATCTATTAGCTCTGAAATATCTTTGGTCTAAAAGTGGTGAATGGCCATTAAAAACTGTCATTGATCCTTCGCCATCAATAATAGTTCTAGAAAAATAATTAAACAAAAAATAACCCAAAATCTGTATTATTTTATTATAGTTACAGACAAATAATTTAAAAAATACATTTGGTTTAAAAAACAAACCTGTAATATTTTAGCGCTGTACTATTTTAGATTTAAAAAAATATAAAATGAAAATGTGTACTATTTTAATATGAAAACTGTTATTTGTTGTCCTAGCCAAGGAAACGCCCACAATCTTAATGAATAATTAACACACGTGTTGGTGTGAAAGGTTATTTATTATTCAAAATGATTTTTTTAAAGACATGTGATGAGAATATGAGCAATATCCAAATTTAAATTACAATTATCCCAATTATTTCCAGGATAAATCGGATTCAAATACAGATCTATATTACTTTTTGTTTTTTATACTTTCGATGGCCTCCACTACATGAAGATCTGACCGGTTGTAGTCGGGGGTCGCGTCAAATGTCGTACGGTCGGCTTTTGACCGTATGACGTCAGACATTGATTAATAAATCAACGTTGACGTTTCTAGTGGTTTACCAACAGTTTCGTGCATCGCGCGCTAAGGTTTCGCCCTCACATCAACCACAACGTGGATTATATAACCAGTCTTTCAGATCCTAGTGTAGTGAAGACAAGTAAAACAAAATTTTAGACTTTGATCAGATTGTTTCAGAATCTTATGTTTTCTGAGTGAGTTGAATGAATAAACCTTGTCATACATCTGTATTACTACAGGTGATGTCGTGAAGTTATTATTATTACAACTATCTACTGTTTGATGTTTACCTATGATTGAGTACCAGTGGTGATTGGTCAATACATTTCACCTTCCATTCTGGACGATCAGAGGGAACTCCATTCAAACAATCCATTTTCTCTAGATCATCTCTAGAACCATTTACAATTAACCCTGCTCCTGAAATATTTAATGTAGAATATCTATAACACATCCTCCCTTGTCCATCACATTTTCCAAGATTTGGATCTCATCGCTACTAATAGCCCCCCCCCCCCATCCCCCCACCCTCCGGCCCCCGGCCCAAAAACCCTCTTAGAACTAATTTGTATCCCACCGCCGATTAATTCGACCCTGTACTGTTTGATAATTATAAATCATATACTGTAAATCAAAACAAAAATATAATTAATTAACACCTGTCTGATATTAATTTACACCTGTCTGATATATAAAATATAATACCTGGTTGTGGAGGTGTTAAATCAATTAAAACACCTTTAGTAGAGATGATATGACGATATCCTAAGATATTCTTTAAATCAAGGTTAAAGTAATACAGTTTATCTTGTAGTAGTGTTTTATCTGTATAACTAAATTCATAGGCTAAACCAACCCCTAATCTCTCCATATGTACATAGTCGCCAGACTGAAATAACAAGGTACAATCATCTTAAATACAATTCCTTTTCATGTTAAATACAATTCCTTTTCATGTTAAATACAATTCCTTTTCATGTTAAATACAATTCCGTTTCATGTTAAATACAATTCCTTTTCATGTTAAATACAATTCCGTTTCATGTTAAATACAATTCCTGTTCATGTAAAATACAATTCCTGTTCATGTTAAATACAATTCCTGTTCATGTTAAATACAATTCCTGTTCATGTTAAATACAATCCCTGTTCATGTAAAATACAATTCCTGTTCATGTTAAATACAATTCCTGTTCATGTTAAATACAATCCCTGTTCATGTTAAATGAGAAACAACTAAACTACCCAAAGCAAGAATTTGGAAAGAGAGAGAGAGAGAGAGAGAGAGAGATAGAGAAAGAGAGAGAGAGAGAGAGAGAGAGATAGAGAAAGAGAGAGAGAGAGTGTTACGTCCACGCGACACAAATTTCGACATTTCTGGACTAACATATAAACATATGGTTCAATTCTAATTCAGTAATTTCGCTTGTGGGTAGAGGTCTTTAACTGTGTAAGAAAACCGGAGGACTCGGAGAAAACCCATGGGGCTGGGGAAGGACATTGAGAGAGAGGGAGAGAGAGAAATGGGGTTTAACGTCCACTTGACACAAACTAGGTCATTTCGGGACTAACATATGGTTTAATTTTATTTACATAATTCGCTTGCGCGTAGGGGTCTTTAGCAGTGGGAGGAAACCGGAGGACCCGGAGAAAACCCACGAGGTTGGACAGGCGACCCTACTCTCTGTCACGTACAACCGGGGATTCGAAACCACGCCAGTCGACTCAATGACAGACTTTATGATACAGTGCGCACACGCTAACCATTCAGCCATCCACCCCCCCCCCCCCTGGACTTTGAGATACAAGTGAAAGAATTAGAATACAGAGTAGAAAGTATATTGTATTTCACCTGAAGGATTTTCTCTATAAAATATAAGATACTTACGATGGCTATTTTATGATCATGACCTTCTATGGCTTCTAGTAATTCACAGTGACCACTCGTACCAAAATCAAAATTAATTGACAGACATTTACTTTCCGGTAAAGCTAAACATCTCTGCATACAATCAGCAACAGTGTTAATCTTTCTAAACTCTCGAGCAACAGGTGCGATTAAACGAGCTTGTTTAGAGGCAGTAAAATGTTTCTTGGCTTCAAAACCATTAGGATCCGATGACGCTACATAAATAAATAAATAAATAAATAATTTTAAATCTAAAACCAAAGGGTAATACATCTTTAATTCACCATCATAGTTTTAAATATATTACCAAGGGGTAATACATCTTTAATTTACCATCATAGGTTTGATTCATAAAACCAAAGGTAATATATCTTTAACTTACGATCATAGTTTTGATTATTTCGGTTTTTAAGATTGACAGGTGTCCAATTTTCCATCTCATCTGAATAAATACCACGACCAACGCCTACACCGATTGCTGAATATTCTAACTCGGAATCTTCGAATACGACAACAGATGCTTTTAAAACTCTCGGGTTACTGGATGTAGCAAAATCTGCCGTGAACCTTCCACCAGGTAATGACGTGTCATAAGTTGGTATAGAACACGTGACTGTAGCACTACCTCCTCCACTGTTTTTACCCACGACTGTGAAATATATGGGTATTCCACTATGAGATAATCTCTGAAATAGACAAGGTAGTAAGTATTTTATAAATTTTTAAAACAAAGCAGCCATGGGAAGAAATCGGAAATCTAATGGGGTAAGCATTCGGTTCAGATCAAATAACTAATGAGACCATGGCTGTATGGCCAAGCATTCGGTTCAGATCAAATAACTAATGAGACCATGGCTGTATGGCCAACTTTGCTACCTCTGCTGCGACCATGGCGGACAGGTGCTGTTTGGCTAATACCTGTGCCGGGACCATGTCGGGCAAGTGCTGTTACCTATGCCCCGATCTTTAAAGGTTTTAATATATGATATAAAAGTCGGACGCTGACTGACAGGAGGGATCTTAACGGATCCGGATGTCCATTCTCGCCCCAACCACCTCTTGGGAAACACGTCAATCAGTACAAAGTAGGTTGGGGGAATTGGTAATAATGAAACATAATTCAACACAGAGGTTCAAAGATGTGTTAATACGCTATTTTATCGAGATTTTTCCAATGGTTTTGATGTAGTTAAGGCGGCTGTGGCGCTAGGCAGGGTAAGCTTACTCTTCCGGACACCTGTTACCACTGTTTGTCGTGTATTTTGTACAATCCATTTGCTGATTACACTATTTTACCGATACCGTTTTTGTCTAATGGTTTGGATTGCTCGTATTTGGTTTTATTTTATATCAACGATGAGAAAACAGTTAAAGAAGAGAAGGTGTGATAGAACGCTGTTCTGTACAAGTCTAAATACAGAATAAATGAAATGGAATCGGGGTTAACATTCTACAATCTTGCCTCAACCGGAATAATTAAGACAATCTGCTATGAAGGAAATTTATCCCGGACAGAGGCGCTACGGTCTATATCGAATTCCAGCTGACAATGGATCTTTTCCGTGCACGCCAATGTGAACACAGGATCTAGTTTTTTCTTCCTATCCGAACGACTATAAATCTAGAAGTCATCTTACCGTAGTTATAACAGAAGAAGGTCCTCCAAGTTCTGTTTCTGGGAAAGCATCTTGTAAACCAGGACGAGTACCACCTTGAAGGAAGAGACGAACTTGACTCTTATCATCTTCACTACGTACAGATAGTTCTATAGCTGGTTCAGTATAATCTCGATCTGGTAATTGTCTCACAGAACATTGTCTAGTAGCTGTATTGATAGCTTCTCCTGCAGCTCGCTTCTTTCGGCCACTCTGAAATAAAAATACATTTATATATCTAAATATACGGTATTTAATAATAGCATACAAGTATTGCGTTCTAATATACGGTATTATATAATACCATACCAATTATACATTCTAATATACGGTATTAATAATAGCATACAAGTTATGCGTTCTAATATACGGTATTATATAATACCATACCAATTATACATTCTAATATACAGTATTAATAATAGCATACAAGTTATGCGTTCTAATATACGGTATTATATAATACCATACCAATTATACATTCTAATATACAGTATTAATAATACCATGCAAATTATACATTCTAATATTATACATTCAGTTTTATTAATTCCAAATTCATAAAATAAAAACAGCTAACCGTTGACGTTAAGCACTACGTCTTAATCCGAAACTGCGCTTGAACTTGACTAAAGATTGCAAGAAGTGTTGCGATACGTTACATTTGACCGGGAAAGGTAAGTTAGAAGATGATTCCGATACAGTTGTTAAGTGTTCGTCTTGACGTAAATGTAATTCTCAAATATTATAATGTCTTTGTCTTAATCATTTATTCTATTTGTTCGAACTTTTTATGTTTAATTTAAAGTCTATTTACGATCCCGTAGTGTGATATTAATTTGCAATTTTATCTGAAAATTATAATATTGAGTTTAATATGGATTCTTAAATAAAACATGGTAAGTTTTCATTTATCCATTTTCTGCCTTTTTTCTTCACTTTAGAAAAAGTCTTAAAATCTCATAGATTAAGTATGTATACTTTGATATTCACACTATTCACTCTTGTTTTTTTATTATAAAAGTTTATTAAAGATTGAATTAATCAACAAGATTTTATAAACTAGTTACCTTGCTGTCCGTATACTCTGAGAAAGCTGGTGGTGAAGGATCGGGCTCATTCTCACCAAAATCAATCAACCGTTTCCGTATAACAGGTGTTGAATATTCCCATAACGTAGCTTTAAATAACGTCTTTTTGATCGTTGCAAAAAATAGTTTAATACGTAATGTAACGATACCTAACAATCTCAATCGTAATGGTACCAGCTCTAGATCCATGGTCAAGCTGAAATAATATAATACATGACATCAACTATAGATACATAGTCATGCTGAAATAATATAACAGGAATAATAAATAGAACCAAATCTAGATCCATAGTGTTATTGATATTAAAGGAGGTTATATAAGATTGGATAAATAGCTGACAGTTCTCGTTATAATAGTTAAAAAAATAGATAAATTAAAGAGAATATGCTGAACATTGCAGTCAAACTACTTCACTAGGAGTCGAGAAACCAGAACTTCAAAAACAATGTAGCCACGATTTTCATTGTTACCGTTGCTACGATAATAAAACAAAGTTTCAATTATCCATTTTTATGGTTAATCACGAACAGCAGATGAATCGCAGATCGGATTCAAATCTGTTTAAAATCGTAACCATCAGATGTCAATTAATGTTTAATTAATAGTTTATATAACATTTAAGGCCTAACGAAAGACATACAACAGGAAGATTTAGCTCTTGCATAATGTATGTTTCATATTGAGATTAGATATTCGATTGTATTTATATTTTATACCAATCAATCTGATTAAAACACAGATCCTATTTCGTTCCGTTTTTTATTGTTCAAAATTTCGTTTTACCTGTCTTCGTCATCTAGTGGATGCCATCAATTTTAAACAGTTTGTTAAACAGACCAACTGTAACATGACAGAAACTAAAAGTGGAAGCCATTGGTGTGTTTTATAATCAGATTGTATACGATCACTAGAAGAATGCCCTGCTTCGCTCGGGGGTCATAACCCCGAAACCGGAAGTGGTAGACTAACGCCACCTGGCCTATGTTACTCCCCGGTCCAAGCTAACCCTATACCCCAAATTTCAGACTCGGGGCAGACCTAGTGTAGCCGACAACCCCGAATAGACAGACAAACAGACAGACAAACGACAGTCACAAATATTAGTATAGATAAAGTTAAACGTTACCCAATATCAAGTGGGAATTTCGAGAATCCTATCTCAGCTCGTGTAGGGAAGGATGTAGTCATTATATAACCTTCTAGTCGTAAACCAGCATATAATATAAAACCTATATTTAATTCCCCGTATGTTAAAACAGCTCCATAGGGTGTGGCACCACCAAATGCTACCATCTTCATCATTTTACCACCGACAATAATCTGCATACCGTAGGTACAACCAGCACCAAATCCTGTAAGAATATCATCATCGTCATCATCATCATCATCATCATCATCATCATCATCGTACAGATTACATCAGTACACAATAAATAAGTTAAGCACAAGATAAAAAAACAACTAAATACATACATTACCCAAAATAATGAATGGGTTTCAATTATTCCATTTGTGTTATTCTTTTAATGTATGATCCTAATGGGTCGCTCTTATTACATATGGACAGCTGCCTAGTCGTTCGGATAGGACGAAAAACCGAGGTCCCGTGTACACATTGGCGTGCACGTAAAAGATCCCTTGGCAGTTGGAATTCGATATAAGAGTAGGCCGTAGCGCCGCTGCCCGGGCAAAAATTCTCTCATAGCACACTGTATGGCGTATGCCCGTCTTCAATTAGCCCAGGTTAGGTGCAGAAGAGTAGGACGTTAAACCCCATTTCATTTCATTTTATTACATATGATTTCAGTAACTTTTCATTGAGTCAACTGGCATGGTCTCGGTGTCCCGGTTGTACGTGACAAGAAGTAAGGTCGCCTGTCCAACCTCGGTTTTATCCGGACCCTACGGTTTCCTCTCACTGCTAAAGACCCCTACGCGGAAGGTTTTGAGGTGGCTACGATATATCACAGACAATCAATAACTTATGAACTGGGTAAAAATGCCCAACACAAACGTATAAGAAAGCTTAACAGGAGTTATTCAAAAATATACTGGTTACTTACTGAAGTTCATTGGTACCAAACCTCCCAGTAGGAAGAAAATAGAGTACTTGAATAAAATGACTTCACTGCGAGGGAAACTAAAGTCGCCTTGAAGTATAAAATCCATGGATTTAAAAGCATTTGTAGCCTCTCCAGTTAAAACTGCATCAATAATTTCCGAATACTGCAAATACAAAACAACAAAACATAAATTAATAATTTCAGAAAACTGCAAATACAAAACAACAAAACATGTTTGTCTCATTCTAGGAAAGCATTGCTATTGGTCCTGTGTTATTAGCACTGCTTTCCCACATCTTCAATGGAAGGCGTGATCTCTCTTCAACTCCGTACATCTTATCAAGCCTTTCACGTAATACCCTGCATATTTCGATTGGCTACTGACCCAGTTGTGGAGCCATTCAGATTCCTCGATCGAGCCCCGAGTTACAAAGCTCAAGGTAGATTCAGTATCAAGGCTCCGTGGAGGTCGTCATGTTTGGGTGTGTTTGTGTCACAACCTTTGATTAGACAGATAACGTAGCTATAAGTTCGGGAATTGCAGACTAGTCTAGGAACGTCCAGATGTTGTAAAACTCGCAGTCGTTGCTTCGGGAACATGTGTTTCCCCGGGAGCCGGACAATAATATTACTTACCAAAGCCAAACCTAAGTTTCGCAATTCTTTAACAAGTTCCAGGGCCTTTTCTGGGTCAATATTCTTCGTATCAATCATCGCCATGATTTCTCCGATGGTCATATTAGACAACTTGGCACCTAGCAACTTGACTCCAGCACCAGTCAAACCTTTACCCACAACAAAGGCTTGTTCAGCATTCTCAATTATATTTGATGCTACTCCTAAAATCTTAAACATTTCTTCACCTGAAACAGTACGAATTATAAACATGGGTGCAATGTATATAACAACCGCTTCCATATGAAATGAGTTTAATGCACTACTGTTCTTGGGCCTGTTTCACGAAATTTTAACTAAGATAAAATCCAAATTTTAGTAATTTGATTGGATAATATTAGATTGATTTTAATGCTTAGCCAATCAAAATTAAAGTATCAACTACAATTTGGATTTTATCTTTAGTTAAGTTTTCGAGAAACCGGGCCCAGCTCTAATTGGACTAACGAAGACGGGCACATGCTATCAGGGCCATTTTGCTCGTATAGCGGCACAATCACGGACTACTCTTATTTCGAATTATAACTGTCAAGGGTTCTTTCCAACTTGTTCACAGGACCTCGGTTAGATTTTGAAGACGGATCATATTGTCGAGAGTCCAGTTCTTGAACCGAGCAAATTACCAACCCCGAAGCTCTGATCTAAGAAACGTTAAACGAAACAAATTGGATTGTCTCTCGGTTTTAATCATTTCACAAGAGATCTTGGTAGACTAATATAAACAATTGACGCAATCATTATCGTGTATAACCATCAATAATAATGTCCTTGTCAGTGCCTCAAGAAGTAGTTATACATGCGCTGGGAGCCACGGTGGCTAACTGTGTAAGACGCTGGCTCGAAAAATCGAGGTCCTGTGTATACATTGGCGTGTACGTAAAAGATCCTTTGTCAGTTACAATTCGATAAAGTTTATAGTGCCGTTGCCCGGGCATAATTTCGCACATAGCACACTGTATGGCGTATGCCCGTCTTCATTAGGCGAGTCGAAACAGAACATTAGGACGTTAAATCCTATTTAATTTCATTTCATTTTATTTATAGGCTAGCTTGAAAATGATAAGAGAACACCTCATGTACAAGCCAGGGATTGTTTTCCATATCATTTTGGGTTGCGTTTTAAGTAATTATTTGAACAATAATATAATACTATAATATAATACTTACTGCCTTCTACACCGACACTGACTTTACCATTATTTGATGTATATAATATAGTGGAAGGATTCGATGAGCCCATTGTTTTTAAAGCTGATCTGATATTATTAGCTTGACCACCATCTTCCCAATCTGGGAATAAATTCTTCTCTACTTCTGTAGCCTGTAAACAGACGTCGACATATTTAACATACCCCATATACCTGTTGAAATGTGAATAAACACCTACTGGGCTATGAGGACAATATTGCCCTGGCAACGGTACTACGGCCTTCTCTGATTTTGAAGTCCAACTGTCAAGGATTAGTTTACTAGCATGTCAATGTGTTAACGGGACCTCGAGTTTTCGTCCCATCCTAACAACTAGACAATGTTCCTTGTCAGGTTCTCTGTCCGCATCACTGACATGGGGAAAACAATGTCGGAGTATTCCGTGGAAGTTCCTCGGCTAATACTGAGATCTCCTTGTTCGCGAACCATCGCCCTACTCAATGAGACACCGCGGTCCCTGTTAAAAATGTGAATACGTTATATAAGAAAACAGTATTATGTACTTTATATTTTCCATACTATAAGTAGGGTCCGGGAACTAAGTAAACTATTATATAGTGTTGGTCAAAGACTGAGGTATCCCCAATTCACTTTAATATATAATTCAGTAAACCTCAAGTAATCCGCCGGACACAATCATATAGGGTCTACCATATAAATTAAGAATAAAAAAAACCCCGACAACTAAAGATATACATCCGATCTTACCTCATTTGTTTCAACTTCATTCATAAAGGCTGCAATTTCTTCATTTGTAGCATTTCGCCCGAGCAGCGTCTTTATACCAACTTCATAATCATTTTGGGATATTCTGTAAATAAAAATTACGAAATGGATTTTTAAAAAATTATTTCTAAATACCACCTGAAAAGATTTGTTCCAAACGAAACGTAAATGATGATGGATGTCTAGATTCTTTTTAAAAAATGGTCACTCACTCTCTTATTACACTTCGTCTTTTTCTGCCGCTAGTACATCCGGGTTTATTGAATGATTTTCTGTCCAAGAGGGTCCAATATTTACAGTAGGGTATATTCTGGTACGTATTTAGAGCACACAGCCTGATGTTTAATGTTACCACATAAGCACTGCTAACATCACTAACTATATAGCTTATATCTATAGCTTCACCAACAGCTTCTGTTATATTTGTATCTACAAGAGAACGGGTCAGATTTATATATAAGTAGTAAAAAGGGCACATCTCACCAGTATAAGTAGTAAGAGAGACCTTCAATACCATTTTTGTTTTAATTTTCGGGTGTCAAATTATCACTTTTTATTCAATTATTCAATAACTGTAAAAATGGAATAACACACACGGACGTTTTTTCCAGATGCACTTAAAGTTTTAAAATTTATAAAACTTTAAAACAATTCAGGTCACACCAATTTTAGAATTTTGCTTGTTATTTCTTCAGGAAACACATTAATTTAAAAACCAAAAGTAATTGGTTTAAAACTTTTAGTTCCATTTTTTTAGTTTGAAATGTTACGTGATGTACGTGGGTATTAATTTATCAAGGCCCCAAAGAACTGAGAATTATTAAATTATTGGTTTGGCCTAAAACACGAAAATGTATTAAATACTTTATAGGGAGTTTGTTAACGTTTCCTAGTGATCCAGTCTACCTACCCAATGGCAAGGAAAGAAGAGTTTTCTCCCATTTCTTGTTCTCTAGTGTATAAGTTAATTTATTAGCACAGTGATCCAGTTCAAACGAAGCTGCTAGAGAGTAGGAACCCAAATATTTAAGGTCAAGGGTCATACAACAGCTGATACCAAGACAGTTATCATTGAGATGACAGATATTAGATATTGGTGCTGGTAAACTGATGGAACAGCCTGGAAAAAAAAAGATGGATAAGATTATATTTTCACAAATAACAGACCTTCTAAATAGGTGTAGTAGTAGGAAAGAGCATAACGTCCGCTTCCAGCTGGGGTGATATCCCAGACAATACTGGGGTGATATCCCAGACAATATTAGGACCCGACTGTATAAGCTTTATATGGCCCCCGGATCCATTCACTTGATTTGATATGCGTTAATTATTATTATTTAAAATGTCTGTGTATATTCACAGGAATCTGACCTTTCATCCGTATATATATTATATGCATACACCGACAATAATAATAAAAAGAACAGGAATGCAATGCCTGTTGAGGCCTCGATTTTACCTGCTCTTGCTTCGAGTCGTTTTTATTCAAGCAATCATACCTCCGTGGATTCACTCAGATATGTTTTTTTCTTCAATCTAGCTGTTTTGATGTTTTTTATTTAAAACGTATATTGTGTCCGGTCTGTGGGTTTGTCTAGTGTAATTGTTTATTTGTGGTGCGGTCCTAAAATCCAATATGGCCCACATTTACTGGTATGACAGAACATTGATTTAATATCCAACATGGTGGAGACTGGGTCCGTCCTTCCAGTGAGTCTATTTATAAAAATCGACCAATTTGGTGAATTATTCTCACGTCTGTGAAACTGTCTCATTTTTAGAGGTATTAAAAATATAAAAGATAAATTAAACCAACCTGACGGAGGGGCAGTTAATGTACACGATTTCAAAGACCAGAAATCGAAACTCACGCCTGAAATTAGAAAATTATCATAAATTTATTTCCAGTGGAAAATGTAATTGCAAAAGTGGAAATTTCAGAGATAACGTAAAACGTATTGGCATATACACCAACTTAAAGGTTCGAGGATAAAAGCATTGAGTCAAGGACAGCAAATCTATAGAGCTCACGAGCTATAAAAACCAGAAAACTTTCTCGACAAATACCAGGATCGAACCGCAGACCACCTGGTTAGCAATTCAGCGTCTTACTCATTGAATCATCGCGGCTCCTTCGTTTATATAAAGACCATTGACAAGTATATCAATTACATAGGCGATACCTGTAGATCCTACAGGTGAGTAGGATAAACAGGTATATCCCCATGAGCTCACCTTTAAATGGAACAGGTTTAGTTATATCACATGGCGAGTAAGATATACTGGCTTGTTGCAATACAGGTACATCTAATATACAGGTGGAATCTTCAAAGCACACCTTTATACTTAAATCAGCTATGATCGTATTTTCACTGGGATTATTCTCCAATTTATACCTGGAATACACATTAAAAATATTTAAACATACATTATGTAAGATTTAGATAAAGAGCTGGTCGTTCTTGCTACAATAGTTCAAAAATAGATAATGAAAACTGAATATATTGAAAAGTTCATTCAAATTACTTTATTCTGAGTAAAGTTATGAGTGGTTAAAGCCTTGACAAGATGTAGCGTAGATTGTCTATTATGGAAAATACGGTCTAGATTATCTCCCGGGTGTTCTAATCCATTTAAATCTCGGCCATCAGATAGTTTAAAAAGTTGAATATAGGCTTGTGGTGTGAATAAATGTCTAGATAATAATTTATTTATTTACTTAACATTTGAAGGCAAAAAAGGCCTGCATTAGACATCTTTAAAGTACGATCATTGACAGTATTAACATACCCCCGATCATCGACAGTTATTAACATTACAATTTAAATATTTTAAACAAAATACATTAAAAGATGTCATCGATACAATTTATATACAAGGAATGAAAAAGAGCCCTCGTTATTTCGATTAATAAAGTAGTTCGAGTTATGTATTTTTTAACTTACTCAAGTCGTAGTCTACCCTTTAGATGAAAAATACCAGATGAACCTACAGAAAGAAAATAAACATAAATTACCGAGAAGCTGATTTATAAAAACAAATTGAGTTAGGAAAGTGATTTATAAAATGATATTTGCGTTGGGAAACTGATTTATAAAATTCTAATTGAGCTAGGGAAGTGATTTGAGTTGGGAAAGTTATTTATAAAATTCTATTTGAGCGGGGAAGTCTATGTATAAAATATTATGCGTTAAACCACATTTCAGTTTATTTACAAATATTTTCAATTTTTGGTATAGCGCGTTTTAGGATAAAAATCATCAAAAGCGCTTTACAAGCAATGTAAACACAGAGAATGTCTGGGGAGGAGAATTTAAAATTGATCAAACAGTATTGTTTTTAATTTGATTTTATAAACATCTTCACTGTCTGTCTGTTTGATGATGTTTCGTTGTCTACATTTCAAATGAAAATGAAATGAAATGGGGTTTAACGCCCTACTGCTCTGCCCCGACTGGGCCGTACGTCATACAGACGAGCATACGTCATACAGTGTGGTATGAGATAACTTTGCCTGGTCAGCGGCGCTACGACCTACTCTTATATCGAAGGGGATATTTTACGTGCACGCCAATGTGTTCACGCGACCTCTAAGCTAGCGAGCCAGCATCTTACTCACTTAGCCACCGTGGCTCCCATGTCTAAAAGCTCCGGGTAACAAATACAATATTTTAATATTTACTCACCCCAATTATAATCAAATAAGGAAATGGTATACGTCATTTTCTCAACGGTGAAGGTCATTTGAAGGTTACAGATATCTATATTAAGACGGAGATTAACCGATCGTTTGATGATACCAACATAAAGACAACAATCTATAGTTGAACAATCAGTTGACCAATAACATCTGGTTGTATCTGGTAACGTAGGTAGGTTGATGGTAGAAGGACAATCTGAATAACAACAATAAATATACCATATCTTATAGTTATTTTCTTTTTTCCCTTTCACGTATTTCACCGAATATAACTGATTAGAAATCTCAATAATGTTTTTTAAAAATGGAATATAAGTCACTATGTACACATTCATATTACATGAATAGTTTCGTCTAGTTTATGGTTCCAAATAGTATCACCATACGTCCTTGTAAATACCCCATATTTTGTTTCTCCAGATCACCTGAAACTGTTTTATTATCATGTTATGAAAATCAATTGGGGTACTATCAAAATACCCAGAGCAGCTCTAATTCTGCTATTTTAAAAGACACCCGAAAACGTATTAAACTTAAATATTCTAAGAATAACGATGGTTAATTGGCTAAGCACATTAACCATTGTACAAATTTTAATTCTTGACCAATGAAAAGGCTGCATTATTAAAATATTTCAGTTAAAGTTTAGAATGTCTAACAATGTGTAAAATCTACCATGTAATAAAACAACTTATCTCACCTTTCTTCCAGTTTTTACCATTAGCTGGTATATAAGGTGAAGCTTCTCTATTACAACCAGGTTCAGTGAGATATCCTGATAAATCTACTTCTTCTAATAATTTATCTATCAACACATCAGTTAAAGACGAGATACTTGGTAATTGCTCTTTCAGTTTCCAATCTGCCAACGAAAATCCTGTAAAAAAAAATTAATAAATTTGTACAAAAAATAATATATTAGTACAAAAAAAAAAAAAAAATGATAATAAATTAGTACAAAACATTTGATACAAAAATAATAAATTAGTAGTACTATACATATACTGTGCATTGATTTTGTAAAACAAAAAAAAAGAAAAGAAAAAATCTTAACAATATCAACAATCCACCCCCAAATCGGACTGGAAAACAGAGTCAGATTAAACATAAATACTGCCAGAACTGGGCTTAAACACATAAATACCGTGATTAAACTAGATCAAAGTACTTACATTCCAATTTCATTGTACTTTAATTAGGAAAGATTGTAATTTATATTTGAGGAAAGATTGTAATATAATTTATATTTGAGGAAAGATTGTAATATAATTTATATTTAATGTAAGATTGTAATATAATTTATATTATTAATGGTACTTACGGTTCTCCAGTAACGATTGTTGAAAGTTACATAATGGTTGTGGAATCTGTTTCTTGTCTATAACTGATTTATCATATAGACATTTATCTTTATCTATACATACACTGATATTAACACTCATCTCTATTGCTTTCTCTCCTAGTAATCGGCTCAATATAAAACTATAAATACAAATATAATCATCTATCAATTTTAATATAACCCTATCAATTTTAATATAACCATTTAAAGTTTATTTATTAGGTATTTACATGAAAACAATCTACACACCAACGTATATTATTTGATTTGAGATATTTAGTACAATCGAATAGAATCTTTAGAATGGTACAACATAACTAATTCGAAAAAGGTGGCATAGCAAATGATAATCGTCTCTGCCCCCCCCCCCCCTCACTTTTTAAGCTTATTTGTAAAGGGTTAATCTAACTGTGTGCTGCCCAATGGCACGTAAACTTGATTATGTTTGATAATTATAATATTAAATATATCACATATTGTACTAGTACTTACTCTACTCGGACAACTCCCTTTAAATAGAAATGGTCTACTTCACCTGCAATACAAAATAAACGATAAACACCTAGTACCATCTCTCCCTAATTGTTACTAATAACAACAGGGAAGTAAACTAGAGAACAGTACCTGCATTCCATATTCCATAGAATTGTGACGTAATAGGCGCTAAACCTATTTTTTTAGACCAAAATAAAGTATTGAACTATTATTTAATTAGTGATGTGATCAGTTTTAAAGGATTAACAGGTGATAAAGGATGACAGATTAAAGGATTAACAGGTGATAAAGGATGACAGATTACAGGTGTATTATATAAGAGCTAAATCTGCATATTCCAGATATTTTTTTTGGCTTCAAATGCTATATAAAGTATCATTTATTCACACGACAATACCAATAATCAACTCTCTAGTCCATCGGGTGGTCGAGATTTAAATGGATTAGAACATTTACAAGTTTAACGGTAAAATGGATAATTGAGATTTAGTCACGTGTGTCCAGTATCATTGCTACGAAAATAAACATATATGCTACATCTTCCAACACTCAAAACTTTGCTCGTGCAGAATAAAGTAATTGGAATGATATTTTCAGTATATTCATTTTTCATTATCTATTTTGTACTAGTATAGCAAGAACGACCAACATCGTTATCTAACTCTTACATAATACATGTTTAATTGTTTTAATTCTGAAAACCTACCCCATTGGTAATTAAATAGTTTTCTCTTATAGGAGAGATTCTCAATGGTGGCCGTGATAGTATAATCACACAGATTCACATCCACACCAAAATAGAAAGATCTATCGAGGAAACCAACATCAACACAGCAATCTATAGATGTACAGCGTGATCCCATGTGACAGGTCAAGGCATCGGGTAGATCGGGTAAGTAAGGAATCACTTTAGGTGAAGGACATTCTGAAAATCAAAATTACACGATATATAAATTTATCGAATTACAAGATATAAGAATTTTTATCAAATTATAACATATAAAAATTTCACAAATTATAACATATAGGAATTTATCAAATTATAACATATAGGACTTTATCAAATTATAACATATAGGACTTTATCAAATTATAACATATAGGACTTTATCAAATTATAACATATAGGACTTTATCAAATTATAACATATAAGACTTTATCAAATTATAACATATATAACATATAGGACTTTATCAAATTATAACATATAGGACTTTATCAAATTATAACATATAGGACTTTATCAAATTATAACATATAGGACTTTATCAAATTATAACATATAGGACTTTATCAAATTATAACATATAGGACTTTATCAAATTATAACATACATGATTTTTTTGTATCAAATTATAACATATAGGATTTATTTTTATCAAATTATAACATAGAGAATTTTTTTTTGTATCAAATTATAACATATATTAATCTATCAAATTATAACATATATTAATCTATCAAATTATAACATATATTAATCTATCAAATTATAACATATATTAATCTATCAAATTATAACATATATTAATCTATCAAATTATAACATATATTAATCTATCAAATTATAACATATATTAATCTATCAAATTATTAGATATATGAATTGATCAAATTTTAAAATTACTCTCAATTTTTGCTACCACTTGACTTTTTGAAATACCTTTAATGTGTTAAATACAACTTTGTGTAAAGCCAATTAAGGTAGTGAATACGTATAATAATATTAAACAGTTTAAATTTTACCGTTTGTCCATCCTTTCACATCAGCAGAAGCAAATTGATCTTTGGTTCTATCACACGGTGTAGTTCGAAGATATCCTGCTATTCCTAGTTCTTCATATAACTTAGCTGTGAGAGTGGATGTTAGTTTCTGTAGACCGGCTTGTTTCTGTTCTTCTAGCCAGTTGGTTATAGAAAAATCTGAAGAGAAGAGAAGATATATATATATACACAGAAACAATCCATGTAGAACATTCATACATTTAATCTCAACAACAATTATAGAAAAATTAATAGATATTACAGACATGTCAATTAAAACATAAATAGAAAATATACGACAAAAAAATATCTTCAGGGTAAATACTTCATAACAAAACATCTGTTTTATGGGGTTGGCTTTTAGCACTGATTAACACCCAATACATTCGGAAATATACCTTTTGTAGTGTTATTGGGGGGGGGGGGGGCGTGGTGGATCAGTGGGTATGACGTTGGCTCGCTAGCCAGAAGGTCTCTGATTGGCTCCTGGATCCTCCGGCTTTTCCCCACTGCTAAAGACCCCTATGTACAGGCGAATTATTGAAAAAAAATTGAACCACACGTTAAGTCCCATCTCTCCCCTCCCCCTCTCCCTCCCTCTCTCCCTCCCTCTCTCCCTCTCTCTCTCTCTTACCTTGTAATGCCAGTGTACTGTCCCAATCACAGATTAATTTTGGTATTCTTGCATTTGTTAGAACAGGAATAGAAATCAGACATGGTTTATTGGCTTCTAAACAAACACTTATATTTAAGTTTACCAAAAATTTCTTCTCAGAACTCAGATCATCAATTACAAACCTGAAAAAATAATCATTGGTCAATAATCATTGGTCAATAATCATTGGTTAATAAGTTTACAGGAAAATATGTTTGTTATGTTGGCTATATCATTCCATGGTGTCATATAAAGTTGGCAATACTAATTAGTATACCACATTAAACATTCATTGCTTTAAAGGGTGCATGGCTCTTTTCTTTGCAACTTTAAAATATACGAAAATTATTCTAAACAACACATTGATGTAATATGAATGCATATAAAGTGATTTATATTTAGTTTTTTTAAAATAAATTATTGTCATTTCTAATCAATTATGTTCCGTCGACATACGTGAACAGTTCAAATTGAACGACAATCGTTTATGCCTGCTTAGTAAATTCTACGTATTTTTTTAAAAATTATTTTGCCGTTTGTGAATCAGTCATTAATTCGGTATTGTCTTCTAGAGTATGTTTTTTTTTTTTCGTTCATTCATTAGAAATGGCGTCAGAAACCATTGAGTTAGAGGTTTAGCCCTTTTAATAGAAAGATAGGAATAATTAAAACATCGTATATTAGATAGGATCTATATACTTACTCGACCCGAACTAATTTCTTTAATGTAAAATGTTCAAGTGTTCCTGAAAGTACATATATATACGTATAACAATAATCACAATATATATATATATATGTTGTGTAGTAAAGTCATACTAAACTTAGGCTGTCTGTCTACAATTAGCTCCGCTTGGGAACAGACACTAAGCTAGTTGACCGACATTTTAATTCCCAAATCGATGATTGTACGTAGTCGAAAGCATTAAGTACACTTCAAGAATTATGAGAAGAATTTATTCCACTTCCATTTAAAAAAATTGAAATTCTGATTGTATGAAAAGTGATTGTATTACTTACCCCACTGGTAATTAATCAAGTTTCTGTTAAACTGATATTTCTCAATTCCAACCCGGAAGGTAAAATCACAAGGATTAAGGAAGATGAGGGCTTCAAATGATCGTTTGAGAGGTCCTACATTTACACAACATTGTACACCACCACATGTATCTGGTATATAACACGTTAGATCTGAAGGTAGGCTTGGTAGATTACTTACAGCTGGACAGGCTGAAAAATACAATAATAATACTCAACACAAACTACTTTATTTTGGGACTAACATATGGTACGGGTGTTTAACTGTTGGAGGACCCAGAAGGACCCAGAAAAAAAATGGGGTTAGTCAGGCGGTCCTGACTCAGTAGTAGATCTTATGATGGGTGTCAGGTAGACGACAGGGTATGACTCCACAGTACAATATCAATATCAAGGTGCTCACTCAAAGGGATCTCCCTTACATTGGGTTTCCTAACTTGTTGTGTATGAACCGTTACGGTGTTTTGTAATTTGTTAGTGCAACCGATGTATGGTTCGGCAAATCCATAAAATATTCCCAGACTTAAGTTAAGAATTTACTCAACTTTCAATCACCGTTTTTGAGAAATATCTTTGATCAAGAAACACAAAACGTTGCACACAGTTTCTTATAAAGGGCTATTATTTAGTTCAAATAAGGTGAAAGATTTTGAGTAATTTCTTAACTTAAACATGCATTATGCAAGAGCTAAATCTGTCTATTGCAGGTCTTTCTTTAGGCCTGAAATGTTATCTAAATTATTAATTAGACATTAATTAACTTATCCAGACCATAATCAACTCTAGATGGCATCGCTAGCCTGCGATCTTAAGTGGATTGTGAGCCGATTTAGTGCATAACTTTCCTTCTCGATTAAACGATTAAATGGAAAATCGAGACTATGCTGTTTATCGTACTGACTTTAGTAATGATGACCGAGGCTAGGCAGAAATTTCGTCCGCTTAGTTCTCGGTTCATAGTAGATCAATTTAAATGAAATTTTCAGCAAATTGCCTTTACATTATCTAGTTTTTAATTATTATAGTGAGAACTGCCAACTCGTTATCGAATCTCCCATAATATATCTTTAAGTCTCGGGGCCAGTTCATACACTCATTGAGAAAACATCCTCCACTGACCATTTGTCCATCCACCAACAGCACCAGAGTAAACACCAGTATTTCCATCACATTGTGGGTCATTAAGATAAGCAGCTATACCAAGTTCTTCATATAACTTAGATAAAACAATAGATGATAGCTGATCTCCAATTTGCTGTCCTTTCTCAGCCAACCACGTCTCCAGAGAGAAATCTAAAATAATCAAAATACATCTAATTAATCTGATTATCAAAAATAAAACTCAAATCATTCAGTAATTAACCTTTATGTAATGGCGGACGAAAGATATTTGGTTATATGGACCTGGTGGTGTGAAGCTCCCCTCCCTCCATCACCCTAATTGACGAAAGGGCCATAGTGTTTTTCATTGCAGTAATTAATCACCAAATTATGTTATAAATACTCTTGCATACATGATAACAAACTCAAATCATTCAGCAATTAAACTTTATGTAATGGCGGATGGAAGATATTTGGTTATGTGGACCTGGTGGTGTGAAGCTACCCTCACTGCTTCAACCCAATCGACGAAAGGGCCATAGTGTTTTTGATTGCAGTAATTAATCACCAAATTATTTTATAAATACCCTCGCATTGCATACATGAAAACAACGGGTGCTAACCCAGTATATATTCGGTTGATCATTCGGATAATCGAATTATGGATAAAGAACCTTTTTAGTCCATTCACCCATGAACCCGTGGCTGTAGTTAAGTCTTAAAGATCCCCACATCTAGATATCGTGAAAGGTTGTTTAAAATCTATGAACATGTGGCTGTACCTAGTCTTAAAGATCCCCACATCTAGATGAAAGATTATAAAAAACACTTGTTTAAACTATATTTATCAATACCTTTAATACTGTAGTCACTTTCCCAATCACACAATACTTTAGGAACTTTGGCGTTTTCTAGAACTGGTATCACTAAACATGGTGAGTTGGAATCAAAACAGAATGTAGATGATAAACTGATCATATATTGTTTGGCACCATCTAAATTATCAATAACAAACCTGGGGAATAACAATAACAATTTCAACATTTGATTAATTCAACTATTTTGAAAAATAAATATTGAAATAAAATGGTATTAAATATCCTACTGCTCTATCTCAACCGAGCTAATGGAGGCATACTTAGGAGTTGCCGTTAACTCTTCATTGTGTTCCAGCTGTCAAAGATTCTTTTACGAGCACGCCAACGTGTACTGAGGACTTCCACTACTACTGACAACCACGCTGGAAGATCTAGGGAAACTTTCTCGATCAACATTAACGATTAAGAAAGCCGAAATGATTAAAATGTGTAAATATCAGCTAGACATCAGCTATATCTGAACAGAATCTATATTCGTCTTTAGAGTCCAAGTTTAAATTAAACAACTTACTCTATACCAACTACACCATTTATATTGAATTGTTCTCTTGTACCTGAAAGTAATACATTGTTTTAATATAACATTTAACAAATATATGTTCTAGAGCACTATAAACGTTTTGTTAAATACTATGTAAAAACAATAAATGATTTATTTTCATTATGATATAAAACCATCAATCAGTGTCGCATTAACTACAGGCTAGTGTCCCAAGATCCGGGCTGGGGGAGGGGGGGGGGTCCAGCCAAGGCGTATAATAGTTTTTACAACGTGAAATGGCTTTCTTACACTCACTAATCTTAAAAATCCGTCATCATCCTCGGTTTTCCTCTCAATTGCATGCTACTATAGTAGTGAGGGTCGGGGAACTGGTATGGGCTATATACACGAAATAGCTAGGGCTTCTCCTAATCTAAATCCGACAGAGCTATCAATTCTTTATATTTAATAAAACTTACCCCATTGATAATTGAGTAGAGTTTTCTTGTAAACCAAATTCTCGATGGATACAGTTAGAGTGTAATCACAAGCGTTAAGGTAGACCTTGACATTGAATGAATGTCCTATGACAGGAACGGATACACAACAGTCAATTCCCGTACAGAAATCTGGTATACGGCATGTCACATAATCTGGTAGTTTACCAAAATTCAATGTTGTAACAGGACAATCTGCATTAAAAATAAAAGACTAAAAATACAAGGCTACAATATTAAACCATAAAGAGACTATTTGTGATTTGATGTTGGATGGCCCAGCCTCATACTCTGGCTGGTCAGTCATCTCTGGCTTAAAGTCGTGGTTTCGACCCCTGATGTGATGGTATGTGGGTTTACTTCAGGTACTCTGGACACTTAACCACTGAGACTATATTGTGAAACCTTTAAACACTATCCATAGAACTGTGTTGTGTTATATTATTTTAAAGTAATAGCTAAATTGCTATTCTGATAACTTAGCTCAGAATTAGGTAATTTGACTGAAATTGTCAATATATTCATTATTCATTATTTATTTGTAAACTATTGCAACAAGAATGGTCAGCTCCTACCTAAATCTTACATAATGCTTCTTAAAGCTTACATTTGCTTCTCTGGTTTCTGCGGATTTTGTCGTCTAATATTCCAAATACTTAAAGCGTATTTTTGTTTGTCTGGTTTTTGTGTTTTTGTTGTGTATTGTTGTCTTCCTGCATTGATCAATATAAATACATAAAGCCTGTGTCTGCTTGTCGGTTGGCGCAATATAGCCTGGTTGGAACTGCCGTGGCATACAACTCCATTTCATTAATTCATTTGCTTAACCTGTCTTCGTGGATATTCTTGTTTTGTGTTTTATTTATGTATTAGTAAAGAAGTGTAAACTTACCATATTTCCACCCATTAACATTAGCTGGAGAATAAACACTACTACTTCGATCACACTGTGGTTTTAATAGATATCGTGATATACCCAGGGCTTCAAATAATTTAGATAAAGTTAAATCCGACAGTTTGTCACCTATATTAGCATACTGTTCTTCTAAAAATTTAGTTAAATTGAATCCTGAAAGATAAAAACTTAGTAAAGAAAAGAATCGCAACAAACACAAATTAATAACACAATAAAAGTAATCCATTAAATTTAATTAGCCCAGTCCGCTGCCGAAAATTAGGACGTTAAACACCATTTCATTTCCATTTCTCGGGTTTCCCTTTGTCAGTGGTGTCTATTCGTTCTCAGAGGTCTCGTGTACACAATGGCGTGCATGTAAAAGATCTATTGACAGTTGGGATTCGAAATAAGAGTAGCCCATAGTGCCGCTGTCTGGACCAAATGTCCCTCCTACCTGTGAACACCGATTGGGCTAATGGTGTTTAACGGCCTACTTTTCAGCAGCAAACTGGGCTCATCACGACGGCCATACCCCATACAAGGTGATATGACGAACATTTTGTTCCGACACAACAATTGAATTCAAACTTCCAGGGGTTCATTAACGTGCACGGGACCACGGGACTGATAATTATAGCCCTACAGATTCAACTGCTGGGGATCATTTACGTGTACGTGACCACGGAACTAGATAATTGAAGCTCTACAGATTCAACTATAAACAAATACTTATATTACCTTTAAGTGCCATTGTTGCATTCCAATCACAGAATAGTTTAGGTATTCGAGCATTATTCATGAGATTAAATGTTGATTGACATGGTTTATCAGAACTCAGACATACACTCATGTTCATACTCAATAAAAACTGTTTTTCTCCTACTAGATTATCTATTGTATAGCTAGAATAAACAAGATATAGACATTACAGTCTGGACATACACGTCTATCTGTTGTATAGACATTACATTACATTACAGTCTGGACATACACGTATATCTACTGTATAGCTAGAATATACAAGATATATATATACACATAACAGTCTAGACATACACGTCTACCTGGAAACTCCAGAACAATGGCTGCTATGGTTAAAACAGGTACAACCAATTAATATTATGAAACTATTCTTACATTTTCAGTACAAATTTCTTATATTGTTAGTGAGACAGGATTTTTTTTTATAAAATATTCTTGCATAAATATTTGATTATTTAATTAAGAAAACAAAATCAAAATACCAACGCTAGACAACGCCCTGGCTTGGATTCAGTCCGATTCAAAATAGGCAGGCTTATTACATTGCGAACAGCAAAGATCGATGAAATTTCAATTCAACATATCTTTGTATATTCTGAATGGAATTGAATCATTATTGGAATGATTTTCCTATTAGAGGTTCACCTTTCACAATATTGTAGTTTGCAAATCAAATGGTTTCGATAGCGCTAAAAGAATGCAATTAGACTATAAGAAATTGCTGATTACTCTTGTCCATCATAATTGTTGATGAATTGTTAGTGTAGATTTTTTTTAGAAGTTTAATTTAAATTATCGGGAGAAGACTTGTATTACATGTAATATACATCTAATATAAATTACTTACTCGATTCTTATAACACCACGTAAATTGAAATGAGCTGGTTTACCTGCAACGGAAAATAGTGAATGATTATATTTACCATAATAACTTGAAGACAAAATATAGATCTGCACTAAACAGATTTAGCTGTTACATTAAGTCCCCCTGGACTTACTAATAACATATATTTAAACATAAATACAGACTTTCAGTCAATACACAATACAAACTATTCTTACAAACATACTTGTCTTTAAAATATTTAAATTCATGGACTTCGAGCTTCATGTGCTCTTTGGTGTCTTGGCCGAGAAAGTCCTATACAATTTTCCGGCATGGTTCCCCCTTGTCAGTTGTGCAGGACAGAGGGCATGGCAAGGGGCAACGTATAGTCGCTCGGATGAGACGATAAACTGGGGTCTTTATTTGGATCGGTGTAATAAAGCTACTTACCCCATTCATAATTAACCAATGATTTTTTAAACTTGACATCTTCAATACCAATAGTTAATACATATGTACACATGTTGATACTGGCTAAAGCATTAAATGATCGACGTAGGAATGGTACCTCGAGACAACAGTTAATACCAGTACAATAATCGGGTACATTACAGAATATCTTAGATGGTAACGTTGGTAGATTCAGGGCCAGTGGGCATTCTAAAAAATAACATTTAAATATGTAACATATCTATACAATAACGTTAGCTGTTTATTGTTTAACATTGTGTGTCTTGTCCATGGGTTTGTCTTGTGTAATTGTTCATGTGTGGTGCAGTCGTCCCGTACTTTAACATGTATATACGAACTAAATATGCAACACATGATTCTTCACCCGAATTCACAAGAATGCTTTAAGGTTAATAGAAACCCATCTGTTGACCGAAATATAGAACAAACAAACTGTGCTGACAACAAAATGTGTTGGCTAAGTAAGACGAATCTAATCTTAATAAAATCAGATCATAATGTATTGCAATAAATAAGGGCCCTTCCATAAATATATTTCTTTAACGGCATGCGCCTTGGACAATTGCGAATGGATTGACGGACTCAAATTCCTGATATGACGTCACAATACCTAAATGGCTATGAGAAATGTATAAATTTAAACATCAATTCTTTAAACAACGGTTGTAAAAATTACGATAACCCAGACGTACCTATGTTCCAACCATTCTGTTGGGGAGCGTACGGTGCTACAGCTGTATCACACATAGGATCTTGTAAATAAGGTGCCACACCCAGTCGTTCTAAGAGTTGGTCCACCAGGGTATCCGTCAAACTATCACCAATATTAGCAGCTTGTTCTTGCAACCATTCGTCCAATTTAAAATCTATATAAAAATATTAGATAACATAAGTCAATCAATCCGTCAAATTTTCGCCTTTGTTTGTCTGAAACTGTGGTCAACATACAAATAAACAATCCTAGGTCGCGGTGGCTCTGTGAGTAAGACGTAGCCGTAGGAATGAGGGTCTGGCAAGCGACATCGTGTGGCCGTTCGGATGGGATGGAAAACCGAGATCCCGTAATGGGATCGTTGCCATGTATCCGCAAAAACTCCATGGAACAGAAGAATTTGTAAACTGTACTGCAGTGGATACAAAAATATCACTAAAGTCTGGCGCTGCTCTGAAATGGCTCTGAATAGTTCAATGTTTACATCTAGAGGTATTTTCAATATGTACCATGAATAGATAATATTAAAACGTCTTCTTTAAGGGGTAAGGCTATCCGAATTTTCTTTTTTAATTTGAAAGCCATTGAATAGAGAATATTACGGGTAGTTTGGAAATGTAGAAATTTTCAGGATATTTAAACAAATATCTGCAACATTACCATGCCATTTTCAATTCAATAAATGTTATTTTAAAATAAAAAAAAACAAAACAATTTTTCGGATAGCCTCGCCCCTTCAAGAAGAATACCCCCCCCCACTTAACAATACCTGTATACTAGGATAGCTCTTACCTTTTAAAGCAAGAGTAGCGTCCCAATCACAGAGTAATTTAGGAACTCTCATGTCAGTGAATACAGGTATTTCTAGTTGACAGATCTCACCAGCAGTGAGGCAAGCACTAAGTCTCATATTGACGATAAACTGTTTCTCACCCTGTAGATCATCTATACTGAATCTATTTATAGACAATTAAACACAAAATAACATCTTCGCCATATATAACGGCAACACAGGATTATTTAAAGCAATGATTTAATAAGGATCTTTTAATTATTTCAACATTTCAAATAAACGGTTTAAATTTTTTATACTTACGTCAGTTTGAATAAGCCACCGATATCAATAATTTCATCTTTACCTGAAGTTAATAAATACATCATATAAACCAATTGTAATAATTGACTACAATTGTTTATTCATTTTCAGCGTTTTCTGAATTTTTATCTGGATTATCACCCTTTTTTATCATTGTTTAATTGTTAACGTTGTAACTGGCGACATCAACAAGAAGACTGTCGCCATCATTCTGCATACCGTTTAGACAGGTGGTATTATTTCTATTGTATTTTTCTTGTAATTTATTGTTTTATTTTGTTTTTATTTTGAGTGAAGCCCGTTTTGTTTTATAATTATAAATGGTCTAAGAAAGTAAAATCAATAATGTCCTCACCCCATTCATAATCCACCAGTGAGATATTAAAGAATATTTTCTCAATACCAACACTCATCTGGAAATTACAAGCATCAATAAGTATATGTGCTTGGAATGATCGTCTAACCTGTGATACCTCAGTACAACAGATGATACCCGTACAATAATCAGGTATATAACATCCTAGATTACTAGGAAGGGCTGGTAGGGTCATATTCAGGGGACAATCTGAAATTAAATATAATCACAACAATTAACTAAAAATTGTACAAAATAAGAATAAATTGATTCCTATAAAATCGCTTGGAGTGGATTTTCACAAGCAGGTTCATACTGGATTTAGAGCCGCGGTGACTCATTGGGGTCCGTCAATACCACCACATACTACCCAATACGACAAATAATACTCAATACCATCCAATATTACCCAATACTACATAATACCATCCATTACTACACAATGCCACCCAATACAACACAATACTACACAATGCCACCCAATACCAAGCAATACTACACAATACCACCCAATACCAAGCAATACTACACAATGCCACCCAATACCACGCAATACTACACAATACCATCCAATACTACACAATGCCACCCAATACTAACACGATTCTACCAAATACCACCAAATACTTCCCTATTATTGTGAAAAAACTGACAGAATACATACCCTTTTTCCATCCATTATTTGCTGTGGCAGTTTTAAACGGCTCTTTAACAAAATTACATGGTTCGTCTTTCAGGAATTCCGTTATACCAAGCTGGTCCATTAACTGATTGGCTAAAATAGCTGTTAATTCACCACCTCTTTCTTTCAACCAGTTCTTCAGTGAGAAATCTAGAAAAGAGTGGAGATCGCTGTAGACAGAGGTCGCATAATCTGCAACGTACACGACACGTGCTATACAAAACGTATGTTCCAATATCGACCAGTTTGAAGAAAATGTAAATAATTATTTATTGTATTTCTGATATATGTCAACATGGGAACGTTAGTGGTGATGATGTTTAACATAGATACATGTCCGAATACACTGTTTCTTGGTAATAGCTCCAATACAATGTTTTTGGGTAAACGCACGAATATACAGCGGTTGTTTTCGCAAACCAACAAAATTCTAAAAAATGCATTTATTACTACCTTTTATTTTGAATCCCATCTGCATGTTACAAAGTGGCATTGGTAATCTGTTCTGTGTAAACACTGGTAATTCTACTTCACATGAATCTGGTCCCTTGAGACACATCTTGACAGTGAGATCCACAATGAATATCTTCTCGTTAACTAAACGATCTATCTTAAAACTAATAAAACAACAACATATATTACCAGCCATTCTCAATCCTATTCCAAGCGCAAAAATATAAAATGAGATGGGGTTTAACATCCTACTGTTCTGCTCCGACTGGGCTAATGAAGCATGGCGTACGCATTACAGTGTGCTGTGAGGGAAATTTTCGTTTAAAAAAGAGGAGATTACAGCCATTTGTGGCCAAATAACATTCATAGTTCTCTCAAATAATTGTATTATCATGGATACTAATGTTAGATATAGACAATAATTGTATTACCATGGATACTATTTTTAGATATAAACAATACAAACCTAATGAACATCACTTCACTTAATTTCTGCTCTTTTTCTTCGCCTAAATAATAAACAAATAAAATGCACTCTTGATTAACGTCCTACACTTTTTTTTAACAAACAAAATTACATAGCTAAAAACAACAATAACAAACAAAATTACATAGCTAAAAACAACAATGATAAACAAAATTACATAGCTAAAAACAACAATAACAAACAAAATTACATAGCTAAAAACAACAATGATAAACAAAATTACATAGCTAAAAACAACAATAACAAACAAAATTACATAGCTAAAAACAACAATAACAAACAAAATTACATAGCTAAAAACAACAATAATAAACAAAATTACATAGCTAAAAACAACAATGATAAACAAAGTTACATAGCTAAAAACAACAATAACAAACAAAATTACATAGCTAAAAACAACAATGATAAACAAAGTTACATAGCTCAAAACAACAATAACAAACAAAATTACATAGCTAAAAACAACAATAACAAACAAAATTACATAGCTAAAAACAACAATGATAAACAAAGTTACATAGCTCAAAACAACAATAACAAACAAAATTACATAGCTAAAAACAACAATGATAAACAAAATTACATAGCTAAAAACAACAATGATAAACAAAGTTACATAGCTCAAAACAACAATGATAAACAAAGTTACATAGCTCAAAACAACAATAATAGTAATAAATAAAGTTACATAATCAATAAATAAAACTACAACAACAATAATTGTAATAATAATAATAAAGTTACATAGTTAACAAGGACAATAATGATGATTGTAACAATAAATTATTTTTTGAAAAATGAAATATTAAACAAATTAAATAAAATAATCCAAGATTAAAGTATAAAAACCTACCCCAAGCATATTCAAGAATAGGAAATTTAAATCCAAATTTCTCGATTGCACCTTCTATGACGTAATTGCAGGTGTCAATATACAGGTATGCGTTAATTGACATGTCAAGAATATCATTATACAGACAGCAATCTACACCAGTACAATAGTCAGGTATATAACAATTAACAGGTGCGTTGATAGCTGGTAGATTCTTCACCTTGGGACAATCTAGACAAGAGAAAATGTAGATATTGAGAACACGAGACAATGTAGCTCTTGAGAACACGAGACATTGTAGATATTGAGAACACGAGACAATATGAGATAGTGTAGATATTGAGAACACGAGACAGAGTAGAAAAACATAGGGATTGTGTTGATGAATGTTTATTATATTAGAAACGTCGCCCATATAAAACAGTAATTGTTCTTCCATAAGTATATGTTATAGTTTATTGCTCTATCCAGTTACTAAATGATTAATAATAGAGGTGTGTGTGTGCGTGTGCGTGCGTGCGCGTGTGTGTGTGTAAGCGTGAAAGAGTGTGTGTGTGTGTGGGGGGGGGGGGGGGTATACATTGTTTTGAAACTCAGTTCAGATACAAAATAACAAGGCTTGCTACACATGTTGTCTCAACATATTCATAGGTTAGAAAACCCAGAAATATTCAAAATATTATATTAGATATAAATTAATTTCTAATAAGACAAGCTTACCATTCTTCCAGTTATTCGTGTCCGCAGGTTGGTATTTTAAACTGGTTCTACTACAAGGTGGGTCCAACAATTTGTCAGCTATACCTAGCTGTTCTAATAACACTTGTACAGCTTGTTTCGTAAGATCTTTAGCAAGGTCTAAACCTTTAGACTTCACCCATTCAGATACAGAGAAATCTGGAATGTGAGAAAGACATAATATTTATTTTTACAATATCCACAAATATTTTCACAACAACGTCAAGCTGCACTATTTGGTTTCACGGTAAACGATGAAAGGATAAAAAGATAAAAGGTATACCGACACAAACTGATTTTATATAGTAACTATAGTAGCCTAGCACAATAAAATGGCCTGATGATTCGTTTTAACACGATGAAAGTACTAATCAGAAATTAAATTTTAAATGGTTTTCTTTCTCTAATACTTCGATTTTATTTACATTTTTAACTGAGAGTTAGATCATTGGATATTATGTTCGTGGGTTTTACAAATAGGCAGACACAGTGACTAAGTGAGTAAGACGCTGGCCCGTCAATGAGATAGTCTCGAGTTCAATCCCGATAGTGACCAAGAAAGTTCCTCCAAGTATTCCGTCATGTTTCCCCTTTGGCAAAGGTCCATAATATTGAGGGTATGACAAGGAAAGTGTCTAGTCGTTCGGATGATACGAAAAACCAGAACACACGTCTACCCTTGACAGTTGGAATTTGAAATACGAATAGGTCGAAGGCGATGTATATCATTCCATTTGAGTTAGGAAGGCGATGTATATCATTCCATTTGAGTTTGGAAGTCGATGTATAAAGTTCATTTAAGCGAGGAAATCGCTGTATAAAACCATTTGATTTGGGAAGGTGATACATAAAAGCCCGTCTTCATTAGCCCAGCGTTAAACCACCAATTCATTTCAGCTTTGGTATTTTTGAGCTTCCAGTTCAAATATCCAGTTAGTTCGATGGTACTATAAAATGTTACATACATCAAATACTATTATTAACAATATCTATCTATATACTTACTTTTACATACATCCAAGACATGATATTACTATTATTAATAATATCTAACTATATACTTACTTTTAAGGTTAAAGTCTAATTTGGCATTCAGGTCACAGATGAATTGAGGTATTTCAGTTCCAACTAAAACCGGAAGTTCAACTTGACACTGATCTTTATCGAAACATACTTTGACAGTCAGATCCAATATAAACTTCTTGTCAACCTTTCGTACACCATATCTTAATAATAAATAAAAATATCACTATAAATTTAATAATGGTCGGTATTTAAAAAACACCTTTTACTAATCGGAATAAAGGTAAAGATTACAAAATGAAATGAAATGGGGTTTAACGTCCTACAAGGTTGCTCCGAACTGGGCTAATGAAGATTACAATACATATCAACGGACATATATTGACGTGAAATGGGATGAGGTTTAGCGTCCTACTGTACTGCTCCGACTGGGCTAATGAAGACGGACATACGCCATACAGTGTGCTATGCGGGACATTGTGCCAGCGGCACTATCGCCTATTCTTATATCGAATTCCAACAGCCAAGGGATCTTTTACGTGCATGCCAATGTATACACGGGACCTCGGTTCTCCGTCCCATCCGAACGACTAGAGCCCTCCGTCCTGCACAACTGGCGGAGGAAACCTCGTCGGATAATCCCTATGAACTTTCTCGGAGAATGTATGGATCGAACCTGCGACATCCGGGCTAGCGAGCCAGCGACTTACCAACCGTCTCTCCCTAATACAAACAATACTGGGTAATCAGATACCCTGATCACTAAGACATAAAAAAACAAAAAAACAACTTACTCGACATTAAAGAAATCTGATATTTTGACCTCACCAGTGACTCCTGCAAATAAATAGTATTTATCTGATTTCAGAATAACAACAGAAATATATGATTGACAGTTGTAGTGTATCTTGATTTTATAATTACTATTAACCAATGTCGGTTTCTCGAGCGCCAAATCCCCATAAACATGCCCGAAGTGATTCATTGATAATTTGGAAAGCTGCGAGAACTTTGCTATCGTGATGAATATAACAATAATAATAATAACCAATTTGTATTACCTGTTTTCAGATCTACAATATGATCAATTAGGGAATATTGTTTATGTTGTATTACTAGAATTGAGATCTACATTATGACCAGGTAGAGAAAACTATTTTTCTAATATATGTATTTAAATCTACAATATTAATCCAGGGTATGGATAGTGTCAGCGGCGTCAATCTTCACATCTTTGTTAGTTTTCGTGTTTTGTTTGTGACGTTTCCAGGATGCAATCTTAGTATTGAACTAACTACAGCCTGTTGGTGGTCATTTATTGGTTTGTAGGACCTGCTTGGACAATGGTACAATACTTTAATTAAGACAAATCAGAGAATAATTAAAATGTTATTACCTGTATTTAGATCAACACTATCACCAAGTAGAGAATATTTCACATCTTTATTTTCAATAGCAGCCTCAATAAAATAATCACATGTATCTATATTGAGGAAAGCGTGGAAGGACATATCTAGGAAGTCGACATTAAAACAACAATCTATTTTGGTACAGGTATCTCCCAGATGACAAACCAATCCTTTAGGTAACTTGGGTAATTTTTTGATGGGTTTCGGGCAATCTGAAATATATATTAGAAGTTATTGTGAAATCCGTATAGTATGTTGACGAGTTAAACGTCCATTCGACTCAAGCTAGGTCATTGCAGGACTAACATATGGTTAACTTTTTATTTCAATAATTCGCTTGTATGTAGGGGCCTTTAACAGTGGGAGGTAACCGGAGGATCGGAAAAAAACCTACGAATTTGGACAGGCGATCCTACTCCTTGTCATGTACAAGCGGGGAATTGAAACCACACCACTTTATCAAATGACATACCTTATAATCTAACTCACACACGTTTAATCATTCGGCCACCCAACTACCCTAAAATCCCCGATGATATTAAGATCTGAGGGATAAGTGTGCTGTATAATATAAGTAATTGATATGTACCATTTCTCCAGCCGTCCGTATTAGAAGAATATGGCGGTCGTTTGATATCACATCGTTCTTCCAATAAATATGGTGTTATACCAAATTTATCCAATAAAAACCTGGCGGCTGATGCAGCTAGTTTCTGCCCAGCTTCAGCACCAACCTCCTTCATAAAATCATTTAAGTTGAAATCTGTAACAAGACAAATAAAATCATTTAATCATTCAATAAACAGGTTAAAGGAACTAAACCCTCCAATTCAATAGTTTCCATAACATTCATATTTAAAAACACGAATTAGAATTCAATATTGGTCCAGATACTCTTCTATCAGTCAAATTGGGTAGAAATCTAGAGAGTTATACTCCGATATCAGTCAGATTGGTTAGAAATCTAGAGAGTTAGTACTCATCAGTCAGATTGGGTAGAAATCTAGAGAGTTATACTCCGATATCAGTCAGATTGGGTAGAAATCTAGAGAGTTAGTACTCATCAGTCAGATTGGGTAGAGATCTATAGGGTTGATACTCCTATATCAGTCAGATTGGGTAAACATCTAGAGGGTGTTAATACTCACCGATATTAGTCAGATTGGCAAGAGATCTAGCATCACATGCTGGTATACGTTCTTGTTTCATCAGTTGTAAACCTTCTTCAGGGAAACAGAATGGTGTTCCATCAATAGGAATACACGCTTTCACATTTAGATCTACTATAAAACCTTTAGGGTATTGGGCTATTGTGAAACTACAAGAAAAACATGAATGCATTTCATTACCGATTTGAATAAGGTTCGAATAGAGAGAGAGAGAGAGAGAGAGAGAGAGAGAGAGAGGGAGAGAGAGAGAGAAATGGGTTTAACGTCCACTCGACACAAACTAGGTAATTTCGGGACTAACATATGGTTTAATTTTATTTCAATAATTCGCTTGCGCGTAGGGGTCTTTAGCAGTGGGAGGAAACCGGAGGACCCGGAGAAAACCCACGAGGTTGGACAGGCGACCCTACTCCTTGTCACGTACAACTGGGGATTCGAAACCACGCCAGTTGACTCAATGACAGGCCTTATGGTACAGCGCGAGCGTGCTAACCATTCGGCCACCCAACCCCCAAAGGTTCTAATAAATGAAAATGAAATGAAATGGTGTTTAACGTCCTACTGGTCTTCTCCCACTGGGCTAATGAAGACGGGCATACGCCATACAGTGTGCTATGAGGGAAATTTTGCCTGGACAGGAGTTTTATGGTCCACACCAGTTGACTCAATGACAGACCTTATGATCTAAAGCGCATGCGTTAGACCCCACCCCTCTCTTTCTAGGTTTTATATAAATACTATTGTTTATAATATAATGGTTTAATGTAAGTATAATATAGACATAGGTTTATCTGGAGTAAGACAACTAAACTTACGATATGGTGATTGGAGCTGGATCTCCATTTCCTATAGTTAATGTAGATGGTTTTCCTGTAAAAACACATCAACAAGGGCATAGTTTATTAAAACAAGGCAAAACATCGCTTGATATTTAATATATGGCGGGCTTAATGTTTATAACACACAAACACATAGCTATACAAACTGGATAATATAGAAATGAAATGGATTTTAACGTCCTGCTGTTCAGGTCCGACTGGACTAATGATGAGGGACGTACGCCATACAATGTGGTGTGAGGGGAATTTTGACCGGACACCGGCGCTACGGACTACTCTTATATCGAATTCCAACTGCCAAGGGATCTTTTAGGTGCACGCCAATGTGTACACAGGGCTCAGTTTTTCGTCACATCCGAACCACTATCCCCTGTCCCTTGCCAGATTCGCTGTCCTGCACCACAGACAACAGGAGACAACGCAGTGATCGAACACAGGACGTCGTCTTATTCTGAGTCACTATTGACAACAAAAATCATCAGTCAACTTGACCTGCTATTTTATTCATGCCAAGGTAGATGTGGACCCGCCAACTTTTCTCGCGACAACGAATTTTAAATCTGTGTTTCAAATCGACACTTTTTATATACAAGAACGTTTTTATGCCTTTTTCGTATATGATTAATTTTAATTAAATCTACCTGTCCATAATATCATATATAATGTATTGGATGATAAAATCACCTTCACGAACTAATTATTCATGAGTATATTGTACATAGTGAATTTTATATCTTATTAATTGTACAGTACCATTGAATGTATATATTGCAGTACTGAGCACTACAATAAATGTAATAAAATAAAACTTCAACTTACCCCAGTCATATGTCAACAGAGTTTCTGTGTGCTGGAACTGTCCAAATCCAACTTTTAGAACGAAGTTACAAGGATCGAATTCCAGGAATACTGGAACACTCTTGTGTATAGGTTCATCAACAAATGGTATTTTAAACTCGAAATCCACACAACAATGCAAACCGAAACAATTATCTGGCATTCCACATGTTACTTTATCTTTTATATTAGCTGGTAAATATTTCTCTACGTCAATATTCCACGGACAATCTGTCAACATATAATAATCGGTTATTAGTAAGTTCAGGGGGACTACACCACACACAATAACACAATACAAACCCACGGACACCACACACAGACATCACAAACAACAAACGTATATATCAGACCACGTGAATGGATCTGGATGTAGACTTAATTAACCAATTAGATATAAGTCTCAAATTAACTTAGATGTACCCGCATGGAAACTGAAATTAAAGTAGTCACTACCCGAATCTCTGAAACCTTCCCCATCACTAACAACATTTAAATCACATTTAAAAATCATTCTGTTTGAATTTTCTTACAGATAAACCTATTTTGGTTAGCACTTTGAGCAGATATTTTGTTCGAGAGTGCAATATAAGAATCATTATATGATATGTATTATTATTAACAAACAACATACCTGTAGGAGACGGAGCAACTGTACAGGTACCATCCGTAAATATTTTCTATAATCAAAACGTAAAATTGTAATTAATTGGACAAGGGCATGTGATTCAAATAATCTATTAACAAATATTATAAACTAATTGTTTCAATGGCATTTAGTAATTGTACTTAAAATACAGATGTGACGTCATTATTTCCAGTAACGTACGGGCAACCTGCCAATCGTACATTATCTATACTAGATGAAATATTGGACTCGAGCTAAAGATATTGTGTAATATATTGAAACAACACTCGGCTGACGCCTCGTGCAGTATCAATATATTACTTAATGTCTCGCTTTCGACCATTAAACCATACTGAATATACAGGTGATAATTCTATGTCTCGCTTTCGACCATTAAACCATACTGAATATACAGGTGATAATTTTATGGAATACAATTACTGCTTATAACTGAGCTATGTTACATTTTATATTTTATCCTTGCTTGATAGTGACTAGAGGAGCCTACTCGTTCAGTAATTGTCTTCTGTATAATTGTTACCTGAGAAGAGATGATATAAATAGTAATGGGTCCATCTATATATACTAGATAACTTACATTTAATCCAAGTTTCTGGAAAATGACGTCTACGGCAGCTTGTGAAAGTTTCCCTCCAAGTGCCTTAGCAAATTCCTTGATTGAACCACCACCTACAAGCAACAAATTATTATTGTCAATAATACGATATCTTTATTCGTCCCTAATTTTACACTTTCAACGAAAAATACATACATGATATTTATAAGCGTTTATTAGTTATTTACAGTTACATCTACACCATGCTTGTGAAATACGTAAATAATTTCGCCTATATCAGGATCTTGATTGAGGTCGCTAAATAACAGAACATTCCACATTACTGCACAGACTGGTCTAATGGAGACGGTCATACGGCCATACGTCATACATACTGGGCTAATGGAGACGGTCATACGGCCATACGTCATACATACTGGTCTAATGGAGACGGGCATACGTCATACAGACTGGTCTAATGGAGACGGTCATACGGCCATACGTCATACAGACTCTTTTACAACTAGACATTGTACTTGTCAGCCCCATTCTTCCTGAGCCACCCTGCACTACCGACAAGACGACAAACCGCACCAGAAAGTCTCGAGGAACTTGATCTGCCAACACCGGTGGCGAAAACTAGACAGTGCCTCACCCACTGACCAACTGTGACTGTAACTTGATCAAGATATACATAAATCACCTGTTTATCTTACCTGGGAGTGTGAAATTCTCATTACATATAGGTATAGGTATTCTCATATCTTCGATCATCTGACTATCTATTGATGTTTCATCATCAGTTAATGTAATCTTTAAACCAAAATCAACAATAAAAACTTTCTCATCACTGTTTTTATCGATAGTAAACCTGAATTTATAGTTAAACAGAATATAAACATTTGTCATAGTCTTAATTTGGATAAGCCAACTTGTAGACGTGGTATAATTAAACCTTTAGATATGTTTATTTGGTTAAGCTGGCTTCTGGTCGTGGTATAACAACATTTAGTTATATCAACTGATTGGGACGACTCTTATTTTTCAGAACGTATGTGTTTAAAAATACATAGTAAAGGTCATTCATTACACATGAGTAAACTCTCTTTAAGTGGACCAAATCATAACTTACCTCAATGTAATCGCATCACCTATTGGGATTTCTTCAGGAGTACCTAAATTGTTAAAAAAAATAAAATAAACTAAATGAAAACCTATTATATACAATGATAAAACGATTCCGCGCATGAACATTTGGTCTTTGCTGTGGAGGGAAACTGGCGTACCCGGGGTAAACCCACGAGGTTAAAAAGGCGTCCCTATCTCCAAGTCGCATACGCTCACATCAGGGACCGAACTCGACACTCTAGTCCACGAGGACACCCCAAACCCAAACCAATGGTGAAGTACAAGGGTACGGAAGTCATAAGGATTTATAACGGAGAGTAATTATACGGATAAGTAAGAATGAAAAAATAAATCACTCACCCCATTCATATCCAATCAGTACAATAGAATGTTTATATTTCTCGAAGCCCACGTGTAACATAAAATTACACGAATCCAGTTCAACATAAGCGTTGAAGGCTTTGGTAAAGTTGAATAATTTCGTTCTTATTTTAACATCGACACAGGCCTGTAGATGCATACAATTATCTGAGATTTGTAAATAGATTAATTTCTTCAACTTCTCGTTTTTTATTGTTGGTAGAGTCAAGGTTTTATCGAAGATTTTACACGCTATAAAAAAATTAAAAAACAACATTTAAAATAAATTAAAAATGTATAACTTAATGACATTTCTGCTAAGAGAATCCGGATGACAGAATTAGAAAAACAATCGACAAAAATATTTAAATCAAAATATAAAATACAAAACCAATTTCATTTTCAGTTGTTCGGCGACGTAATAAATGAATAGACACTTGAACCACACAGAAGGGGTTTAGTTTTAAATTTCAAATCGTATAAAATAGGCACCAGCTTTTTGTTTTTAGATTAGTATTTTCCTCGAAGAAATAAGAACAAATTAAACAGGTGTTACTAAAGAACAGAAAACCATATATGTATGGCCTTAACGTGGAATTACTGGCTACAATACACAATTTGATTGTAGTTATTACACAAGAATTTCAACTGCTATTGCATGATTTAAACATATTCAAATCTTACTTTTCTCAGCCTGGATAAGCCTGTCGATTAACTGTTGAGAAGTTCCGGTTGTTATCAAACCTCGATCACCAAGTCGATTCTTCAATATTGCATTGGTCAAAATTTCGGGTCGTTGGCAAGGTGGTGTCTCTTCTAACAGATCCTATTGTTTGAATAATAATTAATGATAAAAAAAGTGTCATAACTTGGAGAAAATAATTTATTCATTTTTAAATCTTTGGAATTCTTACTTATCTAATTTAGAAGATCAGAATTAGATCGTCTTTATTGAATAAAAAACCCTTTCGGGTACAAAATAGTCGAATCTAATGGATACGACAGACATTAACAGATTAAAGGATAATGTTGAGTTATTTGGTATCCCTCTCGTGCATTCCCTTTTTTGCGTCATTTCCTGATTATTTAAATCATTGTTACGAATCAACCGTAGCAAAGACCTCTGCATTAAATTATATTTGGAATGTGTGTAACCAGTTCCAACACATAATGTATTATTGGTGGACACCAATCTTGTCCTTTAACCAGGTCTATCACATATATAATATGGGTAGACAACAACGTTGTCCTTTAACCAGCTTTACCACAAATGTAATATGGGTGGAAACCAACGTTGTCCTTTAAAACCGATTAACGTTGGATTGATATAATTCTGATGACATTTGGACAACATTTAAATATGGATGAATTATGACGTAAGTATTCACGTTGTAAGCAATAATACGGGCGAACTTCACTGAAGTAAAAGTATATAAAATTACCTCAGGTATACCAAGTTGTTTCAATGCTTCCTTTAATCCGTATTCCACGGATTCTTCGGCTAATTTCTTAGCCGATTCTTTTAACCTTTTCTTGATAGCATCCCGACTGTAATACTCTTTCCAGTTGACTGAAATATTGTCATAAATAATATACTAATATTTGTCACTGTTTGTTGGTCTGTTCACGGTGGGTGGGTAAACTAGGACTGTCCGGAAGCTGAAATTTAGTGTATAGGGGTGGCTCTGACCGGGGAATAACAAGCCTGGTGGCGATGGTCTATCACTTCCGGTTTCGGGGTAATGACCACTGGGTTTTGGGACCCGGGCGAATTTCGACCCCGGGCTAAGACGGGCATCCTTCTAGTATTTAAGAAAATCAGATATTTTGTCATTTTAAACAACCGGTTTATTGTCATATAACAAACGATATATTTTCATATATTGAACACATCCGGTACATTGTCATATACTGAACAAACCCGGTACATTGTCATACTGAACAAATCCCGTACATTTTCATATACTGAACACATCTGGTACATTTAAGAAAATCAGATATTTTGTCATTTTAAACAACCGGTTTATTGTCATATAACAAACGATATATTTTCATATATTGAACACATCCGGTACATTGTCATATACTGAACAAACCTGGTACATTGTCATATACTGAACAAATCCCGTACATTGTCATATATATTGATGAGAGCCGCGGTGATTCAATGAGTCAGGCTCACCAATTATCAGGAGGTCAAGGGTTCGATCCCGGTGTTGGTCTAAAAAGATCCCTGGATTTTCCACTATGGTTTGCCCTTAAAATGAGAAGTGTTATCAGATGTTATTGTGCTTACCTTCTGGCCAGGTTAGCGAACCATCAGGGTTACAGATTGGTAATGGTAAGATTGATTCATCTAATAACATTAAGAATGGCATACAGTTACTGTTATCTTCCTGGGAACAGAAACCAACACCAACTGTTCCTAAAGCTACTGTATCGGTTTTCTCAACTTTTACCCTGTAAAAAATACACGACATGTCAACTATATCTCACCTTGATCCCTTGGCAGCTTAATTCTATTTAAGAGGACGCGACAAACAATAACTTGGCTTGCACGTTAAAGATCCCTTGGCAGTTGGAATTGGATATAAGAGTGGACCATAGCGCCACTATCCGGGCAAAGTTTTGCTCACAGCACACTGTATTGTGTATGCCCGTCTTCATTAGTCAAGCGAGAGCAGAACATCACGATGTTAAACCACATTTTATATTTCAATCTTATTCAAATTAGGTGACATTATTGTTATTCTTCTCTGGGGTTAAACGTTCGCTATTTTCGTGGATTCGTGGATAAATATGTGAGAAATTTTATATTTGAGCGAAAAATGCAATTGATGGATCGTCACTTTAATGTGGTACCCAATACAAGATGTTAGGAATATCGCTTGACTTACCTGATAACTAATTCCATTCCACCGAGTAAATCGATTTTAACACCTGGTTTTACTTCTAAATCAAAACCTGATATAAAAGATAAAAAATATAACGTTTTAGATTAACACTATACATCAATATATTTTTCTGAAAGGAATGTTTGTTTTGTTTTCTGAAGTTATGAATGTTTAAAATGCAAATTAAATTTTATTATTTGAAATAAAGCAAAAAATAATGAGTACCTCCATATATATCACCAAAACCGCCGAACTTTTTCTCAAACTTGTCTTTGATTCCCAGAACAAATTCCAGATTACAAGGATCGAATCTAGCATAGAGTTTATAGGTTTTCAGGAACATGAAGACTTTAAGGTGAACGCAACACTCCAGACCTAAACAATGCTGATCAAACGTACAGTACATGTTTTTAGGCAACCTCATGGTCATACCCGGACATTCTGAAATGGTAAAAACATAAATATATAAATTAATTTTCACAATTAATTACATCCAGGACAACACGAAAGAGTAAAAAAATAATTACAAATACGGATTTGTAGATGTTTTTCCACATTTAACAATGTCCGTGTCCGTCTCTTGAGACAGATTATGGGGTGACCAATGTTATCATTAAGCGGTGTTTTTTCTGGACTTATCGTTTTGCTTTTTCTTAAATCCCTCACGTCTAAAATTAACGCCTGTTCAATGCCTTTGTTTATTGGACTGCTTGGCTAATTCTGGTTCTGTTTTTCATTTTCTGGGTGAACCTTTCTTTTCTATTATAAAATTACCACTATTTTTCATGGAATTTAACATTGAATGTAATTCGCGTATTAATATCACTAAATAACGTACCTAGTAATAAACCAGGAAATATTTCAATGAATTATCAAATTGTGATAAGAGCATATCTTGTTAAAGAATATTTCTTCCAGGGAGCCAAGAGTTAAATTGTGACCCCATGACCACGCCTTTGATTTATTCATAAAATTGACATCGAGATAGAAAGTGTTACTAATTTGAAAAGCATTTGAAAAACATTCTGGCATTATGGATTAGAATCGGTTCAACCAATAACTTTTCTGTCACCAGTTTCTATTTAGAGAGAGATGGGGTTTAACGTCTACTCGACACAAACTAGGTCATATCGGGAGTCACATATGGTTTAATTTTATTTCAACAATTCGCTTGCGAGTAGGGGTCTTTAGCAGCGGGAGGAAACCGGAGTTTCTATTCAACTTTTTCTGTACCAAATAGGTAAAGCTAATATGTACACATGATGGCGATAAACCAGTTACACATGTAATGTAAAGTCATTTGTGATGTATTAACTTTTTGGGGAAAGCAATGATATCACATGGTACTTGACGCCATAACCATCATGTTACTGGCGATAAAGTAGTTACTTACTGCTGCCATGATTGGTTAAAGTATTTATCATAGTTTGACGAGATCCTTCAGCGACTTTTCCTCGTTCTGTTAATTCTGCTCTTAGTTGATCATCGGTCATCTGGTAGGGATTAAAACATGGCTTGTTATCAATGATTTCCTGAAATAAATAGTATTACAATAAACAAACTCATCTGATAGAGGTTAAAACATGGCTTGTTATCAATGATTTCCTGAAATAAACAGTATTACCATAAACAAGCTCATCCGTAGCTTTATGATGGGTTGGGTAGTCTAGGGGCTTAACGCTTTAATAATAACAACCACCCCACCTTTATCTTAACAATATCAACCATTTGACGGGTCCCTACCTTTATTTTAAGGATAACTTCGGCCATGTGTCCTTTGCTCTCATCCAATCCTAATATATCCAACAAATCCAAGATGGCGCCAACTTTCAATTTTCGAAGCGAAAATTTCTGTAAAAATGCAGTTGGCTTTTTGAAGAAGTTTTTCAGTCCTAAAAAAAATAATTTACTTAATTTAGCTAAATATATGTTTATTAAAAACTGATATAAGATTATGTTGAAAATAACAATCAAGTACATTGCTGATGACAAGCACAGTGACTCATAAAATTACGGAAAGTGTGATGAATAGTTTGCTTCTCATTAGATAGAAACTTTACGAATATACGTTTATATCCCTTGAAATAGTTTGTTCTGTGTGACGAGTTGTGTAATATTGAACATTATTCTGGCGGAAGTGTTATTGCTGTTATAGTAAGGAATCGACGAACATAATTGTTTATTGTAACTGAAGAGCCCAGGGGAAGAACAATCTAAGTCACTTTTTCCATGAACCTCAGTTAATACCTCCATCCGGTAGCAAATTGTATACGGATTCTGTGGAACAATCAATTCAGATAAACACGATCGGAGTCACATCGAACCAGGGCTTATTTGAAATGTTCTCCTGGTCGAGGACGATCTAAATCCACAGCGTCCGGGAATCGGGAAGCATTCTCGTTCATCAGGTTTCAAAGTTTGTTTTGAGTTTTATGTGACAAAGATCGTTCTCCCCCTGGGCTCTTCAGCTATTATCATTAGTTGACATGTTGAATCTAAAATAAAATTGTCCATTTTATTGGATTTGATATTTCTATGTGTTTTAATAATGGGGCCACAACAGTTCCCTGGCCCACTACATCAGGAAGTCCGGGTTCGATCACGGTTTTGGTCCGACGAAAGCTTTTCAGTGGAGCATGATAGAGTGCCTTCAAGGAAAAGAGCAACACAAACTAGGTTATTTTGGGACTAATATATGTTTCAATTTTTGTTTCAATAATTCGAATAAAATCCACGAGGTTGGACAAGGCTCGGCTTGGATGTAATAAAATCCCTGGCAGTTGGAATGTGGGGAACGGTAGGCGGAAATTTCCCACATACTAAACTACACGGCGTGTGTTCGTCTTCATTAATCCAATTGTTGTAGAATATTAAGACCTTAAATCCCATTTCACTCCTTTTATAGACACCATCGTGGACAAGTATACGGCCATTGATAAAGCCATCGGTTACTCATAAATATCAACTCACCAGAATCTTTAGTGTTTTTTGTTTTTTCTTCAACTTTGTTGCTGTTCTTCTCAACCTTACTTAACATAGAATCATCGCCAACTGGAAAACAAAACAACCTTACTTAACATAGAATCATCACCAACTGGAAAACAAAACAACCTTACTTAACATAGAATCATCGCCAACTGGAAAACAAAACAAAAACTTTACTTAACATAGAATCATCACCAACTGGAAAACAAAACAACCTTACTTAACATAGAATCATCACCAACTGGAAAACAAAACAACCTTACTTAACATAGAATCATCACCAACTGGAAAACAAAACAACCTTACTTAACATAGAATCATCACCAACTGGAAAACAAAACAAAAACTTTACTTAACATAGAATCATCACCAACTGGAAAACAAAACAAAAACTTTACTTAACATAGAATCATCACCAACTGGAAAACAAAACAAAAACTTTACTTAACATAGAATCATCACCAACTGGAAAACAAAACAAAAGCTATACATCAGTTTACAGTAAACCTAATTACTGAGAATACCGTCTTCCCTTTTTCCTGAAATGTGTGAACAAGTTTAATAATAAAATAACTATAATATGTATAACAATATGTAATTTGAAAAAAAATCCCAACAACTTACATAATCCTTCATCTAGTACTTTAGCTGGATCATCTTGATCATCCAGGTTGATAGGTTTTTCTATATTATCTCCTGTTCTCGCTGGTTCCTCGGTTGTATTGTCTTTACCTCCAAGACCAATTAGAACACCTTCTGATACCACATCAAACTATACAAAATGTATACAATATATACAATAATACACAGTGTTATACTACAATACACATACAATATATACACAATAATACACAGGGCTATACTATACAATATACAGACAGTGTTATACTATACACACTGGTAGGGGGTGGGTGGCCGAATGATTAAACGTGTGCACATTTGATCGTAAGATCTGTCATTGAGTCAGGTGACGATTCTACGGTTGTACGTGACAAGGAATAGGTTCGCCTATCCAGTCTCGCGAGTTTCCTCTCCACTGTTAATTATGAAATAACCTACCTTTTAGTTTCAGATGTTGTACATTAAAAACAACTCTCATTTATTTAAACAAGCTTATAATTAACTCTGATGTAACAAGCTAACTCTGATGTAACAAGGTCTTACCTTCCACACTAGTTTGTAGTCATCACATTCTTGTTCCCATTTCGGTAAAGCTGGAATCCTGGGAGGAACGTATCTGGTAGGGTCGATAACTCCACCGTCGTTCTTCTGCATAGCGAAATGTATGTGATCTTCAGCTCCACAGATGGACGATGTCACTTCACCAATTTTTTGTCCGGCAGTTACCTAGGAATTAAATAAAAATTCTAACTAGTATGTACCGAACAACAGGATATAATTCCAGTCTTGTATGACTGCGTGTACAATGTTTTGTCCGGCAGTTACCTAGGAATTTTACGCAAGTTCTAACTAGTTTGTGCCCAACACAGGAAATGATTGAATGACTTTGTGTGCAATTTAAGATGATTTTGTCGAACCAAGTAAAAGATGCAGGAGACCATGTAGGAACTATTCAAAACATTTTAGTTAACCTACCAAAATGATTGATCAGGGGCCTGAAATATGAAATCTTAAACTATGATATGTTAAGGTTTCAATAATTCCATTGGGTGAGAGTTACAATTCTAGTACAAATTTCAGATCTTGACTTATTAAAATAGTTTAGTTTAAGGTCTCACTGTTTGATGCCTGAGTAATGAATATATAGTTTATATTGACCAGTGTTTGGGTGAAATTTAGCTACTGAGCACATTGGGTACATTAAAAAACACAACATAATTTATATGGAAAACAATCACTGGTTTATACACATTTAGCACGACGTTTCAACAAGTATTCAATGACTGACTTGTAATCCGATGAATCTTGTCCAGTTATTGTACTGTTTGGTTTTATATTGACAAGAGTTTAATGTAATTTATAATTACCAGTGTTTGTGTATAATCCGATGAATCTTGTCTAGTTATAGTACTATTAGGTTTTATGTTGGTTATTATCAACTTGGTATCTTTCAATGAACCACCAGTCGCCTGTATTATAACTTCATTCTCATTGGTTGGTGATAACATGATGTATCCTGGGAACGGTGCTACAATCTAAATACATTGAACAATGAAAACCTCAGCCAAATTATCGACAATTACAAGAGATCAATATTTTCTTTTTTAACGGAAAGAAATGAAATGACATGGAGTATGTAGTTACCATTGAGCCCCGTGATATTAAACACCATAGTATTTTAATTTCAAATTGATATCAGCAATATTACAAACCATGTAATACAAATGAAATGACATGGGGTATGTATTTACCATTGAGCCCCGTGATATTAAACACCATAGTATTTTAATTTCAAATTGATATCAGCAATATTACAAACCAGGTAATAGAAATTGATATCAGCAATATTACAAACCAGGTAATAGAAATTGATATCAGCAATATTACAAACCAGGTAATACAAATAAAATAGGGTTTAACATTCCACCTTTCTGCCCCGACCGGGATAATGAAGATGGGGCACGGAATAGAATAATATTATTAATTTATTTACCTTTGATCCTCGTGATATTTGAAGATCAACGCCATCTACATCGTATTCCTTCCCCTTCTTTAACTCGGAGGGATAAAAACCGGAACCGTCACATCCGCCGCCTTTTGTACGGAATTTCTTGGGGAAATCTCGGTGACATTTTGGTCCAAAGACACGGTCGATTAGTGATCGGGCTGTACTATACCTATAAACAAGTCAAACAAAAAATAAAATTTTATTTTTCTTCAAAACTCTACAAATAATTTTCCATTCTTCATCAAACGGTACTTATTCTCAGTCATTAGTTAATTTATCTAGCTGCCCAAATGTTAAACGCTGTATTGCCGATTCTCTATCGTTAGAAATGTAATTATAATGCCCAGCAATCGCTGTATGACGACTTACTGGATTACCCCGATATTGCGACGTTCTTACCTCTATGTATACAAATTTTGTTCTAAATATAAAAAAATAGCTAATTTTATGAACTTCATGAAACAGGAGAACCTCACCACACACAACAATTAACTAGAAAACAAGAAGACAAATACACGGACGACATAGTACTATATTACTTACCCTTCTTTAAGAGCATTGTATGAGTCTTTAACATCAGTGACGAGTTTAAATATAGATGTGAATCTGTTAAAGAAGGATTCCCCGAGTGCTTTTACAGAATCAAAGGGTTCTAGAAGATCATCAATGATCGATTTTAAATCATCCATTACTTGTTGTCGTAACTCAGCCTTTAAACATAGAAAACAATTACATATTATAATACATTAATCTCTTGACGTTTAGAAATCGACCAAGGTTTTTACACAGAATAAACAACGCCATCTAATGTCAGGTTCCCACTATCACGATTTGTACTACGATTGAAACCGTGGTTTTAATCGTGGAGTAATCGTGGTGATCCTATCAGGTCTTATCATATATTGATGTCAGTCGTAGCAATCGTGTTGATCGTATCAAAACGTATCTGCACGTACCAGACCGTGAACAGTATAGGAACAATCCTATCACACGACAGTGGGGACCTAACGTAAACAATAATTAATGATATACTATCGCTCGGTAATGATTTATAAACGTTTCCCAGAAATATTCAGATTAAATAATAATAAGGAATCACACTACAAAAACGACCATATTGAAATGCCTATAGATAAACAGAAACGACGTTTTATATTATGTTTACACATCTTAGACATTTAACGAAACGAAAAACAAACAATAAAATACAACACGTGGTAATGTTAAAATACAAACCGTGCTAAATCGTCCATTCGTAAAAGCAGCGACAGGATCCTGTCCTTTCTTGAATTTTTCACCAACCCACGTTTGACCACCTTTAAGTAAGGAGGCTTTAGTTTGGATGGTCAACTCCTTAATTTCCGCAAATTCACCTTTCAAATCAAACCAATATGGCTTCTCCTCTGAAGATATAATAAGGTGCAATCATGTAAAATACAATTGAAATGAAAAGGGGTGTCAGGAAAAGTCATATACTACCACTAGTACGACACCCATCAATGATTATGAGCTAAATGTGGATGGATTTCAAGAGCCAAAGCGACTGAGATCAAAGATCATGGATAGATTCACCTTGAACTGTCTGTATACATGCAACCATTTACAATTCGCGTAAACTATAAACCGCTGTAGACTTGTTACCTCCCTTGAATTAAGTTTTTGGTCAGAACTTGGGCGGTTCATTTATACAAAGATTAGTTACACCCTGGTCTGGTTTACCCCCCCCCCCCCCAAATCCCAAGCCTCTAATTGACAGTGTTGTAATCAGTGATTATGGCAAAGTGTAGTCGAGATAGTTTCCGGAAAATCCAGCATGGCTTCCCCATGTCAGTGATGAAGGGCGAGGGACCTGACAAGGGCCAGTGATGCAAGTTGGGGGATCTGGCAAGGACCTGTGATGCAGAATGGAGGACCTAGCAAGGACCAGTGACACATGATAGAGGACCTGACAAGGACCAATGACGCAGGACGGAGGACCTGAAAAAAGAACAAGTGGAAGGAAATCTTACTTTTCAAGAAGAAACAGGCATCTTTAGTTTTGTTTACCGCATCGATGAGATTTTTAACTTCCATACCAATGCTGAAAGTAGAAGATGTATTTTTATTAAAGATTCATTATGTTAGATTTAGATACAAAAGCTGGCCGTTCTTGCTATAATAGTTCAAAAAACAGATAATGCAAAATGAATATATTGAAAATTTTATTCACATTTCATTCTGAGCGAAGTTATCACGGTTTGGACTTTTGGAAAGATCCGTCGTTGATTGTATTTTGTCGTAACAACGGTATTTGTTATTCGATACTTTGCATCGCTTCTCCATTTTTAAATCAAATCAATAAATATCGAATGTGTTTTAATCCGTTTAAAATCGCAGCCATCTGATGATCTAGAGAGTTGGTTATAGGCTTGTCATATTAATAAATGTCTAAATAATAATTTAAATAACATTTGAAACCAAAATAAAGTGACTTAGATCCTTCTTCCCTGGGGCTCTTCAATTTCAGGTCCAAAGACCTGCAATAGGCAGGTTTACCTCTGTATCATTAAAATATGCAAGATTGTTTTTGATCGCCATGTCTAGTTTCAACTTGCATTTCAGAAATAAAATGAAATGGTGTTAACGTCTAACTTTCTACACCCACGGACCTACGGCATACTCTTATATCGAATTCCAACTGTCAATGGTGCTTTTAAGTGCATGCCAATGTGTATATATGTGACCATGTTTCGTCCCATCCCGTGGAAAGTTCTCGACAACGACCGGGATCTAACCCAAGACATCCAGGTTAACAAGCCACTGTCTTACTTACTGAACCACCGCGTTGCATTGTCGACAGTAAAGATGAAGGGGATAAAGAGATAGTTTGCTTCAAGATAAAAGACTATTATATAGGAAACAGCAATACGACCTTCAAAGATCGTGATCTTCATGAAATCGCTCTTTTATTTAATAATAATTTGGATTCATACAGCTTTTCTTCTAAAGATACTCGAGTACGTTACCACCGACACCAGATATAGACTCTGAACATACTTACTTGAGTACGTTACCACCAGCAATAACCTTTAAGATACTTACTGAAGTACGTTACTACCGTTATCAGATATAGCCTCTTGAGATACTTACTTGAGTACGTTACCATCAGATATAACCTCTAAAGATACTTACTTGAGTACGTTACCAACAGATATAGCCTCTTGAGATACTTACTTGAGTACGTTACCATCAGATATAACCTCTAAAGATACTTACTTGAGTACGTTACCATCAGATATAACCTCTAAAGATACTTACTTGAGTACGTTACCATCAGATATAACCTCTAAAGATACTTACTTGAGTACGTTACCATCAGATATAACCTCTAAAGATACTTACTTGAGTACGTTACCACCGATACCAGCTATAGCCTTTTTCGGATCGTTGTTAAAATCTTTAAAAGCTTCAATGATAGCTTTAATAGATGTATAAATCTGTTTACCAGCTCGTGGTACAATTATAGTTACAGTCTCTAATAATTGCTGTAAAAATAAAATAAATATATGTATCAAAATCTGTGTACATAACATAGACGTGTTATCAGGTGTTCTAGAGAGAGTAAGCATACCCTGTCATGTGTATGGCACCATATTGTTAGATTATCGTATATTGAAAACATGTGATGACTTCATTCAACATTCTACGTGAATTCGCAAATGATAAGTGGTATCAGTTCTTCCAGAAGGAGTAAGCATAATAATTCCCATGTATAACATTTTGCACTAGTTATATACTGAACGCAACAAAATGTGTTAGCCATGTGAACTCCTCAAATGGTGAGTGATATAAGAGTGTTTCTATGAGGAGACAGCAAAGTGGAAGAGTAGTCCGTAGCGCCGCTGTCCAGGCAAAGTTTCCTCATAGCACACTATATGGCATCTTCATTAGCCCAGTAGAACGGTAAACACTATTTCAGTGTATTTGTTATAAATATGCAAAATGTCTTACGTTATAGAAGCCCATGACATCTTTTCGGATATCGTTGTACAGGGTGACAACTTTGGTTACTAGGTTACGTAATGGCCGGATAAAGGGAGGTAAGTCCTTCTCATCAATCTCTCCAAGTTTTTTCATTGTTGCTATGGCTTTTTTACCCAGATTTAAAACCTGAAAAAGAGAAAATATAATGCTTCAATAATCCAAACTGATTAACTCACGAAACAGACGAACTCGAGGTACTAATACAAAACAAAACCGACAAGATAATCCCGCGAACAAGATAACCACAAGATAAACAACATAGATATTACAAGAAATCAACAACAAATATGAATTCATTTGAATGGATCCGAGAAATGGTTCTGGGGCCCTGACGTGAGCACAGGAGGATACTTGCCGAAACGTCGTACTTTTAGAATAAAACCAGTGATTGTTTCCCTATAAACAATTGTGTTCTGTCAATGTGTTTTTCAATCGGCAAAAGACACTTATCTGACCACTACACCAAACGGTACGATATCTTCTTGTAGTTCCAACATTGTATTAACTTGACCCTCTATTTTACACGGTGTGTTAACTTGACCCTTTATTCTCCACGGTGTATTAATTTGGCCCTTTATTCTACACGGTGTGTTAACTTGACCCTCTATTCTACACGGTGTACAAAGGCCTACTAACCTTCAATGGTAATTCTTCAAGTGCTGCCTTGAACTCGTCAATAATTTGACCAATAGTAATATCACCTCTAATGATCGATTTAAACAGATCAATACCCTTCTTAATCTCCTTCACGACGTCATTCTTTATTTTATCATAAAGTTCAACCAATTGTTTCAGATTGTCAATACCGAATTCCTGAAAATAAAAAATCATAGCAACAGTATTAACCACCCATTGAATGGAAATAGACGAAGGTTAACTTTTAACCAATTCACAAGATCCTAAAAATTAAAATAGGGCAACGATTTTAGCGCGATATATTTCAATAATTAAGTTGTCACTGTATGGAAACCCTATTATTTCACAAAATCCTAAAAATTGAAATTAAGATAATTCTATTATCATGTTAATTTGTGTACATGTAAAACTATTTTATCTAGTACTGAATTTTTCATAAAATGTTGGGTACTGAATGTCTCATTATGCTGGGTACTGAATGTCTCATTATATTGGTGATAGAATTTCTCATAATGTTGCGTATTGAATTTCTCATAAAATGCTGGGTACTGAATTTCTCATAAAATGTTGGGTATTGGATTTCTCATAAAATGTCGGGTACTGAATTTCTCATGAAATGTCGGGTACTGAATTTCTCATAAAATGTTATTGGTAGTAAAATTGAAAACACACTAATGATAGTTAGTCAATTGTAAGCTTAAAAATCCGACAAAGAGGTTTTATTTAACATTTAGCTTGATGTAAATATATTGAACGGGTCTACCTGTAACAGATTAATATTATATTCAGCCTTTCCTTTAAAACAAACTCGAGCTAGAAAGAAGTCGAGATTTATACCAACAACACCAAGATGTACTCTGGCATAGGCTTCATCATGTATATCAACGATGGCATGACCACTTAATGCAGCTGAAATATAGGACAAACAAACTGTTATTTATTACACTTACTTAGATTTTTATTTTTATTTTTGGTCTGGCTGACCTTTTAGGGTTTTAGGGGACTTCTTGTTCGCTTTTTGGAGATGAGTCGATTCCTATACGAATCCGACGTGGTTTCCACTTGTCAGTGGTGTAGGACCGGTGGCCTGACAAGGACAGCTGTCTAGTCGTTCGGATTGGACGAAAAATCGAGGTCCCGTATATACATTGGCATGCACGTAAAAGATACCTTGGCAGTTGGAATTCGATATAAGAGTAGGCCAAAGTGCCCGTCTTCATTAGCTCATTCGGAGCGGAACAGTAATGCGTTAAACCCGATTTCATTCCATTTCATTTCGCTATACGAATCAGTCCTAATACAATTATTATATGGAATTCAAGTTACTTGAAATTTCTATTTCTAACGACGTTTCGACTAGGCTTCTTTCGTCCTTATCCAGCACAGAATGACAACCATAGTACACTGAAGATATATATTTCATATAATTGTGGCACGCCTTATTCTCATCCAGGTAATAAATGTCACTTAAACATTTCAATCTTTCTAATTTCGACTAAATAAAATGAGTTTATACACATAAATATGAAACCCTTGCTACAGAAAAACACAACTTACAAATCTTTAAATCTAGGAGATTCTTCACAAGGATTCCAAACGAAGCCCCTATTTTTGTCGATCCCAACATTTTCTTCCAGTCAATGCTCGGAGATTTCAGTACAAATTCAAAACCTTTGTCCAAAAAGCCACGTCTATGCCGGGAATGAACAGCCACATCTTGTGTATTGAGATCCCAGGGGTTGAAATACATAGAACTATCGTTACCAGTGAAAGACCTGAAATAAACACTTTAGTTAAAAACTCTGATATTCACGGCTGGAGATAAGGCACCTGTCTTACACAACTTGGGGCCTATATGTTATAATAAACACGTTGTGTGATGTACGTGTCTAAGTCTGTGACAGATGTATGATCTTCAGGCTTGCTGATATTCTGACCATGTTAGATAAAAGTTGGAAACTTATTCTGACAATGTTTCGTTGAAAAATATGATATCCTGGCTTTTCAAATAGTTTTATGTTATTAGAAGGTTAGTTGGGGATAAAAGCATAAGTATACAGTAGTGTAAAAAGAAACGTTGATGGCACTAACTTATAAAATAAATAGTGTTTAATTTGTTCAGAATGTGACTGATATTGTAATACTATAGTATGATATGATTGATATTGTAATAATATAGTATGTAACATACCTGTTGTTGGGCCTATAAGGTGTAATATGTTTAGCTCTGGGATGTGCCTGATATTGTAATAAAGCTTCATATCTCACGGTATCGTGTTCATCATACATGGCTGTCTTTAACATCAGATTGGCCGCCTGTACAAATATAAATATAAATAACATTATCTGTTTATATTTCACGCTACGATCAACTACATTATATTAATTATTGCTCATTTAGGGGGTTGGGTGGTCGAATGGTCTAACGTGTGTGCTTTCGACCATAAGGTCTGTCATAGAGTCAAGTAGAATGCTTTCAAGTCTACACTTGTACACGACAAGGAGTATGGTCACCTGCCCTACCTTGTGGGTTTTGTCCGGGTCACCCCATACACGCAAACGGATTATCTAATTAAAATTGAAGAATACTTTAGTCCCGAAATTGGCGGGGAGGCGGCAGACCCGTCGAAAACCCATGCGGCTGGGCCCTGCTCCTCGTCTGACTCAATGCGAACCTTATAATCTAAGTGTAAACAGTTGATAGATTGAAACTTACATGATCATGATGATAGCCACGTAAAGCATGTACACCGGCTCGTTTGATCCATTGACAGTTGGTAGAATTGATGTGTGATACGATATATTCATATGATTGTTCCATTTTAGCGTTACCCAGGGCACTGAGTAGATTGACTCTCCAGATATCATCTCTTTCTATTTCTTCTTCTGTCAACACAGATCTTCTCACACGGAAGGCATGTGGATCTGGAAATAAACATATAAAATTAAAAACTAGTGTCATGCTACCGGCTGAAAATATCTTTGATCGTCTGTTTCACAAAATACTAAAATAAACAAAGGTGTCCTCAAGCAGAAAAAGACAAATTTTCCTCCCCTGTCCCTATCCCACGTCCTTGTAAGGGGGGGGGGGGCAAATGGGGTTTAACGGCCACTAACATATGGTTTAATCTTATTTCATGGGAGGAAACCAGAGAACCCGGAGAAAACCCACAAGGTTCGACAAGCGACACGGCTGTAACGTGCAATCGAAATCACGTCACTCGTCTCAATTACAGACCTTATGAAGCACACGTTAATAGATATTTATGCGGCTCCTGGGGGTTCTGGGGGTCTGGAGCGATATGCCAACTGCACACCCGCTCCTGGATATTCAAAAGGGTTAAAAATGTATGTTTGTGGCTAACTATTTAAATCTGTACCTACCATGATATCCCAGCATATTTTCAATCTTTGAAATGGCTTCTTTGGCTTCTTCATGGCGTCCTTCTTGATTCAGTTTACGAACAACCGAACCTATCGTTAGCAGTATACGATGATAAACTTCCCCTTCTTGTAAAATCTCCAGAGATTTCTCAGGCTCAAAACCAAGTTGAAATAATTTTGATAAAAATTTCTGAAATAATTAAAACAATCGATACTATTTTCCAATATCTAAATTTAAATGAGTATTATTTAACATAAAACTAGTGAAGCTACCATATTACAAATACATTAGGTCTTTGGTACCAATGCGGACAGATGGATTTTAATATTAGGTTATTGTGGACACAGCTTAAAGAAGATGGACCGTGGTGCGATTTGCAAAAACAAAAAATGTTTCAGTTCCCCAAAATGTCTGACATTTGCTAACTACATTTGTTTAAACCTAGACTTCTCCTTGGAGTATTCATCAGTAAATGTTTTCACACGGTTTCTTGCTGGCACAGCGATCCATAATATCGATTTTCTTTCCGTATTCCACTCACAAATGTTGAACCCTTGTCTATTTAAAAAGATCTGGAGGTGTTGATAAATCTCTAGATAAAAAGATGATCTGGTCACGGATGCTGTCTGTGGACTCTCAACCACCAAACACGGCATGTAAATACAGAGTCTTGTCACGGGATGTAAATACTAGCCCGTCACTAAACTTGGATACTAGACCATAAAAACACGTGGTTCTGAATTTGTATACGTGGTTTTGAAGCACGTGGTGTAGTACATCAACATACCTTATTAGGAACCTCATCCATGGATATGATATGAACCATGAGCCTCATGACGAGATCTTTATCAGGTTGTTCACTATTCAACACTTTCTCAATAAGAACATTCTGAGCTCTATCTGATCCAGTACCAGCTATAGCATCTAACATGTGGTTTCTATCTTTCTCATTTCTTATTGATCTGTAACAAATATTTATAAATATAACAAATATAAACACATACCAGTTATATTTACAGTTCTTCTTTGTCTTCATAAATAAATAGACATGTGAATCATATCAATGATGTTTTGTTAAAAATTTCAAAACTTATAAATTTGGAACCAAAGACTTTTGAACGGCACAACCAATTACTTTGGGTTTTCAAATGAGTCTTTGTCCCAAAGAAATAAGAAAGAACATTTTTACATGTGTTCACGAAGAACAGAATATCAAATTGAGGTGTTCTGACACACTGGCATATGTAATTTTTAATTACTGGGATTTTAATTACGGTTGTTATAAAGAGCTGGCAGTTCTGGCTATAAGAGTTAGAAAGTCGATAATATAAAGGGAGTTTGTTGAAAATTTCAAATTACTCCACTCTGAACCAAGATATTAGCGTTTGAATTTTAGGCCTACCCTCGATCACCATAACTAAAGTCGGTAAAGTGATCACGTCCGGTGATATTACTAACAGTAAAAGCTCAAATATTACCAGTGGTAGTCAATACATCCTTATATGGGTTTAAAATAAAAGAGCAATATCTAATGGACTGTGTGATGCGACTTACAGTGGATTTAGGTTCAGATAATGGTCAGTTAAATTTTCAAAATGGTCATCATCCAGCAATTCTAGACAGGTTATAAGTCGATGGAAACCATTGGTCATCTCTTGAGTAGCTGAAACATTCAACATTCACTTTATGTAAGGTTATCCAGTAGGATCTATTAGATACAATATTGTGTATTCGGTTATCCAGTGGGATCTATTAGGTATAGTAGTGTGGATTCGGTTATCCAGTAGGGTCTATTACGTACAGTAATTTGTACTCGCTTACGCAGTGGGATCTGTATTCTGTATTCGTTTACCAAGTAGGATATAATACGTACAGTATTTTATATTCGTTTATCCAGTTAAATATATTACGGAAAGGGCAGCAACGAGAACCGTCACGGTACTGGTTCGAATCCCAGCGTGGGTCGACAGACAAACAATGTCCACAGAAGTTCACTTTGAAAATATATCAGAATTATGCGGAAACACAGCTTTTCAGTTAAAATTGTCCTACTTCGCATGGGGGTTGGGTGGACGAATTGAGTCCAGTAGTGTGGTTCGTGACAAGGGGTAAGGTCGCCGGTCCAACATCGTGGGTTTTCTCCGGGTCCTCCGGTTTCCTCTCACTGCTATAGACCCCTACGCGCAAGCGAATTAATAAAATAAAATTGAACCATATGACCTAGTTGTGTCGAGTGGACGGTAAACCCCCATCTCTCTCTCTCTCTCTTTCTCTCTCTGATCGTCATTATATTAAGTATTGACCATTCGAGTAACAATTGTTATCGTTGAAGAAAATTTTTATTAATAAACTTTACCTTGCTTTTCCGGTTGATTTCTCATAATGGTCAAATTGCCTTTAATTTGTTCCAGAATAACTTTAGGTGTTTCACTTCTGATTGGATGTTGTTTTACCTGTAATAAAATCAACATTGGGTTCAGGTAAAAAAATCAGAATTAGGTTTGAACACAGCTTTTTTAAGACCATAAGGCACATCTAAACATTTAGGCACGATTGCGCATGTCTCGCTTTCCCATTCCCACCCTATGCTGGACTATCCTCTCAAACAGGACTATCTCTTCTGGTAAGACTTTCAGGAAGCACCTGTCTGTGATATCACGTCTGTGGAAGGGCAAGTTAAGCCCCACGGACGAAAAATGTATATTATTTAGCCAGAAATTAAGATTTATTAAATCCACATACCATATAGAACTATTAAACATCTCCTCGAGACATTAAAATTAGGAATCTTTAAACAGTATTATAGTAAAGAACATCTAATTGAATTCACTAAACGTGTAAATTTTATTATTTTTGATTATCCTTTTCATCTTTTATGTTAGATATGAATTGTTTATATTTATAGAGGGGTTAAATAGGCCTTTTCTACAACCCTTTCATTTATAAATAAAATATTCATAATAAGACGACTTTATAGATTTACTAGTTCTTGGTTTATTACATACAACGGTTCAATACTCTTACAGGTATCTGTAATAAACCAAGAAGTAGTAAATCCATAACGTTGTGTTATTATAAAGAGTATACCTCTATTTCTAAATGTCATTTAATGATATAGAATAAACTATTGTTTTATAAAAATTATTAAACAATTAGTTAATACACACCTTGATCCACTGGATACAATATTATATTTACCTTATCTATATGAATAGAATCTGACGTCACATCTATTTTACTACGGTCCGGTGTTGACGATAGTTGATGTTTAGAAATAAATTCAAGCTTTCCTTTACCAAACGCCGCCATTTCCGGATATTCTAAAGATAAACAAGTTTTATATTGATATATATGCATGTTTAAATATAGATTTAAAATAATATCATTTGAAATTCGTTCTTAGTAACTTAAAGCTAAAGACTGTTTAAATATCGATTCGATTTATCGGTCGAGTCCCTGTGTTATCGAGTCCCTGTGTTGTCGAGACGCTGTGTTTTGTTCATATTGAAATTCGTAGAAAAAAAAATTGTAAAATTAAATCTACCTGTTTCAGTGAAGTCGTTTACTGCTTGGCTCGGTCTCTGGCCTTCAAAGGCATTGTACCTAAAACATAATCAGTTAAGCCATTAAAACACGGGTTACTGGATCATATTAGTTAAAGGAGGTAAATCTCTAACTTATTTCAATCACTATTCATGTTGTTATCTTGTCGTGAGAATAACAGATACAAATATTCAATATTTAAGACATATAATGAACATTTTGAAATCACTACACGAGTCGTGTACTCTTACGTTTCTGGCGCCATTTGTAATGAACAAAGAAAGGCATATCCTACAAAACAATCCGGAAGTAAATAGTAATGGCTGATTAACAAACAACAAAATAACAATTAAAAAAAACTTTTAAACGACTATCGTTCAATTTGTACTGTTCACGTATTTTAATGAACATAATTGATTAGAAATTGCTTGAAAACTCTCTCTATATATACATTTATATTACATTAATATGTTCTTTTAGATCTCTCTCGTCTTTTTCAAGGTTCCAACAGAGTCACATACCCTTTGATATAGGTTTATCACAGGATCACAGGTTGTACATGTCACATACGACTTCCTTGAATATGATAGAGAGCAGGACCCAAAGGGGGGGTTGGGGCAGGGCCACATCCAGGAAGTCAATATTGAAGGGGCCCCTAAATCAGTTCTAAAACACCTTTTGTACCATAAATTCAAATGTCCTATGTTACGGTGGAATTTAACAAGGGGGACAAAATATTGGCAACCAGTGCACAGGCGTTTGAGTAGGTCCCCTTTTCACTGTTGCTGCAAGAGCTCCAGTGACATTTTCAGCTAGGGGTCCATGCAGGCGTCATCCGGCCCTGATAGACAGCCCCCTAGTGTTCTAATCTCAATGTCTCTGAACTCCGTATTACAATCAACCGACTGTAACTCTAGTACAATAGAGCTAGGTAATATAGTTGTAGCTTTAAATAAACCTACCCTGGCACATTCTGTCTCATTGCAGAGAAATGTTCATCAACATCGACTGTATGAATAGTTCCCAGATCAGTGTTAAAATATAAAGTCTGAAAATATATCATTTACATTTTATTATAGGTAAGTGATAAATACAGAGTCTGGAAATATATCATTTACATTTTATTATGAGTAAGTAATAAATACAGCGTCTGAAAATATATCATTTACATTTTATTATAGGTAAGTAATAAATACAGAGTCTGGAAATATATCATTTACATTTTATTAGAGTAAAGAATAAATAGAATACCTAATATCCATGTAGTTCTGATTAACAACTTAAATCCAATCGACATATTTTTTGACCGTTTCTGATATCTTTACCAAGGACGGTGGCTAGTCGTTTGGGTGGGACGATAAGTCCATCGTAGACGGGTCATACCCTTGGGGAACAGGGTTATCTCCTTTATGTTTTATCGAAATGAAATGGGGTTTAACGTCCTACTGTTCTGATCCTACTGGGCCAATCAAGACTGACAGACGTCATGCTGTGTGCTATGAGGGGAATATTTGCCCGGACAACTGCGCTACGTTCGTTTTCGTACACATCAATATGTACACGGGACCTCTGTTTTGTCGTCTCACCAAGTTGTATCACCAATATTAACGCCCATGTTTCAGCATCCACCAGGGTAATGGCGACTGGCACACAGCATGCAGTCAGCGATGAAGGAAATCTTTACCGGGCAACGGCATTTCCTACTGTTTATAAAATTATAAAATAAATAATGGTATTAAGATAGTGTTTATAGAATAATGGTAAAGATAATGTTTTCTTTTACCTTGGTATATTTTGATCGTGCGTGTTCCAGGGGATGATCGTGTCGTGTTTTTGTGAAAACTTTTCCTTCAGAATGAGGCTTAACTTTGTAGGTTGAATTGTGACGACCTAGAAGAAACAAGAAAAAAATAAATATTAAAATACTTATAAACATTTCTATCTTAGCCTAGAAGCTTCTAAACATGTGTTTTATTACAGATAAATTCTTGTTTAACAGGATTGTGTGATCGATGTGATTGAATTGTGTGATCGATGTGATTGGATGGTTTGTGTAATCGATGTGATTGGATTGTGTTGTTGATGTGATTGGATGGTTTGTGTGATTGACACTTACCTTCATGCCCGAGTTCCTGTACATGGTACTGCCAACCATCATCAGTTTTTTCCATAGTGGTCTGAAATATAAATACGTCATAATCATCTTTCATTTATATTACACAAGATTAACATTCAAATATACAGACTTAATCGTTCGATTAAATTGAAACGCAAATAAATAAAATCGTTCATTTATACGTATAACCATCTTTTATTTATATTTAGATGTTTTAAGCAAAAGTTAGTAGCCTAACGTGTGGCTCTTGCCGTGAGTTTATGCGTCTGATACCCAAATCCAGGTCTAGGTCCAATTCCAGACACCCCCCCCCCCTCAGGTCCAGACTATAAGTTAGTAGGTTCAGGTCCAAATCCCCCCCCTCCCCAGGTCCAGACTATAAGTGAATGACTAGTATTATAAAGTTTCAAATAAACAAATAAGCAAGATCATTTTTTTCTTTTTCAGAATGTTAGATACGAGACAATATTCTCTTACTGGAGAACGTCTCAAGATAATGATCTATGTAATGAAAGTACTCGAACTACTGATAAAATAAAGAATTGCTTGTCATTAAATATATGATAGCATTACCTGTCAGGTAAAAGTCACAAGATCATGGCCCATGAAAGAAAAAATACATGGACTTAACAGTTATAATAAAATCAAGAAATGTTTGTCATTACCTCGTCTTCATGGTGTAATCGAGCAGCAAACATGGCCGCCATTCCTTTCTTGACAACCACCATTTCATCATCCTCATCACTAGGGTAGAACACTTCCAATATTTCTCCATGACGATTTATCAAAAATGAAAACCTAAAATATAAATAGAATAATAATGATAATTCCCACGCCAATGACACATCATGTCTGCGGTCCTTTTTAGGAAGTCTATTGATAAGTGAAATAATTATTCTCCGACACTAATGATACTTACCATTTAGAGAAATTAACATCACTTCCTACCGTATCTGAAACAGTAAAGAAAAAAGAACAACGTAATCTTAATCCATGCTAAAATTAAGAAAACAACATCAAAGATTCGCCCTATTTTTTAAAAAGAGGTGAAGATTACAGATGGCGTTGACGTTTGACAATATCAGATTTATATTGTCTCCAGTAGACACAGAATGTTGACATATTGTCAATTGATCAAAGCGTTGTAAATACCGAATTCAACTTAAATAATAATAATAATAATATGTACATTTATATAGGGTGAGTATTCCATGTACTGAATCATGCTCGCGGCTCAAACAATTAAGTTGATTAATCCTAATAACAAGATGATTTGAAACAAGAAAACGTTTGAGATGATTTTAATGATTTCTGGTAGATTGTTCTACAGTTTAGAAGTATTCACTGAGAACGATCTGTATCCAAATGATTTTAGCTTCCACCTTTGGCAATACAACTGATGAAGTCTGTTTGACCGACGATCACGCGAGGGAACATGTATTTGTATAAGGTCAGATAACTATTTTGGAGCTAAGCCATTCATTCACACAATGATAATTATTTTTGAAACGATATTTATTTTAGATTTTCAATTTCGACAATCTGGACAACATATGTAAGTTACGCCGTCTGCCTACAATTAGCTCCTCTTGAGAACAGACAGACACGGAGCTAAATGACCGACATGAACTGACGATTTTAGTCGAAAACACTTTCAAGAATTTTGAGAAGTGTTTGTACTACTTCCATTTAATAAAATTGAAAATGTTTATTTAGTCTCTGTGTGTATGAAAGATGTAAAGCGGATGAGAATCGCGTTACAAAATCTTATACTAATTTGTTTGATATGGCGACCATTCAGGACAGAGATCTATTCTGAAAGTAACTAGATCTCTGTGTACAGAATGCATGGACAACTTACGTGGAGAAGATGTTTAATTTATGTGGAGAAGATGTTTAAAGACAACTTACGTGGAGAAGATGTTTAAAGGTAATTTACGTGGAGAAGATGTTTAAAGGTAACTTACGTGGAGAAGATGTTTAAAGGTAACTTACGTGGAGAAGATGTTTAAAGGTAACTTACGTGGAGAAGATGTTTAAAGGTAATTTACGTGGAGAAGATGTTTAAAGGTAACTTACGTGGAGAAGATGTTTAAAGGTAACTTACGTGGAGAAGATGTTTAAAGGTAACTTACGTGGAGAAGATGTTTAAAGGTAACTTACGCGGAGAAGATGTTTAAAGGTAACTTACGTGGAGAAGATGTTTAAAGGTAACTTACGCGGAGAAGATGTTTAAAGGTAACTTACGTGGAGAAGATGTTTAAAGATAATTTATGTGGAGAAGATGTTTAAAGACAACTTACGTGGAGAAGATGTTTAAAGGTAACTTACGTGGAGAAGATGTTTAAAGGTAACTTACGCGGAGAAGATGTTTAAAGGTAACTTACGTGGAGAAGATGTTTAAAGGTAACTTACGTGGAGAAGATGTTTAAAGGTAACTTACGTGGAGAAGGTGATTAAAGGTAACTTACGCGGAGAAGGTGATTAAAGGTAACTTACGTGGAGAAGGTGATTAAAGGTAACTTACGTGGAGAAGGTGATTTAAGGTAACTTACGCGGAGAAGATGTTTAAAGGTAACTTACGTGGAGAAGATGTTTAAAGGTAACTTACGTGGAGAAGGTGATTAAAGGTAACTTACGCGGAGAAGATGCCTGTGAAAAGGTAAATGTGTGAACTCGAATCAATATCTCTTGAAGGTCATCTTGTTCACGTACATTAATATACCCCACCTAGAAAATATAGATATATATTATATAGTATCATTCAAAATCCTAAATTCTGTATAGTTTCAACAAATAATATCTAAAACGTGCAAAAACAACGTAATTAATAGTAAGCGCACGAGGACCACACTACACACAAACAAAACCGATACGACAAACCCACGGACAGGACACAAACTTCACAGATATTGAAAGCGATCAAGTATGGAAGACCAAACAGCTCTTTAATTCTTAGTTCCCAATTCAAAGTCCTTAATTCTTATTTCTTCATTAGTTGTCGTATTTCGATATTTATATGTTAAATGTATCCTAAAATCAATATCTGTATCTTAAAATCAATATTTGTATCTAAAAACCAATATTTGTTTTACAAATGAGACATTTGTCATATCAGCTTTGTAACTTATATATTTGTTTAATTCAATTGCTGTTTAATATAAAAATACAATTTATTTTAGAAAATCAAAAATTGTATTTAAGTTTCAGCAGAATCATACAACAAAGAACAAATCTCGAACAACAAATTTCCAAATACTAATCTTGAAAAACATTTGTCAAAAACCATTTCTCCAAAACATCTAACTTGAACATTATGACGGCATGGGACACTAGTTTAAGTGTACATTTAAAATACAAATGTCGAAATACGATAACAAATGAAAAGATAAGAATGAAGGATTGTGAATTAAGAACTAAGAATTAAAAACCCTGAATAAAGAGCTGTTTGGTCTTCCATATTTAACAACAGAAATATTTCAAGTGATTGGATCCGGTTGTTCCGGGCTATTTATGTTATTGATGTAATGTCTGCCAAATATGTTCTCTTATACAACGATTTAACATTCTTTAAATTCTTAATATGTACTCTTACACAACGCTGTAACTTTCTTAATATGTACTCTTATACAACGCTGTAACTTTCTTAATATGTACTCTTATACAACGATGTAACTTTCTTTAATAAGACCTATTCTATTGGACATGACACAATATCAGGTTCAAACGAACGGTTTGAGGTAGCGGGTGGGGTCGTCAATGTTATTTTGCGCTGTTTTTCATAGATGAAACCATTGGGATAACATGAGAACGATTAAAGAGCTGAATCTGTCTATTGCAGGTGTTTTACTGGCTTCAAATGTTATATAAATTATTAATTAAACATCTGTCGATATGATCGACTCTCTATGTCATCGGATGGTCGAGATATTAAATGAATTAGAACAACCCCGCCATTTAATAATTTAACGGTAAAATGGATCATAGAGACTTTCTTTATTATCATAGCAATGATACTCGATAATCGAAATTATCTACGCTACATCTTGCCAAAACTTCAAACACTTATAACTCTCTCGTACACATATTGACGTGCACGCAAGGGGACCCTTGACAGTTGGGATTAGATATAAGAATAGGTCGTAGTGCCGCTGTCCGGGCACAATTTGCCTCAATGGATCATCCCGGGTAGAGCGGAAAAGTGGGATGTTAAGCCCATTTCATAAGGCCTGTCATTGAATCAAGTGGCGTGGGTTCGATTCCCAGGTTGTACGTGACAAGGACTAGGGTGACCTGACCATCGTCGTGGGTTTGCGCGGTGTCCTCAGGTTTCCTACCACTGCGAAAAAAAACTACTACGCGCATGCGAATTTTTGAAATAACATTGAACCATACGTTAGTCCCAAAAAGACCTAGTTTGTGTCGAGTGGACGTTAAGTCCCATCTCTCTCTCTCTCTCTCTCTCTCTCTCTCTCTCTCTCCCATCTCTCTCTCTCTCTCTCTCTCTCTTTATCTCTTTCTTGTTAAACAGGACAATATGCATCAGAGGGTGTGTTATCACAGTGTCTAGTTTAAACAATATAATATATTCTTTTAACATCCTTCTAGACCGACCTTGTCACATATCCTAATACATATATACATGAAATTTAACTTAAAATACATCTCCATTACACTTGATGTCAAGGAGTTTTATACATAGCGTATAGTTTATTATTTACATTTGATATCAGGGAGATTTATACAGTATTATATTATATGGTGCACAGTTCATTATTTAATATCACGATTCATTTTAACACCTTTCAATACATACATTTAAAACAATGATTTTTTGATGTTTTTTTTTCTTAGAAAACGCGAGATGTTTGGGTTTATTTTATTTTTAAATTCCGGCTTCTATTTTATGTTTGAGCATGTTAAACCAGGCGTAACTACCTTCAACAGGACTAGGCCTCTTTACTGGTCTATTTATTTATATAGATAAATATTATATAATTGCAGCGAAAAAAAGATAAATAAAAATTGGCATTGAAATACGCTTTACATTATTTACTGACGTGGTATTACTTAATGACGTGGTAGATGTGGTACTATTCAATGACATGATACTATTTAATGACGTAGTACTACTTAATGACGTAGGAGACGTGGCACTATTCAATGACATGGTAGTACTCAATGACGTGATATTATATTATGACGTGGTACTATGTTAATATAGTTTAAACAATGCTTTATGCTATCAATGTGAAAAGATTCAATTTTGTTATTTGTGAAATAAAACTGACAGATAAGACGTAATTTTATTGCTCACAGAACAATTTTAGAAAAAAAAAAGATGATGTATGCACTATTAAAAATTTAGCATAATTTATCATCATGAACGGTGTAAAAACCAATGACTAAAATCACTGAAATTTGAATTAAAATATTTTCATTGACTGATAGTCGTTAGGCCGCTTTCTTAGAATATTTTAAATTAAGTTTAGAATTCACAGAAATGTAGGGTGTAAAAATGTGTTGTACATGAATAGAGACACTGGCTATTGATTGCATAACGTACAGAAATCACCGTGTTATGTACGGTATAAAAACCAAGTCACCTACACGATATATTCACGGTTCAGATATTATCAAATATACATGACGTATATATATACTTATACAAAATTTACTGAACCGTGAAAAACTTTACACTTACATATCACTCTTCGTTCGTTCAGGATTATAATTAAGTGTACTTTAAAAGTCCAGTTGGAGTGTACAATATTGTACGAAACACAGTCATGAATATTAACGGTTGAATGAGTCGATAACAACTTTATTCTGCCCCTCGCGCAGTGCTGAAATACCATACGCGTCACGTATTGAACTGGTTTATTTCAAGCGGACAATGCCCCCCTCCCTCCTCTCTGACAATGTTGGTTTTATAGGTTTTTTGGAATCTGCCTTGTCCTGGTCACCACCTCATCTCACCCCTACAACTGTCGCAATCACCTTAATCTCAATCGTTAACCCGAAAAGCACCAAAGCGTGATAATTGATTAGTAGATAATGAACGACAATATAAAGCCGGATATATTCAACCTAAATAGGGTTAATTCGTCAATCTTATAGAAATTATATAGATAGACGTTCCCGTACTCTCTGACTTTAAACTTCTCTATATCTGCTAACTCCGATCAGAGAGAGAGAGAGAGAGAGAGAGAGAGAGGGAGAGAGAGAGAGATGGGGTTTAACGTCCACTCGACGCAAACTAGGTCATTTCGGGACTAACACATGGTTCAATTTTATTTCAATAATTCCCTTGCTCGTCGGGGTCTTTAGCAGTGGGAGGAAACCGGAGGAACCGGAGAAAACCCATGAGGTTGGATAAAAACTCCGATCATATTTTATTTCTCCTTTATTCAATGAAATAACATCGTGTGGGTCTCACTCCTCCATTCTGATTCTATACATGTATGCTCCTAAATGAGCAGAAATACTGTCTCAAGAGTTTCTGATTTTATCAAATTCTCGGTTTCTACCCCAGACCCAACGCCACACTTGACGTTGTTTCTACCCCAGACCTAACGCAACACGTGACGCTGTTTCTACCCCAGACCCAACGCCACACTTGACGTTGTTTCTACCCCAGACCTAACGCCACACTTGACGCTGTTACCACCTCAGACCCCCTCCAGAACACGCCCCTTGTATATTAGCTTTATTGAATATTATAACACCATAACCCCGTATTATTCTACATGATTTATGTATCTATATCAATTGTTGAATGTTTTGATTCCTTTAGACCCACATGGCAACATCAAACAAAACATCCGAGTATTTGATATTTATTTATGTACAGGTACACAATATAAATATGTGGTCTTTACCTGACTGATATTTATTTATGTACAGGTACACAATATAAATATGTGGTCTTTACCACGCTGATATAATACGATATTATATCGCCTTATAATAAACTATTATATAAAAAAGGTCGAGTTGGTCCTATGTAGACAAATATACTCTTCATTTCGTTAGAAAAATAAGATATTGTAGAAGGGTTCAGTAGGTTTAATGTCTTTTTATAAACATGTTGAAATATTTAACAGACAATGGTTAAACGATCTATTTATTTATACCTTATGGGGTTGGCTGGTCTAGTTGTCATTCAGTCAAGTGGCGTGGTTTCCATTTTCCGTGTAAACGTGACAAGGAGTAGGGTCGTCTGTCTAACTTCATGAGTTTTCCCGGTTTCTCCGGTTTCCCCCCACTGCTAAAGAAGCCAACCAGCATAGCGAGTTATTGAAATAAAATTGCAGCATGTTAGTCCCGAAATGACCTAGTTTGTTTCGAGTGGACGTTAAACCCCATCTCTCTCTCAGTGGATCAGTGCGTAAGACGTGCCCGCTCCCGGTGTTTGCCAAGAAAGTTAATCAAATTTTCTGCCGTGTTGCCCTTGTCACTTGACCTGGCAAGCGAGAACAGGTAGTCGTTCGGATGGGACGAAAAATCGAAGCCTCGTGTACACACTAGGTGCTCGTAAAAGATCTCCTGTTAGTTGGAATTCAGTATAAGAGTAGGTCGTTAGCATGCTATATGAACAGTAGGACGTTAAACACCATAAACTCAGTCGGGGCTGAACAGTAGGACGCCCAACTCTATTTCATTCCATTCACCGACTGCTTTCATTATGTTTTGAGAAAATGATCACATGATATCACAAACAAAATAATCTATCAAATTTAAAAAAAGAAAAGAAAAATATCTATCAATAAAGTAAAAACCCTATTAACAAATTCCCAATCATCGATATCGAAGGTAAAAAGCTTTTATTTTTAATTGAAAATAAGGCGTGTTGTGTTTATTTCTCACAAATATATCAGATACGCAATATTTTAATGGGAATCCCGACAAACACCAGGTACAGCAGGACTCTAGTATATATACCACGGTTAAACTGTTCTTTTGTTAAACGTAAAACATAACAGTACATCAGGCTCTTATATATCAAGTTTTATCTATTCAGCCATATAAAAAACCTGTTTAATCTTTAATGTCCTCTAGACAAATATATGGCATAATATTTTACTAGACTTATTTCATGTATGATTTATTTTGATTTACTGTGTGAGATTAGCAATGAGTTTATACATTGTAACTAGAATAAAAAAAAACCCACCTATCTAGTCGTTTTGATGACTGCAAATTTAAACTTGTAGAAAGTATTAAATAATATTACATTTTGAATGTTAAATTGTGTTTATAGTTAAATGATGTTAAAACGGAATTAATTTTTGATTGGATCTAAGAATGATTTAAAGGATGTTTCGTTATTAATATTATTGTTATTGATAATTCTGAAATCTAGCTTGTTGTGTTTGTAAGTGATGTTGGTAATTATTTTGATAGTAATATATTTATGATAATACTAGTCTATCTGTAAAAAAGTGTTATTTTATTAAAATAGTTAAGTAGTCATCCTGTCTATTGCGGCTACCAAAACACCTGAGCACCCCAAGACTTAATAATAGTTATTCACTTTTAACTCGATTACTGCGAGTCGTTATTACTTTCTTACACGAAAACAAAACGTCTAAAATGAAATTACGGACGAATTTGTGATTGTTGTTGGAAAAGTAGGGATACGAAACCTCTTCTGATTTGTGAGGTTCACATAGCTAACATAAAGTATGGATACGATACACCTTCTCAGGTATACACACAGGTATACACACCTTGTCGTGGGTAACAGGGTATTGTTATGTAAAGTATACACAGAACTTACTTTTTACTTTATTTACCGTTGATTAAATACATACATTGTTACGAAATAAGAATTCAAAAACAAGCCAAAGACATATATTATTTTGTGGTTTGTTCTCACTTTCCCAGCAGATTAACCCTACTAATTAAGCGGATTAGGGATTAGCTATAGATTAGTGAGTTATACTCTGTTTTAACTATTGCATGAACAGTTCAATTTAACCTATGACATGTGTGAACTATAAATCACTGTCTGATTGTTCGTCCATATGTCAGTTTAATTTTATACTTAATTACGATGAACACTGTTTGTGATAAAAGTTTATTAAATAGTTAAAAGTTCAAAGTGTATATCATTCCAAAATGGCTAATGCACAGGTAAACGTTAGGTTCATTCCAAACTCGAGCGGTACTCGAAGCCTAGTTTATGATAATTATAAGTTTAGTGTTAAGACAAGAAGAGGAGCCCCCATTAACTGGAGGTGTACTGTTCGTGAATGCCCTGCTACTTGCAATACCAGGGATGACCTGGTTACTACTACAGACACATCCATAATCATCAAGCTGATCCAACCAAATTAAAAGTTGACATGTTTTTATCAGCAATGAAAGAATCGGTTAAAGCAGATTCTAAGCCAATTTCAGCAGTTTACCAAGAAGACTTTATATGAATACGGAAATTTGATATCACATTTAGTCGAATTTTAAATATACATGTACAATATTAAATTTGTTAATAAAATAACTTGTATGTAAAGTAGTTAATATTGATATGAAAAATATATATGTACATGCTAAATTTGTTAATAAAATAACTTTTATATAAAGTGGTTAATATTGATATGAAAAAGACTATAGTTTTAACACCATTGTTACCCTAATTAGTACTGGTCCAATGATTTTACCTGGAAAACAATAGCTGCTGGGAAAGTGAGAACACCCCTATTTCGTCTCCTTATTAATAAATATACTACAGAATACAATTACAATATGTACATTTCATAAATACATTTAGCAGTAAGCTATTTTATATTTTGCTATTAATCGTACATGTATGTAAAGTTAATAGTTTGTGTCACTTGTTTCGTATGATGTTTATTTACTGACCTACTAGTAAACATCTGTTTATATTGTAAATTGATTGTAAATATACTGGTTACATATATTTACTTATTGACTAATGTTTAAACTCTAAATAAATGTTCCAAACATTGTTTACATGGAGTAAATATTAACTAATTTACGACATTGTGTTTAAAACACGGTGTATCAGATGTTTTCAACATACAACTATAACAACAGAGTTCAAATAAACTACACATAATAAACTTATATTATCACTTGTACATTGTTTATAAAATGTAAATACATGTATCTATATCGGACACGGATATTCCCCAATCCCTATTCAGATACAACATTGAAAAAAAAAATTGGTTAAAACCCCCAATAAACTATACTACCGTTGTTCAATTATGGGAGGATCACGGTAGCTAAGTGGGTAAGACACTGGCTCGCTAGCCTGTAGGTCGAGTGTTCGATCATTGTATTGATCGAAAAAGTACATCGGGATTTTCCAACGTGGTTTCCCCTTGTCAGTGATGCAGGATGGAGGGCCTGGCAAGGACAGCTCTCTAGTCGTTCGGATGGGACGAAAAACTGAGGTCGTATGTACATGTTGGCGAGCACATAAAATATCCCTTTGCAGTTGGAATTCTATATAAGAGTAGGCCGTAGCGCCGCTTCCCGGGCAAAATTTCCCTCATAGCACATTGTATGGCGTATGCCCGTCTTCATTAGCCCAGTATAGGAGCAGAACAATAATGAGCTTATTGTGGACTTATTGTGTAGAATCTAAATCTAAATGATGGTATTTAGAAATTGAATCGATAACCTAATAATGGAGGGAGCATGCCCTGCCTTGTGCCGTGACTGAAAATCACACAGAAACTAAAAATCAACTTAAACGATACGTACTCATATCATTTACAGACATGTTCAACTTTTCAATAATGTCCAGAGATTAAATTCTAATGAAATGGGGTTTCACGTCCTACTGGCGTACGCCATGCACTGTGCTATGAGGCACAATATCGAATTCCATGGATCAAGGGTTCTTGCACTTGTACGCCAACGTGTACACGGGACCTCGGATTTTCGTCTGATCCGAAGGAATAAGCACTGTTCCTTGTTAGGCCCTGCACCCCACAAAGCTGACAAGAGGAAACCATGCCGGTATATCCCGGAGAACTTTCTGGGCCAACACCGAGGTCGAATCCCAAATCTCCTGGCTATGAGCCAGCGACTTACTCACTGAGCCACCGAGATTCAACAGAAGGGTGCATAAAGCTGCTTTCTTGATTTAAAAAGTGAACATAGCAAATAATTCGGAGGATTTTATTGGGTGACTACGTAAATGAAGAATGCAGTGTCTAATCCTTCGAATGGGCCGAAAAACCGAGGTTACGTGTATACCTTGTACACCAGGTTTGTCATTGACATTAAATGATCACCTGTGCACGTGCTAAAACAACACATTACAGGTTGATCAGTAACTTGAACACCCGAGTCAGAACAAAGGGTTTTAAACAGGTTTGCGTAGAAGAGTGAATTCCGTTTAAGAATTTGACAAAATGAAAAGAAAACTTACTTTTGCTTTAAGATGAAATTCACCAATATTTTTAACTGAAGATGTTGCGTCGAGCTTGTATTCATATTCATATCCGGGATGAAAATTGATAAAATTCCCTCGAATTGATCCCAGTAACCCTATTAAAACAGTCACATAAAGGGGTCCCCAAGCCCCTAAAATGGGGGTAGTCATCTTCACTGTTTAAAAAGTGTCGAAATCGAAACTATCGTTGTTTTAGTTATTATAACACATTCTATATATAAGATTTAATATCACCGTGTTGTTCTTCTCGTGTTTACCGCTTTAATGTGTCCTGTTTACTAAGCTTAATTTCTAAGAATAGAGCGAATGGATTGATCACGTGACGTAGGTATATTTAAAGTCACGGCTGGGTAGTTTTATATCCGTGTTGACACTCGATTATCCAGACAATTAGTCGCTATATGTGTATCATGTTTTTGTGTCTTGCATATCGAGGGCTATCTTGGGAGTGCGTGATCGTCATTGTGTTTGTACGTATTTTATTTATGTGTGGACGAATATAGGTTAAGAATGTCTTCGTCACCCTGCCCAAAGGACTTTTGTTTGCCATTTAAAGCGATTGTTCTTTATTTTACCCTTTAGTATGTTTGTATGTGTGATTTGTGTAGGGAGTCACGGTGGCTAAGTGGGGAAGTCTTTGTCTCGTTAACCTGGAGGGTCATGTGTTCGATCCCTGCATTAACTGAGAAAGTTTATCGTCAGTGGTGCAGGACGGAGGGCCTGACAAGAGACAACGTATGTCCAGTGGTAGCAGAACAATCGGACGTTAAACCCCATTTAATTTAATTTGATCTTATATATGTTGAAAACCGATCGTCATGGTTACCATCCTTAAACTTTAGTTTGTTATTTAATAATAATATAAATAATCTGTAATTGTTTCAAGGCCATAGTCCAAGGAACATACATTTACAATGATTTAAATCTTAAAAATATAATTACTGTCTTTATAATATAATTAATCCAGATTAATATAAATACTATTTACATTTTATAATAATAAATACCTATATTTCAAACAATGGCATATATATTGGGCTAGATTTTCAATATTTAACATGATATTCATAAAGACATTATAACATTATAAGGACATATGTACTTGTTTCGATATTCTTCAAAACATGGACAAGTAATATTGAAATGGAATTGATCATCAATTTCCTTTAAATGGCTAACAGAGCAGATACGGTTACAATATTCTTGATCTATCCATTTTCTTTTTAAGTACATAAGTTAGTTCCGCCAGATCTAAATCTACTCATAGTCTTTTTAATAGTTTATCTTTCATGTTGTAATTCAGTTTTATATAAATATACAGTATTCAATTAATAATGTACTATCTATCACATCAAAATACCACCATAGCAAGCAACAGTATTCAATATTTATCTATCAGGTCAGAATACCACCATAGCAAGCAACAGGTTTGGATTCTATGTTTAAATAAAGGAATAACGTTTTAGAAGTTCCAGGCATAGATAGCCCAAACTGTGTGTAAATAGGAGATATTTGATTTGTGTATATGTGTTCGTCCAGACTAGTAAGTATACTATATACATGGCGAGTTTATTATCGTCTATATGTAATAATTAAAGCCAATATTTTATACCGTTTACACTGGATATAATGGGTATTGTCCAATATCGCCTAAAATAGCACAGACACTTAAATGTTTACAGAAACCGGAGCACATACTTAAAACTCATGATTTCATAATTTGTGGGGAATACGTACTGCCATGCACATAATTTTAAAATGATATACGTCGGCCAATAAAAATAAGTTGAATATGTCCCAGTGATTGATGTCATAATGTTGTTAACGGGATCAAGGAGATCACGACACATTTACATAAACAGAAAATATATCTTTTAGAGTCCTCTCTTTAACATCATATTTCGGTTATACGGTGGTTGGTGGTTACTTTTGCCGTGCTACGCTTCTTCGATTTCAAACTGTCAAGGGTTTTTTAACGTGCACGCCAATGACAACATAGGTGAACGTTGCCATTTCGTTAAACTTATAAGACTTCCATATAGTCATTTGCTTTTCTACGTGTAGGCCTACATGGAGGAATTTTCCGCCATCTCTTCTACAAATTCTACCCGCCGAGCTTTTTTTAAAAATAAGGAATGTCTATATATATACATGGCTGAACCACGTGTGTTGTCCTATCCGTATGGTCCTGTGTTCAATCCCTGCATTGAATGAAAAACTTCATCTGGGTTTTCCGGTGTGGTTCCCCGTTGTCAGTGATGCAGGACGGAGGGCATGGCAAGGGACAACGTATAACCATTCTGACTGGATGAAAAACCGAGATCTCGTAAACACATTGGTATGCACGTAAAAGATCCCTTGACATTTGGAATTCGAAATAAGAGTAGGCCGTATTGACGATGGCTGGGCAAAATTGACCTCATAGAACATTGTATGGCGTACGCCCGTCATTAGCCTAGTCGGAGCAGAACCGTTAAACCCAATTTAATTTGATTTAATAATTTGATTTAATAATTTAATTTAATTTAATTTAATTTAATAATTTAATAATTTAATAATTTAATTTAATACTTTAATTTAATAATTTAATTTAATTTAATTTAATTTAATTTAATAATTTAATTTAATTTAATTTAATTTAATTTAATTTAATTTAATTTAATTTAATTTAATTTAATTTAATTTAATAATTTAATTTAATTTAATAATTTAATTTAATTTAATTTAATTTAATTTAATTTAATTTAATTTAATTTAATTTTTAATTTAATTTAATTTAATTAATTTAATTTAATAATTACGAAGTACGGTTTACAGTTTCATTGCTGGCCCAACGACTGCCAACAGAATATCGTGTTAAATGATAGTCTGTGCCAAGGGAGACATGACAGTCGAGTGATTGGTGTCTGGGTGCTCAACTAATATAACCTAATCCAGTTCCTGTATGATAGTCTGTGCCAAGGGAGACATGACAGCCGAGTGATTGGTGTCTAGGTGCGCAACTACTATAACCCAATCCAGTTCCTGTATGCACTTTCAAAACTACAGGTTAAAGTAAAGAAGCATAATTTGTATTTTGTTGGAAATACCTCACTTTTCACGACTTAAACATACATTATGCAAGAGCTAAATCTGCCTATTTCAGGTCTTTCTTTAGGCCTGAAATGTTATCTAAATTAGGCTATTAATTAGACATTAATTAACCTATCCAGGCCATAATCAACTTTAGATGGTATCGCTAGCCTGCGATCTTTAGTGGATTGTAAGCCGATTTACTGCATAACTTCCCTTCTCGATTAAACGATTAAATGGATAATCGAGACTATGCTGTTTATCGTACTGACTTTAGTAATGATGACCGAGGCTTATGGGAATTTCAGTCGCTTAGTTCTCGGTTCATAGTGGATCAAGTTTTAACTATTATAGTGAAAACTGCCAGCTCTTTATCGAATGTATGTTGAATACACGTTAATATGTACTCGGATTTATTATTTAACATTTAATTAAGGAAACAAAATTAAAATACTAACGCTAGATAATCTTCCTGAATTGGAGCCAATCAGGTTTAAAACAGACCCAACAATTTGACTAACGGCAAATAAAAATGACGGCCCTCTTATTACATATGGAGCAGCATGGACGGACGGAAATTTGAATTCATCCTGTCTGTGTAAATACTGAACGGAACTGAACCATTTTTTAACAGAGATTAAATTTTCACAATATTGTAGTTTGCAAGGGATTATATAGCGCTAAAATAACGCATATAGTCTTCTATAATGAATACTTCGGGATACGTGTAAGACTTTGGCTAGCTAAGCTGGAGATGCCGTGTTCGACCGCGGTGTTGGCAGAGAAAGTTCAGACTTGTCCGGTGTGACTCCCAACCCCCTTGTCAACTTTCTCAACATTGTAGTTTTCTTAAAACAACGCATACAGTCTTTATATTATTTCCAATTTATTTATCACAGTTAACAAGCAGCAATCAACAATAAAACACCATAAACCGTTGGATAATTAATACTTATATATGCTTGCTATATTAAACCATTAAAAACGTCATACTTTTATTAAATTATTTTTAGCCATTATAATTTCCCATTCTTTGCTCCGTCTTTATTAATCCAATCGTAGCAGAACAGTAGGACGTTAAACCCTACTTCATCTTATTTCCATTGGTTGCTTTATAAACGTCTCTAGAAATACACATGTAAGTAACTTGTATTTTATATAATTATGTCATGTGTTATTATTAAAGGGTGTATTACCCGATTCTTTGGAACCTTAAAATTGACGAAAATCCGTCTAAAAGCTCACATTAAAGATACATTATGTAAGATTTAGAAAAGGAAGTGACCATTCTTGCTATAAAGGCTCAAAAATAGAATAATATAAAATGAAAATATTGAAAATTTCATTCAAATAACTTCATTCTGAGCCAGTGTTTGTTGTTTAGACAAGATGTGTGCATTGTGGTAACCAGCTTTCCCATTTAAATTTTTAAATGGCGAACCGTTCTAATCTCGAGGTATCCAATGCCATCGGGAGTTGATTATGGTCTGGATAAGTTAATTAATGTCTAATTAATAATTTAGATAACATTTCAGGCCTAAAGAAGGACCTGCAATAGGCAGATTCAGCTCTTGCATACTGTATGTTTAATGCCATATGATTGTACATAAAGGGATTTATATTCAGTTTTCAAAAAATATATTGTAATTTCTAATCAATTATTTTCAGTGAAATACGTGAACAGTCCAAATTGAACGCCCGCTAAGTCCATTCTAGGGTTTGTTTTCTTTGTTTATTACAAATGGCACCCAAAACCATTGAATGCATGATTCGTGTACTGATTTTAAAATGTTCATTGTCTCTTAAATACTGGATATTAGGATCCCATATATTCACGGCAAGATAACAACATCTATATTGATTAAAATTGATCAATATTGAATTCTAATTCATGTTTTTAATTTGCAATATTATGATAATATCGAGTTAGAGGCCTAGATCCTTTAACATATGTTTGTAAGGTGATTATAATTTTATAGAAATCGTCGATCCATTTTCTTCATTCAAGTCCGATTTATCAAAGGCCTTATTATCATATAAAACTATGTCTTTCTGTAAATATTCTTCAACTTTCTTGATTGGGTCCTGTATTTCGACCTCCACGGGTTCAGCAGCCCATGGTTCTAAATCTGTCCGCGCGAAAAGTCCAAAAACAGTCGCTCCCAGCAGACACACTCCACCACATACATAAAGCACATTCCGCCATTCTTCTTGGGTTTTCTGAAATGACAATAATGGCCGTCGTGAAAATGTATAAGATTGAAACAGAAATAAAATAAAATAGTGAATAACGCCCACTTTTGGTTTGTTTCAAACGCACTGGAATGGGGGTATGAAACTACCTTGTTATTGAAATGAGGGTTCAGCCACTTTTTATTTATGGATAGAATCGACGGTCTTGTATGTTACTCGCGGGTTTTAATTATTTATGGATCTAATATTAGGATCTGGTATTAGGATCTGGTATTAGGGGTATTAGGATCTGGTATTAGGGGTATTAGGATCTAGTATTAGGATCTGGTATTAGGATCTAGTATTAGGATCTGGTATTAGGGGTATTAGGATCTAGTATTAGGGGTATTAGGATCTAGTATTAGGATCTGGTATTAGGGGTATTAGGATCTAGTATTAGGATCTGGTATTAGGATCTAGTATTAGGATCTGGTATTAGGGGTATTAGGATCTAGTATTAGGATCTGGTATTAGGGGTATTAGGATCTAGTATTAGGATCTAGTATTAGTATTAGGATCTAGTATTAGGATCTGGTATTAGGGGTATTAGGATCTGGTATTAGGGGTATTAGGATCTAGTATTAGGATCTGGTATTAGGGGTATTGGGATCTGGTATTAGGATCTGGTATTAGGATCTGGTATTAGGACCGACGGTATTGCACGTTATTCTCTGTGTTTTAATATTGGCTAGGGTTAGGGTTAGGGTGAGTCCCGAGAAAATTCCCCAAGAATTTCCAGCGTGGTTCGCTGACGTCAGGACGGAGGGCCTGGCAAAGGAACAGTACCAAGTAGTTCGGACGGAAAGAAGATCGAGTTCATGTATACATTAGCGTGTACGTAAGAGAGCCATTGATAGATGGGTTCTGGAATAAGAATAGGCCGTAGTGACGATGTCCGAGAAACATTCCCCCATAGGACACTGTAGGAGGCATACTAAACTTAGGCTGCCGTTTATAGTTAGCGCCGCTTGAGAACAGACACTAGGCTAGTTGACCGACACTTTAAGTCCTAAATCGATGATTTTAGTCGAATGAGAATTTTGTTAAGTTTTTATTCTGCTTCCATTTAATGTAATTGAACGGGTTTATTTAGTCTTTGTTTGTATGCCGGATGTGAAACATAGTAGAAGTGCATTACTAAGTTTTGGATATGGCGGTCATTTAGGACAGAGTTCTAATCTTGAAGTATGAAGTAGATGGGTCTTTGTGCGCAGAATGTTTAGGACGTAAACACACATTTCATTGTATTTAAGTTCGTATTGCGTGGGGATCACGTGGCTAAGTGGGTAAGACGCTGGCTCGCTAGCCTGGGGGTCGGGTGTTCGATCCCTGTATTGGCCGAGAAAGTTCATCCAGATTTTCCGGCGTGGTTCCCCCTAGTCAGTGATGCAGGACGGAGGGTCTGACAAGGACAGCTGTCTAGTCCTTCGGATGAGACGACAAACCGAGTTCCCGTGTATACATTGGAATGCACGAAAAAGATCCCTTGGCAATTGGAATTCTATATAAGAGTAGGCGATAGTGTCGCTGCCCGGGCAAAATTTCCCTCATAGCACACTGTATGGCGTATACCCGTCTTCATTAGCCCAGCATAGGAGCAGAACAGTAGGACGTTAAACCCATTTCATTTCATTTCGTATTGCGTATGCCCGTCTTCATTATCCCAGTCGGTGCAGAACAGTGGGAGGACGGTAAACCCCAGTTCATTTTGCTTGTATTTTATACCCTTGTACGCATTTACGGGTAGGCCCTATTGTGTCTTGAAGGAAATGAGGTTTAACGTCCCAGTGTTCTGCACCGACTGGGCTAATGAAGACAGTTATATCGAAGGAGAAACCCGCACTCTACCTACTGGGAATAGCGCTGTGAGGTTGAGAGGAAGCGTTCACCAGAACACACGAACCTCATCCTTGTAAAAATCAAGGGCTGGAACGCGAAGAGGAATAAACAGTAAAGGGTATCTTCCGGACAAAATTCCCGTAACTAGCGGTACCACGTAACCATAGTAACACAATCCCAATTTGTTTATTTTCTCTATTTAATAAATGTAAGTAATAGACTGATATATAATACATACATTTGGCGTCAAGGCCCCGACCACTAATGGCGCCACCATACCTGGTACAGAGGCTATTGCATTGTTGATACCAAATAATACACCAGCATACCTAGAAATAAAAGTAATATTTAGAATTCATATCTACAACTCAATACAGGGGGGTTGGATGGCTGAATGGTTAGAGTGCGCGCGCTGTATCATAAAGTCTGTCAGTGAGTCAACTGGCGTGGTTTCGAATCCCCGGTTGTACGTGACAAGGAGTAGGGTCGCCTGTCCAACCTCGTGGGTTTTCTCCGGGTCCTCCGGTTTCCTCCCACTGCTAAAACCCCTACGCGCAAGCGAATTATTGAAATAAAATTAAACCATATGTTAGTCCCGAAATGACCTAGTTTGTGTCGAGTGGACGTTAAACCCCATTTCTCTCTCTCTCACAACTCGATACAATCTGATCAAAATACAGATCTAGTGTCATTTTGATTAACCAATCTGTGTTCATGTTTCTAGTGGGTCCGTGCACCTCACACCAAACACTCGCCGTAACAAACCGTTTCATTGGCTAATCCCCCACATCATCCAGACTTTGGGGTATAAAAAACGAAACGAAATAGGATCTGTGTTTTAATCAGATTGCAACTCATGTTACATTAATATCAGCTTTTAGAACCATTTTCGTCTCTTTTAAGTTTCGAATGTATAGAGTTATACGCCCTTTAATTCTATAAAATAGTTGACCAGCGTACTGGTTGTTCGAAGTTTAGCCTCGCTTCACCATTTTTAGATCAAATCATTAAATGGCTGAACCGTTCTAATCTACCTAACATCGGTCCTATCCAATGGCACCGAGAGTTGATTATGGTCTTGTCATGTTAATAAATATGTAATTAATAGTATATATCACATTTCAGGTCTAAATAAAGACATGCAATAGGCAGATTTAGCTATTGCATAATGCATGTTTGGCGATGACATGTACTAGCGATGACATCGAGTGTTGATTATGGTCTGGATAAGTTAATTAATGTCTAATTAATAATTTAGATAATAATTCAGACCTAAAGAAAGACCAGATTTAGCTCTTGAATAATGCCCAATTAAGTATATAAAATAATTGACTGTTACCACACCTCGGAGCGAAATCAACCTGATTAACCATGTAGCCAGCAAAACACATCCCTTCAAACGTAACAGCAAGAGTCAACAATGCTACGCCAATCATCTTATGTTCACAGGAAACAAACCCTGTAGCTACTAGACATCCTCCAGCACCAACAAACGCTAAAATAATTCAAGAAAATTACATCTTAGTGTCGAGATTGTGGATTCGGGTGGACAATTTCGAAGCTAGAACCCAAAGGGAACAGGCAGTGTAGATCAGTGATTCTCAACAAGTGTGCCGCGAAATTTCTAATGGGCACACTAAGAAAATATCTAAGTTCATAGCTGTGTTTCTCTTTATTTAGTTGGAGTCGTTCTATAAATATATTCTGTGTCTTCGGTTGCATGCCGTCTATGACTTGCCATGTTTTTATTTTACAAAATTCAAATATTTTTCATATATATTTATCCAGGTGTGCCGCTGTTGTATTGTGTGTTCCAAGGTGTGCCGTTGAGAAGCACTGGTGTAGATGCTAAGACCCGTTTGCTATGTACGCGTTTTCGTTGTGTTTCCGCGCGCGTGTTTTCGCCGGCTAAAATGTCGCTCTAATGCAAACGTAATGGAACAGAACAGATTCCATGTAACCTGCGACAACGAGCCTGGAAACGTCGCGCGCTAGCGCACATTAAAAGTAGGGCTAAAATGTTTATTCGTCGACCGTCAAACAAGTCAGGGGAGACTACTCCATTGAAGTGACATTATAGAAGTATGGAAACACGATTAAAGCATTATATAACATACATTTATAATATTACTGTTAAAATGTGCGAGTAATGCCCGTTTATCAAGCAGGTGTATTTATCAGTGGGAGGAAGCCGTGGAATGTGCAGCAAAACCTTAACGTTAGTCAGGGCGACACTACTCCTTGTCATCTATAAATCCAGGATCCACCCCACGACTTGCACAGATAACAGACATTATTACCTAGAGTTAAACCCGTCAGTGTCCGATATCATACACAAACTATAATACCAGTGACATCAAGTGTTCTGGAGATAATAAACTGGTCATCACTACCCCGATGCAGATAACCCGGCAACTAACATCACCAGAAGAATCACCAGCCCAGATACCTTCCTTCTGGTATGTCATTCAGTTCGAAGTGAATTGGTCTGAACTCGGGTAATAGCTAGGGACTGGATTTCAGTAGCCGAAACTACCCGGGAGCAAAAACCAACGACAGTCCATCAGTGGTTTCAATACAAGACCAGACCAACGACAGTCCAGTGGTTCTAATACAAGACAATAAATTGTATGTTTATACATTTTAAAGTACATGAGTTGGATTATTATGCATGGATAAAAGGATCACGTTTGATGAACGAATGAATGAATGAAATGGGGTTAAGATCCTACTTTTCTGCACCAACTGGGCTAATGAGGAAGGGCATACAGTGTGCTAGGGGGGAATTTCGCCCAGACAGCGGCGTTACAGTCTACTCTTATATCGGAGTACAACTGCCGAAGGTTCATTTACGTACATGCAAATGTGAACAGGAGACCTCGGTTTGTTGTCAGAACAGAACGACAATACAATGTCCATTGCGAGACCTTCTGTCCTGCATTACTGACAAGGGAGAGAACCACGTTAGCGATCACGTTTGATAAAGGCTGAAGTATCATCATTTAAAATAACATCCAAATAAACGTATAACAGGTGTCTGTAAAGTACTAAATTGCATACCCGTTATTTGGAAGAATTTTCGTATAGCTTTAACTGAGAAAGATTTTGTTCTGAGAAAATCTGCTGCTTGACCAGACAATACGGTAGATGCAGTCATAGCAATGTAAGGTACTGCTGACAAGATACCATTCTTAAAATAAATAAAAAACATGCCATATAGATACAACAACATTAGACATAGTGTACATATAAAAACATGCCATATAGATACAACAACATTAGACATAGTGTACATATAAAAACATACTTGGGGATTGTGGGTCGGGTGGTCTAACGCGTGCGATTTAAATTATACTGTCTTTCATTGAGTCAAGTGGTGTTGTTTCAGATCATAAGGTCTGTCATTGCCTCAATTGGCGTGGTTTAGGCAAGGAGCAGAATCGTCTGTCTAGGCTCGTGGGATTTCCCCAGGCCATCCGGTTTCCTTCCACAGCTAACGACTCCTATGCGCAAGCGCATTATTGTTGTTGTACCAAATGTTACTCCCGAAATGACCTAGTTTGTGTATGTGACCTAGTTTGTCTGGATTTGACATTTTCTCTCGTAGTTAAAATATACCCCACATGCAATATTCAGTATTCTTTAATCGTACAGATTTCATCATAGGTCACGAGATGTAAAAAGGCTTCGGGCATGGGTTAGGCTTAAGAGTTAGGGGGAGAGGTTAGGTCTTCACGTAAGCACTGACCTAGGTAGGGTGGCCCATGTACTCACAAAAATACAGTCCACCGCTGATAGTTCGAGACTACCACTGAAGCGTGCACATTCGCCGTGCCGAGACCAACTTTCTGACAGTATGATACTATAAATAGCCATGGCACGTGCAATTCTCTACAAATCTATCAACTATTACAGCCGTAAAAAATTTATTGTTGACGATTTTGGATAGCAGTTAAATTAAGCTTCTTGGTTATTACAGCAGATTTAGAAATTACGTTCGTTTCATTTTTTAAATCGCTTTATCATTAACTGTACCGTTAAGAGCGGCATCTTTTGGTTTAGTACAAATAATATATCTGAATCACTCGGGTTAGGCAGGAACATGATACTAGCAGTAGTTTCATTTTACTTTTACAAGCTTCTTAAAACGATTGTTGAGCTACCTAACGTGCTTATTTCTAAATTCAATTTCTTGTTCTAGCTTTCTGTTACGTTTCGTAAAAAAAGTAGTCTTGATTATCCCGACCTGTCAATCAGACGTAGAATGGTCGATAGACTGGTTAAGCGAGACTAATTTCAAAACAAGGGCACGTAACCTATCTTTTACTCAAAAGTGTCTGGATGTTATGGACGACTCTTGGAACCAGTTTTCAGTCTATTATTTATACATCATTAATGGTCATAGCTTATTAAGTACAATATGATCGTTTATTTAGTGACTATAATTGTGTGAAACTGATTTGAGGCTTGGCATATATATAAATATTGTGGCGTAATTGTCGAGATATATGGAGATATTTATTTATGGTGGGTCACCCTAACCTAGGATGATAGAAATTTAGTTCGTAGTATTTCCTATATGTGGAGACATAACCTGTCCCCCAAATTCTTAAATCCCCATCTCGTCAACAAGCATGTGCCCTAACCTTATTTACATCTCGTGACCTATGATGAAATGGCGATGGTCCTTTGCTTTTAGCCTTTACCATAATATTATTGAGCAAGTTTCTGTGATATTGGGGCAGATAACTCTGTGTAGAACCAATCAGGAATCAGACCTGTAATTCTCTCTTCATTGACATTATTGAGCAAGCTTCTTTGATATTGGGGCAGATAACTCTGTGTAGAACCAATCAGGAATCAGACCTGTAATTCTCTCTTCATTGACATCAATGTGAAATCCCTCATATGATTTGAATCTGTATGACTTCACATACCCGTATATGTCATCTAATGTAATTATTGAAGGGCGTAACCGTTTTCGGTGTTTTCAGTATCTGTGTACCGAATGATCATTCGGTAAATCATGAATAGTATAGACGAATTGTGGAGATGCTCTATTGAACGTTCCAGAATTAAAATCTGTCAAACTCAAAAATAGTGACAATCGAGTGAAAATGGGGATTTGGGGATAGAATGCATGCACAGCCAGCATGAGAAAATATCTCAACCAACTACGTATGTAATTACGTCACAATTCTGCTCACTTCACCTCAGCTGTCGGGACTGGCAGAACAATGACAGGACTGAATTCCGCGTCACTCGATTGCAATTCCGCGTCACATCAATTCGGAACGTTCCGGTCTGACAATCGAGCATCCCCTATATTATGAAATCAGGGGAGATAATTACATTAACTCCATAGACATGATAAAATTATTAGCAGGTCTTACCCTTAAAGCATTTTATTTTTAAAACTTGACTCACCGATTTAATATCAAACTTGAGAACTTCTTTCATAAACGTTGGTAAACCAGTCAGTAGAGTATAGTGAATCCAATTATTACAGAAATGTGCCACGAGACAGGCCTGCATAGCTCGTGACTTAGCTATAGCTAACCATGGTGTCGTTAATACCTGCCAATTGACAAAAAACAATGGACAATGTTTTTGATCAGGAACTGGGCCCTGTTTCTCGAAATCTTAACTAAAGATAAAATCCAATTTTTAGGAGATACTTCAATTTTGATAGTTAAAATTTGGTGAAACAGGTCCCAGGTCCCCAAGTACTATTCATCTTCTTTTTCTTAGGGGGCGACGCTCTTAGTAACAAGCCTATGGCTCGGCAAAACCAAATGCGAAGCGATTGACGACTGCGATTGCTAAAATGACGTCACATTTTTCCAAGATGGCTGCAACGACTTGGCCATGTTTCTTGCATGGTTTGTAAGCCAGCGTCTGATCCACTGAGCCGTGGCTCCCCAGAACTATGTGTGATAAATAATAAATTGTCTGTTCGTAAATTATCAGGGGTGGTACTGATAGGGCTGGCAAGACAAGTTTACCTAATCGTTCGGAAGGGACAAAAACTGAGGTCTATTCGAGTACACAGTGGTGTGCATGTAACACAAACCTTAACAGTTGGACATCGAATTACAGTAGGAGAACATATCGAGGTCCGGGTATCCCTAGCACCCCATCGCATCGGAAAGATAACCATAGAAATAGCACTTTATGTAAGTCGTAGAGAGTGTATCATAAGGTCTGTCATTGAGTCAACTTGCGTAATTCCTCCCACTGCTAAAGACCCCTACGCGCACGCGAATTATTGAAATAAAAATTGAACCATATGTTAGTCCCGAAATGACCTTGGTGTGTTGAGTGGACGTTAAACCCCATTTTCTCTCCCTCTCTCTCTCTCTTATGTGAGTCGTAAAATGAAACGCATTGTGTTGAACAGCCTTTTCGTTCATTCGTTTTGGAGTTTAATGTCCACTTTTACCAAGGGTGATATTGTAGACAAGAACAGCCTTTAAAACCCCTAGTCCGTCTCTATTAGTCAAGTCGATGTAGAAAGATAGGATGTTAAACCCCAGTTCCTTCCAATCAAAGGGATTCTATAAAATAATGAAGGAAGTGACGTACTCTGGTTTGTTTATCACCTATTCCTGACTCTATATAATTTCGCTCAGCTTCAGATATTCGTGGATGTTCAGTTGGTGTATCCGCCACAAATATAAACCATAATACCAGCCATATTACAGTTACAATACCTATATATAAATATACACCATTTTACAGTTACAATACACAAATATACACAATATCACAGTTACAATACACAAATATACACCGTGTTACAGTTACAATACCTATACACAAATATACACCCAGTTACAGTTACATTACCCGTACACAAATATACACCCAGTTACAATATACACAAATATACATCGTATTACAATACCTATATACAAATAACACAATGCTACAGTTACAATATACAAATATACCCAATATCACAGTTACAATATACACAAATATACACCGTGGTTACAATACCTATATACAAATATACACCATACGGTACTAACATTTGCGCTTTCTACTCTCATGGTAATGATCAACCAAAACGATCATTACGACCAGAAAGCAAATTGTTATTGGATGTACCTACCTATAATTTAAAATCATTTGGATCAAGAACTTTTCAATACAGTGCATCAATTGTGAGGAATACACTTTCAGAAGATATCGGACAATGTTATTTTGTACCGGTTTTTAAATCCAAAGTGAAAACTTTGTTATTTATTCACTATTATTAACAATCCGACTTGAGAACATAGTCTCGCGCATGGGGCCTAGCGTATTCAATAGTTACGCGATACAAATATCAATATTATTATTATTAAAATTTATTTTTATCCGGTTATCTCAAAAAATCCGAGAATTGTAAATTATATTGTTACTTACTAGTTAGATAGAAGATTGATCCCCAGCCATTATCAAAACCATACTCACACAGAAGGCCTGATGCAGCAAACGTGATGATATTACCAATAAACGATCCTGAAATTATATCCATATTCTGTAAACCACTCGGCAGTTATGATTTGAAATGAAATGTTCTGCTCCGACTGGGATAATGAAGACGGGTATATGCCATGCAGTGTGCAATGAGGGAAATTTTCGGCACTACGGCCTACTCTTTTGCCAAATGCCAACTGTCCGGGGTTCTTTTACGTGCACACCAATCTGTACACGAGACCTCGGTTTTGCGTCCCTTCCGAACGACTATGCGTTGACTCTTGTCAAGCCCTCCGTCCCGCAACATTGATTTTTTTGGGGGGGGGGGGCGGGGGCACCAGAAAAAATCCGGATGGACTTTCTCGATCAGCACTGAGATCGAACACTACTATTAGTCATCATAAACTAAAGCTTGCTGAAGTATATTAACAGTTCATTATTATGCTCCATCTCAGCATGCAAGGTTAAAGGGAAACAACTCTTTTAAAAGAAACGTCACGCAGACAGGAAGTAAAGAAATGAAATGATATTTGAAGTCTTACTTTCACCATCCTTGGTTACCCAGTGTACTCATACCGTTTTACTCCACTATACCCTGGGTTAATCCATGGGGTTTCCACGATTTCAAATTTTCTACCCTAGACTAGATTGTAGCTACAGTCTACGAACCAATCCGAAAACAGTTTACAAACCAATCGTTTCGCCTTCAATTTTATAAGGGTAGATAACCATATTCATGTCCATTTACTGAATGATTTATGTAAATAATGTATATATTTATAATTTATTTATATTTAATTGTATTATCAAAATCTGTAGTATGTGTTGTTGATTTCAAATATGTATAACATCTATATGTTTGACTTTTGTTATTATTATTACTATTAATTCTTTGTCTGAAATATGTCATTCTGTTATGTTTATTATTATTGAACTTATACTTGGCAATTTGATTCACAATAATTGTATGCGATATCACTTCTGTGGAAGCAGACGTTAAAACACCAGGCAGTAGTAGTCACAATAACTTGTCTACGATATCACGTGGACATATATGAACGTCTGGTCTCCATCAACATAATATATACTATTCAAAAAAAGTAGGGGATATTTGATTTTTAAGTGTTATTAAAGTCACCTAATGAAACTGACGAAGAAACAAATGACAAAATGAAATGAAGTTCACATTCATCGATTTATTCCAAATGATCGTTAGACTAAGTAAGGCACAGACTGACCATTATAAGGGTAAAATGATACCCGGGGTCAAACAGCAAAGTTACCACAGCATCACAACCAAGTCAGTAACGGGTAAATCCTCCTCTGTTTGCCAAACAAGCATTGATCCGACGTGGCATACTCCTAATGAGACGTCTAAGGTCATTTTGGTCCAGATTGTCCCATTCCTGTTGCAACGCAGCAGCAAGTTCTTGGACATTGGCAGAACGTTGTTGACGTTGACGTAACCTCTGTCCAAGCATGTCCCAGACATGCTCGATGGGGGAGAGGTCGGGACTCAGTGCTGGCCAAGGTAATGTGGTGATGTTCTGTTGTTGGAGGTAACCTGTATCGATCCTGGCCCTGTGACATCTTGCGTTGTCATCCTGGAAGATGAAACGGCGGCCATGACGTCGTGCGAACGGCACAACATGGACTGCCAAGATGTTGTCCCGGTAGTACTGGCCTGTAACACGCCCTGCAACAACATGTAAAGCCCTTCTTCCAGCAACAGTGATGCCTCCCCACACCATAACAGAACCACCCCCAAATCGATCATGTCTGATGACGTTAACGTCTTGGAAGCGCTCGTTTCGACGACGCCACACCCTCCTACGTCTGTCCAAAAAATCAACAGTGAACCTTGACTCATCTGAAAACATCACATTGCTCAGCGTCGATTATCCCAGTGTTGACGATCCCTACACCAACGACGTCTTGCCTGAATGTGATGATCTCTCAAACAAGGGATCACGCGAGGACGTCGGGCGCGAAGGTGACCCCTATGCAGTCGATTCCGAATCGTCTGGCCACTCACTCTCACACCAGTGTCTGTTTGAAGACGAGCGCTGATCTGATTTGCTGTGATGACACGATTTCTCAAGGCCAAGGTACGGATAAATCGATCCTGGGCTTGAGTTGTCGCCCTTGGTCGACCTGAGCGTGGTCTGTCCTGTACAGATTGTGTATCACGGTATCTGGACCATAGCCTGCTTATGACAGACTGAGAAACATTCATCGTCCGCGCCACAACCGCCTGTGTTGTGCCGATCTGTAGCATGCCAAGGGCACGTAACCTTTCATTTTGGGTAAGCCGACGCATATCAAAATTTGTTTTCTGGTCACTAAAACAATTAAACTGATGTTTCCACCCTGGAATTCAATGCCACAATGACTGTAACATTCAAAGTCAGAGTCGTGCAAATCTTGGGTTGGACCGCCATGATGATCCCAAGCATCACCTGCATTCCATGCGGTAGCTATTGGTGCGTTTGGGCATCACATGTAACTGGAAATGTTTCTTCTGTTAGGTTCTATAGTGACTTTTTTCGTAGTCATTTGCATATTTTAGTATTATGCCCCCAAAATCAAATATTCAAAAAAAGTAGGGGATATTTGATTTTGGGGGCATAATACTAAAATATGCAAATGACTACGAAAAAAGTCACTATAGAACCTAACAGAAGAAACATTTCCAGTTACATGTGACGCCCAAACGCACCAATAGCTACCGCATGGAATGCAGGTCATGCTTGGGATCATCATGGGGGTCCAACCCAAGATTTGCACGACTCTGACTTTGAATGTTACAGTCATTGTGGCATTGAATTCCAGGGTGTCATCACAGCAAATCAGATCAGCGCTCGTCTTCAAACAGACACTGGTGTGAGAGTGAGTGACCAGACGATTCGGAATCGACTGCATAGGGGTCACCTTCGCGCCCGACGTCCTCGCGTGATCCCTTGTTTGAGAGATCATCACATTCAGGCAAGACGTCGTTGGTGTAGGGATCGTCAACACTGGGATAATCGACGCTGAGCAATGTGATGTTTTCAGATGAGTCAAGGTTCACTGTTGATTTTTTGGACAGACGTAGGAGGGTGTGGCGTCGTCGAAACGAGCGCTTCCAAGACGTTAACGTCATCAGACATGATCGATTTGGGGGTGGTTCTGTTATGGTGTGGGGAGGCATCACTGTTGCTGGAAGAAGGGCTTTACATGTTGTTGCAGGGCGTGTTACAGGCCAGTACTACCGGGACAACATCTTGGCAGTCCATGCTGTGCCGTTCGCACGACGTCATGGCCGCCGTTTCATCTTCCAGGATGACAACGCAAGATGTCACAGGGCCAGGATCGTTACAGGTTACCTCCAACAACAGAACATCACCACATTACCTTGGCCAGCACTGAGTCCCGACCTCTCCCCCATCGAGCATGTCTGGGACATGCTTGGACAGAGGTTACGTCAACGTCAACAACGTCCTGCCAATGGCCAAGAACTTGCTGCTGCGTTGCAACAGGAATGGGACAATCTGGACCAAAATGACCTTAGACGTCTCATTAGGAGTATGCCACGTCGGATCAATGCTTGTTTGGCAAACAGAGGAGGATTTACCCGTTACTGACTTGGTTGTGATGCTGTGGTAACTTTGCTGTTTGACCCCGGGTATCATTTTACCCTTATAATGGTCAGTCTGTGCCTTACTTAGTCTAACGATCATTTGGAATAAATCGATGAATGTGAACTTCATTTCATTTTGTCATTTGTTTCTTCGTCAGTTTCATTAGGTGACTTTAATAACACTTAAAAATCAAATATCCCCTACTTTTTTTGAATAGTATATATAATTGGTTGTTAATAATTACGCATTTAGAATAGGCCAACTCCTAACATTGCCCGATGAGAGTTACTTCCCTTTGCCAACTTCCTTTTCAAATAACATTTTTTGGGATTGGTCGATAAAATAGCACAATCATCAAGGGCGTATAACTTGAAAACGTGTCTCTCTCATATATTAACCCAGGGGTTAGTGGAGTAGAACGGAATGAAACCACTGGGGATACCAAAGATGTACTTGAACCTGCTTGTACCCAATGGTACAGATTAGTCTTTACTTTAACCTGCTTGTACCCAGCCATTAGACAGGGTGTCGTAGTTAGGATAAACTCTCCGTATAGCCACACTTCATGACGTATGGCCGTCTTCATTTGCAACGCCGTTGTAGTTGATTAAATTTAAATAATTGACTTACCCGCATAACAGAATGACGTCAATCGACTTCTTTCTAAAGGTGGCGCCCATTTACCCCACATACTGTGCATGGCGGGAAACATGAGACCCTGGATGTATAAATATATAAACATTTCAAATTGTGTATCCCTTGGAAACGACAATATCGTGACGACGAAACCCCCAAAAGGAAAATTAATGCACACATGGTTCACTCCCGTCCACGAAATAACCTCATGTCCGATCGCTTGTCCATAGTACGTGAGTACTTGTTTATTTGTAGCGCGGGAAGGGATACACATAGATTTGTATTATAGTATAGCGAGAGAAATTGAAATAAAATGTGGTTTAAAATCCTACTGTTCTGCCCCGACTGGGCTAAGCAAGACGGCATACGCCATACAGTGTGCTATGAGGGCAATTTTGTCCGGGCAGCGGCAGTATGGCCTACTCTTATATCAAATTCCATCTGCCAAGAGATCTATTGCGTGCACGCCGCGGGATCTTTTACGTGCATGCTAATGTATACATATAAGGACAAGCGGTGGGGAGGGGGCACCACGCCAGACAATTCCGATGAACTTTCGCAGGGACGAACGCGGGACCTGCAGGTTAGTGGGCCATCGTCTTACTCCCTGAGCCACCGTGGCTTCCAGGTCGTTTTAATATAATCTCCGTGTGATATACTTACCGACGCTAAACCCAGTAAAACTCTAATGGCTGTAACAACACGAATATCATATCTAGAAGCGACAGGTGTTAAAGAATTCAATAAAAAGGCTACAATCAGACCAAAGCCTATAACTCGTTTCCCGCCAAATCTACCAGCTAGCCAACCACCAGGCATCTGTGTTACTAAGTAACCATAGAAATAAGCAGACAATAATGTCGCTTGTTCGCTTTTAGTCCAATCAAATTCTTCGGTCTGAAACATTAAATGGAATTGGATTTAAAGTCCTGTTTTTCTGCACCATCTGGGATAATGAAGCCGACATGCAGCCCGCTGTGAAGATCATTTTGCCTGGACAGCGGCGTTCCACTTACTTATCATGGAATTCCAACTGCCAGGGTTTCTTTTGCGTTAACTGCATCCCAGTGACCTCCGATATAAGGGACTAGAGGGTGTTACTGGCCAGCATCGTGGGGTGCCAATGACCAGAGGGACCAGGCAGGCTGCTACCCCTTCACATCGGAGACTGTTCCCTTGAACATCCGTCGTCAACAGAGGCTTGATCTCGCTTAAACTACGTACATTTTGTTAAGGCCTTCACGTAATACCCTGCATATTTTGGCACTAATTCACCCAGCTTGTGAGCCTATCAGATTCCTCGGTCGTCGCGAATACCAAGTCTCGCGCTTTCCAGCTAAAATATCTACCTGTGATAATCGAGTTGCAAAGTTCAAGGTTCGTTCAATGTCAAGGTCTCCGTGTAGGTCGCTATGTCACCAACTCTGATTGGACGCTACTGTTCACATGTCTGCAGATTAGTTTGGTAATTGTGAAGTAATCAAGCAACATCCAGATGTTGTAATACTCACAGTCCTTGCTTCAGGAACATCTATAGAGATTTGAATACTCCATGTGGGATATATTTTACTTACATTCGAGCTGCTACTATTGCTTGTTTGTTCATCACACTTTGGGTTGGTATTGTTCGAAGCATTGGTTGAATTGTCTGGGTAGCTTTTCACCATACACACTATAGCAACACTTAAATTGACTCGTAATGCATACATACAGAAAAATCCAAAGAATCCAATGTATGCAAGTATCCATCGTTGTGACAGGCAGCAAGGTACTGAAAATATAAATAGTAAATTGATGGAGGTTCACATTGCTTTCTACTGACTTCACCCAACTATCGTATAGCTGGTCTCCACTCCAACTGGTGGTTAAGACAGACAGCACTGAAACAAAATGCTTTCTACTGACTTCATCCAACTATCACATAGCTGCTTTATTTTAGCGTCGACGTCGTCTCCGTTCTAATGGATACATTCAATGATGGTTTGGGCAAGTTAAAATAGCCTAAAATAAATGCGTTTATTACAATCAATGAAATACACAAACCATTAAAAGTCGTCACACCCCGAGTCTGAGGCGCAACTCGAATCCTAGTCGAGTCCCAAATCGTTGACTATAGCACTGAGTCGAGTCGTTCATTCGTTCCTGGAGTTTTACATCCATTTCCACCAAGGGTGATATCGTAGACAAAGGAGTCCCAAGTCTTTGCAAAGCTCAAGTCCCGTTCAAGTCGCCAGTTCGTGAAACGAGTCAGCTAATCAACGTAGCCCATCATTTCGCCACCGTAATAAGGCAGGACCGCCATTAGCAGTCATTCAATCTATTTCTGCGTAAATATCCCATTGCTGTTAGCTTTTAAGTCGTGAGATGCCACGACTGCCGAGTCTCGAGTCAAGATTAATAGTTCAAGTCCAGTGACTTAAGTGGGACGCGAGTTCCCACCTCTGGTTACAGGTGGTTGGGTGGCAGAATGGTTAACGCGTGCGCGTTGCACCATAAGGGCTGTCATTGATACAAGTGGTGTGGTGTCGATTCTCTGCTTGTACGTGACAAGGAGAAGGGTCGCCTGTCCAGCCGCGTGGGTTTTCTCCGGGTCCTCCGGTTTCCTCCCACTTAATTGGATGAGTTGATGGAAACACTGTCAATCCCCCAAAGCAACATGCATGAAATTTCAATTCAGTTATTTGCCTGCTTCAAATGGCATGTCGCGTAGTAATAAACATCTTTTACAAAGAATACCCCTCCCCCCCCCCCCCAGGAAAAACTAGAATTCCCCACCAAAATTTCGTATTTTACAGTAACCAGCAATAATCTGCACTTCATTGTTCTTCATAAGGTGGAGGTGGGGGGGGGGGCGAATTGTTAGCACGTGCGCGCTGTATCACAATCACAAGGCCTGTTATTGAGTCAACTGGCGTGGTTTCGATTCCTCGGGTGTACGTGACAAGGAGTAGCGTCGCCAGTCCAACCACGTGGGTTTTCTCCGGGTCTCCCGGTTTCCTCCCACTGCTAAGAACCCTACGCACAAGGGAATCATTTAAATAACATTGCACCATGTGTTAGTCCCGAAATGACCTAGTTAAAATGTTAAACCCATTTCGCTCTCTCTATCTTTCTCTCTCTCTATCTCTCTCTCTATCTCTCTCTCTCTCTGGTTAACGTTCTTGTAATCAATAAAATTTACATTCAGTGTTTTAAATTTGTACTGTAATTTGTAATCGGATAGAATGACAGTCGCTGACGCCTGATGAAGAAATGAAATGAAATAGGGTTTAACGTCCTACGCTTCTGCACCTAACCTGGGCTAATTGAAGACGGGTATACGCCATACAGTGTGCTATGAGGGAAATTTTGCCCGGGCAGCGGCGCTACAGCCTACTCTTATATCGAATTCCAACTGTCAAGGGATCTTTTACGTGCACGCCAATGTGTACACGGGACCTCGGTTTTTCGCCCCATCCGAACGAACGACTAAGCAGCTGTCCTTGTCAGGCCCTCCGTTCTGCATCACTGAGAAGTGGAAACCACGCCGGAAAATCGAGATGAACTTCTCGGTCAATGCAGGGATCGAACACCCGACCTCCAGGCTAGCGAGCCAGCTTCTTACCCACTTAGCCACGTGATCCCCTTGATATGAAGAATACCGAGAGCTAATATGTGAAGTGTAGTTTTTAGTTTGTTCATCTGTGTATGACGTATGATAATTCCACATAGATAACTCGTCTCGATGAACTTTGTGACATAAGTCCACAGATCACTAATTATTTCCCCATTGACTTTAATGTTAATTCTCGTCTCTAAGACCGGCTCTAACTTTTTCCCAAATTTTCGTTGGGTAGAACGCTTTCTGTCACAGATGGAGCAACATGTGGCAAATTTTGCCCAAAAGCATTATGTGGCAAAAACTTCAGATACACAAGCTGGAAGTAGAGACAACTAAACATGCAATTTTCGGCCCTACATTTCATACTAACCAACCTCTCAACTCATGTATCCTTCCGCCTCAAAATCATGAATATTCACCAAAACCTGGCAGAACATGTATTTTCAAACCCTTTTCTTCGATTCTACACCACAAAGTCAACACAAATCGCCATGCGAAAGGAGGGAAAGGGGGAGAAAGACTAAAAATAACTTTGGCCCTACATTGGTGGCGGCGTAGAAATATTTGGTGAGCTGTGTCCATAAGTGTTGCTCATCGTGATATACTTGACGTGACCTTCCACAGATACCGGTCATATTTTTGACAGTGTTTTAATCAGATTGTCTGTAGATAGCTGATCTGGTTGAACTTTGTAATATTATTGTTCTGTTTATGTGTTGTGATACATTTCTAGGGTTAGGGTAAGCTATACATACGGGTGGTTGGATTTTGAGAATTTAGAGGAATTATACTAAATTAAGTGTAACTGTTTTCTTTTAGATTTGACCATTTTGGTTTGTGAATACGGCCCATTTGTCACTGGAATATCAAATTTCGCACGGCTTAAAATCGACTCCGATTGATTATTTAACATTTAATTCAGAACGGAAAATCAAAATACCAACGGTAGCTAATCTCTCGGCTGAGCGTCAATCGGATTAAACGGGCCTATCAATAAATGTTCATGGAGAACAAAATGGCGCCGGGGTTATTACATAGCAGCGAACGGCATAAATCGATCAACTTTCAATTGCACCCAAAACGAGCAGCGGTATTATTACATAACAGCGAACAGCATAGATCGATCAACTTTCAATTGCACCCAAAACCAGCAGCAGTATTATTAGATATCAAAATCGCATAGATTAATGAAATTTCAATTCAACATATCTTTGTAAATATTGAATTGAAGAATTTTCGAGCTGATGTTGCTTCTAGAGACTCGTCGCGCAGATTAATGTATAGGATAAAACACGAGATTGAGGTTATGCTGGGGAAAGAAAATAACCCAAGGCCGAGGTTTTTCTGTCGAGGTTTTTTTTCTGATTAAAATAAACACAACAGTTCTATGGATAACAATTACTATATTTCTATTAAAGCAACGTTTCAACAATGATTCTCTTGTCGTTATCAAGCACAATACTGATACAAACAGAAGGAACGAAATATATATACTATGTACAATCAAAACATTCAATGGAACCAAAAATTAGTGACCTTTGACCTTGATAATGAAACCATATGTAATAGCATAAACATCTAATCTAATGTACACAAAGATGGAAACCACTTAATTAATATGGGGTTATGACCCTAGATGTATAATAAATTCCTCCCCAGCATAACCTAAGTCGAGGACTTTATCTTGCTTATAAACCGTCTATGTTTACATGTACGCAAAATGAGAATATCCCAAAATTCCTGTAAGAAAAACCCTATTTTATGTTTTCTTATGGGAAATAAAAACCTACCCTGGAAGAATAACCCGTTACAGGTTTAATAAAGAAAACCATTTTAGAAGAATAACCCCAAATCCCCCTGTATATATTCAAAGCTGCCGACGACTTTCAGACCGCAAGTTATTCCGGGCTTACAATATACCTCAAAGATCAAAGAGATTTACTGTTATAGGGTTTTAATTACACTGAATGCGATCTTAATATTGAAATTAGTTCTATAGCGCTAAAATGGCGCATCGAGATTTTAATGATAAAAGCGCACAATCTTACCGTTCTTGACGTCATCTGTATCGACATTTTGATTGGCTTTCTTCTCTAATTTCTGCTCCATCTTTGTTCTGTAAAACAGCTGTTTTCACTGTGGTCTCATCGTGGTTCTATAAAACAGCTGTTGTCACTGGGGTCTCATCGTTGTTCAGTATCAGATATCGTAAATTACCACTATCACTGATTTGATATGGACTTGTTTGTATTAGAATTGGGTCTACGTACTGTTGAACCCGTAACGTAAAACAACAAACATTCTAATCTGTGAATGTCATTTACATTTTTTAGTAACTGGTCGTGAAGGCTTATTTACTAAAACTTTCTAATCTTAATTTACACATCTACAATCAATCGAACTCTGATTTTAAATTAGGTCACCATATTAGATAACATTATATGGTCAAAGTTGTCCGTAAAGAGGGACTGGGTGGGCGAGTGTTGTAACGCGTGCACTTTACACCATAAGGCCTGTCATTGAGTAAAGTGGCATGGGTTCGATTCCAAACTTGTACGCACAAAGTAGTATAGTCACTTGTTCAACCTCGTGCGTTTTTTCTGGGTCCTCCGGTTTCCTTCCACTGCTAAAGACCCCTACGCGCAAGCGAATTATTGAAATAATATTGAACCATATGTTTGTGACGAGTGGACGTTAAACCCCATTTTTTCTCTCTCTCTTCTATGCCCCATTGGGTCATTAACCGTGAGCTGTGGTCAGGTCTAAATATTAAGGCCACCTGCAGATTTCGTCAAGGCGCGAAATGTAAATAGGGCTAGGGCACGTGATTATTGACGAGATTGTGGGTTAGAGTTAGCTCTAGGTCTAGAGTTAACGTTAGCCTTGTTTACATCTCGTGACCTTGAGGAATTCTGCAGTTGGCCTTAATATTTAGATCCGAGAGGTCATTAACCATGAACTAGATTGGCCCAGACTCGCAAACCAGGAGAATTCCCTGGTTTCATTCCGATGTTAACAGAGACAGTTCCTCGGTATATTCCGGTATTTTCCGGCGTGATTTCCCTTTGCCAGTATAGTATTATTGCAGACCTACCCTTTCCATCACCTGCAATGGTGTGGTAAAGTTGATAGATTGAACCTGCTTAGTTCGGGAAAATAGATTTCTTGATTGACAACACGATAAGGTTTAAATAAGTTTATATAATCCACAAATGACACATGATACAGTTTAAAACAATTAAATGAAACGCGTAAGCGCGTAGTCGATGTTGGTCGATCTAGATGTATTTCAATTCACCATAACCATTAAACACCATTTCTGTTGGTACTACACATAACTATAACACAAAATACATTTATGCTCGACAAGTTGGCCCTGAAAATACAATAGTTGCCATTATCCATATATTCGTAACCAACAGTTCTATTGGCTACACATCCTACAATTTTTACCTTACAGTATTTGAATTACATATATAATTATATATCAAACACTCATGAAACTCACAGTCCACTTGCAGTCATCTATTACAAGAAAGTTAAATTAAATAGCTTACCCATTTGTGGAAAAGAGCCGGTATTGACCTTCACTAAATCTGTAACATGTGGTACTGATGCATGCGTGTAATTTAGTTTTATCCCAGCTAAACTTCTGAATAACCAACCAGGACAAAGAATTACTAATCACCTGATAAACAATATTTCAGAAAGAGACCACCTTCAGAACTATAAAGAGTCCAACGAGTTATCCTTTCAACTATACCAAAAAAATATTAAAAGTAAACCCATATAAGAACTAAGACATTTCAACCACTAAAATAAAACACCATAATCCGGACAATACAATTCCAGACCCATACAACTGAAAATCCATCCCCCAAAACATTTTAATGAATTTACATTATCTCACAACCAAAACTATAAACTCACTTATTAAAAACTTCCAACAATCAAGACACTGATCAGGACATTCTTCACCAACATTAATTGACAGAGTCCCAAAATATGACCCTGTTACATACTTCCCCCCACCGTAAAAATGACGTCCCGTCATTTACTTACCAGTAATTAACGACAACAATGCCGTACTAACCTCTGGAGCCATTTTGCTTAAAGAACCTGAAAGATGTAATGAATGAATATAGTTAGCTTTCTCATACCAATCTGACGGATTATTAATTTGAGCCATAACAAAATCACCACTCTGCATCCATTGAGGTTGGTTACATGTTCGGCGAGGTCTTGTTTCAATAGATACATCTGCCGGTAGAGGACTTGGATTATTATCTACGGCGTCACCTGAAACATTAACTTCAATTGATTTTACCTCAGTATTTTCATTACTTACAGATGCGTCATTAGATGCCCCCTGAAATATCTCGGTATTGTGATCCCCCTCAACAATATCCTCGATAATTTCATGATCACCTTCCCCTCCTCCCGTAAGAATAACCTCCGGGTAATTCTCATTTACAGGATCATTGGCTTCCACATAACTAAATTCTTCATCAGAACTTGAATCTAATTCAACACATTTTTCCGCAGCTACTTTAGACTCAATTACTATTTTTCGCTTTCTCGGTTTTGGAGTCGGAAAATACACGGGTTCAACGCTATTGATTGATAACAAATTATTTCGATGTAAAGTACGCGATCGTCCACGCCCAGACTCTGGTCTGACCACAAAAACAGGAATTTCCAAATTAGGTTGATCCTCAACAATGTAAACGCCAGGTTCCCATCGATCAGCTAATTTGTGTTTTCCCTGAAACGCTAAAGTACGTACTAAAACACGATCACCAATATCAAGACGAATACCTTTAACTTTCCGATCATATTTTGTCTTCTGTTTTTCTTTACAATTCTCTGATGATTTAATCGCTAATTCATAAGAACGTTGTAACCGTTCCTTTAACGCTTTTACATACGAATGTAATGACACATTAGACACTTCTCGACTCACTCCAAACGCTAAATCTATTGGAAGACGAGGGTGGCGTCCAAACATTAAATAGAAAGGTGAAAATCCAGTGGTTTCATGTCGTGTGCAATTATATGCATGTACAAGAGGTGCTACTTGTATTTTCCAATCATTTTTCTTCTCCGGCGTAAGTGTACCCAGCATATTCAAAAGTGTCCGATTAAATCTTTCACACTGCCCATTACCCATCGGGTGATAAGCTGTGGTGCGGGATTTATCCATACCTACTAAACTACATAATTCTTTAATAATTTTACTCTCAAAATTAGCTCCTTGATCAGAATGTATCCGACTTGGTAAACCATAATGAACTATAAAATTATTGAAAAATACTTCAGCCGTTGTGCGAGCTGTCATATTCCGTGTAGGTATTGCTTGAGCATATTTTGTGAACAGATCTGTAATAACTAGAATATACTGATAATTACCTTTAGATGGTTCTAGTGTTAGAAAATCCATCGCAACAACTTCAAGGGGGTGAGTAGTTTCTATATTCACCAAAGGGGCTCGGATATTTGTAGGAGATTTTCGTCTCAAACAACGTTCACAATTCTTGATCCAAAGTTCAACATCACTTGCCATACCAGGCCAATAAAATCGTTCCCTCATTAATACCATAGTTCTATCTCTACCCATGTGACCAAGATCATCGTGAAGAGCCTGAAATGCTAATTTCCTATAATGACATGGAAGTACGAGTTGTTCAATTATCTCCCCTTCATGTTCCACAGATCGATATAAAACTCCCTGTTTCAGCTTTAAGTGTTCTAAACGACGACATAATACTTGGACCTCTTTGTTGAACTCCTTGTCAAATGGCTTTATTCCCGACCTTAAATATTTAAGAATAGACAATATAGAGGCATCTTTTGCTTGTTCCTTTCTCCAATCACGTGGTGTCATACCATTTAGACCTAAATTTACCTCCGGCACTAATTCTGGTGATATACTTAAACATTCGGCATAATTACTCGGCTGAATAGAATTACAAATTACATGTACCTGTTCATGTGAAATATATTCCGATTCTTTATGTAATCTTGACAATAAATCGGCGTCCAAATTATTTTTCCCGGGTCTGTATTTTATTTCAAAATCATACGCAGAAAGAGCGGCGAGCCATCTATGACCTGTTGCATCTAATTTAGCGGAAGTCAAAATATAGGTTAATGGATTATTGTCGGTATACACCACAAACTTGTTCCCATACAAATAATCATGAAACTTTTCTGTAACGGCCCATTTTAACCCTAAAAATTCCAATTTATGAGCAGAATAATTTTGTTCCGATTTATTCACACTTCTGCTCGCGTAAGCCACAACTTTCAATAAATTATCTCGTTTCTGATAAAGAACTGCACCCAGACCAGTTTGACAAGCGTCAATATGTAAAACGAATGGTAACGTATAGTCACAGCTTGTAAGAATTGGAGAACTACACAAATGATCCTTTAATTCACAGAATGCATTTTCCTGCTCAATATCCCACTTCCACTTGACGGAAACATTACTTTTATTTTTCTTACCCGTTGTGGGCATCAAAATAGATAAAGGTTTTGATATTTTCGAAAAATCTTTCACAAAACGACGATAATAACCAGCAAATCCAAGAAATTTTCTTACCTCGACAGAATTCAATGGGCGTGGCCATTTTTGGATCACCTCAATTTTCTCTGGATCTGGTTCAATACCCGCTTCGGAGATAACATGTCCAACATAGTTTACACGTCTTTTAAAGAAACTACATTTATCAGGTGCTAATTTTAAATTACACTGACGTAAACGCTCTAAAACCTTATTTAAGCGCTGTAGATGCTCCTCGAATGAATCTGCAAAAATAATCAAATCATCAATATACACTACACATATCGTCAAATGAAGATCTCCTAAGCAATCTTCTAAAAGCCTCTGAAACGTCGCGGGAGAATTACAAAGACCAAAAGGAAGTCTGTTATACTCATAAAAACCAAGCGGACCAATTGTGAAAGCGGTACGCTCCTTATGTTCTTCGGCAACTTCGACCTGGTAATATCCGGACTTCATATCTAACTTTGAATAAAATTTGTTACCTGCTAAATGATCCAATAACTCATCAATTCTGGGAAGAGCGTACGAATCCTTGATCGTTCTATTATTCAATTGTCTGAAATCAGTGCACATGCGTAATTTACCGTTCTTTCTACGACAAAGTACCACGTTTGATGCCCATGGACTATGTGAATTTCTTATAACACCACATGCTAACAACTGCTTTAAATGATCTTTTACTTCAGTAAACATCGATGGAGGTATACGGCGGTGCCGTTGCTTAAACGGTTGTTCATCTATAAGTTCAATTCTGTGTTGTACTCTGGATGTATGTCCCAAGTCCAGATCATTATGTGCGAAAATATCGTCAAAACTTAACAACAGGTTCTTACCTTGAATTATCTCTTCCTCTGATAAATCGCTTTCGTCAATTTCTACTTTATTTAAGACCGAGGCATTGGATCCATCTGAAGTAACTTCGTTATCTTCAATATTTACCGGCTGTAGTTCACACACAATAGCTTTGGGTGAAATAACAATAGTATTTGTAGACACATTTGAAACGTTAACTGAAATATAATCTGTATTATTGTAATCATACATCATTATGGATGGAGAAACATCTAAATCAGATGAAATACTGGAACGTTGACATGGGTGTACCATCACCGACACCTTCGGGTATCGTAACTTTTTATCAACATAACATGGTAACGTTATACGAGAATTTGGACGAACTAGTATCCTATTGACTGAGGCACTTTTCACTATTCCTAAACTGAAATCTCGTTTGACTAATTCTTTTTCTGATAAATCCATACTACGAAAAGATAAATACCAAGAAGTGGTTAATTTCGCTTTTTGGAGAAAAGATTTCCCATGTTCATCTTTACATTGTTTCATCAGAAGAGTCAATACATTTGTTCCAAGTAAAACCGGAACCAATGAATTATATCTACTCACCGGAACTACTAATAAAATACAAGTTATTGTTTCATCTGTCAATTCTGAAAACTGTAAATCTGCTTCAATATATCCTTTATACGGCAATGGTTTACCATCAGCACATTCTATATCCAACATAGTTTTAAGCGGTTGTAAAGGTAAATGTTTTAATTTAGAATTATATAACTCTTCACTTACAGTAGACACAGTTGATCCAGTATCTAAAAGTGCAGTACAACAATTTCCCTCAACTTTAACATTGGCTTCATTAGGTTCACCAACTACAAAATTCGATTTCAACGTCGCTCTGGGAAGTCTCTGCGTGGAGTACCCCAGGGCGCTTCCCTTGGCCTGAGGTTGTGAACGTTTAAAGAACGATTCTGGTTAAATGCTGCTCTGCAACCCAACCTAATATGACCGTACTGACCACAAGCCCAACACTTGGGTCCCGGTCCTTGACTACTACGCCGATTATCCCGGTTATTACTACTAAAATTATTTGACATCTCACCTCTTGAATCATTTCCTTGTGACTGCCATCGTGGAACCTTAGGTCTGTCAACTTTATAAGCTAATTGCGAAACTTGATCCTTCAATCCACTAACTTGTGAAGAAATACTGTGAACTATCCCTTTAAGTTCCTGAAATTCAGAATTAGAAGACTTTGTATGTATCATGTTAAAAGGATTTGGCTTCGAAGTAGCGGTACTCGCTGATAAGTTTCGTTGGTTAACATCATGCTCTATACGGCGAAGTTGAACACGTAGTGTGTCGAAACTTGTTGATTTATCATATTTGTGAGCAGACAAATCACGTAAGTGTGGCAACAATCCACGCCAAAATACATTCCTTAATGTCTCATCGGATTCTTTAGGATCTGGACTACCCTCTCGAGTTACTCTTGCGAATATATCTTCTAACCGGCATGCCCAATCTGTAACCGTTTCAGATGGATATTGTTTAGCACTGTAAAAGAGTCCGATTAAAGATTCTGCTTCTTCACATGTACCGTAAACACTATGCAATTTGGCTAAGACAGTTTTAACATCAACATGCGGACCTAACCGCATTATAACCTTACCGGCCTCCCCTTTAAGTGATCGGCGAATAGCCAACAGTATTACATGGTTATCATATACACCTTCTGAAATTAAACAATCTACTTCGTATCTCCAAAGGTCGTAACTAACTTCACCTTTTCCTGGTTCACCATAAAACATTGACAACTTCGGCATCGGATTAACTGGTGGTCTTGATTTAGTAGACGACTCTGTTTCATCATCCGATTTAACCGGCCACTTACCTTTAGATTTCAAAACATCTTCCATCCACTCAGCAACGTCATCTTCAGTCTTACCTATACGCTTTGGAAAAAGACCCAACTTTCTTAGTGTGTTACCCAAGACCACAACTTCTTCCTCCGACATATTCAAACCAATCAACTGACCAAACTACTCTAAACTCTACATAAAAAAAACTCCACTGTTGATAAAATAAAGACAATACAAGTTATAGTGTTACTGGGATAACTGTTATATATTTTAGTATAATGCAATGTGTATTGAATGATGTTCTAAGATTATCAATAGTTACGGAATTTTATGCCCTAACTTATTTAAACTTGACCTATTTATTTATTAGTGCTGTCAACATCCATACTTACAACCATACATACCAGGTTTACCGACACTAAAAATAAATGAAAACAAACAAATTAACACTAAATTAATCAAATTAACACTAAATTAATCAATAGTTCATAATATTAATGTTCAATATTCACTGTTACACAGTTCCAATCTTCATCCAGAATCTGTTATAATTTCAGTTCCAGTGGTTAAACACTGTCACAAAGTCACGAGAATTCAAGCTTGATGATAATGTGCACATAAATTTGAATGTCAGTAATTAAACGCCATCGGATTCACTTTAAAGTCTAACGATAAGTTAATTGAAAACTAAACAGTTCAACTTGTTACTGGTACAACCAAGAAAATCTACTCCCCCTGGTGCCTCCATTATTGCAGACCTACCCTTTCCATCACCTGCAATGGTGTGGTAAAGTTGATAGATTGAACCTGCTTAGTTCGGGAAAATAGATTTCTTGATTGACAACACGATAAGGTTTAAATAAGTTTATATAATCCACAAATGACACATGATACAGTTTAAAACAATTAAATGAAACGCGTAAGCGCGTAGTCGATGTTGGTCGATCTAGATGTATTTCAATTCACCATAACCATTAAACACCATTTCTGTTGGTACTACACATAACTATAACACAAAATACATTTATGCTCGACAAGTTGGCCCTGAAAATACAATAGTTGCCATTATCCATATATTCGTAACCAACAGTTCTATTGGCTACACATCCTACAATTTTTACCTTACAGTATTTGAATTACATATATAATTATATATCAAACACTCATGAAACTCACAGTCCACTTGCAGTCATCTATTACAAGAAAGTTAAATTAAATAGCTTACCCATTTGTGGAAAAGAGCCGGTATTGACCTTCACTAAATCTGTAACATGTGGTACTGATGCATGCGTGTAATTTAGTTTTATCCCAGCTAAACTTCTGAATAACCAACCAGGACAAAGAATTACTAATCACCTGATAAACAATATTTCAGAAAGAGACCACCTTCAGAACTATAAAGAGTCCAACGAGTTATCCTTTCAACTATACCAAAAAAATATTAAAAGTAAACCCATATAAGAACTAAGACATTTCAACCACTAAAATAAAACACCATAATCCGGACAATACAATTCCAGACCCATACAACTGAAAATCCATCCCCCAAAACATTTTAATGAATTTACATTATCTCACAACCAAAACTATAAACTCACTTATTAAAAACTTCCAACAATCAAGACACTGATCAGGACATTCTTCACCAACATTAATTGACAGAGTCCCAAAATATGACCCTGTTACAGTATTCCAAATCACCAATAATAATTGTCTTACATAAAACTCCAACTAAATGAGTGACAGTTTGACCGTAACAATAAAACAAGGTTGATTTTATCACATCGGTCAAAAGTCGAATTCTGTTATCACACATGGTATTCAAAGTGACTAATACCCGCCAGTAAATCATAATATAATCATTTTAAGGTCCCGACAGATCAGTTTAGCTTTATTGAAATCAACTCTAATATTGTGAAAGTGGAGGAATATCAGTTCCGTTCAATATTTACAAAGATATGTTGAATTTTATTAATCTATGCAGCTTCGCTATGTAATAATACCGCTGCCCTTTTGGTGCCCACGAAAACTTATTGATAGGCCCGTTTTAAACCCGATGCATTATGTAGCGTTAGTATTTCGATTATGTTTTCTTAATTAATTATTACATAATCAATGTTCGCAATCTGATTAAAATACAGATCTTATTTCGTTTCGTTTTTTATAATTCAAAATTTCATTTTACTTGTCTTTACTACACTAGGATCTGGAAGAGTTGTTATTTAACTCGTGTTCTGCTTGAAATGAGGGGTCAGCCAATCAAATGGGCAGTCGAATCGAGTGCTTGAACTTTTTTTGCGCGGAACTGTGGGTAGACATTAGCAGCGATAGAAATCAAAATTGAGCAAAGCAACATCGATTCTGATTGGTTAATCGAATAACTGACGTTATAGGGTCATATGTCGCTTACTTGACACCTTAGAACTCCCACTATAACTTGTTAGATCTACATGTAGTGTAGGCCATCGAAAGTATAAAAAAACGAAACGAAATATAGATCTGTAGTTTAATTAGATTGATATATTACCGAAAAATGCCGATGGCGCATAGCTGATTTAAATTAAAGATACATTATGGGGGATTTTTTATAGAGAGTTGGCCATTGTTGCTATAACAGTTCAAAAGTAGATGATGAAAGAAGAATATATTGAAAATTTCAGTCAAATTACTTTATTCTGAACATGGTTATCATCGTTATAATATTTGACTAGAAATGGTAGCGAAATGCGTCTTCACCTTGGCAGATCGTTTGATTGACAGGCGTTAACTCCAGCTACATATCTCGATTATCAAGTAAAGTTTTCAATGGCATATGGAAACGCTCTACTGCGGCCTCGCTAACTACACTCTATCATTTAGCCTCGATCTAACTGACGTATTTTCATCCGGTTGCGCCATATCTGATTTAATCAAAAAGTGAAATCCTATTTAAATCCGAGCTGTAGCCTAACCATCCGTGGGTCTACAGTGTTGATTTTGGGCTTGTTGTTTAAATAAAGATCTAATTTGTAATTTCTATAACATCTGAAGCCTAAATTAAGACTTGCAATAATCAGATTTAGCTCTTGCATAATGTATGTTTAAATGGCGAGTTAAATCTGTTTGTTCCAGATATTTTAATAGTAAAATTCATGGCTTCGTAAATTAACAGTATGAACATTACAGTGATAATTCTAATCGACGGATTAAATATTGAACTAACATTTGAAACTAAACTTGGTCCTAACAACAGTTTCTTCCGTTCCGACGGCGGCCACGGTGGATCAGTGGGCGAGACGTTGTGTTACTAGCCTGGAGGTCCCGTGTTCGATCCCGATCGATGTTGGCCGAGAAATGTCATCGGAATTTTACGGCGTGGTTCCCCTGGTGCATGACGGAGGAACCGACAAGGAACAACGTATAGTCGTTCGAATAGGACGAAAAATCGAGTTCCCGTGTACACATTAACGTGCACGTAAAAGAAGCCTTGACAGTCGGAATCGAATTAATATCTCCACATAACACACTGTATAGTGTATGTCCGTCTTCATAAGCACAGTCAGTAGGGCATTCTTTTTATTTTAATATGTACCAATTAGGCACATTCGCGCCATACTTAAAGAAATGGAGGCGGTAAAACTTCACAATCTCTCTTCTGTCTTCAACCTATTCTACAAGCACAAACGATAGTTCTTAGAAAACATTAGTCCTCGATACCATCCTAGGTGAAAGTGAACTTTAAGCCCCAAAACAGCAACAACAAATAAAAGTGTACAATGGCCTTTAATTTAAGTGTATATATAATCTACTAGACTGTTACCACGTTTTTTTGTAAATGATGATGCCACTTTATCAAACTTATAATTAATGATGATGTCACTGTAAATCTACCAAGACGGTTATCAAGTTTGTTTGTAAATGGTGATGCCACTTTAAGTCTACTAGATTGTTATCACCCTGTTATCAAACTTTCTGGAAATGATGATGCCACTTCACATCTGTAAGGCTGTTACCACTTTTAGTCTGTAAGGCTGTTACCACGTTTGTTGTAAATGATGATGACACTTTAAGTCTACTAAGTCTATTAGACTGTTATCAACCTGACGATGCCACTTTAAGTCTGTTAGACTGTTATCAACCTGACGATGCCACTTTAAGTCTATTAGACTGTTATCCAGTTTGTTCTAAATGATGCTGCCACTTTTAGTCTACCAGACTGTTATCAAGTTTGTTCTAAATGATGATGCTACTTTAAGTCTATTGGAATGTTATCATCCTGTTATCAAACTAGCTGAAAATGATGATGTCACTTTACGTCTGTAAGACTGTTATCAAACTTGTTGTAATTGATGATGCCACTCTAAGTCTACTGGAATGTTATCAACCCGACAATGCCACTTTAAGTCTATTAGACTATTATCAATTTTGTTGTATTATAATTTTATTAAGTTTGTTATCTGATGACGCGGAATTTACGATATAAAGTAAACTTACAGATTATACCTATTATGTATACTAGATAACCCTAACTCTAACCCTAACCCAACCTTAGTATGTATATTAGATAACCCAGGAGATTTTTAATGAATATAAAAAACAAACAAAATATATGACCGGACAAAATAGTCTATGTCATACTCTGTTTATAGAAATTCGTCCACATTCCAATGACGTCATCTTCAGCTTATCGCTTCCTCAAGCTCTTCAGTTCATTTATGGCTGTTTTGCACGTGTTTGAGACGTGGTGGTCTGTTTACTGATCATCGAGAGAATCGCGGTGGTTCAGCGAGTAAGAAACTGGCTTGCTAATCTGTACATCTCTTGTTGGATTCCGGTGTTGTTCATCCGGATTTGACTTTCCGGCGTGGTTCAAGCTTATCAGTGGTGCAGAACGGAGGGCCGGACAGGGGTGCGACGTATGTGACGAAGAACCGCGGCCCCGTGTAGTCTAGACATTGGCGTGCACGTAAAAGAACTCTTGACAGTTGGAATTCGAAATAAGAGTAGGCCGTCGGACATTGTATCGAGTATGCCCGTCTTCATTTGCCCAGTCGGGGCAGAACAGTAGGATGTTAAACCCCATTTTATTTAATGATCAAAGAGTGTCATGCTTGGAGTCACCCCTGGTGTGAGTATTATGTGGCTTTGAGCCGGAAGGAGAAGACAGTTAAGAGGGCCAAAGCTATTTCTCTACTTTCCCTTTTCCTCCTTTTGCATGGTGTTGTTTGTTTACGTTTTGGTGTAGAATTGAAGACAAGAGTTTGATTATACATTTCTGTCAGGTTTGGGTGAATATTGATGACTTTAAAGCGGACGGATACAAGAGTTGAGAGGTTGGTTAGGTTGAAATGTAGGGCCGAAAATTGCATGTTTAATTGTCTCTACTTCCAGCTTGTGTATCTCAAGTTTTTCATGGTGAACCTCATACTTGCTTTTGAGCAAGAGTTTGCCACATGTTGCTCCGTCTGTGGCAGAAAGCGTCCTACCCAATTAACATTTGGGGAAAAGTTGGAGCCGGTCTAAGAGACGAGAATTAACAATAAAGTTTATGGGCAAATAATTAGTGATGTGTGGCCATATCCTAATATGTGACTCAAAGTGAGAGTTATTTCCCTTTAACTGCTTTTATTGGCGATAAATATATAACAATACAAAACGTCAATAATAGGATAACCATTGAACAGATATATTTCAATGAATGTCAACGGTTTAAATCCACATATACCAAGACAAAATATTTAACCTGTTTTAAAATGTTCCGAAATTTGGAACTGGAAATAAGAGGAGGCCAGCGCCTATATCCGAATAAAATTTTCCTTATAACACACTGTATGGCGCAAGCCCCGTCTTCATTAGTCAAGTTGCTGTTAAAAAGTAGGACGTTAAACCAATCTCATTTCATTTTGAAATATTGATGCGCCAACAGCATCTTATAGTGTGGTCGAAGTACGGGGTAGGGGGGAGGGGGTTGTGTGGCGGGGGATGGTACTAGTTTTTTTTTATGAGCTATTGACCCGGTACTAACCCCTTATGGAGTTGCCCATATTTTAGCCCTTGGGGAAATCACATACGAAAGCACTAATTCCTCAATAACGTGTGAATATTAACCTCTAAACCCAGCGGTTATGGTGTCCACCTATAGGAAATCGATGCGATGTCACTATGCCGTAAAATTCGAAATGGTGTCCAAGATGGCCCCTATTCCATATAAATGACCACAACGAACTTACTATTGATAGGGGAACAAGTCTGGTGTCCATACCTAGGGGTTAGTCAACCCATTACAACCAACCACAAGATGAAAAACACATGACGTCATCCCGCGACAGTATGGCGACGTGGGACCTTGTCGGCAATGCTAGTACCGTGGAGTTGAAATGATGCATGAAATGGGATTTAACGTCCTACTGTTTTGCTCCGAACTGGGCTAATGAAGACGGACATACGCCATACAGTGTGCTATGAGGGAAATTTTGCCTGGACAGCGGCATCGAATTGCAACTGTCAAGGTTTTGTGTCCCATCCTAACTGTTGCATCAATGAGTTAAGAAGTGACACTTATATGATAATGACTATTAATATTGAAACAGACTATAGTTCTGCCTTTAAAAGTATTGCACGTGGTCTTGTACAAAATCTTGAAGCTGAAAGCATGTTGGACCAAGTTAGGTCGTAAGATTGTGTTACTGAATAAATATAATGATAAGCCTACAGTGATGAGTCTGTGTAATAATATCCACAGCATATTTATAGAACACTAACGACGATACGTTGTCCTTAGACACCCGACCACATGCCGTCTTGCACTGTTATTTAATCATGCCACTATCTCACCCAGTTTCTGATTATTTTTCCTCTAAAAAATGACGCTGCCATTCTTTTAGGCCACTTACCGTCACACATTTTCTGATTTAGACGTGAACTAATTCCACGTTTCTCGTGGTTTCTGCTTCGAACTGTAATTTCTGAAGGTCTTCAGTCAGATCCTAGACAGTTGACAGTTGAGTGGAACGGTTAAGGGAATGCTGATTCTTGTGTAATTATCCCGAGGGTTTAGTTCCAATTTCACCAGATCAAGGTAATTATGTGAGGTTTCCACAGTCTTTCAATAACATGGTAGTTTTAATAAAACGGAAGTAATTTAATGGTTCTCTGAGGACTTCAACATGTCTGCATTTAAAAACTGGACAAATATATTGGGGGGGGGGGGGGTCGTCTACTGAATATCAACTTGGTCTTCTGAAGGAACAACATTATCGCAATGCAATCTTAAACATACATTATGCAAGAGCTAAATCTGAAATGGGCCTGAAATGTTATCTATTATTCGTTTGTGCACAGGTTCTGGAAGAGTGATGGGGAATCTGCAGAATCAAGTTAAACAGACCTAAACCCATCATGACATGGAAGATTGGGACCGATCCCACAACAACAATTACAATTATCTCAATTACATATGGGGAGTTGGATTGGATCATAAGGTCTGCCATTGAGTCAAGTGGCATGGTTTCAATTCCACGCTCGTACGCTCTGATAAAAACTTATCTCTGACTTTAATCATAATGGTAAATATTACCCTGAAGAGTCTGGGCAGGATAAAACAAGGGGAGATAATCAATACAGAGTTTATCTTATCGTTTGGTAATTTACTATATGGGTACTGGCAAGGGGAACAACAACGTATCGTCGTTAGGATGGGACTGAAAACCGAGGCCCTACACGATCAGAGGAGATGATACCGGTACTAAAAATGGCGAGCCGTGCCATCGATGCTATAATGTTGCCTAGGCCAGGTTTGTAGATCTGACTGACAGTCGGACCCAGTTGTGTTATTATTGCACATTCAGCGCATGTGCAGCGGCCTTTGCTGTAGAAGGAAACCACTGAGGGTTGAGAAGGCGTCCATAGCCACATATGCCCATACCACGGGTGTCTCCAAGCATGATATTCTTTGATCATTAAATAACATGGGGTTTAACATCCTACTGTTCTGCCCCGACTGGGATAATGAAGACAGTCATACTCCATACAGTGTCCGACGGCCTACTTTTATTTCGAATTCCAACTGTCAAGAGTTCTTTTAGGTGCACGCCAATGTGTAGAGATAACACGGGACGTCCGTTCTGCACCACTGACAAGCTTGAACCACGCCTGGAAATCAAATCCGGATGAACAATACCGGAATCCAACACTGAATGTACAGATTAGCAAGCCAGTGTCCTACTCACTGACCCACCGCGATTCTCTAGATGATCAGAAAACAGACCACCACGTCTCTAACACGTGAAAACAACCATAAATGAACTGAACGGCTTGAGGAAGCGATAAGCTAAAGATGACGCCATTGGAATGTAGATGAATTTCTATAAACAGAGTATGTCATATCTAGTTTGACCGGTCATACATTTTGTTTGTTTTTTTTTATATTCATTAAAAATCTCCTGTGTTATCTAATATACATACTAGGGTTGGGTTAGGGTTAGAGTTAGGGTTATCTAATATACATACTAGGGTTGGGTTAGGGTTATGGTTATCTAATATGCATAATAGGTATAATCTGTTAGTTTACTTTATAGTGTAAATTCCACGTCATCAGATAACAAAAATGATAAATTTATAATAAAACAAACAGTCTAACAGACTTAAAGTGGCATCGTTAGGTTGGTAACAGTCTAACAAACTTAAAGTGGCTTCGTTAGGTTGATAACAGTCTAACAGACTTAAAGTGGCTTCGTCAGGTTGAAAACAGTCTAACAGACTTAAAAAGGCATCGTCAGGTTGATAACAGTCTAACAGACTTAAAGTGGCATTATCATTTGCAACAACTTTGATAACAGTTTTATGGACGTGAAGTGGCATCGTCATTTATAACAAACTTGATAACCGGCTTAGTAGACTTACAGTGACATCATCATTTAGAACACACTTGATAACAGTCTGGTAGACTTAAAGTGGGATCATCATTTACAACTTGTTTGATAACAGTCTTACAGATGTAATGTGAAATCATCATTTACAAAAAGTTTGATAACAGGATGATAACATTCTAATAGAATTAAAGTGGCATCATCATTTACAATAAGTTTGATAACAGAATGATAACATTCTAATAGAATTAAAGTGGCATCATCATTTACAGCAAACTTAGTAGACTTACAGTGACATCATCATTAACAACAAGTTGGATAAAGTGGCATCATCATTTACAACAAACGTGGTAACAGTCTAGTAGATTTACAGTGGCATCACCATTTACAGATTTCATTTGATTATATATACAATCAAATTAAAGGTCATCGTACACGTTGATTTGTTGTTGTTGTTTTCGGGCTTAAGTCCACTTTCACCTAGAAGAACCTGTTGTTCGTTCTTGTGGAATAGGTTGGCGATAGAAGAGAGATGTCAAGTTTTACCGCCTCTATTTTTTTTTTATAAACAATATTTATTCAGAAACTGAGGGGATTGGGGAACAGGCAAAGCCTATATAAACCCCTCTCCCGGTTACAATAAATTACAAAATTTTGAAAAACAAAGGAGAAAAAAACAATAGATAAAAAGGAAATTATATATATATATATATATACATACATATATGTACACATAACCCGCCTCTATTTCCGTAAGTATGGCGCGAATGTGCCTTAGTACACTATAAAATGAAATGAATTTCCTACTGCTCTGTACTGACTGTGCTTATGAAGACGGGCATACACTCACGATACAGTGTGGAGATATTACCTGCGTTTAATTCGATTCCTTCTGTCAAGGCTTGTTTTACGTGCACGCTAATGTGTACATGGGAACTCGATTTTTCGTCCTATTGGAACGACTATACGTTGTTCCTTGCCAGGCCTTCCGTCCTGCACCACAGATAATGGGGAACCACGCTGTAAAATCCTGATGACATTTCTGGCCAACATCGGGACCGAACACGGGATCTCCAGGCTAGTAACACAACGTCTAGCCCACTGATCCACCGTGGCCCCCGTCGTAACGGAAGAAACTGTTGTTAGGACCAAGTTTAGTTTCAAATGTTAGTTCAATATCTAATCCGTCGATAAGAATTATCACTGTAAAGTTCATGCTGTTAATTTACGAAGCCATACATTTTACTATTAAAACTATCTGGGACAAACAGATATATCTCGCCATTTTAAATGTATATTGTTAATTTAAATCAGCTATGCACCATCGGCATTTTTCGCTAAAATATACTCACATGGATTATTAAATATTGAATTAAGAAAACATAATCGAAATACTAACGCTACATAATGCATCGGGTTTAAAACGGGCCTATGGATAAATTTTCACGGACACCAAACGAGCAGCGGTGTTATTACATAGCGAAGCCGCATACATTAATAAATCCTGAACGGAACTGATATTCCACCACTTTCACAATAAAAGAGTTGATTTCAATAAAGCTAAACTGATCCGTCGGGACCTTAAAATGATTATATTATGATTTACTGGCGGGTATTAGTCACATTGAATACCATGTGTGATAACAGAATTCGACTTTTGACCGATGTGATAAAATCAACCTTGTTTTATTGTTACGGTCAAACTGTCACTCATTTAGTTGGAGCTTTATGTAAGACAATTATTATTGGTGATTTTGAATACTATACTGGCAAAGGGAAATCACGCCGAAAAATACCGGAAATACCGAGGAACTGTCTCTGTTAACATTGGAATGAAACCAGGGAATTCTCCTGGTTTGCGAGTCTGGGCCAATGCAGTTCACGGTTAATGACCTCTCGGATCTAAATATTAAGGTCACCTGCAGAATTCCTCAAGGTCACGAGATGTAAACAAGAGAGAGAGAGAGAGAGAGAGAGAGAGAACAGAGAGAGCAGAGAGAGAGAGAGAGGGAGAGGGAGAGAGGGGGTATTAAATGTCCACTCGGAGAAAGAGAGGTGTTTAATGTCCACTCGACACAAACTAGGTCATTTCGGGACTACCATATGGTTCAATATTATTTCGATAAATCGCTTGCGCGTAGGGATCTTTAGCATTGGAAGTAAACCGTAGGACCCAGGAAAAACGCACGAGGTTGAACAAGTGACTATACTACTTTGTGCGTACAAGTTTGGGATAGAACCCACGCCACTTGACTCAATGACAGACATTATTGTGTAAAGTGCACGCGTTACACCACTCGCCCACCCAGTCCCTCTTTACGGACAACCTTGAACATATAATGTTATCTAATATGGTGACCTAATTTAAAATCAGAGTTCGATTGATTGTAGATGTGTAAATTAAGATTAGAAAGTTTTAGTAAAATAAACCTTCACGACCAGTTACTAAAAAATGTAACTGACATTCAAAGATTAGCATGTTTGTTTTTTTACGTAACGAGTTCAACAGTGCGTAGACCCAATTCTAATACAAACAAGGTCGTATCAAGACAGTGATAGTAGTAATTTAGAACCACTACGAGACGTCAGTGACAACAGCTGTTTTATAGAACCACGATGAGACCACAGTGAAAACAGCTGTTTTACAGAACAAAGATGGAGCAGAAATTAGAGAAAAAAGCCAATCAAATTGTCGATACAGATGACGTCAAGAACGGTAAGATTGTGCGCTTTTATCATTAAAATCTCGCTATAGAACTAATTTCAATATGAATATCACTTTCAACATTAATAATACATTAAAATGAAACACGCGCCTCTAGTAGGAATATCAGCTCGAAATTGCTTCAATTGAGTATTTACAAAGATGTGTTGAATTGAAATGTCATTAATCTATGCGATGTTGATATCTAATAATACCGCTGCTCGTGTTGGGTGCAATTGAAAGTTGATCGATCTATGCTGTTCGCTGCTGTGTAATAATCCCGGCGCCATTTTGTTGTCCATGAACGATTATTGATAGACCTTTTTAAACAATTCAAAAAAGGGAATTGATCCCGGAGCTAGCCGTAAGCGTCCACTGCGCTGTACAGTCCCGAGCCTGTAGTGACACACACTTCACTCAAATTTAAAAACAGTCAGGAATATAACCCAGAGAAACCATTGTGTAATGCCAGCATGAGTCATGGTCTGCTATATGTTACCAGAAATACGAATGTAAGAATAAGTCACATCAAAGATCTGACTTTCGAATCGACATGAAATATTAATCGTGACGCGAGACGCAGAAATAGATTGAATGGCAGCTAATGGGGGTCCTATCGTATTACTTGAACGGGACTTGAACTTTTTAAAGACTTGGGATTCGACTTGACTCGATACTAAAGTCAGCGACTTGGGACTCGACTCGGAATCGAGTTGCGGCGACTTGGAGCTCGACTTGGACTCGGGGTTGAGCGACTTGGAGCTCTACTCGGACTTAGGTTGTGGCGACTTGGAGCTCGACTCGGACTTAGGTTATGGCGACTTCGGACTTAACACGGACTTGGGTTGCGGCGACTTCGGGCTCGACTCGGACTTACGTTGCGGCGACTTGGAGCTCGACTCGGATTTAGGTTGGGGCGACTTGGGGCTCGATTTAGGTTGGGGCGGCTTGGGGCTCGACTCGGATTAAGGTAAGGGCGACTTGAGGCTCGACTCGGACTTAGGTTGCGGCGACTTGCGGCTCGACTGGGACTCAAGGTCCTGCGATTTGTTCTCACCTCTGCCGGTAACTCTCTCAATGTCCAATAAATCTGGCCCCCAAAAGAATCACAGAGAATTAACTATAATAATCGATATTAGAATAAAAGTCACAATAAGAAACTCTTTCAATGGTTTATGTATATCATTGATTGTAATAAGCGCATTTATGTCAGGCTACATTGTACTTTAACTTTCCCAAACCACCAAAGAATGTATCAATTAGAGTGGAGACCTCGTCGACGCTACAATAAAGCAGCTATGTAATAGTTGAATGAAGTCAGCAGAAAGCAATATGAATCTCCATCAATCTAGTCTTATATTTTCAGTACCTTGCTGCCTGTCCAAACCACCAATAAATGCATCAATAGAGACCACGGATAGTTGGATGATGTCAGTAGAAATCAATGTAAACCTCCATCAATATAGTGTTTATATTTCCAGTACCTTGCTATCTGGAGACCAGCTAAATGATAGTTGGATGAATTAACACAATCACTTTCAGCTGTTTAAACGACCCCTTGGCACCATCCTATTTATCCGATTTGATTAAACAATATGTACCTTCTCGTTCCTTACGTTCATCTTATAAAAACCAACTTGTATGCCTAGTATCCGATTTGATTAAACAATATGTACCTTCTCGTTCCTTACGTTCATCTTATAAAACCAACTTGTATGCCCAGTATCCGATTTGATTTAACAATATGTAATTCTCGTTCCTTATGTTCTTCTTATAAAAACCAACTTGTATGCCCAGTACAGAAGTCAAAGTGTGGTGAGAGAGCTTTTGCGTACACAGCACCAAAAGAGTGGAACAAATTGCTCCTGGAAGTCCAAAATAGTCCAAACTTGGCTATATTTAAACGACGTCTAAAAACCCAGTTTTTTACCCAAACTTTTGAACAAAAATTTAAATGCTTCACTTTCCATTTGTATATTGTAACTGGACTATTCCTTTGTATTTTTTTGTTATTTTTTATAATATACATGTATTTTTTTTTATAATCATATCTACATTGTAAAGCGCCACAGAGCAGTCAGGCTGGCTGAATGTTTAGCGCTATAGAAAACGATTATTATTATTATTATATTATTAGAAAGCAATGTGAACCTCCATCAATTTACTATTTATATTTTCAGTACCTTGCTGTTTGTCACAACGATGGATACTTGCATACATTGGTTTCTTTGGATTTGTCTGTATGTATGCACTACGAGTCAATTTAAGTGTTGGTATAGTGTGTATGGTGAAAAGCTATCCAGAGAATTCCACCAATGCAGCGAACAATACCAACCCAGCGTGTGATGAACAAACAAGTAATAGCAGCAGCTCGAATGTAAGTAAAATATATCCCACATGGAATATTCAACGCTCCATAGATCTCCCGTCAAAAGGCAAAACCTAGTAACTCACTTTTTTTTATATCAAAATTGAGTTAAGACCAAATTCGTAGTTACTAGGGTATGTGCTTCCTGTTGTTGTACTAGATATTCCAATCTTTTGATTTTATAAGCAGTTACACCCATGACACAACCTAGCAACTTCCCTCATTTGCCTAGAATACCACAGCAAAACTCAATAGTCAAATCAATGGATGAGCTGGGGTTTAATATTCATTCATTACGTTTTCCTTTGTTTTCTCAAAATAAGAAAAAAGTGAGTTACTAGTTTTGCTTTTTGACGGGAGAGATGTTCAGGGGACGCAAAACAGAGGTCAGATATACACACTGGGGTACCGTAAACATAAAAGGACCCTTGACAGTTGGAATTTCATGATAAGTAGGTGGAACGCCGCTGTCCAGCCAAAATGACCCTCACAGCGTGACGTCATACTTCGAGAATTTAATCTCTGTCCTGAATGGACGCCATATCCAAAAAATAGTATATTGTTTTCTACTGCGCTTCTACTATGTTTCACATCTGATACATACACAGAGACTAAATAAACCTGTTCAATTCCATTAAATGGAAGCAGAATAAATACTTCTATAAATTCTCGAAGTTTACTTAGTGTTTTCGACTAAAATCGTCAATTTAAGAATCAAAATGTCGGTCAACTAGTTTAGTGTCTGTTCTCAAGCGGAGCTAACTGTAGACAGGCAGCACAAGTTTAGTATGAGCGTGACGTATGTCGTCTTCATTATCTCGGTTGATGCAGAAAATCAGGACTTTAAGTCTCATTTCATTTAATATTTCAGACCGAAGAATTTGATTGGACTAAAAGCGAACAAGCGACATTATTGTCTGCTTATTTCTATGGTTACTTAGTAACACAGATGCCTGGTGGTTGGCTAGCTGGTAGATTTGGCGGGAAACGAGTTATAGGCTTTGGTCTGGTTATATCCTTTTTATTGAATTCTTTGACACCTGTTGCTTCTCGATATGATATTCGTGTTGTTACAGCCATAAGAGTATTGCTGGGTTTAGCTTCGGTAAGTAGAACACAGAGTCCCTGCGTTGACCGAGGAAGTTCATCGGGATTTTCTAGCCTGCCTACTACTTGTCAGTGGTGCAAGACTGAGAGCCTGGTAAAAGAAAACATATAGTCGTTCGGATGGGACGAAAAATCAAGGTCCCGTAGGCACGTATAAGAACCTTGGCTGGAATTCGATTCGTCCAAGCATCGGAAGTTGTTTCATTTCGATCGTACTTAAATCGTACTTAAATTAGTCGAGCCTTCGGCCTTTTTCGAAGATCGTCGCCACAAACGAAGAAGGAAAAAATAAAACCCAAGCTAGTTTGGACAACAAGATCCCTTTCAAAAAGATTAAAATATGTTACCTAAACTAGAGTTATTTCGTGGACGGGAGTGAACCATGTGTGAATTAATTTTATTTCTGGGTGTTTGGTGGTCACAATATTGTCGTTTCCAAGGGATACACAATTTGAAATGTTTATATTTATACATCCAGGGTCTCATGTTTCCCGCCTTTCACAGTATGTGGGGTAAATGGGCGCCACCTTTAGAAAGAAGTCGATTGACGTCATTCTGTTATGCTGGTGAGTCAACTATTTAATCAACCATAGTTGTGCTGACTAGGCTTTAAACTACCTGACTAGACTTTACTTTAATTTACCTGTAACCAGGAACAACGCATTTCTATGGTTTTATCAATTGTCACTAACTGGTTTCCCCTTTTCAGTGATGCAGGATGGAGTGCCTGACAAAAACAGCTGTCCATCGGATGGGATGGAAAACCGAGGTCCAATGTACACATTGGCGTACACGTAAAAGATCCCTTGGATGTTGGAATTTGATATAAGAGTAGGCCGTAGCGCCGCTGCCCGGGCAAAATGTCCCTCATAGCACACTGTATGGCGTATGCCCGTCTTCATTAGCCCAGTTTAGGAGCAGAACAGTAGGACGTTAAACATCATTTTATTTCATTTCATTTCATGATTTGTCCTTTAATTGCAAGTATCTTAACACAAGTGTCGACATTGGTATTATCCAAGAAGAGGTAAACAAGGGTCGCAGGTTAACATGGTAAACTCTCCTCATAGCAATCCAGAGGCGGATTACCCCATAGGCAGTGTAGGCAGCTGCCTAGAGCCCCCCCCCCCCCAAAAAAAGGGCCCAAAAAATGTTTGACGACCTTTTTAAATTTAATGTTTTACATTATTTAATTTAAATCACTGAATTACGCTTGCGACGAACCTCACTTGGTTGTGTCGGCCGTTCACTATGAGGGAAGAAGGCCCACACGTCAGTGACACCATAGCGCTCGAGATGAGCTTTAGTGTGCTCGATCACTCCAACTGGGAGACTAGTCACCCACTGGCCTTGCATTAGCCTGGTATCTGGTTTCGCTTTCGTTTTAAAAAAGTCTTTGCTATTTTCTCTTGAAATTTGTCTTTCTTTCATTACGTGAAGGCCGCGCCGTTTCAACGTAGGTCGGTTCGCCGTTGATATGGCCCAAATGCAAAGGTGTGGATGGGAGAAGAGAGAACAGAAAAAACATGAAGCTGATTGCCGTGCACGTAAAAAAGCCCTTGACAGTTGGAATTCGATATAAGAGCAGGCTGTATTGCCGCTGTCCGGGCAAAATTTCTCTCATTGCCCACTGTATGGCATATACCCGTCTTCATTAGCCCAGTTTAGGAGCAGAACAGTAGGACATTAAACCCCATTTCATTCCCTTTCTCAAATCATAACTCCCGAAGAGTTTGCAGTATATGGATATAATTACAGGATCGTTTGTTGGTAATATTATAACGTTTGCTGCATCAGGCCTTCTGTGTGATTATGGTTTTGATAATGGCTGGGGATCAATCTTCTATCTAACTAGTAAGTAACAATATAATTTACAATTCTCGGATTTCTTGAGATAACCGGATAAAAATAAATTTTAATAATAATAATATTGATATTTGTATCGCGTAACTATTGAATACGCTAGGCCCCATGCGCGAGACTATGTTTTCAAGTCGGATTGTTAATAATAGTGAATAAATAACAAAGTTTTCACTTTGGATTTAAAAACCGGTACAAAATAACATTGTCCGATATCTTCGGAAAGTGTATTCTTCATAATTGATGCACTGTATTGAAAAGTTCTTGATCCAAATGATTTTAAATTATAGGTAGGTACATCCAATAACAATTTGCTTTCTGGTCGTAATGATCGTTTTGGTTGATACTATGAGAGTAGAAAGCGCACATGTTAGTACCGTATGGTGTATATTTGTATATAGGTATTGTAACCACGGTGTATATTTGTGTATATTGTAACTGTGATATTGGGTATATTTGTATATTGTAACTGTAGCATTGTGTATATTTGTATATAGGTATTGTAATACGGTGTATATTTGTGTATATTGTAGCTGGGTGTATATTTGTGTACGGGTAATGTAACTGTAACTGGGTGTATATTTGTGTATAGGTATTGTAACTGTAACACGGTGTATATTTGTGTATTGTAACTATGATATGGTGTATATTTGTATATATGTATTGTAACTGTAATATGGTGTATATTTATATATAGGTATTGTAACTGTAATATGGCTGGTATTATGGTTTATATTTGTGTATTGTAACTGTAATATGGTGTATATTTGTATATAGGTATTGTAACTGTAATATGGCTGGTATTATGGTTTATATTTGTGGCGGATACACCAACTGAACATCCACGAATATCTGAAGCTGAGAGAATTTATATAGAGTCAGGAATTGGTGATAAACAAACCAGAGTACGTCACTTCCTTCATTATTTTATAGAATCCCTTTGATTGGAATGAACTGGGGTTTAACATCCTATCTTTCTACATCGACTTGACTAATAGAGACGGACTAGGGGTTTTAAAGGCTGTTCTTGTCTACAATATCACCCTTGGTGAAAGTGGACATTAAACTCCAAAACGAATGAACGAAAAGGCTGTTCAACACAATGCGTTTCATTTTACGACTCACATAAGAGAGAGAGAGAGAGGGAGAGAAGATGGGGTTTAACGTCCACTCAACACACCAAGGTCATTTCTGGACTAACATATGGTTCAATTTTTATTTCAATAATTCGCTTGCGCGTAGGGGTCTTTAGCAGTGGGAGGAACTACGTCAGTTGACTCAATGACAGACCTTATGATACACTCGCTACAACTCACATAAAGTGCTATTTCTATGGTTATCTTTCCGATGTGATGGGGTGCTAGGGATACCCGGACTTCGCTATGTACTCCTATTGTCCAACTGTAATTCGATGTCCAACTGTGTTACATGCACACCACTGTGTACTCGAATAGACCTCAGTTTTTGTCCCTTCCGAACGATTAGGTACACTTTCCTTGCCAGCCCTCTCAGTACCACCCCTGATAATTTACGAACAGACAATTTATTATTTATCACACATAGTTCTGGGGAGCCACGGCTTCGAGGGTCAGATGCCGGCTTATTAACCATGCAAGGAACATGGCCTAGTCGTTGCCGCCACCTTGGAAAAATGTCTCGTCATTTTAGCAATCGCAGTCGGTCAATCCCTTCGCAATTATCCACGGAGCGAGCATGTCTACAGTCTAGTTTCATATGGATCGCATTTGGTTTTTACCGAGCCATAGGCTTGTTACTAAGAGCGTCGCCCCCTAAGAAAAAGAAGATGAATAGTACTTGGGGACCTGGGACCTGTTTCACCAAATTTTAACTAAGATAAAATCCAAAATTTTAGTAATTTGATTGGATAAGATTAGATTGAAGTATCTCCTAAAAATTAGATTTTATCTTTAGTTAAGATTTCGAGAAACAGGGCGCAGTTCCTGATCAAAAATATCGTCCATTGTTTTTTGTGAATCATCAGGTATTAACGACACCGTGGTTAGCTATAGCTAAGTCTCGAGCTATGCAGGCCTGTCTCGTGGCACATTTCTGTAATAATTGGATTAACTATACCCTACTCACTGGTTTACCAACGTTTATGAAAGAAGTTCTCAAGTTCGATATTAAATCGGTGAGTCAAGTTTTAAAAATAAAATGCTTCAAGGCTAAGACCTGCTAATAATTTTATCATGTCTATAGAGTTAATGCAATTAACTCCCCTGATTTCATATGGGATGCTCGATTGTCAGACCGGAATAATAAACTGTCATGGAATCTTTTACGTGCACTTCAATGTGTACACGAGACATCCGTCCTGCATCACTGACAAGGGGGAACCACGCTGGAAAATCTGAATGAGCTTTCTCGGCCAATGCAGGGATCGAACACCCGACCTCCAGCCTAGCGAGCCAGTGTCGTACCCGCTAAGCCACCGTGATAACCCCCCCTCCCCTCCCCTCCCCTCCCCTCCCCTCCCCTCCCCTCCCCTCCCAATATCACAGACACAAACTAGGTCATTTCGGGACTAACATATGGTACAACAACAATAATTCGCTTGCGCATAGGAGTCGTTAGCTGTGGAAGGAAACCGGAAGGCCTGGGGAAATCCCACGGGCCTAGACAGACGATTCTGCTCCTTGCCTAAACAACGCCAATTCAGGCAATGACAGACCTTATGATCTGAAACCACACCACGTGACTCAATGAAAGACAGTATGATCTAAATCGCATGCGTTAGACCACCCGACCCACAATCCCCCAATATGTTTTTAAAATATCACTATGTACGCTATGTCTAATGTTGTTGTATCTATATGGCATGTTTTTATATGTACACTATGTCTAATGTTGTTGTATCTATATGGCATGTTTTTTATTTATTTTAAGAATGGTATCTTGTCAGCAGTACCTTACATTGCTATGACTGCATCTACCGTATTGTCTGGTCAAGCAGCAGATTTTCTCAGAACAAAATCTTTCTCAATTAAAGCTATACGAAAATTCTTCCAGATAACGGGTATGCCATTTAGTACTTTACAGACACCTGTTATACGTTTATTTGGATGTTATTTTAAATGATGATACTTCAGCCTTTATCAAACGTGATCTCCGGCATGGTTCTCTCCCTTGTCTGTAATGCAGAACAGAAGGTCTCGCAATGGACATTGTATTGTCGTTCTGTTCTGACGACAAACCGAGGTCTCCTGTTCACATTTACATGTACGTAATTGAACCTTCGGCAGTTGTACTCCGATATAAGAGTAGGCCGTAACTCCCCGCTGCCTGGGCAAAATACCCCTCATGTCACTGGTATTATATACACCCGCTCAAAAATTAAGCACCACCAACTTCAATAATAAATTTTGAAGCGAAAATTCAACATAGAAGAAAACGGTCAATGATGTTTAAAACTAGGTTACGTTATAGAGAGGTAACATGCCAAAACAACTTTGCATGACATGCACGTGCCCGGTGAAAGTCACTGTAGCAAGGTGACCCTACAACTGTAAAATTCGAAGTTTAGTCCTGTCATTGCTAAGATGTTTCAGAGTCGTAAAGCGATTGAAAAACGCATTGGACCTATGCCTCGACGGCGTATTAATAACAATGAGAGGTTGCAAATCATCGGAATGCGAAATGCTGGCATGTCATGTAGGGAAATTGGACGGCATCGTAACATAAACCACAGCGTCATCAGTCGTCTTGTAAGGAAGCACAGAGCTACGGGGGATGTCAAAGATCGTCAACGAAGTGGAAGACCACGAAAAACAACAACTCGTGATGACCGACTCCTTGTAAGACATGCCAGGCAGGACCCGAGATCGACAAGTCGGGAGTCTCAGAGACAGGTGGCTAATCAACACCCGATTGTCCCTTAGTACGGTGAAACGACGACTAAAAGCAGGTGGACTGGCAGCACGTAGACTTATCAGACGTCCTCTCCTCACTCAGAGACGTATCCAAGAACGATTACAGTGGTGCAACGCAAGGAGTGGTTGGAACATCCGGTCTTGGAGACGTGTCCATTGGTCGGACGAAAGTCGGTTTCTGTTACATATAACTGACGGGAGAGCCCGGATTTGGCGTCCACGAGGCACTGCTTACCAACAGCATAACATCCAGCCAGAGATTCCATTCGGCGGTGGTTCTGTGATGGTCTGGGGATGCTGTTCATATGACTGCAAACTGGAGCTGATTCAAGTTCAAGGCAACCTCAATGGCGACAGATATCAAAATCAAATCCTCCAAAGGGAAATTGTACCCCATTTCGACAACCACCCGTTGGCGAGTCGACCAATCTTTATGGACGATAATTTCCGGCCCCACTGAGCCAATGTGGTGAGGGAATATCTTTGACGTAACGCCATTGACACTCTCCCTTGGCCGGCAAGAAGCCCTGACCTCAATCCGATTGAACATTTATGGGACATTTTGGGTCGCAGGGTGTGAGCACGGGTCCCTGGTGTACAAAATCTTGCTGAACTTACACAGGCTCTTCGAGAGGAATGGAATAATATTCCACAAAATCAAATCAGACGACTCATTTCCAGCATGAGGAGGCGTGTTGAAAATTGCATCGGTGTCAGAGGAGGTTACACCCGATATTAACTGCAATTTGGGTGAAGGAAGAGAGACAAGTTATTTCAAGACCTTTCGGATGAAAAACAGTTGACCGGTTTCTGTGGACAGGGATACTTTATTGGCCATCAAATTTGCTGAAATATTCATGTATTGAAATATTGTTCATTAAACATTTCTTTGTCAATTTATGTAGTCATTTATCATGTGTAATACATGTTTGCTGTCATACAAACACAGAGATGACATATTCAAGGAAAGTTTTGCAGCAGTTATTGATACACAATGGGGGTCATTTCAATCATATCAAAAAAAATCTGGTGGTGCTTAATTTTTGAGCGGGTGTATAGTTTGTGATATCCGACATTGACAGGTTTAACTGTAGGTTATAATATCAGTTATCTATGCAAGTCGTGGGGTGGATCCAGGATCTATAGATGACAAGGAGTAGTGTCGCCCTGACTAACATCAAAGTTTTGCTCCACATTCGTTGTCACTGGATAAATGGAATCTGTTCCATTACGTTTGCATTCGAGCGACGTTTTAGCCGGCGAAAAAGTGCGCGGAAACACCACGACATTGCGCGCGGAAACACAACGAAAACGCGAACATGAAAAACGGGCATTAGAATCTACAGGACATCTTCCCTTAGACCCTAGCTTCGAAATTGTCAAACCGAATCCACAATCCCGATACTACAATGTTATACTCTGAATTATTTTAGCATTTGTGGGTGCTGGAGCTTGTCTAGTAGCTACAGGGTTTGTTTCCTGTGAACAGAAGATGATTGGAGTAGTACTGTTGACTCTTGCTGTGACGTTTGAAGGGATGTGTTTTGCTGGTTACATGGTGAATCAGGTTGATTTCGCTCCGAGGTGTGGTAACAATCAACTATCTTATATACTTAAACAGGCATTATTCAAGAGCTAAATCTACCTATTGCAAGGATTTATTTAGGACCGAAATATTATCTAAATTATCAATTAGACATTAATTAACTTATCCAGATCATAATTAATTTTGGATGTCATCGCTAGGTCATTAAATTAAACATACACTATGCAATAGCTAAATCTGCCTATTGCAGGTAGGCCTGAAATGTTATCTAAATTATTTACTAGACATAAATTAACTTATCCAGACCATAATCATCTCTCGATGTCATCGATAGGTCATTAAATTATATATACATTATTCAAGAGCTAAATTTGCCTATTGTAAGTCATTCTTTGGGCCTGAAATGTTATATAAACTATTAATTAGACATGTTTAACATGACAACACTATAATCAACATTAATGTAACATGACTAACATTTCAGACTTCAGTAAATAAGAATATTTTATATTGAGTTGCAATCTGATTAAATGACAGATCCTATTTCGTTTCGGCTTTTTTATAGTTCTAGATTTCATTTTACTTGTCTTTACTACACTGTGATCTGGAATAATGGTTATATAACCCGCGTTCTGGATGATGTGAAAGATTAGCCAATGAAACGGTCTGTTACGGCGAGTTTTTGATTAGAAAGATGAACGTTGATTGGTTAATCAACTGACATAGAGATCTGTATTTGAATCTGATTGTATTGAGTTGAAGATATGAATTGTAAATATAAATAGAACCTCCGGCTACTAGTAAACATTGGTTTTTTTTATAGGTATGCTGGTGTGTTATTTGGTATCAACAATGCCATAGCTTCAGTACCTGGTATGGTGGCGCCATTAGTGGTCGGGGCCTTGACACCAAACGTATGTATTATATATCTCAGACCATTACTTACATTTATTATATAGAGGAAAGTGAACAAATGGGGTTTCTGTTACTATGGGTACGTGTGCACCGCTAGTGAGAGGAATTTTGTCCGGGAGGTGCCATTCCTCTTTGAATCCCAACCCTTGATTTGTACACGGATGGGGCTCGTATGTTCTGGTCAAAACTTCCTCTCTACCTTACAGCGCTATTCCCAATAGGTGGAGAGCGGTTTTCTCCTTCGACATAACTGTCTTCATTGACCCAGTCGGTGCTGAACAGTGGGACGTTAAACCCCTTTTGATTTCATTTCCTTCCCCGGTTGTACGTGACAAGGAGTAGGGTCGCCTGTCCAACCTCGTGGGTTGTCTCCCGGTCCTCCGGTTTCCTCCCACTGCTAAAGACCCATACGCGCAAGCGAAGTATTGAACTAAAATTAAAAAAACATATGTTAGTCCCGAAATGACCTAGTTTGTGTCGAGTAGACGTTAAACCCCATTTTCCCCTGTCTCTTCAACAATCCCCAATACAAATGAAATGGGGGTTTAACGTCCCACACCGACTGGGCTAATGAAGACGGACATGCGCAATACGAAATCAAAATAAATGAAATGTGGGTTAACTTCCTAGTGTTCCGACACATACTGATCCTTTACAAGGCCCTTCATCTTGACGTGTGAAAAACACGCTGGAAACTCTTGGGGAACTTTCTCAGTCAATACCGGGCTCGAACCCGTGACCCACTGGTGAGCGGGCCAACATTAAAACACACAATGAATAACGCGCAATACCGTCGATGCATAAATAATCCAACCTGAGAATAGCATACACGACGCCGATTCTAGGCAAGTTTATAAATAAAAAGTGGCACATTAGAGATGGTATGCCTGAACCCTCGTTCTAATGATAAAGTAGTTTCATACGTCATAGTGAGTTTGGAACGACGTTACCATGATAACTATGACACCCCCTCCCCCCCATTAACGGGTGTTTGCTTTGTTAGCCATGATGGTGCTGAAACGTGGGGCGTTAATTAATTTATGTTTCATTCTTAGCATTCCTTCCAGACGGCCATTATTGTCATTTCAGAAAACTCAAGAAGAATGGCGGAATGTGTTTTATGTATGTGGTGGAGTGTGTCTGCTGGGAGCGACTGTTTTTGGCCTTTTTGCGCGGACAGATTTAGAACCATGGGCTGCTGAACCCGTGGAGACCGAAATACAGGACACAATCAAGAAAGTGGAAGAATATTTACAGAAGAACACAGTTATACATGATAATAAGGCGTTTGATAAATCGGACTTGAATGAAGAAAAAGGATCGACGATTTCTATAAAATTATAATCATCTTAAAAACACATGTTAAAGGAGCTAAACTTCTTACTCAATAATATTCATAATTGGAAATTAAAAACACGAATTAGAATTCAATATTGGTCCATTTCAATCAAAATTGATGTTATTATATAACCGTGAAATATGGAATTCTAATATTTAATGGACATTTTCAAAATGAGTACACGAGTCGTGTATTCTATGGTTTTGGGCGCCATTTGTAAATAACAAAGAAAACCATATGATAGAATATACTAAGCGGGCGTTCAATTTGTACTGTTCACGCGTTTCACCGAACATAATTGATTAGAAATTACGATATTTTATTTTTTAAAAATTGAATATAAATTGCTTTATGTACATTCATATGACATTGCTATATGCTTTTAGACCGATTTTAAGGTTCCAAAGAATAGGGCTGTACACCCTTTAACAATAACACAGGACATGTATATATGAAATACAAGTTACTTAGATAAAAGAGACGTTCTGATGCCAGGGGATCACGTGGCTAAGTGGGTAAGGCGCTGGCTCGTTAGCCTGGAGGTCGAGTGTTCGATCCCTGCATTGGCCGAGAAAGTTCATCTCGATTTCCGTGGTTTCCCCTTGTCAGTGATGCAGAACGGAGGGCCTGACAAGGACAGCTGCCTAGTCGTTCGGATGGGACGAAAAACCGAGGTCCCGTGTACACATTGGCCTGCACCTAAAAGATCCCTTGGCAGTTGGAATTCGATATAAGAGTAGGCCGTAGCGCCGCTGCCCGGGCAAATTTCCCTCATAGCACACACCATATAAAATACATATTAGACACAATACATAACATAGCATTTATAATACATAATATATATAGGGAGAGAGAGACATGGGGTTTAACGTCCATTCGACATAAACTAGGTCCTTGCGGGACTAACACATTGTTCAATTTTATTTCAATAATTCGCGTCCATGTAAGGGTCTTAAACAGTTGGAGGAAACCGGAGCACCCGGAGAAAACCCACGAGGTTGGGCAGGCGACCCCACTCCTTGTCATGTACAACAGGGGAATCGAAACCATACCAGTTGACTCAATGTCAGACCTTATGATACAGCGCGCACCTACTAAGCATCCCCCCACCACCCAACCGCATAATATAGTAAACCGGAGGGAGAGGGGGGGGGGGGGTATTATCCGAAAGGTGGGCAAAAAGCGGGAGTTGACTTTTCTAGAAGCATTTTTCCCCAGGAATCCAAAAATGGTGGGTGATCAGTCAGGTGAGGGAGCGTTCAGGAGTTATCGAGGACAAAAGGTCACCAGAGGTTAAAGGAGAAGGGGGGTATTATCCGAAAGGGGGCAAAAAGCGGGAGTTGACTTTTCTAGAAGCATTTTTCCCCAGGAATCCAAAAATGGTGGGTGATCAGTCAGGTGAGGGAGCGTTCAGGAGTTATCGAGGTCCAAAGTTCACCAGAGGTTAAAGGAGGGTGGCTTATGAATTTAGCCACTGCTGATGCTGTCTGACGCAGATTTCTTGTTGAAAAGCAGCTGAATCATTGAATAAGTGACGAAGGATAATTTGTGAAACCAATTAATCAAATTATGACGTAATTGAAAAGATCAAAGGGTCACTGATGTCAAATAAGCAAGAAATAAGGATGCACTGAGATTAGGGACAAAACTAATGTTATTTTCAAGGTGGGCAAAAAGCGGGAGTTGACTTTTCTAGAAGCATTTTTCCTAAGGAATCCGAAAATAGTGGGTGATCAGTCAGGTGAAGGAGCGTTCAGGAGTTATCGAGGTCAAAAGATCACCAGAAGTTAAATGGGCTGGCTTATGAATTTAGCCAGAAAAGTCAACTCCAGCTTTTTGCCCACCTTTCGGATAATACCCCCTTTCTCCCTCTGGTCTATATAGGTTGATACATACTAATGTATAATATGTTAATTCACAAGACCACGTGATTAACAGTGTTTATAGAAATGAAAGGTATTGCCGTTTCATTTATTATCTAGTATTGACATTGTTTCAATCATCCCGAGTTCGACGTAATCATTACAGCGTCTAACATAAATGCATAAACACACCAGTCGTGTAAATGCCAACCACTGTAAACACACAACTATGCTGTGACGTTATGAAGGGCGTGAAGGTCTTTAGCATAGGGAGGAAATCGGAGGACCCGGAAAAAAACCACGAGGTTGGGAAAGCGACCCTACCCATTGGAACGTGCTGGCGGGGAATCGAAACCACGCCGCTTGATTCAAAGATATACTCTCTCTCTCTCCGTCTCCCGCCGATCTGGGAGCCACGGTGGCTAAGTGAGTAAGACGCTGGCTTGGGATTTTCCGACGTGGTTTCCTCTAGTCAGTGGTGCAGTTGTCTACTCGTTCGATGGGACGGAAAACCGAGTACCCGTGTATACATAATCATACACGTGAAAGATCCCTTCGCAGTGGGAATTCGATATAAGAGTAGGCCATAGTGCCGCTGCCCGGGCAAAATTTCCCTAATAGTACACTGTATGATAGAAATGTAATTTATTATCCAACCCAACATATCATCCCATGGTTTATATTTTTTGTATATAAGCGACAACTATCTTGATTAATGACTAAATTAGAAAAAATAAATGTGAATAATAAACCCTAGGTATCAGACAGTCGACAATGTGAATCAAATATACGTTACAGTCAATATCAGAATTTACATATATATCTAAAATATACGTTACAAGATAATGATTCATATGGCCACCACTAGCTTACAAATTGAACCATGTGTTAGTCCCGAAATGACCTAGTTTGTGTCAAGTGGAAAACGAAGACGGCATACACCGTGCAGTTTCCTATGAGGGAGGAAAATATTTCATATTCCCACTGGCACGTTTTGTTACGAGCACACGAATGTGTACACAGGAACTCGTTTTCTCGTGTCCCAGCATACCGGCTAGACACTGTTCCGTGTCAGAACCTCGGTCCTACACCCCTGACACAAGAACCTCCGTCCTACACCACTGACACAAGAACCTCCGTCCTACACCACTGACACAAGAACCTCCGTCCCACACAACTAACACAAGAACCCCCGTCCTACACCACTGACACAAGAACCTCCGTCCCACACAACTAACACAAGAACCTCCGTCCTACACCACTGACACAAGAACCACCGTCCCACACAACTAACACAAGAACCTCCGTCCTACACCACTGACACAAGAACCTCCGTCCTACACCACTGACACAAGAACCTCCGTCCTACACCACTGACACAAGAACCTCCGTCCTACACCACTGACACAAGAACCTCCGCCCTACACCACAGACACAAGAACCTCCGTCCTACACCACTGACACAAGAACCCCCGTCCCACACCACTGACACAAGAACCCCCGTCCCACACCACTGACAAAGAGGGAACTACACCAGAAATCCCGCGTAACATTCTCGACCAACACCGAATGCGAATTCGAGACGCTTTATTCATTGAGCCACCGCGGCTGTCCCAGTAGCTTAGACGTCCGCTCAGGCCTGCGCATGGTTACCCGGTTGCGATGGCGAGAAGCAATAAATGACCATGCTGGGGTTTCCTGCTAATGGCTGGGGTGAGCGATTACGGAGTTTCCATAACAATGCCAATTACACACCCCTCCCCCATTCAGTTCAATTCTACCTTCCTGTCATTCTGACTAGATAATCGTGCCAGCGGCTGCAGTTTATGTAAAGTTTGTGTCGATACAGGAATATTTCAGAAAAAAAAAGTTTTAATTTCATCACATATTCGACATAAAACTAAAGGACCAACCTATTTCGAATAAAACATGTTCAGCACACTGCCTTGAAACTACTACACAACCTGAACGACTAAAACATTTGAACTTAAAACGAATTTCTTTTGATCAAGGTGCCTGGAGATGTGTCTAGAAGGAGACGGGCATGCGCCATACAAGAGAGAAAGAGAAATGGGGTTTAACGTCCACTCAACACAAACTAGGTCATTTCGGGACTAACATATGGTTTAATTTTATTTCAATAATTTGCTTGTGCGTAGGGGTCTTTAGCAGTGGGAGGAAACCGGAGGACCAGGAAATAACCCACAAGGTTGGACAGGCGACTCTACTCCTTGTCACGTACTACCGGGGATTCGAAACCACGCCAATTGACTCAATGACAGGCTGTATGATACAGCGCGCACGTGCTAACCATTCAGCCACCCCCCCCCATGCGACACATACAGTGTTTTAAGAGGGAAATTTTGCCCGGACGGCTGCATTACGACCAACTCGTATAAATATAGTGACGTTATTACAATAAAATATAGTGATGTTAGTTATTACAATAAAATATAGTGACGTTATTACAATAAAATATAGGGACGTTATTACAATTAAATATAGTGATGTTATTACAATAAAATATAGTGACGTTATTACAATTAAATATAGTGATGTTATTATAATATAGTGACGGTAATACAATATAGTGACGTCAATACAATACAATATTATATTTATTGTTTATATTGGATCATTATGTAGATTTGTGATGGATAATATATTATACTTATTGTTTGCTTTGTTTGTATTAGTATTATAACACTAACTGGACATAGACATGTCCGCGAATCAACTAATGAAAGCTGCTGAAATATTCTACTATTCAACATTGTAAGAACTTATTAATGTAAGTTCATGGAATTATTGGATATGAAACGATATTTGTAGAATATATGCGGCAGTAATTATTTTATAACCGGAAGTTCAGAATCCCCAGACGAATAATTCCATTCTAAACAGTTATAATCTACAAATAATATTGTGAAATCCTCGGCATTTCGTGGTTGTCGAAGAATGAAAGAGTTCTCCATCTCGCCAGACATTAAGACCTATTAAAGTTAATGAATGAACAAATAGACACTGTCTTAGAGTAATTTATCGCCAGGACAACGTGTAAATAATGTACTTAAAAATCATCGACTTGAATAACGTAAATAAAGTTAGTTAATGCCAGTCGTTTATTTCAGACGAATCGTAGAAACAATTACAACAAATGGCTAGTGTTTATATGATGGTCTTCCTGTAGACGTAAAGTAAACATCCATGCCATCTAATCTTCCGTATGTCTTGGTGATAATATTGACTTACAGTATTACAATCAGACAATAATATAATAATTATTTATATAGTTCAAAGTCAATATATCTATATGGATATTCGTATGTCAATTATGTTGATAAAAAACAGCCCTTCTCCTCTTCCCCTTATAATCATGAATATGACTTCGACATTCCGATTGTTAACTTTCCATTCATTAGTAGTAACATTCCAATATCACCAGCGTGAGGACTGTATGTGTCTCAGCCAGTTTGATACGCGAGAGCTTGTTCCTTTTATTCCGATTTTTAAGTAGATGTATAGACATTTGTAATCTACCTTCAACTACACGGATACTTGCGCACTAAACTTACAAAAACATTTTAAAAGTTTTACGGCCGCCATATTGACTTGATTGGTAAATATAACGTGTCTCTCTCGGCTATTATTCTAGAAATATTTAATTGACGCGTATACTATCTTCCTGATTATGTATACTACATCTGTTAAAACTTGTTCATCACGTGCATTTTGCATACGGGTAGTCCATTGGCCAATTACGCTATTTTACCGAGATTTCGACTAATGGTTTGGATGCAACTATGGCGGGTGTGGCGCCAGGCAGGGTAAGCTTACTCTTCCGGACACCTGTTACCACTGTTTGTCGTGTATTTTGTACACGGTGAACAGTCCATTTGCCGATTACACTATTTTGCCTATACTGTTTTTAGAACTTTGAATTTTGTCTAATGGTTTGGATTGTTCGTACTTGGTTTTATTTTATTATGACACGAAGCGAACGCATTCCGCAACAGAATAATAATTTCCAGGGTGGTTGCCCCTTGTCAGTGATGTAGAACGCAGAAACCAAGGGATAAAGTATAGTCGTTCAGATGGGACGGAAAACAGATGTCCGGTGTACTTATTGACGTACACGTAAAAGAACCCTAGACAAATGGAATTCGATATAAGAGTAGGCCGTAGAGCCGCTGTCCAGGCACAATTATTTCCCACTTAGCACATTGTATGGTGTTTGCCAGAATAATAAATAAATATCTCTGCTAATGTCTAATCCACTCATGTCAATTAAAATAAATTAATGCAACTCGCCTCCCTTGCTAAAATAATTTAATTTTCCGAAACTACTCTCTGAAAAAAAAAGACATTAGTGTTTTTCTTCACCAACTCGTCAAGATAAACATTAAAAAAGCATTTGTGGGGAAATAATTGAGATTAAAAATACGATTGAGCAATAAATGAAAAAATAACCCAACACAATAGCAGATTTAGTTTAACTCTATCAAAGACAATCAGTGATGACTATAAGGGAGTGGTTATTGAATCAGGATATTACTGGGAGCGGTTATTGAATCAGGATATTGCTGGGAGCGGTCATTGAATCCGGATATTTTAGGGATTACCAAAATAAATATCCACAATAGGCAGATTTAGCTCTAACATAATGCATCTTTAACACAATAGTTGATTTAGACAGATTTAGTTTGTTGATGCTAGGAAGACAATCGGTGACGATTAGAAGGGAGTGGTTATTGAATGAGGATATTACAGGGAGCGGTTATTGAATCCGGATATTATATATCTCTAATGGTTTTATTATCTGTGTACAATCCAATCATTGGTGTAATCTACAACTATCCAGGAATGTCAACATCCGGTCTGTATTACATCTAAGTGTAGAACAAACAATTCATATAGGAAATTAACAAACGATAAGATAAACTCTGTATTGATTATCTCCCCTTGTTTTATCCTTCCCAGACTCTTCAGGGTAATATTTACCGTTATGATTAGAGTTAGAGATAAGATTGATCAGTGAAATAAGAATAATATAATTGTTACATTAATTAATAATGTCATATCGATATGTCTAATCAAATATTAACTATTCTATAGTAGACGGAGAGATATAATTTCTGTTTGTCAATTACCGAGAACAAATTGCAAAAGAATTTCTTTCACTGGAATCTAGTAAAGGGATGTCTTAAGGACTCCCAACTCAAAATTGTCCGCTGAAACCCTGTAGCGTTTTTCATAATTAGCATAAATCCAAGATGGCCGCCAATTGGACTTTCTGTCCTCCATATCTTGGAAACGGCTCGTTTTAGAGCATATAAATGTATATCATTAGATACAAAAGTGATACCAACGAATCGGAAAAAATGGTTATCACGACGCCAGCAGGTCATGGTGTGATGTCATGACGGCATTGTGACGTAATGACGTCACTCTGACGTTATTTTGACGTCAAAACACTTAGACTGGAAGCACTATATGGCTGAACCGGGAAATTGTATACAAAGTTTTTTTATGATTGATTTTAGTAGCCTGTGGTGTTAAGAATCTGCCGGTTGAACCTGGGTCACCCTGGATCGTTTTGAGAAATTCAAGATGGCGTCCAAGATGGCCGTCATTTCAATTATTCCCCTATAACCCCCATATTATTTTGTCTAGGATGATAATTTTGGTGTCTAACCGTATGTTTTTTGGGCCAAGGAATACACTGAAATCATCCATTATGATAGTAAAATGCAAAATGCCAGACAATATGACCCTTTAACTTCATAGCGGCGGCTGGGGCAATAATTATTTCACCAAACCAAACTATATATTTCTGGACATAGGAGCATATGATTGATACGATACCACCACATACATGCCTAACAGGGGGTCCAGGGCCACTTGGGGCGGCCCTGAAAAGAAGGGCACAAGCTGTGTTTTGAACATTTAAAAAAATAAATTCTACTCGAAAAAATACGAAAATACTCATAAAACTAGGTAATATTCAGTTTAATCCTTTAGTCGTGTGTCTGGTTGCAACCTGCGACAGCACAGGTGCAAAATACTATACATTCTAAGCCATCCCTAGTGCAGCTACCAATGGCGGCGCCCCCCCCCCCCAATAATTTTAGAAAATAAAAAAAGGTATTGTGATACGTTTCGGTAATCAATACCTTCTACAGTGATTAAATCCCACATACCCACTCAGTCATAGACTTGCATGTTGTATAGTCCGCTGAGTGATTTCTTACCAAGTCCATCCTGCTGTAAACATACTATAAACAATAACACGTGAATCACTTGAGAACTGATTTTCATGATCCTCAAAGTTTTTGGGTATATGTTCAACGTACGCGGCTAGAATATGCATTCACTTGATACACTCACTCCGTTCGTTTGACACCTCCCTCTCTGTTCGGATAAGCTGGTGATTTGGCGACGAACAGTATCTGGTCAGCTCTATTTATATCGACGACCAGTATCTGAAATACTGCCAGACTGCATTTCACGCAGTCTATTTCACAAAATATTGTAGCGAAAATATTCATTCACTTTGATTCACTCACTCCGTCCGTTTGACACTTTCCTCTCTGGTCGGATAAACTAGTGATCTGGCGACAGGCAGTATATATCTCAACGATCAGTGCCTGAAATACTGTCAGGCTGAATTTCTGGCAGATTGTTTTTCAAAAATTTCTGGGGAAGGCCCCCCCCTACCCCTAGTTGAAGCTCGTAACTTTGCCCCCTTAACCTTAGATTTTGCCCCAGCTTTGTCCCTCCAACCACCGGTGGCTGGCACCGCCACTGGCAGCTACAAGAGCAAGCGTACTATTTTGGGCGTCACTCGTGCATCCGCATTTGATGAGCCACAGGAGCAATCTTCTCAATTTAGTCTCCTTAACCAGCAATACAGTTCTGGATCAAGTTCCGGTGGATTGCGATCTTCCAGTGAACGTTACATAACAGCATGGTGGTGACATCTTTTTACTTTCCCTACGAATGCATCATTCGTTGGTTTAAGTGTGGATGATGACGATATATTTTCAGTTTCGGATGCCTATACCCTCCAGCGTGTTTCAGGCGTCGATTTGCAAGAGCTCTGTCCATAACACGCTGACAAGGATCACGTCACAATGGAATCACCAATCAAAGAAAAAACAACCGCTGACATTGGTCAAACTATGGAGAAACACATGTCAATTATCATTGAAATCCTGTCAGCCCATACTCTTACTCGATATGACACGGTTACATGCTGCTACAGCTTTGGAAGTGGTGAGAGCTTGATTGTATTTTCTTTCTCACTCGTCGGAGTATTCTAATCGGTGCTTACACGGGCCACTGTATTTATGTCAGCTTGTTATAGACAGAGTTCTAGCAAATCAATGCCTGAAACACGCTGGTGGGTATGGACATCCAAAAGTCATCATTCCCACTCAAACATGGTAGTCTTGCTCAATGAATGATGCATTTACAGGGAACGTAAGAGCTCGTCAACAAGCCATTGTGTGGTGTTCACTGGAAGATGGTAATCCGTCGGAACATGTGTCTCATCAGATACGGATGCAAGAATGACACCTCATGCAGTTCGCTTGCTTGTAGATGCGCTAGGGATGGCTTAAAGTGTACAATATTTTGTGCTTGTATGCAGCCAGAAATACAACCAAATAAACTGAATATCCAGAAATATGTAGTTTGTCTCTAGATATAGTTTGGTTTGGTGAAATAATGGCCCTCAGCCGCCGCTAGCGAGTTAAAGGGCCATATTGTCTGGCATGTTAGATTTTACTGTCATCAAATCACCCCACAACATAATGAATGATTTCAGTGTATTCCTTGACCCGAATAACATACCTTTAGACACCAAAATTATCGTCCTAGAATAAAGTTATGGGGGATTATTTGAAATGGTGGCCGTCTTCTTGAATTTCTCAAAACGCTCAAGGGTGACCGAAGTTCACCCGGCAGATTCTGAAAGAGGACACCATAGGCTACTAAAATCAATCATATAAAAACTTTGTAGAAAATTTCCAGGTTCACTCGAAATATTGGGTTTGACGACCGGACTAACTGCTTTGATACCGAATAAGCGTGTTTGACGTGAGTTCTGATGTCCTAGAGAACTCAGAATATGCGGGCTGTGATCTAGTTTGTTTTTGTGACACTGACTGACTGGTCTGGAATCCAATCTGGTGGGTGAAATTCTGTCTGCACTGTTCATGCACATGAGCATTAGGGGTGACCGAAATATCCAACTCGTGAAGCTGAGCAGCCTGATTGATTACATTTGATCCCTTGTTGGTGAGCTTGACAACAACCCCACCAATATTTAGGTTGTTGTCGCAAATTATGCACGTATCCTTGGCGAAATACGACCCTTTTCACAAAATTAGCAAACAAAGATGCATGTGTCTGGGAAAACCCAGACTGGATTGCAAGCCAATCACCAGAGTTTAACAACATCCTCACCATTATTTAGGTTATTGCCGCAAATTATGCACGACTCTGTTCTCAAAATTAGCAAAAGACAGTTTAAAATATCAGGGAAAACCCAAACTGGATTCCAAGCCAATCACCAGATTGGATTCCAGTCCAATCAGCCAGTGTCACAAAAACAAACTATATCACAGCCCGCTTATTCTGAGTTCTCTAAGACATCAGAATTCACGTCAAACCCGCTTATTCGGTATCAAAGCAGTGTTTTGACGTCAAAATAACGGCAGTGTGACGTAATGACGTCACTGTGACGTCAGGACGTCACAACATAACATGCTGGCGTGGTGATAATTTTATTTTCCTATTCGTTGATATCACCTTTGTATCTAATAATAATACATTTATTGCTCTAAAACGAGCAGTTTCCAAGATATGGAGGCCAGAAAGTACAATTGGCGGCCATCTTGGATTTATGCTAATTATGAAAAACGCTACAGGGTTTCAGCGGACAATTTTGAGTTGGGAATCCTTTAGACATCCCTTTACTAGATTCTAGTGAAAGAAATTCTTTTGCAATTTGTTCTCGGTAGTTTTTTATTTCTCTCCGTCTATAGAGTCTATTTATATACATCATTATCACATTGATCGACGTCCCATGAAATTAATTCTATGAAAATCAACATTAGTCTTGATTATATTGTCCTAATCATTTGGAAAAGTACTTGAAATTTGTAGGGATTATAAAAGATATTAAATTTATCATCGATTGATGTTGTAATAAAACCACGTTGTCTGAAAGCCATTGAAACCGGCGATTACCACATTGAGTAGCGCAATTAGTTTTATATAGACCTGTATTTCGTTTCGTTTTTTTTATATTTTCAATGCCCTTTACTACATGAAAATCTGACCAGTTGTAGTTGAAGGTCACGTAAGAGATCATACGAGCGGCTTTTGACCGATGACGTCAGAATTTCAATTAACCAATCAGCGTGGATGTTTTCAGAGGGTAACCCACAGTTCCATGCAACTCACGCCAAAAACAGACCGGTTCATTGGCTAATCCCCCACTTTATCCAGAAAGCGTGTTATATAACAACCCTTCCAGATCCTAGTGTAGTAAAGACAAGTAAAACGAGATTTTGAACTATAATAAAACGAAACGAAATAGGATTTGTGTTTTAATCAGATTGCTATATACTGTAATATTGTTGTCATATGATGCGGTAGATAATAGTAATAGAATCAGATATATTACACCCTACAACAAACCAGAGTTAACCCCATGTCTCGGTATCACTACAGGCCCAGGATTGTACAGCGTAGTGGGCGCTTAGGGCTAGCCCCAGGATCCATTCACTTGTGGTGTGTGTATCACTACAGGCCCAGGATTGTACAGCGTAGTGGGCGCTTAGGGCTAGCCCCCAGATCCATTCACTTGTTGTTTGTGGTGTGTGTATATTGTGTCCTGTCCGTAGGTTTGTCTTGTGTGTATCCTGTCCGTAGGTTTGTCTTGTGTCAGTGTTTGTATATTGTGTCCTGCCCATAGGTTTGTCTTGTGTGTATCCTGTCCGTAGGTTCGTCTTGTGTGTATCCTGTCCGTAGGTTATCTTGTGTCAGTGTTTATATTGTATCATGTCCGTAGGTTTGTCTTGTGTAAGTGTTTGTATATTATGACTAATATTGAGTTAGAGGCCTAGATCCTTTAACATATGTTTGTAAGGTGATTATAATTTTATAGAAATCGTCCATCCATTTTCTTCATTCAAGTCCGATTTATCAAAGGCCTTATTATCATATAGAACTATGTCTTTCTGTAAATATTCTTCAACTTTCTTGATTGGGTCCTGTAACTCGACCTCCACGGGTTCAGCAGCCCATGGTTCTAAATCTGTTCGCGCGAAAAGTCCAAAAACAGTCCCTCCCAGCAGACACACTCCACCACATACATAAAGCACATTCCGCCATTCTTCTTGGGTTTTCTGAAATGACAATAATGGCCGTCGTGAAAATGTAGAAGATTGAACCAGAAATAAAATAAAATAGTGAATAACGCCCACTTTTCAGCACCGCCAGGAACCAGAAATAAAATAAAATAGTGGATAATGCCCACTTTTCAGCACCGCCATTGCTAACAAAGCAAACAACCCTAAATGATGATCATTGTTTTTTGTTTATTTCAAACGCACTGGAATGGCGGTATGAGGGTTCAGCCACTTAAAATTTTTATTTATGGACGTGGATAGAATCGACGGTCTTGTATGTTACTCGCGGGTTTTAATTATTTATGGATCTAATATTAGGATCTGGTATTAGGATCGAGACCCTTATTCACGAAAACTTAAACTAAGATAAAATCGAAATTTTAAGAAATACTGCAATTCGATTGGCTGACCAGTAAAATCAATTTGCATATATCCAATGAAGTTGCAGTATTTCTTAAAATTTCGGTTGTAACTTAGTTTAAGTCTTCGTGAATAAGGGCCCTGGTATTAGGACCGACGGTATTGCACGTTATTCTCTGTGTTTTAATACTGGCTCGCTAACTTGGAGGTCCCGGGTTGGAGCTCGGTTTGTCCCGAGAGAATTCCTCAAGAATTTCCAGCGTGGTTCGCTCACGTCAGGACGGAGGGCCTGGCAAAGGAACAGTACCATGTAGTTCGGACGGAAAAAAGATCGAGTTCATGTATACATTAGCGTGTACGTAAGCGAGCCATTGATAGATGAGTTTCGGAATAAGAATAGGCCGTAGTGACGATGTCCGAGAAACATTCCCCCATAGGACACTGTAGGAGGCATACTAAACTTAGGCTGCCCGTTTACAGTTAGCGCCGCTTGAGAACAGACACTAGGCTAGTTGACCGACACTTTAAGTCCTAAATCGATGATTTTAGTCGAATGAGAATTGTTAAGTTTTTATTCTGCTTCCATTTAATGTAATTGAACGGGTTTATTTAGTCTTTGTTTGTATGCCGGATGTGAAACATAGTAGAAGTGCATTACTAAGTTTTGGATATGGCGGTCATTTAGGACAGAGATCTAATCTTGAAGTATGAAGTAGATGGGTCTTTGTGCGCAGAATGTGTAGTACGTAAACACACATTTCATTTTATTTAAGTTCGTTTTGCGTATGCCCGTCTTCATTATCCCAGTCGGTGCAGAGGACGTTAAACCCCAGTTCATTTTGCTTGTGTTTTATACTACTCTTGTACGCATTTACGGGTAGGCCTTATTTGTCTTGAAGGAAATGAGGTTTAACGCCCCAGTGTTCTGCACCGACTGGGCTAATGAAGACAGTTATATCGAAGGAGAAACCCGCACTCTACCTACTGGGAATAGCGCTGTAAGGTTGAGAGGAAGCGTTCACCAGAGCACACGAACCTCATCCTTGTAAAAATCAAGGGCTGGAACGCGAAGAGGAATACACAGAAATGGCATCTTCCGGACAAAATTCCCGTCACTAGCGGTACACACGTAACCATAGTAACACAATCCCAATTTGTTTACTTTTCTCTATTTAATAAATAGACTGATATATAATACATACATTTGGCGTCAAGGCCCCGACCACTAATGGCGCCACCATACCTGGTACAGAGGCTATTGCATTGTTGATACCAAATAACACACCAGCATACCTAGAAATAAAAGTTATATTTAGAATTCATATCTACAACTCAATTCAATCTGATTACAATCTAGTGTCATTTGATTAACCAATCAGTGTTCATGTTTCTAATGGGTCCGTGCACCTCAAACCAAACACTCGCCGTAACAAACCGTTTCATGGGCTAATCCCTCACATCATCCAGAACCCAGGTTATAAAACAACTCTTCTAGATTCTAGTGTAGTCAATTTATAAAGACAAGTATAATGAATTTTAAGGTATAATAAACGAAACGAAATAGGATCTGTTTTTTAATCAGATTGCAACTCAATATGAAATATTCTTATTTACTGGCGTCTGAGGGGTTAGTCATGTTACATTAATATCAGCTTTTAGAATCTTTTAAGTTTCCAATGTATAGAGTTATACGCCCTTTAATTCTATAAAATAGTTGACCAGCGTACTGGTTGTTTGAAGTTTAGCCTCGCTTCACCATTTGTAGATTAAATCATTAAATGGCTGAACCGTTCTAATCTATTCAAAATCGGTCCTATCCGATGGCATCTAGATTTGATTATGGTCTTGTCATGTTAATAAATATGTAATTAATAGTTTATGTAACATTTAAGGCCTAACGAAAGACCTGCAATAGGTAGATTAAGCACTTGAATAATGCCCGGTTAAACACACATTACGCAAGAGCTAAATCTGCCTATTGCACGTCTTTCTATAGGCTTGAAATGTTATCTGAATTATTAATTAGACATTAATTAACTTATCAAGACCATAATCAACTCTCGATGGCATCGCTAGCTTGCGACATTTACTGGATAAGTATCCGATCTGCCCCTCAACGCTCATTCATGATTAAATCAAGATATGGATAATCGAGACTATGTATTTTATCGTACCGACTTTAGTAATGATGATTACATTATCTAGTTTGTAACTATTATAGTAAGAACGAACTGCCATAATCTCCAATAACGTATGTTTAAAGGGACAATAACACTCTTGCTGGCTTGACAGCTCCAGAAAATAAAAAATAGCCTTATTCTAAGTACCAGATGTGTTAGTGTCCTACCTGTTGTGTAAATTATCCATTAATTCCTATTTTACTTGTCCAGAGGGTTCAAAAATATTTTCAAATCCAAGTCACATTTGAAAAGCTTTACGTCAGGCTTTTGAAATCATTTAGTTGAATTTTTCCAATTTTTTAAATTAGGCGTGTTAAGATGAAATTTATATCATCAATCAATTGGAATATTGCAAAATAGTGCAATTTGTTGACCGGAAAAAAGATTGGGACATATTATTCAGTTACAACAAGAGTGGTATTGAGCCTTTAAGTTATATAAAATATAGAATAGAGCAATACGCCCTTTAAGTATATAAAATAGTTGATTGTTAACCCACCGCGGAGCAAAATCAACCTGATTAACCATATAACCAGCAAAACACATCCCTTCAAACGTTACAGCTAGTGTCAACAGTACTACTCCCAACATCTGATGTTCACAGGAAACAAACCCTGTAGCTACTAAACAACTTCCAGCACCAACAAATGCTAAAATAATTCACAAAATAACATTGTAGTATCAGGATTGTGGATTCGGTTAGAAAATGGGGAAGCTAGGAGCCAAGGGAAAAGGCAGTGTAGATTCTAAGGCCGTAAGCGTGTTCGTGGCGTTTCCGCGCGCTAAAAGGTCGGTCTCATGTAAGAGTAATGGAACAATTTCCATGAAAACGACGAAAACGAGCGCGCACCCGCGTGCATGGAAATTAGCGCTAAAATATGTTCAGTCTCCAGTCATTACACAACTCAAGGGGAGACTACTCTACTCACTTGCGGTTTTTCTTGCGTTACAGGGGAGATTATATATGAATATATATTGAAGATTTATTGAAACTTTGTTGAAAATAGTTGGTCGTCCCCTTTAAAGTATTATATAACATACATTTATAATACTGCTGTTATCGGAAAAAATGTGCGAGTAATGCGCTTTTATTGAGCACGTGTATTTAGCAGGGGAAGTAGCCGTTGAAAGGGGGGGGGGGCAAAACCTTGACTTAGTCACCTACAAATCCTGGATCAGATAACAGCCATTATCACCTACATTTAAACACCTCTTTGTCGGATATCATACACAAAGTATGATACACGTGATACCAACTGTTTTGGAGAGAGTAAACCGGTCGTCGCTACCCTGGCAACTAACGTTACCAGAAGAATCACCCGAACTAGGAAATGGCTAGGATACCCCGAGTTCACAAAGCATTGTCCGATTTAAGTTAAGAATTTTCCCAACTTTCAATCACTGTTTATGAAAAATATCCTTAATCCAGAAACACAAAAAGTTGCACATAGTTTCTTATTGATGTATTTGATACATTAAAACAACAAAAGTTTTATAAAGGGCTATATTTTAATTAATATAAGGCGAACAATTTGGTGTCAAAGTTCCGACCACTAATGGCGCAGCCATACCTGGTACACAAGCTATTGCATTGTTGATACCAAATAACTTAAGTCTGTGAACTCGGGACGTGGATTTCAGAAGCCGCAACTACTTAGAAGCTGACAACCTTGTGGTAAAGACAATCGATAGTCCAGTGTGGTTTAAATTGTATATTTATCCATCTTAAAGTACATCAATCAGTTGAAGTATTGTGCTCGGATTAAACGATAGCGTTTGATGAACGAAATGGGGTTTAGCCTCCTACTTTTCTGCACCAACTGGGCTAATGAGGAAAGGCATGTGCCATGCAGTGTGCTATGAGGGACATTTTGCCTAGTCAGCGACGTTACGGCCAAAGGTTCAGTTACGTGCATGCAAATGTGTACACGGGACCTCGGTTTTTTGTCCCAACCGAAGGACTTTACAATGTCGCCTGCCAGTCTATCTCTCTCTCTCTCTCTCTCTCTCTCTCTCTCCCTCCCTCCTGCATTACTGACAAGGGAGAGAATCACGCCGGAGATCACGCTTTACAGAGGCTGAAGTTTCACCATATAAAACAAAACCAAGATAAAATAAAAGTAAATAACTTCATTGCATACCAATTATCTGGAAGAATTTTCGTATGTCTTTAACGGAGAAAGATTTTGTTCTGAGAAAATCTGCTGCTTGACCAGACAATACGGTAGATGCAGTCATAGCAATGTAAGGTACTGCTGACAAGATACCATTCTTAAAATAAATAAAAAAACCATACCATATAAATACAATAACATTAGCCATAGCGTACATAGTGATATTTAAAAACATACTAGGGGATTGGGGGAGACGGAGAGGGGGAGGGGGTCGAATGGTGTAACGCGTGCGATTTAGATCATAAATGTCTTTCAGAGTCAAGAGGCGGGGATTCGATCCTACATTTGTTGTAGATCATAAGGTCTATTATTAAGTCAAATGGTTTGGTTTGGGAAAGGAGTGGAGTCGCCTGTCTAACCTCGTGGGTTTTCTCCAGGTCCCCCGGTTTCCTACCACAGTTGAAGACCCCTATGCGTAAGCGAATTATTGTTGTTGTAACATATGTTAGTCCCGAAATGACCTAGTTCGTGTTGAGTGGACGTTGTCTCTGTCTCTGTTTCCGTCTCTGTCTCTCTGTCCCCCTGTCTCTCTTCCGATGTAATAGATCGTGAAAAGCTTGCGAAAACAATGGTTTGTACCAAAACATTTTAGCCCTGACAAACATTCAAAATAATACCTATATTACATATTATTGAGCAAGCATCTGTGATATTGGGACAGATAACTCTATGTAGAAGTAAATAAGGAATCAGACCAGTAATTCTCTCCGTGTTGACATCAATGTTAAATCCCTCAAATAATTTTAATCTTTATAACCTCCTAAATGCCACAATCACCTAATGAAAGTGTTGAAGAGGGTGAACTTTTCGAATACTTTCTAGGCCTGGCCAAAGGCAGTGAAGTCACTTAGTAGACGATACATGTATATTTACCGACTGATCATTGCGCCCCTGAATCAAGAATATTCACCTGGCAGAATAGGTAAACATCGAAAAGTCAAAACAATTGACACGCAAAAGTGGAGACAAGGGAAAACAAAATGGTTATAAATAGACAAACTATATAATGAAATCAAGGGGAATAACTCCAAAGACATGGTTAACTATTAACAGGTCTTCCCCTTTTAAAAATCTGACTTACCGATTTAATATCAAACTTGAGAACTTCTTTCATAAACGTTGGTAAACCGGTCAGTAGAGTATAGTGGATCCAATTATTACAGAAGTGTGCCACCAGACAGGCCTGCATAGCTCGAGATTTAGCTATAGCTAACCATGGCGTCGTTAATACCTGACAATCGACAAATAACAATGGACGATGGTTTTCATCAGGTACAGGTATCCAATCGCTATTCATCTTCTTGTTGTTCTTAGGGCGAAGCTCACAGAAACAAGCCTATGGCTCAGGGAATCCACGTGCGATTGATACGAAACTAGGCATGTGTGTTCCTTGATTGTTGAATTGGCGTCCCATTTTCCCAAAAATGGCTGCAATGACGTGATACAAAGTTCATGGTCCATAGTACGGTAGTACGTAGGCTACACTTTGTAGAACCAAATGATGACAGAAGGCGCCACTGATACATATAGTGACTCGAAAGGGTTTATTATGCGTGGAATATTCTTAGAAATATTTATACTAGTTATGTAAAATATCTGAATCTCTGCCGTACACTTTGGCGCAGGTAAATCTCTAAACTCCACGAACTGGACGTCATCTTAACCTACCGAAATATTTCTCAGGACTCTGTGAATGATTGAAGGAAATGGGATTGGGGGGGGGGGGTAGCGTCCTTCGTTTCTTCATCGATTGATCTAACGAAGGCAGCCATACGCCCATGCAGTAGGCTATGACTGATTCTATATAATAATGAAGGAAGTGACGTACTCTGGTTTGTTTATCACCTATTCCTGACTCTATATAATATCTCTCAGCTTCAGATATTCGTGGATGTTCAGTTGGTGTATCCGCCACAAATATAAACCATAATACCAGCCATATCACAGTTACAATACCTACATATAAATATACACCATATTACAGTTACAATACACAAATATACACAATATCACAGTTACAATACACATACACAAATATACACAAATACACGCCATTTTACAGTTACAATATACACAAATATACACCATATCACAGTTACAATAGCCATTTCACAGTTACAATACACATACACAAATATACACTAATATACACTACTATACACAATATCATAGTTACAATATACACAAATATACACTATATATACAAATATACAATACACACACACACACACATACACAAATACAGTATCTATGTATATATAAACACATATACACCATCTTACAGTTACATATATATATATATATATATATATATATATAAATTTAAACAGGGCCAACAATTATTTCCTTACTCAAAATCAAAACATTATATTTTAATTATCAAATTATTATAACTGATGTTTGGAGAAGCACGTGATACTAATGACAGTCGTAAAATATAACAGACAACATGACGTTTAAACATGTGCTCTTTCTATCATCATTACGATCAGAAGTTACAATTTTATGAAATTAAAGGCTTCTTACTACTTACTATCGTTAGAAACACTTTAAAATTTATTTGACTTACCAGAAATTTTTTTTTAATTTGGCTGAGTATCTATAAATATATATATAACAATTTAAACAGGGCCAACAATTATTTCCTCACTTAAAATCAAAACATTATATTTTAATTATCAAATTATTATAACTGACAGTCGTAAAATATAACTAGTCATTAAAACAGACAACATGACGTATAAACGTGTGCTCTTTCTATCATCCTAAACTAACATAAACCCTCATTACGATCAGAATATTGGATGTTCCTATCTATAATTTAAAATCATTCAGATCCAGAACTCTTTGACACAGTGCATCAATTGTGTGGAATACACTTCCAGAAAATATCCGACAACGTGATTCTGTGTCAGGTTTCAAATCCAAAGTGAAAACTTGGTTATTTAGTCAGTAACATTAACAATCAGAAAAGAGAACATAGTTTCGCGCCTGGGGGCTAGCGGAGTGTATAGTTGCTATAACTTATAATTATTGAAATAGTTTCGCACGTAGGGCCTAGCGGATTGAATAGTTGCCCGATACAAATATCATTATAATTATTAAAATAGAAAGCTATCGGAAGAATTATAAATTATTGTTACGTACTGGTAAGATAGAAGATTGATCCCCAGCCATTATCAAAACCATAATCACACAGAAGGCCTGATGCAGCAAACGTTATAATATTACCAATAAACGATCCTGAAATTATAAACATAAACCTCGAAGAACCACTTGGCAGTTGACGTCATCTTTTGATGTTGGCGTACCATTATTTCAAATAATCGTACGGGCGATGTGCCAAGTGTAACTACGAGGGGTGATTGATAAGTAGTGAGTCTAACAGAAAAAAACAAGAATTTCAAATCAAATGCATTTATTTTTCAACATAGTCCCCCTTTAATGTTATACACTTCTGCCATCGGTGTTGGAGAGCTTTTATTCCAGTTCTGAAGAAGTCTTTGTCTTGGGTGTGTAGAAAATCATTCACAGTGGCAATGACGTCATCGTCAGACGGGAAATGCCTACCGGAAAGACATTTCTTCAGAGCAGGAAACAGATAGAAGTCTGAGGGAGCTAAATCAGGAGAGTAGGGTGGATGCTGAAGAAGTTGAAAACCACAGTCATGGACTGCTGACATGGGAACAGCTGATTTGTGCACTGGCGCATTGTCCTGGTGGAAAATCACACTTTCCTCGTCTTTTGGTCTTAATTTCTTGCCTCAACTGCCTTATAAGTGCTGCATAGTATCTACCGTTAATTGTTTGACCCTTTTGGAGGTAATCCACCATGCGAACACCCTCGGAATCCCAGAATACTGAGGCCATCACCTTTCCTGTCGATGAAACAGTCTTTGCCTTCTTTGGGGTCGGCGACGTCACATGTTTCCACTGTTTTGTTTCTGGCTGAAAGTGGTGGACCCAAGTTTCATCCATAGTAACAATTTGTTTTAGAAAGCGGTCAGGATCGGTTTCAAATAAGGCTAGATTCTATTCTGACATGATGTGTCTTGAACGCTTTTGATCAGGCGTCAAAAGCTTTGGCACCCATCGTGCTGAAACCTTTGTCATTTCCAAAGTTTCAGAGATAATAGAATGAACTCTCTCCTGGCTAATACCAACTACCCCAGCTATGAATCTTTCAGTAACTCGCCTGTCATTCATTATCAGATCATGGATTTTTTGTACCATTTCAGGTGTTGACACAGTTTTTGGTCGGCCAGGGCGTGGTTCGTCTTCAATGCTGTCTCGGCCACGCTTGAATTCAGCTGACCACTTTTTAATTGTGGCATATGCAGGAGCATCATCTCCTAATGTCTCAACCATATCATCATGTATGGCTTTCGGTGTTAGACCCTTTTTATGCAGATACGTAATCACAGCTCTCGCCTCGATATGGTCCATTTTCTGATAACAACAGATCCTACTTGATTGTTATAACCTGTCACAACCAAACAGTTTAACCGAATGTGATGAAAGTTTGCGACAGAGCCCGAAGAACATAATAGTGCATGTGCAAAACGTGGTATCATTGTGTTGCACGGTTTTCAAACGAGGCTCACTACTGATCAATCACCCCTCGTAGTTTAAATATTGAATCCGAGTGACGTATTTCATTGCAAAGCACGTGCAAGTGTCTGTATTTTAAGTTGTTTAATGGCCTCGAGCTTAAGACATTGCGTAATATGTTGTAAAAACACTCGGACCTCACGGCCCTCTTGTTGTTACAGTATATTACTTAATGTCTCGCCCTCGACCATTAAACAATACATAATTGCAATCCATCTCGGCTTATGACGATAGACCGACCTATTATTGAACTCGGGGCATGAAGAGGTTAAAGGGACACAACTCGTTTAAAAGAAAAGGATACAGACCACCCCAAATTATCGTTAGGATAAATGCTTTTTACTACAGCCACAGAAATAAAAGTGTTATGTTTTTGCACCAAAATTTGTATGAGTTTGACCATAAAAATATTGAGGTACACAAAATTAAAGTATCAAACTAAAACGTGTAACTATTGGCCGTACATATTACGGTAACCAACCTGATAACTCTGTTATCCTTCCGCCTCAAAATCATCATAAATATTTACCAAAACCAAAAAATGTTAATCCAAAACCTCTTCGTCCAATCTACATCACAAAATCAACAAAAATGGACAGACATTCAAAGGGAATGAAAAGTGACAGAGAGAGAATTGCTATAAAAAGACGAATTACATAGTGAAATTTAATGGTGGTCTGCCTGCAAAAGCGAAGCCCTGCAGACAAGAAAAAATGAAATGAAATTGGATTTAAAGTCTTACTTTTCTTTACTTAAACCTGCTTGTACACAATGGTACTGACTAGTCTTTATACTAACCTGCTTGTACACAATGGTACTGACTAGTCTTTATACCAACCTGCTTGTACACAATGGTACTGACTAGGCTTTATACCAACCTGCTTGTACACAATGGTACTGACTAATCTTTACTAACCTGCTTGTACACAATGGTACTGACTAGTCTTTACTAACCTGCTTGTACACAATGGTACTGATTAGTCTTTACTAACCTGCTTGTACACAATGGTACTGACTAGTCTTTACTAACCTGCTTGTACACAATGGTACTGACTAGTCTTTATACCAACCTGCTTGTACACAATGGTACTGACTAGTCTGTACTTAAACCTGCTTGTACACAATGGTACTGACTAGTCTTTACTTCAACCTGCTTGTAGACAATGGTACTGACTAGTCTTTACATAAACCTGCTTGTACACAATGGTACTGACTAGTCTTTACTTAAACCTGCTTGTACACAATGGTACTGACTAGTCTTTACTTAAACCTGCTTGTACACAATGGTACTGACTAGTCTTTATACCAACCTGCTTGTACACAATGGTACTGACTAGTCTTTATACCAACCTGCTTGTACACAATGGTACTGACTAGTCTTTATACCAACCTGCTTGTACACAATGGTACTGACTAGTCTTTACTTAAACCTGCTTGTACACAATGGTACTGACTAGTCTTTACTTAAACCTGCTTGTACACAATGGTACTGACTAGTCTTTACTTAAACCTGCTTGTACACAATGGTACTGACTAGTCTTTATACCAACCTGCTTGTACACAATGGTACTGACTAGTCTTTATACCAACCTGCTTGTACACAATGGTACTGACTAGTCTTTATACCAACCTGCTTGTACCCAGCCATTAGACGTAGCGCCGCTATCAGTGTAATCTTTCCATATATCACACTTTTGGCGTCTTCATTAGTCCAGTTGGTAGAGCCGCGATTAAATTTAAATAATTGACTTACCCGCATAACAAAATGACGTCAATCGACTTCTTTCTAAAGGTGGCGCCCATTTACCCCACATACTGTGCATGGCAGGAAACATGAGACCCTGGATTTATAAATATATAAACAGTTCAAATTATGTTCCCAGTTTTAGTAAGTTAAAGTCTCTGGTTGTTAATCCCTTGCACACGACACCATTGTGACGACGAAACCCCCAAAAGAAAATACAAACATGGTTCACTCCAGTACACGAAATAATCCTAATCCTAGTTTAGATAACAAATTTTAATCTTTCTGAAAAAAGACCTTTCATAAAACTCGAACTTGTTTTTGTCCTTCTTCGGTTATTTCAAGTACGATTTGAGTACGCTCGATATAAAAGGCAATACCCTTATGGCTGGACTTTTAATATGACGTCACAATTCTAAGACGGCGGTGATAACCTCGTATTCGATCTCTAGTCCATAGTACGTCAGTACTTGTTTTGTTTAGTGATACACAAAATATTTTTAAATGTTGGTTATATTATAGTCGTTTTAATGGAATTAAATGAAATTGAGTGTAACTTCTTATTGTTTTGCTGACAAGGAGAGCTGTCTAGTCGTTCGGATGGGACGAAAAACCGAGGTCTCGTGTACATATTGGCGTGCACGTAAAAGATCCCTTGGCAGTTGGAATTCGATATAAGAGTAGGCCGTAGCGCCGCTGCCCGGGCAAAATTTCCCTCATAGCACACTGTATGACGTATGTCGTCTTCATTAACCCCGTTTAGGAGCAGAACAGTAGGACGTTAAACCCCATTTCATTTCATTTCCTATTGTTCTGCTCTGAAACAGGTAAACGCCATACCATGGGCTACGGGAACAATTTTGCTCGGACAGCAGCGCTATGGCCTACTCTTATATCGATTTCCAGCCAAGGGCTCTTATACGTGCACATTCGAACGACTATATTTTGTACTTAGCCAGGGTCCCCGTCCAACACCACTGACAATAGGGATGGGGAGAAGACGCCAGAAAATGCCCTTGAACTTCTCGGTAAACACCGACATCGAACACGGTACCTGTAGGTTAGTGACTCAACCTCTTACTCACTGGTCGACCGCGACTTCCGGGGTAGTTTTAATATAATCTATGTGTGACATACTTACCGACGCCAATCCTAGTAAAACTCTTAATGCTGTAACTAGACGAATATCATATCTAGCGGCAACAGGTGTCAAAGAATTCAATAAAAATGCTAAAACCAGACCAAAACCTATTACTCTTTTACCACCAAATCTACCAGCTAACAAACCACCAGGCATCTGTGTTACTAAGTAACCATAAAAATAAGAAGACAATAATGTAGCTTGTTCCGTTTTACTCCAATCAAATTCTTCAGTCTGAAACATTAAATAAAATTGAATTTAAAGTTCCGTTTTCTGCACGAGATAATGAAGACGTCATACAATCTGCTGTGACGTTCTTTTTGTCTGGGCAGTGGAGTTCCACCTACTCGTCATCGAATTCTGTCAAGGGTTCTTTTACGTGGACGCCAATATGTACACGGAATCTCCGGTTTGCGTCCCATCCGAATGCCGGGACACCTGTGCGTATATCTGACCTCGGTTTTGCGTCCGATATAAGGGATAACTCCGTACAGGAGAGAGAGAGAAATGGGGTTTAACGTCCACTCGACACAAACTAGGTCATTTCGGGACTAACATATGGTTTAATTTTATTTCAATAATTCGCTTGCGCGTAGGGGTCTTTAGCAGTGGGAGGAAACCGGAGGACCCGGAGAAAACCCACGAGGTTGGACAGGCGACTTTACTCCTTGTCACGTACAACCGGGGAATCGAAACCCCGCCAGTTGACTCAATGACAGACCGTATGATACAGCGCGCGTGTGCTAACCATTTGGCCATCCAACCCCCCAACTCCGTACGGTATCAATGACAAGCGGGAATAGCCAGACATCTGAGATTGTTCCCATGAACAGAGAGAGAGAGAGAGTATAATATATTTTACCTACATTAGAGCTACTGCTATTACTTGTTTGTTCACTACACTTTGGGTTGGTATTATTCGCTGCATTGGTTGATTTCTCTGGGTAGCTTTTACCATACACACTATTGCAACACTTAAATTGACTCGTAGTGCGTACATACAGAAAAATCCAAAGAAACCAATATATGCAAGTATCCATCTTTGTGACAAACAGCAGGGTACTGAAAATATAAACATTCGAATAAAGGAAGATCAGAATTCATCCAAATATCACGTAACTGCCATATCATATCGTGGACGTTGTATCCATTTCAAATTTCTGCTCTAGTAGTAACAGAGAGGTAATTATAGCCATTTAAATTTATAGAAACCACGCAATAGGCCTATACCAATTGTAAATTGACATAAGTAAGAATATTACAAGATTCTAGCAATTTATGTAACTATGTTTGTTTTTTAAAAATGTGTTCATGTTGGTTTGGACAATTGAAAATAGTCTGAAATAAAGGCGTTTATTACACTCAATCAAGTTGGAATCATTACAATAGTCATCGAACAGTATACATATTGACATGTTTTACGGTGTAACTATTATCGTAATGTGGATAAGTTAATGCTCTGTTAAATTATGTGTAGTACATTTTGGGGCCCGATTAACACCCCACACACCAACTAACACCGCCCAGATCTTCATATAATGCAGGCTGCCTGTCGTAAAACAAAACGAAATATAGATCTGTGTTTTGATCAGATTGTCTGTAGATAACTGATTTTATTGAACTTTGTAATGTTATTGTTATGGCTGTGTGTTGTCACCCATTTCTAGGGTTACAGTAAGATTTACGGGGTGTTTGGATTTGGGACTTTGAAGCCATTATACTAAATTAAAGTTAAAATAAATTTAGATTTGACCATTTTAGTTGTGAATACGTCGATCTGCGGATTATGAAGACGGTATATCAGATTCTGAGCACGGAATCACAATCATTAATATAACATAGGCATTTTTCGCTAAAATTAAAAACAAATTCACAGTTTGAACCATACTCATGTATTCATATTGATTATTTAATATTTTAATTAAACATACATTATGACGTCAGATTAATAATGACGTCATTGTATTAATCATATTAAACATACATTATGCAAGAGCAAAATCTGCTTATTACAAGTCTTTCTTTAGGCCTGAAATGTTATCTAAATTATCAATTAGACATTAATTAACTGATCCAGACCATAATAAACTCTCGACGTCAAGGCTAGCCTTCGATGTAGGCTGGATTAGATTCCTATATGCCGCTAACGGCCAAAGATAATTAAATCAGAAAAAGTGGATAATCGAGACTATGCTGTTTATAATAATAATTTTAGTAATGATAACCGAGACTATGCCAAAATTTCACCCGCTTCTTTCTCGGCTCATAGTGGATCAATTTGACTGAAATTTTCAGCAAATTACCTTTACACTATCTAGTTTTTAAATATTATAGCGAGAACTGTCATCTTTTTATCTTATCTCCCATAATGTATCTTTAAGAACACAAAATTAAAATATCAACGCTAGATCATCTCCCAGCTTGGATTCAATGGGATTTTTTAAAAGACCTATTAATAAACTTTCATGGACAACAAAATGGCGATGGGATTATTGTATAGAGAGTAGCATAGATCGATGTAATTTCAAGTCCACATATCTTTGTAAATACTGAACGGAATAGAACCATTTTTGGACTGATATCAATAGTAGAGATTCAATTTTCACAATATTGTATTATTAACACTGAATGTGATATTAATATTGAAAGTGATTCTATAGCGCTAAAATGACAAAAGCGTACAATCTTACCGTTCTTGACGTCATCTTCATCGGTAATTGGATTGGCTTTCTTGTCTAATTTCTGGTTCATCCTAGTTCTATAAAACAGCTGTTTTTACTGTGTATCTAATATCGTAACTTACCCCCATTATCTTCATACGGAGCTATTTGTATTAGAATGAACCCGTAACGTAAAAAACAAACAACCTAATCTTTGTATGTCATTTACATTTTCTAGTAACTGGTCATGAAAGTTGATATACCTTAAGCGTGTAATCGTAATTTACACTCTTCTACAATCAATCGAACTCTGATTCTAAATCAGGTCACCATATTAGATAACATTACGGATCAAGGTTGTCCGTAAAGGGAGGGGAGGGTGGGGGCTTGGTGATCGAGTGGTGTAACGCGTGCAATTGCCATCATAAGGTCTGTCATTGAGGTGGGAAGAGTGGTTGGAAGAATGGGTAATGCATGCGCGTTGAGTCAGAAGGTCTGTTATCGAGTCAAGTGGCGTGGTTTCGATTTCCCACTTGTACGTGACAAGGAGTAGGGTAACCTGTCCAACCTCGTGGACTTTCTTTGGGTCCTCAGGTTTCTTCCCATTGCTAAAGATCCCTACCCTCAAGCGAAGTATTGAAATAGAATTGGACTACATGCTAATCTAGAAATGACCTAGTCCCCGTCGAGTCTGCGTTCAACCCTAGCCTTCAACCCTGTTCGCAAATGTTTTGCTTGTGAAAAAACAATGCATTGAACAAATTATAGGGTAGGTGAGGTGTAGTGGTTGTTTATTTCGCCATCAGTTCTCAGTTTTAATTTTTAAGGCCATGCACTTACAGATTTCGTCAAGGTCGCGAAATGTAAATGGGGCTAGGGCACGTGATTGTTGACAAGATTGTAAAGGTTCAGGACTAGGGTTAGCTCAGATTCGCTTACCAGTAGAATCCCCTGGTTTCATTCCGATATTGACTGAGACAGTTTCTCGGTATTTTCCGGCGTGTTGCCCCTTGCCAGTGTAGTGAAATGAAATGAAATGGGGTTTAACCTCCTACTGTTCTGCTCCGACTGGGCTAATGAAGACCGACAGTGTGCTTTTAGGGAAATTTTCGCCCGGGCAGTGGCACTACGGCCTACTCTTATATCGAATTCCAACTGCCAAGGGATCTTCTACTTGCACACCGATGTGTACACAGGACGTCGGTTTTCCATCCCTTCCGAACGACTAGACAGCTGTCCTTGTCAGTGCCAGTATACGATTCCAAATTACCAATAATAATTGTGTTACATAAAGCTCCAACTAAATGAGTGACAGTTTGACCGTAATAATTCATTGGAATAAAACAGGGTTGATTTTATCACATCGGTCAAAAGTCGAGTTCTGTTATCACGCACGGTATTCACGGTGAAAGCATGACTAATATCCACAATTATTGGACAGAAAAATGATGTAAAGAGAAAGGTCGTCGGGATTTTACGATGGTGCAGGACGGAGGAACTGGCAAGGAACAACGTATAGTCATTCGGATTGGACGAAAAACCGAGTTTCCATGTACACATTGCCGTGCACGTAAAAGAACCCTTGACAGCCGGAATCAAATTAAGCGTAAGCATTACGCACGATACTAGATCTTTGTACGATCTGAGAAATATCTTTCCGTGTTTATACCCATAATTCTAACCCTAACCCTTCAGACTAGTTTTAGCCACAATCCACCGTTGTTACAGCTTCAATATGTACGTTTGACATGTAATTTATAAACCTAACCCGAACCCTAACCCTAGAGAAAGATATTTTCCAGATCGTAAAAAGATCTAGTATTGTCTAAGCAGCAAGCATTACGTCGACATAGCATACTGTATGGCGTATGCCCGTCTTTATAAGTACATTCAGATCAGTACAATAGGACGTCCAGTTCAATTTAAAGTGAACCAAGGCACATACATAAAGATCACCGGAAAAGCTTCATAATTTTTGTAAAAAAATTCATGAAGTTTTTCCGGTGACCTTTCACGACAGGTTTGTCTTACAAGTTTCTTAAAAAAAAACATTAGTCTGCGATACCATCCTAGGTGAAAATGGACGTTAAGCCCAAAAAACAACAACAGCAAATCAAAGTGTACGATGACCTTTAATTTAATTGCAAATATAATCAAATGAAATCGTACGCTGCTGTAAATGATGATGCCACTAGTCTGTTATCAAACTCGTTGTAAATGATGATGTCACATTAAGTCTATAGGACTGTTATCAAACTCGTTGTAAATGATGATGTCACTTTAAGTCCACTAAGACTGTTATCAAACTCGTTGTAAATGATGATGCCACTAGACTGTTATCAAACGCGTTGTAAATGATGATGCCACATTAAGTCTATAGGACTGTTATCAAGTTTGTTGTAAATGATGATGTCACTTTAAGTCTGTAAGACTGTTATCAAACTCGTTGTAAATGATGATGCCACTTTAAAATCTACTGGACTGTTATCAAGTTTGTTGTATTAGAATGTTATCAATTTTGTTATCTGATGACGTGGAATTTACGGTATAAAATAAACTAACAAATTATACCTATTGTGTATATTAGATAACCAAGGAGATTTTAAAAACATATAAAAACAAAAACAAAATATATGACGGGGGAAAAATAGTCTATGTCATACTGTCTTTATGGAAATACGTTCATGTCTCAAGTGAGATTTTTAAAAAAACAAAATATATGATCGGACAAAATAGTCTATGTCATACTCTTTTTATAGAAATTAGTCCACGTCTCAAGTGAGATTTTTAAAAAAATATAAAAACTAAAACAAAATATATGATTGGACAAATAGTCTATGTCATGCTGTTTTTATAGGAATTCGTTCACATCCATATTACATCACCTTCAACTTATCGCTTACTCATTGTTTTCAAGTATTGGAGACGTGGCAGTCTGTTTAATGATCATCAAGGAATTTGCGGTGGTTCAGGGAGTAAGACGCGAGAGAGAGAGAGAGAGAGAGAGAAATGGGGTTTAACGTCCACTCGACACAAACTAGGTCATTTCGGGACTAACATATGGTTTAATTTTATTTCAATATTTCGCTTGCGCGTAGGGGTCTTTAGCAGTGGGAGGAAACCGGAGGACCCGGAGAAAACCGACGAGGTTGGACAGGCGACCCTACTCCTTGTCACGTACAACCGGGGATTCGAAACCACGCCATTCGACTCAATGACAGACTTTATGATACAGCGCGCGCACGCTAACCATTCAGCCATCCACCCCCCCGGAGTAAGACGCTGTATCACTAATCTGTATATCCCGTGGCTGATCCCGGTGGTGTTTGTGCGGATTTTGCGGCGTGGTTCAAGCTTGTCAGTGGTGTAGAACGGGCGCCTGACAGGGGGCAACGTATATGGTCGTTCAGATGTGACGAAAACCGAGGTCCCGTGTAACTTTCACTTCACATTGGTGTGTACATGTATGTAAAAGTACTCTTAACAGTTGGAATTCGAAATAAAAGTAGGCCGTCGTACACAGTATGTAAATCTTCATTAAAGATACATTATGTAAGATTGGATAAAGGACTCATAGTTCTGACTATAATAGTTAAAAACTAGATAATGTAAAGAGAATTTGATGAAAATTTTAGTCAAATTGATCCACTCTGAACCGAGATTTTAGCTACTGAATTTACGGCCTAGACCCGATCATCATTACTAAAGTCGGTACGATGAAACACATAGCCTCGGTTATCCATTTCATGATTAAATTATGAATGGAAGTCGAACAGCAAACCGGAACCTAACCCAAATAAACATCGCAGGCTAGCGTTGACATGGAGAGTTGATTATTGTCTAGATAAGTTAAATAATGTCTAATTAATAATTAAGATAACATTTCAGGCCTAAAGAAGGACCTGCAATAGGCAGATTTAGCTCTTGCATAATGTATGTTTAATATGATTAATACAATGACGTCATTATTAATCTGACGTCATAATGTATGTTTAACCCAGTCGGAGCAGTAAGGTAGGACGTTAAACCCCATTTCATTTGATGATCAAAGTGTGCCGTGCTTCGAGTTCTAGCTGACCGATCACCTCTGGTTTGGGCTCGTGGTTTCGATCTCTGATGTGAGCCTTCTCTACCCACTGTGGTTTCCCCAACAGAATAGACCCCTGCACATGCGCAATAAGAGGATAAATAAAGTTCGTCTTTATCTATGTTTGTTTTGTCAAATGCTCGCTTTATCCAGTAATATGCCTGTTTGTAAAATGTCTCTGTTTGTCCAGTACTATGCCTGTTTGTAAAATGTCTTTGTTTATCCAGTACTATGCCTGTTTGTAAAATGTCTTTGTTTATCCAGTACTATGCCTGTTTGTAAAATGGCTCTGTTTGTCTTTATGTGTATATTATTTAAACATTGATTATGGTACCTGTTATATAAATGTATATTTATCCACGTCCGAATGTTTTAATGTTTTCACTAATCACCTTATATAAATACTACATCTGTATATGGAATATGTAATTGTCTGCGATATCACCTCGGTGGAAGCGGACGTAAAATACAACTAACTTACAGACATATGTAATTGTCTACGAAAGCGGATGTTAATCCCTGGCACGAAATTAATAATGAAATGAATGAAGTGAGGAGAAAATTCATGTCAGAACTAAACAGCAACTGACCACCAAACGTCTTCTCCTATACATGGACACGACTTATTATTAAGGAGCCACGGTGGCTAGGTGGTTAAGACGCTGGCTCGCTAGCCTGGAGGTCGGGTGTTCGATCCCTGCATTGGCCGAGAAAGTTCATCTGGATTTTCCGACGTGGTTTCCCCTTGTCAGTGGTGCAGAATGGACAGCTGTCTAGTCCTTCGGATGAGAAGAAAAACCGAGGTCCCGTGTATACATTGGAATGCACGTAAAAGATCCCTTGGCAGTTGGAATTCGATATAAGAGTAGGCGATAGTGCCGCTGCCCGGGCAGAATTTCCCTCATAGCACACTGTATGGCGTATGCCCGTCTTCATTAGCCCAGTATAGGAGCAGAACAGTAGGACGTTAAACCCCATTTCATTTCATTTCGACTTACTATTAATTCCTATGAAGTAAGGATCAAGGTAATTTTTAGTTTTTCTCTCCCCTTTTGCACGGCGATTTTTTGTTGACTTGTTGGTGTAGAATTGAAGGGGTTTGAAAATACATTTTCTGCCAAGATTTGGTGAATATTCATGATTTTGAGGCGGAAGGATTAGAGAGTTAAGAGGTTGAAATGTGGGGCCGATAGTTGCATATTTATCTCAAAATTTTCATGGTGAACCTCATTAATGGTTACTGTTCATAAAGAACGTAGCTAGTTCCAGATCTCTTATGTCATTAGGAGTTATTTCCCTTTAGTTGCTTCCGCCGGTGAAACACTTTATAATACAAAATATCAATAATATGACAACTATAATTGAACCGATACATTTCAATTGAATGCCAACAGTTAAAATCCAAATATACCAAGAAATGGAAAATTGCTTTTCGCCATCAATTAAAAATATTGAACATTTCTTAAGAGTAGGCCGTAGCGAGGCTGTCTTGGCAAAATTTCCCTTATAGCACACTGTATGCCGTATGCCCGTCTTCATTATCCCAGTCGGAGCAGAACAATAGGACGTTAAACCTCATTTCATTTTGAAATAATGGAACGCCAATAGCATCTGTATTTTAATGCATGTTAACGTTTGTCGTCATCGCAGGGTTAAATATAGAAACCTTGTCGGTCATGTTAGTTCCGGGGAGTTGACGTTAGCGACCATTGGCGACCATTATATTTTCTAAATCGCGTTTTTGATCAATATGACAGCAAATTCTTAAACCAAGCCTTAACACTAACCCATAATGTGGAGCAACCACTATAACAGTCCACCAATCAGTGTCCGCATACATAAACCTAGAACTATGCACGTACATAGTTTGTTGTCGAATAATACTTCTAAATCAAAACTCCATAATTCATATCAATAATTAAAAAATAAATTAATAATTAATACAAATAAAATATTTTTTTGTAGGCTATCACATGTAAGTTATTTTGACTTTTAGGCCTATTACTCTTAAAATATATATTTCTCTGGAGGCTATTCATTTCTCTGGAGACTATTCATTTCTCTGGAGGCTATTCATTCCTCTGGAGACTATTCATTTCTCTGGAGGCTATTCATTCCTCTGGAGGCTATTCATTTCTCTGGAGGCTATTCATTGCGTTATACTTTTCAGTTCCATAAATTTCTAAAAATTTAATTAACAAATAAATAACGTTCTACTGTTCTTCTCCGACTGGGCTAATGAAGACAGACATACACCATACAGTGTGCTATGAATGAAATTCTACCCGGATAGCGACACTATGGCCCACTCTTATATCGAGGGTTCTTTTATGCGCAGATCAATGTTCCCTCTGAACTTCTGTACGTTATCGCTTCCCCCCCCCCTCGTTCTGCACCTCTGACAAAAGACAAACACGCTAGAAAATTCCTGTGAACTATCTCTGCCAACATCGAGACGTTTTACTCGACGAGCCATTTATTGGCTTTTTAAGATGTGATCTATACCTGGTATGTGATTGACGAGACGAGCCGAGGAAACCGATAGTAACAGATTGTGTATTTGATGTTAATTAATCAATCAGTTTACAGTTTATTCTGTAAATGATACGTTTTAACTTCGCTTTCATTAGTTCAATTTGGCAATTAAATCGTCTCGGATTCTACATCTTGTGACGAAATGCAGAAAAAAGAAATTAGGAAACCGTAGGGAGAGTATTTGATTGGATCATTGATTGATCATTGTCAGGAATTGCTGATATGGATAAGATCCATCAATGCCAGGAATAGGAGATAGTCTTTCTGAATCGATAGCATTCATCATTGTCACAGATAAAAGAACAATAGAATTATTCTATTCTTAAAAGACGCTTGATGAGGATACGAAAAAAAGAGTTTTACAAGTTAGGTTTTGCATGAATCTCAATGATGTTAGATCAAATCATAACCGTCGGCAATCGCTGGTAGTCGCGGACAGTCGTTACATCATATCAATCTTAACAATTCAATCAGCGTAAATTTCAGCGTGGGTTAAGCCGTGGAAAATTTGATATTTTCCGAAAAAGGCCTTTAAATTACTATAATTGGCTCAAACGTTCATTAATTCCTTTAGGATATCAACAACAACAATCAAACCTCCCACTGTCATATAAAAACAAATCATGACGAGAGAAAAATAATACAAAAAATTATTATTCTATTGGAGAACTTCCAGATGTTTTTCGAAATAATAGTTTTAAATGGTTAAATGTTCATTATTTCCTATTTGACATCAACAACGACAATTAAACCTCCCATAAAAACATTAAAACAATTCTCAACGGGAGAAAGATAATGTGTTAATATGTTAGACGACTTCCAGATATTTTAACCATATATTAAACGTACATTATATTAGAGCTAGATCTGCCTATTGCAGGTCTTTCTTTAGGCCTGAAATGTTATATAAACTATTAATTAGACATTTATTAACAAAACAAGACTATAATCGACTCCCAATGGCATCGGTTACTCGAGATTTTAACTAGATTAAAACGGTTCTCCATTTAAAAATTTAATTTAAAAATGGGAAAGCGAGGTTATGTCCCGATTATACCAGTGCCCTGGTTACCACTATGCACACATCTTGTCAAAACTACAAACAATGATAACTTGGCTGAGAATGAAGTAATTTGAATGAAATTTTCAATATTTTCTTGTTTTATCACCTATTTTTGAATTATTATAACAAGAATGATCAACTCGTTATCAAACTCTTAACTAATGTATCTTTAATATCGTAACAATTCTTTGTATTAATATCTAATTTGAAGATTTTTATTTTATAATTTGCAACCGATTTACAAATCTGTGAAACCGTTTTATTGACGTGTTGCTTAAAAGAAATGAAAAGGAATGGGATGGGATGTAACGTCCTTCGGTCTGGAAAATCCCAGTGTTTTTCTTCGGGATCGATCCAAGGACAAACTGTGACTCCCAGTATGGTATGAGCAATTTGGCTAATGAATGAGTAATTTGACTAATGAATGAGTAATTTGACTCATGATATATACATGAAATGAAATGGGGTTTAACGTCCTACTGTTCTACTCCGACTGGGCTAATGAAGACGGGCATATCCCATATAGTGTGCTATGAGAGAAAATTTTGCCCGGACAGCGGCGCTATGGCCTACTCTTCCATTCCAATGAATTTCAACTGCCAATGATCTTTTACCTGCAGACCTTGGTATTTCGTCCTTTCCTAGCGACAATACATTGTTCCTTGACAGGCCCTCTGTCCTGTACCACTGACAAGGTGGTACCATGCCCGAAAATCCCGATGAACTGTCTCTTTTTCGGCAAACACCGGGGTCGAACTCGGGACCTCCAGGTTAGCGAGCCATCGTCTTACTCACTAAGTCACCGTGACTCCCGACCAATGTTATATTATACTTATATCTGACGATTTAAAGGAGCTAAATCGCTAATATTTGGGACTTAGAAATGGACACAAATGGGTCGCAACGCATAAAATAATGTAATATGAATTTATATAAACTGATTGAAATTTAATCGATTCTGTTTTTACGATAATTTCTAATTGGTTATGTTCGGCGAAATACGCAGGCAGTCTCAATCGAATGGCAATCTCTAGCGCCTGGTTATTTCAGTCTACACCGATAGTATTTATTGCGCATGCTCTCCAGATAGGAATATGTGGTCACCGTTTGACATGCCTTGTGGAATATGTCTAGCCTCATTCATGTACCAATGGTAAAATGTTTATTTTGTCTTAATTATTGTATAGCAGAAGCCAATCTTTTCCCGGTAAGATCACAACATCAATGTTAATTTAAATCGACAAATAATTCGTGTTTTCAATGTCAATCAATTATTGAATACAGTTGGATTTTTTAGTAAATCTCCTAACACAAATTGCAAGACATCAGTATTTCCAGCCCATCATTTAAATCAACAATTACGTTCAATTTTTGGAGGTTTAAATTTGGTAAATAAGGTTCCTTAGACAACCGAACACGTGACGTCTTCCACTGTTAGTTAATGATGCCACTATCTCATCCCCTTTCTGATTATTTTTTCTCTCAGAAATGACACTGCCATTTATTTAGACCACTTAGCGTCACCAATTTTCTGATTTAGACCTGAACTAATTGTACGTTTCTAGTGGTTTCTCCTTCCAACTGTAATTTATGAAGGTCTTCAGTCAGAATCTAGACAGTTCACAGTTGAGTTGAACCGTTAAGGGTATTTTGCTTCTTGTGTGATTAGTCTATCCTGAGGGTTTACTTTCAGTTTCACCAGATCAAGGTGATCATGTAGGGTTTCCACAGTCTTTCAATAACATGGTAGTTTAAATCAAACGGAAGTAATTTGATGGTTCTCAGGGGACTTCTACATGTCTGCATTAAAAAAAATAGACAAATATATAAGGGGGGAGGGAGGGGGCGTCTACTGAACACCAACAAGGTCGTCTAAAGGAACAACATTATCGCAATGCAATTTCAATGCAATGATTCGTTTGTACGCTGGTTCTGGAATAGTGGTTGGGAACCGACAGAATCAGGTTAGGCAGACCCAAGTCAGCATGCCATTGCACAACAATTATCTCAATGCCATTTATTTCAATCTAAAGAGCACGCGTTACACTACCCCAGAGAACCCAAGATAACCCCTGTTCAATAGGAAAGCAATGAGCACGCCTTACACTACCCCAGAGAACCCAAGATAACCCGAGATAACCCCTGTTCTATACGTGCAATTTGCTGTTTTTATACTGTTACATCTGTCATGCAACAGAAGACATTTTATTTATTAAATTTAACAAAACTAATTACTATACATTGTAGATAGAAATTTAGACAGACAAGTGGAAATTAAAAATGTTAAAAATATTGATAAAAAGGCCATTGTTTTCATTTAATATAATTGAAATGCATAAATTTCACTAATATGCCTTGTCATTTGACAAATCGAATAAAATAAATGGACGTTTAAAACTAGCAATTTCGCTAATATTCCTCGTCATGTATGTCGATAACATGAGCAATGTCAAGTCAAACAGGTATCATTGGTCAACATTTATTGTAAATATTGGACTTTTATATAATCTGAACAGATGAATGATTCATTTCATATTGCCAACGTCAGCTGCATTTAACAGTAACAGTAAATATCTTACTGATGAGTCGGCATTTTAGAAGATAAAAAAATACGTAATTAACTAAAATAAAATGGAGTTTAACGTCCTACTGTTCTGCTTCGACGGGGTTAATGAAGACAAGCACATGCCATACAGTGAGTGTGCTATGAAGGAAATTTTGCCCGAACAGCGACTCTACGATCTACTCTAATATCGAATTCCAATTGTAAATGGATCTTTTCGTGCCACCCGAAGGACTATACGCTGTTCCTTGTCAGGTAATAAAAGGAAATGAAGTTGTCTGCACCATCCCGACTAATGAAGAGTGTCGTACACTATGCAGTGTGTTATGATAGGAATTTTGCCTCCCGTCTACTCTTCATCGACTTCCATCTATCAGGGGTTCGTTTACCTGTTTTGTTGTATGGTAAGTACAGGGGGGGGGGGGGGGCACACAACAGACAAACAATTACACAAGACAAACTTAAGGACACGACACAATATACTCATACCACATATCAGATCAAGTGAATGGATCCAGGGGCTAGCCGTAAGCATCCACTGTGCTATATAGTCCCTTGCCTGTAGTGGTTTGTTGTAGGGTATATAAGTCAGTTCCTAGCACGATATTCAATGATTTAAAGGTAGTTTAAAAACTAATATCACTACTCAATGTGTTCGTCGCCGATTTCAATGGCTTTTAGACAACGTGGTTTTATTACACCATCAATCAGCGATAAATTGGATATGAATTATAATCTCTACAAATATCAAGATTAATCAGGACATTATAATTAAGCCTAATGTTGATTTTTATAGAATTAATTTCATGGGACGTCAATCAATGTGATAATGGTGTCTGTAATTAGACCCCATAGAATAGTTAATATTTGATCAGTCATATCCATATAATATTATTAATTAATGTAACAATTGTATTATTCATAAAACTTATCTCTTACTTTAATCATAACGGTAAATATTACCCTGAAGAATATGGGAAAGATAAAACAAGGGGAGATAAGCAATACCGAGTTTATGTTATCCTGTATGATTTGTTTGTTCTACACTTAAAGGTAATAAAGACGGAATGTTGACATTCCTCGGTAGTTGTAGATTGCACCATTGATTGAATTGAACACAGATAATAAAACCATTAAAGATATATAATATCCTGATTCAATAACCGCTCCCTGTAACATCCGGATTCAATAACCGCTCCCTTATAGTGATCATTGATTGTCTCCCAAGCACCATCAAACTAAATCTGCTATTATGTAATTTAGTTTTAGTTTAAAGGTTCATTATATGAGAGCAAAATCTGTCTATTACTTAAACCAGAAACTCTCAGTCAGTGTGCCGCGAGATCTTCCTAAGTGTGCACACTAAGTCAATTTCACACTAAAGAAGCAAGCTATTTGACTGATTCGAAAAACTGCAATAAAGCAAGTTCATATAGTTTGAGTTATTCTATGTATCTATGACTAGTCTGTGTGTACGGTTGTATTCCGTTTATGATTTACAATGTTTTTATGTTGCAAAATTTAAATATTTTTTATATATATTTAGCCAGGTTTGACGCTAATTTTTTCATGTGTTCAAGGTGTGCTGTTGGCAAAAAAAGGTTGAGAACCACTGGTTTAGACAATTATTCATATACCAAGCTTACAATCAACTCTCTAGACTATCGGATGGCAGATGTTTAAACGGATTAAACCATGGTCGACATTTAATGATTAAAGTTAAAACTGGGGAATCGAGGCTAAAGTCTTAAAAATAAATATCGTTGTTACGATAATAAACAATCTATACCACATCTTGTCAAAACTTCAAACTATGATAACTTCGCTCAGAATGAAGTAAGTTGGGTGGAATTTTCAAAGTATTTATTTTGCATTATCTTTTTTTGAACTATTATAGCAAGCACGGTTAACCCTTTATCTAAATCTTACATAATGTATCTTTAATCCCAATTTACAAAATAAATTGTTTTTTAATACTTAATATCTTGACGAGTTGGTTGTGAAAAAAACGAAGGTCTTTTTTTCAGATGAAGTTTCTGACAATGACATTAATTTGGCAAGGGAAGCGAGTTGGAAGCGACATTTACAGCCCAACTAGTTTGATGTCTGATAACATCTAGTCCTTCGGATGAGACGAAAGAACAAGGTTCCGTGTACACATTGACAGTTGAAACTCAAAATAGGAGTGGACTGTTTTACCCCTAACTAGACGATGTCATTTCCATCCAGGGGAGAGGTTGGGTGAGCGAATAGGCTGTCGCGTGTGATTTAAATCATAAGATCTGAAATTGAATCAAGAGACGTGCTTTCGATTGTACCCTCGTGGGTTTTCTCAAGGTACCCTGTTTACGTCTCACTGCTAAAGACCCCTATGAGAATTATTGAAATAAAATTAAACGTACCCCCCCCCCCCTCGCTGTCTCTCTCACTTTTACAGAACAAGGCAGGGAATCCATTGAAATGTAATCCCATACAACTTCAGTTTTCTTTCTCATCGGTTTTCATGGCACATTAAACACGAGAAATCCAGACGTTGCTCATTCTTTGTAATTTATCACCAGTAAAAATAGAACACCAAGTATAATATCTCCACCGACGAGTGAGCGTTCATGTTATTTTCCAATCTGCTTTATGTTTAAATTGGATTTAATAATTCATCTTTGTAAACATCTGGGAATATTATTATATGGGATGATTGTTTACGACTACGTCTCCAGGAAGACCATCATATAAACAGTATCCGTCTACGTGTACGTCTCCAGGCAGACATTCATATAAAGATTAGCCATTTGTTTTCTACGATTCGACCGACATTATTTTTATTTACGTTAATTCATATAATTCATGATAAATTATAAGGGGAAGCAGGTTTTATATTAATATAATCCATAGACGAATATACATAAAGATACCAACTGAATAAAATAATTATCATATTATTGTCTGATTGTAAGTCAATATTATGACCAAGACATGCGGAAGATTAGATGGCATAGTTATTTACTTTACGTCTCCAGGAAGACCATCATATAAACACTAGCCATTTGTTTTAATTGTTTCTACGATTCGTCTGAAATGAACGACTGACATGAATTTTATTTACGTTATACGAGTCGATGATTTCTAAGTACATTATTTACACGAGTTGTCCTTGCTATAAATTACTCTAAGACAGTGTCTGTTTGTTCATTCATTAACTTTAATAGGTCTTAATGTCTGGCGAGATGGAAAACTCTTTGATTCTCAGACAACCAGGATTTCACAATATTAGTTATATCTTATGTTTGTTTACACTGGAATTATACGTCTGGGGATTCAGAACTTCCGGTTATAAGATAATTACTGCCGTATATATTCTACAAATATCGTTTCATATCCAATAATACCACGAATTTATCAAATTTTGTTAATTATAATCTGTATTTGTAATATTGCGTGTACACCTCAAATAAAGGTATGTTTACATCACCACTCAAACATTCCCACCATAAGGGTATGTTTACACTACCTATATGTGTCCTGTCGGGACAAAATTCCACCCTGTGTGCCCGGCTTCATCGGTGAAGAAGAGTAGGATGTTAAACCCCATTCCATTATCCTTCTATTATCATTCCATTATCCTTCCATTATCATTCCATTATCATTCCATTATCATTCATTACCATTTCCTTATCATTCCATTATCCTTCTATTATCATTCATTACCATTTCCTTATCATTCAATTATCCTTCCATTATCATTCCATTATCCTTCTATTATCATTCATTACCATTTCCTTATCATTCCATTATCCTTCCATTATCATTCATTACCATTTCCTTATCATTTCCTTATCCTTCCATTATCATTGCATTATCCTTCCATTATCCTTCCATTATCATCCATTACCATTTCCTTATCATTTCATTATCCTTCCATTATCATTTCATTATCATTTCCTTATCATTCCATTATCCTTCTATTATCCTTCCATTATCATCCATTACCATTTCCTTATCATTTCATTATCCTTCAATTATCATTTCATTATCATTTCATTATCATTTCATTATCATTTCCTTATCATGATCATTTCCTTATCATGATCATTTCCTTATCATTTCATTATCAATTCATCATCATTTCCTAATCAGTCCATTATCATTATCATTACCTTATCATTATCATTTCCTTATCATTATCATTTCCTTATCATTATCATTTCCTTATCATTATCATTTCCTTTTTATTATCATTTAATTATCATTATCATTTCATTATCATTATCATTTCATTTATATACTAGTTAAGATTTACATCTCCATTGGCGTCCAACATTCGACCAATTGAACACTTACAAACTTATCTGTTTAAATTATGTCATTAAAGACTAGTGTTGTATGTACCATGTATTGTAAATGAACATTATGTTGTATGTTTACCTTTATTGACCGTATCTGGTCACTGATTCCGGTGGATTTCGCGTGGGGAATTGTCTCCCTTTGTTACTGATCACCGGACATGATAATCTAATTTAAAGACGTGGATTTAATTCCCACGTGCGATTGTCTATCCATAGATCTTCCTCTAGAATAGGGCACGTGTCAGAATATAATATCTGATGGAAAGAAATGGTGAAACAAATTATTCACTATATCCCACAAGATCTATGTTGGTGTCAACTTAATATCTTGGGTAAATGTTAATTCTGTAACAACCATTAAAATGTTCAGATTAATTAGTACATGGAGAAATCAACAGTCACAAGTAATAGTGACGATACCCGACATCTTAAAACATTTTTTTTTGTGTTAGAAATATTATATAGACAATATTGTTTGTTGGTTTGTGGAGTTGGCAGAAAGAATGGGAATCTGACGCGTGCACATTAGATCATAAAATCTGTCATGGAGTCAAACATCGTGATTTTGGTCCCAGTCCACGACCTCTTGGGTTTGTTTTAATAACAACGATAGGCACAGTGATTGACGCTGTGTTGATTGCTTAGGCGAGCTTATATATGTGAAAACAAGTCTAATCGTTCGTTTATTCCCCCAGCTATATTTATTTAAACCGAATCCTACCGACAAACTAAATCAGCTCTTTCTCGATCTGAGCATGGTGGAAGATTAGTAGTCTGGATTAGGCATTACTTTACTCCGCTTGTACTCGGGAGCAACGCCTTTGGACGGAGGCCGAGAAAGTCCATCGGGATTTTCTGGCGTCGTTTCCCCTTGTTAGTGGTGCAGGACGGAAGGCTTGACAAGAACAGCTGTCCAGTCGTTCGGATGGGACGAAAAATCGAGGTCCCGTGTACACATTGGCGTACACGCAGGAGATCCTTGACGGTTGGAATTCGATATAAGAGCAGAGCAGTAGAACTTTAAACCCCATTTCATTTGATTTCATATCACCATTGGACTTCTCAAAAGGCACGAATGAGTCTTTAATCAAGGAAATATAGACTGTAAAATTTCTCAATCGCTCTATTATCCCCAAACTACGCCTAACAAGCCTTCTACCCAATACCGTCTTTTTTCAGCAAACACTTGTCTGCGATATCAACTCAGGTGGTAGGGGACGTTAAGCATGACGAACCCCATCTACAAAATAAAAACAATTTTCTTTGTTTAACAGTTTGACAGTTTGACAGTTGATGACTAATAGTCAGGTTGATCAAAACAATCAGTTAAAGTTTTAAATTACAGTAGACAGTAATAATTAATCTAATTTAAAGGACAATATTGGTGCCAGTCATTATCACATATGTGATAGAGCTGGTTAAACACATATTCCAAATATAATTTTAACACAGAGATCATTGCTACGGTAGCTGAGTAATACAGGTTTCCTGAATCGGAAGTGACGAACGCCAAAGGAAAACGCGAGTCACCTCTCTATATAACTGACTGATGTGACGAATTATAACATTCATTTGTACGATTAGACTATGTTTCTTTTAAATGAGATTCTTGGTACTTGAAGTGTATTTAGGAAATACACACCCAATATAAAGTGGTGTTTGGATGCTATTTATGAAAGATGTCTTAAAACCACTCACCAGTCATTCATTAATCACCAGATCTTACAACAGCCAGCCATAAATATGTCATGACTTTAACTAAGTATGGTAGAAATATTTATACAGATCACGTTAGTTAGTGGATCTGGAATGATGGCTTGTTGATTCCTGTAGACTGTGTTTACAATATATCTGTAATTTGCTGCCATCTTGTTTAGCAGACAAATCAAAATGGACGTAGAATTGTTTTAATTATACAGACCGGGTCATTTGTTCATATTGATAAAGACCATCCAGTTATTTCTAGATCATTAGTTTTTCCATCTGACTTCTGATCTATTTATAGATAATCTCGATCTTAACGACTATAATTATTAATATGATATCATTCACCTGTGAACCTATGACTTTTACTATTCAATGTTTTATCATTAAATCTTTAATCTGAACTAATGTTTATTATGTATAGAAAGTGGTTAGAAATTATACAGTTGTCATTAATTACAAAGTGTAAGTAGCTGTAAAAGTTGCCACCTCTAGTGTAAAAGATGCCACTTATAGCAGGTGTTTAACTAGCTGTAAAACGTGTCACTTCTAGTGTAAAAGGTATCACTTCTGGTGTAAAAACGTGAATGTTTCTAATACCCACCACTATAGAATACATCAGTTACACGACCATGTAATTAACCTGGTTATAGACATGAAAGGTATCTAAACGTCTGACTATACCCAGCAATGTGGTCATTTATATATTCAGATATTAACCAGAATCACCATTTTAAAAGAGAGAATGTGAATGTACGAGAATGGAACTGGCCATCACATTGATTATAAAATTATATCAATAAACAAATCATGTTGATCATACAGCTGGAAAACCAGATTTCTAGTTTATCATCGTGGAGCAGGATATACGTACACCATATTTGTAACACCGTCTGAGATCGGATATGTTCTGGCAGAAATTTGAAGCCCATGCGTTGCTGTAACATTCATTATCTATTATTGAAAGTGTTTTAATCATCCCGAGTTCGAGGTAAGCATTTCCTCGTCTTACATAAAGACATTAACACACCAGTTGTGACGTTATGAGGGTAAATGTCAACTATTGTAAGCACACATCTCAGCTGTGACGTTATGGGGGTGACTGTCAACGACGTCGAGTTTACAACAATTATTGTAGTATGTAGTCTCGGTCACCCAGAACCTCCTAATCTCCAACATACGGAGGGTCTGGGGAGGTTGTCAATATTTGACGTAAAGTCCATTCTTCTCACAATAAATCCCATAATTCTTGCATTAATATAAACAAACATGAATCGTGACGACGAATTAGGATTAATTTTAAAAGCATAGATATGGCCCATGAAGAGAGAAATTTTACAATAAAAAATTAAGAGTGTTAGATATTGAACTCGCATGCAATCAAATGGATTTTTTGAAATGACATACTTAAATTTATTTCATGGGCGTAAACATCTTGTTTTAAGAGGAGTTACCTCCCTTAGACATTGTTTATGATAATGTGAAAGACCGGATTATCTAGCCAATTTTTCTCAAATGTTGACAACCTGTCCAGACTAATATTCGTAGAATATTTTTCTGGATGATAGAGACTATGTAGTATGAAGACGTGTTTGCTTTTATAAACAGTGAATTGCAGTTTCCTTGATAACGTCAGCACAGAATCTAAACTGAATCTCGGCCCAATTCAATTCCCTTCAGTATTAATAATGGTGACCTGAATATTTGGTATTTTCTGCTAACCATATAAATGTAATATAAATGTGATATAAATGTAATATAAATGTGATATATATGTGATATAGATGTGATATGGTCCAAATCCCTGATGAAATCTGTTGAATCCATGTTGAGCGCTATTTTGATTTTTGTTCTGAATTTTCAACAATCAATTTGAATACATTTTACCGTAGAAAATTTGATATAATCGGAATTATGCTCATGGACTTTAAAGGCGAAATAAGTTATACTCGGTGTTCTATTTTACTGGTAAAACAAAGAATCAGCAACGTCTGGACTTCTTCTGTTTAATGTGCCATGAAAACCGATGAGAAAGAAAACTGAAGTTGTATGGGATTACATTTCAATGGATTCTCTGCCTTGTTCTGTGAAAATGATATTGTGTGTTTGTGTGTGTGTGCGTGTGTGTGTGTGTGTGAGAGAGAGAGAGAGAGAGAGAGGGAGAGAGAGATGTAACCACCATTCGACACGTTAAACCACATTTCATTTTCTACTTTTCTCTTCCGACACCATGCAGTTTCGTACGAGGGAAATTATGCCCGGACAATGGCACCACGGCCTACTCATATTTCATATTCCGACTCGACACGTTGTCTTTTACCCTCACACGAATGTGTACACGGGACCTCTAGACTCGACCTGTCATAACGACTAGACACTGTACCGTACCAGAAGCTCCGCCCTACACCACTGTACCGTACCAGAAGCTCCGCCCTACACCACTGTATCGTACCAGAAGCTCCGCCCTACACCACTGTACCGTACCAGAAGCTCCGCCCTACACCACTGTACCCTACCAGAAGCTCCGCCCTACACCACTGACAAAGAGTAAACTGCACCAGAAATCCCTCGAAACATTCTCGACCAACACCGAGTGCGAACACGAGACGCCCTGGTTACTGCCCCAGTAGCTTAGTCGCCCGCTCAGGGCGTTGTATGGTTACAAGGTTTCAATGACAAGATGCAATAAATGATCATGCTGGGGTTTCATGCTAATGACTGGGGTGAGGAAATACACAAAAAGTTTGGCCTAGACAGAGGGACTACAGAGTTTCCATAGCAATGCCCCCCCCTCCCCAAACTCCCATTCACTTAAATTCTACCTTCTGGCCATTCTGACTAGATAACCATGTCTGCGGCTGCAGTTTGTGTTAAGTTTGTGTCGATACAGAAATGAAATGAAATGAGGTTTAACGTCCTACTGTTCTGCTCCGACTGGGCTAAATATAATGAAGACGTATGTGTCGATACGGGAGTATTTCATCACATATTCGACATAAAACCAAAAGACCAATCTATTTCGAATAAAACATGTTGAACACACTGCCTTGAAACTATTACATAACCTGAACATTTGAAGTTAAAAAGCTTTAGATCTGATCAAGGTGCCTGGGGATATGTCTAGAAGAATGATTGTAATCGGATTCAAATCAATTCAGTCTGAAAATGATTTTTTTTTTTTATCGATTTAGGTTTAAATTTGAAAGCAGTCTCCTTGAAATCGGTCATGATTTAGACTGGTAAGATATATAGATTCACTGACATTGCTTGGATAAGGTTTAGTTAAATTACATCAAATAAAGAGAACAGAATCTCTGTGGCTGTGTCCGGATCACCAGACATAGTTTAATTTGAGAAACAATAACTCATAATAGTCAAGTAGAACGGTGAGAATATATCCATCTTTACAGTCTGGCGGAATATCAATGTTTCACGAGTAACAATATTATTTTTATTGGCGTATTGTCACACATCGTCAACACAAACACATCAATAACTTGATAAACTAGATCAATAGCTTGATATACTACATCAATAATTTGATATACTACATCAATAACTTGATATACAAGAAATAATAATAGTAAAACAAGCGAATATGTCTATGAATAATACCCCAATAACAAGAGAATGTCTATGTTCAATAACAAATTCACCCCGTCTGTTTTCCAGCGAGCTTCGTCAACTTGCGGTCATAAACTGACGAGACGAAGAGAAAGGAAAGACAGAGGCGACTAGACCTCACATAGTGCTATCATTTGCCCGGACAGCGGCTGTAGGGCCTACTCTTATAAATATTGTATCGTTAATACGATAAAATATAATAGCGTTAATACAATAATATATAATATCGTTATTAAAATAAAATATAATATCGTTAATACAATAAAATATAATATCGTTAATACAATAAAATTTATAGTGACGTTAATACAATAAAATATAATATCGTTAATACAATAAAAAAAATATAATATCGTTATTACAATAAAATATAATAGCGTTAATACAATAAAATATAATATCGTTCATACGACAAAATATAGTATATTATAGTATCGTTAATGCAAAAAAAAAATGTAATATCGTCAATACAATAAAATATAATATTGTTATTTAAATAAAATATAATAGCGTTAATACGATAAAATATAGTATCGATAATACGACAAAATATAGTATATTATAGTATCGTTAATACAAAAAAAAAATGTAATATCGTTAATACAATAAAATATAATATCGTTATTAAAATAAAATATAATAGCGTTAATACGATAAAATATAATATCGTTATACAATAAAATATAATATCGCTAATACAATCAAATTTATAGTGGCGTTAATACAATATTATATTCATTGTTTGTTTTGGTTCGTTATGTATCCTTGTGATGGACAATTTATTATATTTATCTTTTGTTTTGTTTTGTATTAGTATTATAACACTAACGGGACCTACATGTTTCCACGAATCAACTAATGATAGCTGCTGAACGATTCTACTATATTGTAATTCAACATCATAAGTACTTATTAATGTGAGTTTATGGAATTATTGGATATGAAACGATATTTGTAGAATATATGCGACAGTAATTATCTTATAACCGGAAGTTGAGAATCCCCAGACGTATAATTCCAGTGTAAACAAATATAAGATATAACTAATATTGTGAAATCCTGGTTGTCTGAGAATCAAAGAGTTTTCCATCTCGCCAGACATTAAGACCTATTAAAGTTAATGAATGAACAAACAGACACTGTCTTATTGTAATTTATCGCAAGGACAACTCGTGTAAATAATGTACTTAGAAATCATCGACTCGTATAACGTAAATAAAATTCATGTCAGTCGTTCATTTCAGACGAATCGTAGAAACAATTAAAACAAATGGCTAGTGTTTATATGATGGTCTTCCTGGAGACGTAAAGTAAATAACCATGCCATCTAATCTTCCGCATGTCTTTGTCATAATATTGACTTACAATCAGACAATAATATGATAATTATTTTATTCAGTTGGTATCTTTATGTATATTCGTCTATGGATTATATTAATATAAAACATGCTCCCTCTTCTAATCTATCATGATTTTTATTACAATAAGCGAACACAGCCCTCAACAGATTAATAATTTCCAGCGTGGTTCCTCCTTGTCAATGGTGTAGCACGGAGGAACTGGCAAGAGGCAACGTATAGTCGTTCAGATGGGTATATTTATTGACGTGCGCATAAAAGAGCCCTAGGCAGTTGGAATTAGACAGAAGAGTAGGTCGTAGTGCTGCTGTCGGAGCAAAATTTCACTCTTAGCACACTGCATGACATATGCCCGTCTGCATTAGCCCAGTTGGAGCAGAAGAGTAGGATGTTAAACCCCATTTCATTTAATTTCAGAAAATAAAAATCCCTGCTAATGACTAATCCACTCCTGTCAATTAAAATGAATTAATGCAACACAGAAATCTAACATCTCGCTTCCCTTGCTAAAATAATATAATTTTCAGAAACTCCCCCTGAAAAAAATAGACTTTCGTGGTTTTTTTTCTTCACCATCTCGTCAAGATATTCACTTTAAAAAATAATAGTTTTGTGGAAATAATTGAGAGTAAAAATATGATTAAGCAATAAGCGAAAAATAAATTACACAATAGCAGATTTAGTTTGATGGTGCTTGGAAGACAATCAATGATCATTATAAGGGAGCGGTTATTGAATCCGGATGTTACAGGGAGCGGTTATTGAATCAGGATATTATATATCTTTAATGGTTTTATTATCTGTGTTCAATTCAATCAATGGTGTAATCTACAACTACCGAGGAATGTCAACATCCCGTCTTTATTACCTTTAAGTGTAGAACAAACAAATCATACAGGATAACATAAACTCGGTATTGCTTATCTCCCCTTGTTTTATCTTTCCCATATTCTTCAGGTTAATATTTACCGCTATGATTAAAGTTAGAGATAAATTTTATGTTTAATACAATTGTTACATTAATTAATAATATTATATGGATATGACTGATCAAATATTAACTATTCTTTTGGGTCTAATTACAGACACCATTATCACATTGATCGACGTCCCATGAAATTAATTCTATAAAAATCAACATTAGTCTTAATTATAATGTCCTAATCATTTTGAAAAATACTTGATATTTGTAGGGATTATAATTCATATCCAATTTATCTCTGATTGATGGTGTAATAAAACCACGTTGTCTAAAAGCCATTGAAATCGGCGACGAACACATTGAGTAGTGATATTAGTTTTAAAACTACCTTTAAATCATTGAATATCGTGCTAGGAACTGACTTATACCCTACAACAAACCAGAGTGAAGTCTGTGTATCACTACAGAGACAGGTCTCTGAAGCGTGTACATTCGCCGTGTCGAGACCAACTGTTTGTACGGAAAATTTTGGATGCACGGGTCACCCTAGTATTATACTGCTATAGACCAGACTAGGTACTGCTATACACCAGAGTGGGTACTATACTGATGTAGACCAAGACGAAACAGCTCTTTATTCAGTGTTCTTAATTTTTAGTTCTTAATTCATAGTCCTTAATTCATAGTATTTGTGTTTGGAAATTTGTTGTTTCGACATTTGTACACTAAAATTAAATATTTGCATCTTAAAATCAATTTTTGTTTTACAAATGAGACATTTGTCATATCAGATTTGTAAATTGTACTTTTGTTTGATTTAAATGCAGTTTAATATAAATTTATTTTAGAAATTAATAAAATAGTCTACATTCATATTTCATCATAGACATTAAACGAAAAACAAATCTCGAACAACAAATTTCCAAATACAAATCTCCAAATACAAATATAAAAACATTTCGCGAAATTAATAGGACCAGACAATTATGACAACATGGGCCGAAATCAACCTGGCATACAATAATGGGCAATCAGGCAAGCATACAATAAGAAAAATCCTACCATACTATACTCCTCTCTCTCTCTCTCTCTTAGAATAGAATATATAATACCAGTTGAACCAATCTGATTAAAATACAGATCTATATTTCGTTTCGTTTCGTTATACTTTCGATGGCGTACACTACATGAAGATCTGACCGGTTGTAGTAAAAGGTCGCGTCAGAAGTTGTACGAACGGTTTTTTGACCAAATGACGTCAGACATTTATTAATCAATCAGTGTTGACGTTTCTAGTGGTTTACCCACAGTTCCGTTCATCGCAGGTTGTATAACAACTTTTCCAGATCCTACTGTAGTACAGACAAATAAAACGAAATTTTGAACTATAAAAAACGAAACGAAATAAGATCTGTGTTTTAATCAGATAGCAGTTGAACAGTTTAAAATGTAACATAGATAAACACGCCGGGTTGAAGAAACTGAGGCAGTTTGTTGATTTTTTAAACCAATATTTGTCGAAAACATGAATGAATCTGGCGGGAATAGATGGTATTATGCAGGCACATTAAATACTCATTTATCCTCCGTTACATGGTGATACTCGCTATAAAGATATTAATTTCTCTTCAAATAAACGAGTTTGAAGAAAATGTAAACAGATTTATTTGTTCGGAATGCACATCTCGAATTTGTTTTTTTTTGTCTTCAAACATACATAATTGTGGAATAGTGCATTTGGAGCAATGTGCTGATTTATACTAAAATAATTGTTTATAGAATTTAGAAGAGATTTATTTTGTTAATAAGGCCGACATCTTGTAGATGAGTTTAGTGCTGGTGTCACTATTGACGAATGTGATGTTTTACGGTGGATTAATCGAAAACAAATAAATTATTTCCATGTGGAGAAACACACGAGGTTGGACAGCCAACCCTACTCCTCGCCACGTACAGGCGTAGAATCGAAGCCACGCCACTTTATGATGCAACGCGCACACGTTTAATTATTCGACAATTTAGAATAGAATGGCGGCTAGTCTTTCCACATCCTATAGATTTATTATTTCTCAAATTAAACTGTGTCTGTGGTCTAGCGATTATCAACTAGATAATATATTAAAGGCTTGTATTGTGAAAATCTTAATAAAATTGTCTGTAGCGAGAAGACTTTTTCAATTTTCAAGATGGTGAAAAGCCGTCGATCGTAATTTTAGATTGCTGGGTAACATAGTAGATCGATCCTCACGGGGAAGAGAAGATCTCTGACATTTTCCAGATTTAAAGCTCGACATTCACTTGATGGTCATGTAGCAATTTAACATCCACTCTACACAAACTAGGTCATTCCGGGACTAATAAATGGTTCATTTTTGTATATCAATAATTCGCCTGCACGTGGGGTCTTTAGCTGTGGGAGCAAAGTGGGGGACCAGGAGAAGCCCTCCGAGGTTGGACAGGCGATCCTACACCTCGTCATATACAAGCTGGGAATGGAAACCACACCACTTGCCTAAATGACATATGATGCAACGCAAACATCGCTGTTCCATCAATATTCTATTACCTGGCGAAAGGGTACCACGATTCAAATGGTCATATCTCAGTCAATATGAATGTTATAGTCATATGGTATTGCAGTTTTGAATAAGTCTGTATGTACAAATAACATATATTTTTTTCATAATTTTCTGAGGGGGCCACATTACAACTTTGTGAGAATTTGGTCCACTTGACATGGAATGACCGATACCGTATTTATCAACGCCAAGGTCGCTGTTTTCAGTGCACACGTAAATACAATAACAACTAGAACTGCGAAGCAGTAATGACGGGTTTCACCGGTGCCACGTTACCCTTGAACTTATGTCACTTCCGGTACCAATGAAACCGTTAAACAGGTTTCCACATAAGCATTGCACACATGAAATAAAATGGACGCAGAAACAACCAAATCCAGCAATCAATTCATTTGCTACATGTCAGTGATCCTGTCAAAATTACATTACTTCCGGTGATAATGAAAATGTTAAATTGGTTTATGAAATCAGAAATAGCATCATCACATGTTGAAAATTTTATGTAAATCCTATAATAATTGCCACCTTTATAGACCAAAAACCTTGAAAAATGACTTGTAGAAAATCGCCTATTTCTCTGCAACCGTACAAGTTAGAAACCATTTTGAGGTATCTGTATGATCGAATGAGTTCATTCTATTTGTTGATTGGAATCAAATATCATAATTTTAAAAACATTACAAATCTGATTCATTTGAATAAAATATCTGTTTTGAAGGCTAAAAATACAGTTTTTGCCAAAATGACGTTACTTCCGGTGATAATGAAAATCTTAAATTACTTGTATGATATCGTAAATGGCATTATGTATCACACAGTGAAAATTTCATGAAAATCGAATAATAATTGACACTTTTATTGACAAAAAAACCTTAAAAAGTGACCTGTTGAAAATTGCCTATTTCTCCGCAACTGAACAAGTTAGAAACCATTTTGTGATATCTATATGATCGTAAGGGTTCATTGTATTAGTTGATTTGAATCAAATATCAAAATTTTAAACAAATAACAAATATGACTCATTTGAATAAATTACTGGTTTCGAAGGCTATAAATACAATTTTTGCCCAAATTACGTCATTTCCGGTGATATTGAAAATGTTAAATTGGTTTGACCTAGTTAAAATTGACATTACACATCAAATGGTGTCACTTTTATGAAAATCGAATAATAATTGACTCTTTTACAGGCAAACTAGCGTAAAAAGTGACTCATGCAAAATTGCCCATTTCTCGGCAACTGCGCATATTACAAATTAATTTTCACATACATTCTCTCCGTATAGATTATTGCTACGAGTTTATGAAAGTTACGAAGTAATATTTTAAAATATGAAAACGCTGGATGGGTTGTAAATAGCTTAATTTTACACCTTTTTTCACCTTTTAATCGAAATAGCCCGAAAACGGAATCGAAATTAAAAAAAATGGTCCCAACATTTTGTGCGCCTTTAAAGGGCGCACAATTTCAGTTATACCAGATTTGAAAAAAATAATATTTGCTTTCGAAAAATGGTACCTAACTGTCAAAATTGTAGTTTTTTGTCAATTTACGCCACTTCCGGTGCCGACAGATAACACTATTGGTAACAAAAAAAATGACAATTGAGACAACGGGGCATATGAACTTTGTTTTATACAAATCGAACAATAAATAATTAATCTAGGACTGAAAAACTGAATTAGCCAATGGGGGCCAAGGAAAATTACCGAGACAAAAATTTTTCACATTTTTGCCCAAGTCAGAGGACTCGTTATATTTGTGTAAAACACGATTAAAAAATATTCATAAATAAAAAAGTTTTTTGTAAAAATTTAAATTTTCTAAATTTAGCGCCTAATATCTGCGAAGATTTGCCAAAAATCAAAAATCAAAAGTAGCGTAGCTATGTGCCCCGTCTCCGGCTATGCCAAAATGCATCGAAAGTTAAAATCCAATGATTATTGTTAAAATTACTGCAATATTTCTAAAAACGATAGCTTCGGTGATTTCGGACATTTCGCATTGTCGCAGAACGTTCAAAATAGCTTTATCCTCTAAGTCACACCCACTTTTCCGATAAAACCGAAGAAATCGTAACGATCCGACAATCAGTTGCTGAGATCTACTCAAAACAAAAGAAGAATAATAATAATAAGAACTAGAACTGCGAAGCAGTAATGACGGGTTTCACCGGTGCCACGTTACCCTTGAACTTATGTCACTTCCGGTACCAATGAAACCGTTAAACAGGTTTCCACATAAGCATTGCACACATGAAATAAAATGGACGCAGAAACAACCAAATCCAGCAATCAATTCATTTGCTACATGTCAGTGATCCTGTCAAAATTACATTACTTCCGGTGATAATGAAAATGTTAAATTGGTTTATGAAATCAGAAATAGCATCATCACATGTTGAAAATTTTATGTAAATCCTATAATAATTGCCACCTTTATAGACCAAAAACCTTGAAAAATGACTTGTAGAAAATCGCCTATTTCTCTGCAACCGTACAAGTTAGAAACCATTTTGAGGTATCTGTATGATCGAATGAGTTCATTCTATTTGTTGATTGGAATCAAATATCATAATTTTAAAAACATTACAAATCTGATTCATTTGAATAAAATATCTGTTTTGAAGGCTAAAAATACAGTTTTTGCCAAAATGACGTTACTTCCGGTGATAATGAAAATCTTAAATTACTTGTATGATATCGTAAATGGCATTATGTATCACACAGTGAAAATTTCATGAAAATCGAATAATAATTGACACTTTTTTTGACAAAAAAACCTTAAAAAGTGACCTGTTGAAAATTGCCTATTTCTCCGCAACTGAACAAGTTAGAAACCATTTTGTGATATCTATATGATCGTAAGGGTTCATTGTATTAGTTGATTTGAATCAAATATCAAAATTTTAAACAAATAACAAATATGACTCATTTGAATAAATTACTGGTTTCGAAGGCTATAAATACAATTTTTGCCCAAATTACGTCATTTCCGGTGATATTGAAAATGTTAAATTGGTTTGACCTAGTTAAAATTGACATTACACATCAAATGGTGTCACTTTTATGAAAATCGAATAATAATTGACTCTTTTACAGGCAAACTAGCGTAAAAAGTGACTCATGCAAAATTGCCCATTTCTCGGCAACTGCGCATATTACAAATTAATTTTCACATACATTCTCTCCGTATAGATTATTGCTACGAGTTTATGAAAGTTACGAAGTAATATTTTAAAATATGAAAACGCTGAATGGGTTGTAAATAGCTTAATTTTACACCTTTTTTCACCTTTTAATCGAAATAGCCCGAAAACGGAATCGAAATTAAAAAAAATGGTCCCAACATTTTGTGCGCCTTTAAAGGGCGCACAATTTCAGTTATACCAGATTTGAAAAAAATAATATTTGCTTTCGAAAAATGGTACCTAACTGTCAAAATTGTAGTTTTTTGTCAATTTACGCCACTTCCGGTGCCGACAGATAACACTATTGGTAACAAAAAAAATGACAATTGAGACAACGGGGCATATGAACTTTGTTTTATACAAATCGAACAATAAATAATTAATCTAGGACTGAAAAACTGAATTGGCCAATGGGGGCCAAGGAAAATTACCGAGACAAAAATTTTTCACATTTTTGCCCAAGTCAGAGGACTCGTTATATTTGTGTAAAACACGATTAAAAAATATTCATAAATAAAAAAGTTTTTTGTAAAAATTTAAATTTTCTAAATTTAGCGCCTAATATCTGCGAAGATTTGCCGAAAATCAAAAATCAAAAGTAGCGTAGCTATGTGCCCCGTCTCCGGCTATGCCAAAATGCATCGAAAGTTAAAATCCAATGATTATTGTTAAAATTACTGCAATATTTCTAAAAACGATAGCTTCGGTGATTTCGGACATTTCGCATTGTCGCAGAACGTTCAAAATAGCTTTATCCTCTAAGTCACACCCACTTTTCCGATAAAACCGAAGAAATCGTAACGATCCGACAATCAGTTGCTGAGATCTACTCAAAACAAAAGAAGAATAATAATAATAAGAACTAGAACTGCGAAGCAGTAATGACGGGTTTCACCGGTGCCACGTTACCCTTGAACTTATGTCACTTCCGGTACCAAAATTACATTACTTCCGGTGATAATGAAAATGTTAAATTGGTTTATGAAATCAGAAATAGCATCATCACATGGTGAAAATTTTATGTAAATCCTATAATAGTTGCCACCTTTATAGACCAAAAACCTTGAAAAATGACTTGTAGAAAATCGCCTATTTCTCTGCAACCGTACAAGTTAGAAACCATTTTGAGGTATCTGTATGATCGAATGAGTTCATTCTATTTGTTGATTGGAATCAAATATCATAATTTTAAAAACATTACAAATCTGATTCATTTGAATAAAATATCTGTTTTGAAGGCTAAAAATACAGTTTTTGCCAAAATGACGTTACTTCCGGTGATAATGAAAATCTTAAATTACTTGTATGAAATCGTAAATGGCATTAGGTATCACACAATGAAAATTTCATGAAAATCGAATAATAATTGACACTTTTATTGACAAAAAACCTTAAAAAGTGACCTGTTGAAAATTGCCTATTTCTCCGCAACTGAACAAGTTAGAAACCATTTTGTGATATCTATATGATCGTAAGGGTTCATTGTATTAGTTGATTTGAATCAAATATCAAAATTTTAAACAAATAACAAATATGACTCATTTGAATAAATTACTGGTTTCGAAGGCTATAAATACAATTTTTGCCCAAATTACGTCATTTCCGGTGATATTGAAAATGTTAAATTGGTTTGACCTAGTTAAAATTGACATTACACATCAAATGGTGTCACTTTTATGAAAATCGAATAATAATTGACTCTTTTACAGGCAAACTAGCATAAAAAGTGACTCATGCATAATTGCCCATTTCTCAGCAACTGCGCATATTACAAATTAATTTTCAAATACATTCTCTTCGTATAGATTATTGCTACGAGTTTATGAAAGTTACGAAGTAATATTTTAAAATATGAAAACGCTGGATGGGTTGTAAATAGCTTAATTTTACACCTTTTTTCACCTTTTAATCGAAATAGCCCGAAAACGGAATCGAAATTAAAAAAACTGGTCCCAACATTTTGTGCGCCTTTAAAGGGCGCACAATTTCAGTTATACCAGATTTGAAAAAAATAATATTTGCTTTCGAAAAATGGTACCTAACTGTCAAAATTGTAGTTTTTTGTCAATTTACGCCACTTCCGGTGCCGACAGATAACACTATTGGTAACCAAAAAAATGACAATTGAGACAACGGAGCATATGAACTTTGTTTTATACAAATCGAACAATAAATAATTAATCTAGGACTGAAAAACTGAATTAGCCAATGGGGGCCAAGGAAAATTACCGAGACAAAAATTTTTCACATTTTTGCCCAAGTCAGAGGACTCGTTATATTTGTGTAAAACACGACTAAAAAATATTCATAAATAAAAAAGTTTTTTGTAAAAATTTAAATTTTCTAAATTTAGCGCCTAATATCTGCGAAGATTTGCCGAAAATCAAAAATCAAAAGTAGCGTAGCTATGTGCCCCGTCTCCGGCTATGCCAAAATGCATCGAAAGTTAAAATCCAATGATTATTGTTAAAATTACTGCAATATTTCTAAAAACGATAGCTTCGGTGATTTCGGACATTTCGCATTGTCGCAGAACGTTCAAAATAGCTTTATCCTCTAAGTCACACCCACTTTTCCGCTAAAACCGAAGAAATCGTAACGATCCGACAATCAGTTGCTGAGATCTACTCAAAACAAAAGAAGAATAATAATAATAATAAGAACTAGAACTGCGAAGCAGTAATGACGGGTTTCACCGGTGCCACGTTACCCTTGAACTTATGTCACTTCCGGTACCAATGAAACCGTTAAACAGGTTTCCACATAAGCATTGCACACATGAAATAAAATGGACGCAGAAACAACCAAATCCAGCAATCAATTCATTTGCTACATGTCAGTGATCCTGTCAAAATTACATTACTTCCGGTGATAATGAAAATGTTAAATTGGTTTATGAAATCAGAAATAGCATGATCACATGGTGAAAATTTTATGTAAATCCTATAATAATTGCCACCTTTATAGACCAAAAACCTTGAAAAATGACTTGTAGAAAATCGCCTATTTCTCTGCAACCGTACAAGTTAGAAACCATTTTGAGGTATCTGTATGATCGAAGGAGTTCATTCTATTTGTTGATTGGAATCAAATATCATAATTTTAAAAACATTACAAATCTGATTCATTTGAATAAAATATCTGTTTTGAAGGCTAAAAATACAGTTTTTGCCAAAATGACGTTACTTCCGGTGATAATGAAAATCTGAAATTACTTGTATGAAATCGTAAATGGCATTATGTATCACACAGTGAAAATTTCATGAAAATCGAATAATAATTGAGACTTTTATTGACAAAAAACCTTAAAAAGTGACCTGTTGAAAATTGCTTATTTCTCCGCAACTGAACAAGTTAGAAACCATTTTGTGATATCTATATGATCGTAAGGGGTCATTGTATTAGTTGATTTGAATCAAATATCAAAATTTTAAACAAATAACAAATATGACTCATTTGAATAAATTACTGGTTTCGAAGGCTATAAATACAATTTTTGCCCAAATTACGTCATTTCCGGTGATATTGAAAGGGTTAATTTGGTTTGACCTAGTTAAAATTGACATTACACATCAAATGGTGTCACTTTTATGAAAATCGAATAATAATTGACTCTTTTACAGGCAAACTAGCGTAAAAAGTGACTCATGCAAAATTGCCCATTTCTCGGCAACTGCGCATATTACAAATTAATTTTCACATACATTCTCTCCGTATAGATTATTGCTACGAGTTTATGAAAGTTACGAAGTAATATTTTAAAATATGAAAACGCTGGATGGGTTGTAAATAGCTTAATTTTACACCTTTTTTCACCTTTTAATCGAAATAGCCCGAAAACGGAATCGAAATTAAAAAAACTGGTCCCAACATTTTGTGCGCCTTTAAAGGGCGCACAATTTCAGTTATACCAGATTTGAAAACAATAATATTTGCTTTCGAAAAATGGTACCTAACTGTCAAAATTGTAGTTTTTTGTCAATTTACGCCACTTCCGGTGCCGACAGATAACACTATTGGTAACAAAAAAAATGACAATTGAGACAACGGAGCATATGAACTTTGTTTTATACAAATCGAACAATAAATAATTAATCTAGGACTGAAAAACTGAATTAGCCAATGGGGGCCAAGGAAAATTACCGAGACAAAAAATTTTCACATTTTTGCCCAAGTCAGAGGGCTCGTTATATTTGTGTAAAACACGACTAAAAAATATTCATAAATAAAAAAGTTTTTTGTAAAAATTTAAATTTTCTAAATTTAGCGCCTAATATCTGCGAAGATTTGCCGAAAATCAAAAATCAAAAGTAGCGCAGCTATGTGCCCTGTCTCCAGCTATGCCAAAATGTATCGAAAGTTAAAATCCCATGATTATTGTTAAAATTACCGCAATATTTGTAAAAACGATAACTTCGGTGATTTCGGACATTTCGCATTGTCGCAGAACGTTCAAAATAGCTTTATCCTCTAAGTCACACCCACTTTCCCAGTAAAACCGAAGAAATCGTAACGATGCGACAAGTAGTTGCTGAGATCTACTCAAAACAAAAGAAGAATAATAATAATAATAAGAACTAGAACTGCGAAGCAGTAATGACGGGTTTCACCGGTGCCACGTTACCCTTGAACTTATGTCACTTCCGGTACCAATGAAACCGTTAAACAGGTTTCCACATAAGCATTGCACACATGAAATAAAATGGACGCAGAAACAACCAAATTCAGCAATCAATTCATTTGCTACATGTCAGTGATCCTGTCAAAATTACATTACTTCCGGTGATAATGAAAATGTTAAATTGGTTTATGAAATCAGAAATAGCATCATCACATGTTGAAAATTTTATGTAAATCCTATAATAATTGCCACCTTTATAGACCAAAAACCTTGAAAAATGACTTGTAGAAAATCGCCTATTTCTCTGCAACCGTACAAGTTAGAAACCATTTTGAGGTATCTGTATGATCGAATGAGTTCATTCTATTTGTTGATTGGAATCAAATATCATAATTTTAAAAACATTACAAATCTGATTCATTTGAATAAAATATCTGTTTTGAAGGCTAAAAATACAGTTTTTGCCAAAATGACGTTACTTCCGGTGATAATGAAAATCTTAAATTACTTGTATGATATCGTAAATGGCATTATGTATCACACAGTGAAAATTTCATGAAAATCGAATAATAATTGACACTTTTATTGACAAAAAAACCTTAAAAAGTGACCTGTTGAAAATTGCCTATTTCTCCGCAACTGAACAAGTTAGAAACCATTTTGTGATATCTATATGATCGTAAGGGTTCATTGTATTAGTTGATTTGAATCAAATATCAAAATTTTAAACAAATAACAAATATGACTCATTTGAATAAATTACTGGTTTCGAAGGCTATAAATACAATTTTTGCCCAAATTACGTCATTTCCGGTGATATTGAAAATGTTAAATTGGTTTGACCTAGTTAAAATTGACATTACACATCAAATGGTGTCACTTTTATGAAAATCGAATAATAATTGACTCTTTTACAGGCAAACTAGCGTAAAAAGTGACTCATGCAAAATTGCCCATTTCTCGGCAACTGCGCATATTACAAATTAATTTTCACATACATTCTCTCCGTATAGATTATTGCTACGAGTTTATGAAAGTTACGAAGTAATATTTTAAAATATGAAAACGCTGGATGGGTTGTAAATAGCTTAATTTTACACCTTTTTTCACCTTTTAATCGAAATAGCCCGAAAACGGAATCGAAATTAAAAAAAATGGTCCCAACATTTTGTGCGCCTTTAAAGGGCGCACAATTTCAGTTATACCAGATTTGAAAAAAATAATATTTGCTTTCGAAAAATGGTACCTAACTGTCAAAATTGTAGTTTTTTGTCAATTTACGCCACTTCCGGTGCCGACAGATAACACTATTGGTAACAAAAAAAAATGACAATTGAGACAACGGGGCATATGAACTTTGTTTTATACAAATCGAACAATAAATAATTAATCTAGGACTGAAAAACTGAATTAGCCAATGGGGGCGAAGGAAAATTACCGAGACAAAAAATTTTCACATTTTTGCCCAAGTCAGAGGACTCGTTATATTTGTGTAAAACACGATTAAAAAATATTCATAAATAAAAAAGTTTTTTGTAAAAATTTAAATTTTCTAAATTTAGCGCCTAATATCTGCGAAGATTTGCCGAAAATCAAAAATTAAAAGTAGCGTAGCTATGTGCCCCGTCTCCGGCTATGCCAAAATGCATCGAAAGTTAAAATCCAATGATTATTGTTAAAATTACTGCAATATTTCTAAAAACGATAGCTTCGGTGATTTCGGACATTTCGCATTGTCGCAGAACGTTCAAAATAGCTTTATCCTCTAAGTCACACCCACTTTTCCGATAAAACCGAAGAAATCGTAACGATCCGACAATCAGTTGCTGAGATCTACTCAAAACAAAAGAAGAATAATAATAATAAGAATAACTAGAACTGCGAAGCAGTAATGACGGGTTTCACCGGTGCCACGTTACCCTTGAACTTATGTCACTTCCGGTACCAATGAAACCGTTAAACAGGTTTCCACATAAGCATTGCACACATGAAATAAAATGGACGCAGAAACAACCAAATCCAGCAATCAATTCATTTGCTACATGTCAGTGATCCTGTCAAAATTACATTACTTCCGGTGATAATGAAAATGTTAAATTGGTTTATGAAATCAGAAATAGCATCATCACATGTTGAAAATTTTATGTAAATCCTATAATAATTGCCACCTTTATAGACCAAAAACCTTGAAAAATGACTTGTAGAAAATCGCCTATTTCTCTGCAACCGTACAAGTTAGAAACCATTTTGAGGTATCTGTATGATCGAATGAGTTCATTCTATTTGTTGATTGGAATCAAATATCATAATTTTAAAAACATTACAAATCTGATTCATTTGAATAAAATATCTGTTTTGAAGGCTAAAAATACAGTTTTTGCCAAAATGACGTTACTTCCGGTGATAATGAAAATCTTAAATTACTTGTATGATATCGTAAATGGCATTATGTATCACACAGTGAAAATTTCATGAAAATCGAATAATAATTGACACTTTTATTTACAAAAAAACCTTAAAAAGTGACCTGTTGAAAATTGCCTATTTCTCCGCAACTGAACAAGTTAGAAACCATTTTGTGATATCTATATGATCGTAAGGGTTCATTGTATTAGTTGATTTGAATCAAATATCAAAATTTTAAACAAATAACAAATATGACTCATTTGAATAAATTACTGGTTTCGAAGGCTATAAATACAATTTTTGCCCAAATTACGTCATTTCCGGTGATATTGAAAATGTTAAATTGGTTTGACCTAGTTAAAATTGACATTACACATCAAATGGTGTCACTTTTATGAAAATCGAATAATAATTGACTCTTTTACAGGCAAACTAGCGTAAAAAGTGACTCATGCAAAATTGCCCATTTCTCGGCAACTGCGCATATTACAAATTAATTTTCACATACATTCTCTCCGTATAGATTATTGCTACGAGTTTATGAAAGTTACGAAGTAATATTTTAAAATATGAAAACGCTGGATGGGTTGTAAATAGCTTAATTTTACACCTTTTTTCACCTTTTAATCGAAATAGCCCGAAAACGGAATCGAAATTAAAAAAAATGGTCCCAACATTTTGTGCGCCTTTAAAGGGCGCACAATTTCAGTTATACCAGATTTGAAAAAAATAATATTTGCTTTCGAAAAATGGTACCTAACTGTCAAAATTGTAGTTTTTTGTCAATTTACGCCACTTCCGGTGCCGACAGATAACACTATTGGTAACAAAAAAAATGACAATTGAGACAACGGGGCATATGAACTTTGTTTTATACAAATCGAACAATAAATAATTAATCTAGGACTGAAAAACTGAATTAGCCAATGGGGGCCAAGGAAAATTACCGAGACAAAAAATTTTCACATTTTTGCCCAAGTCAGAGGACTCGTTATATTTGTGTAAAACACGATTAAAAAATATTCATAAATAAAAATTTTTTTTGTAAAAATTTAAATTTTCTAAATTTAGCGCCTAATATCTGCGAAGATTTGCCGAAAATCAAAAATCAAAAGTAGCGTAGCTATGTGCCCCGTCTCCGGCTATGCCAAAATGCATCGAAAGTTAAAATCCAATGATTATTGTTAAAATTACTGCAATATTTCTAAAAACGATAGCTTCGGTGATTTCGGACATTTCGCATTGTCGCAGAACGTTCAAAATAGCTTTATCCTCTAAGTCACACCCACTTTCCCAGTAAAACCGAAGAAATCGTAACGATGCGACAAGTAGTTGCTGAGATCTACTCAAAACAAAAGAAGAATAATAATAATAAGAATAATAATTTTAACAAAAACAATAGTGTTTCACACAAGCTTCGCAGTGTGAAACCCTAATAATAATTTTAACAAAAACAATAGTGTTTCACACAAGCTTCGCAGTGTGAAACCCTAATTAACATACATCTGTCTCAAAATAAAGGACTAATGGTGTTGAAGAGGCCGTAGCGTCGGTGTCTGGGCAAAATTTCCTTCATAACACATTGTATGATGTATGTCCGTCTTCATTAGCCCGGTCGGAACAGTAGGACGTTAATCCCCATTTTATTTGCTTTTAGTGAAAGTTTACTGCCGCGCTGTTGCGTGAAGTCTATGGTTGAATTATTTTGTACTGTAAATGTTGATGTATTAATATAAGACTATGAACTGTCTGACATAGAGAAGAAGATCTATAGTGTTTATCTATTTCTATTGGAGAAACTCAATCATATTAAAACAATAAATCATGAATATTAACTCCTGTTTTATAAGTTTCGTAAATCCTGATTATGTCTGGAAATAATCTCAAGTGTCTTGTTACTCCAAATAAATATAACTATTAAATACTCTTATTGTAAGTTTATTTTCACGAGAATGGTCTCCCAATTCGCATGTCCTATAACTCGGTCTAGGTGTGATTATCTACAGACAAATTCCATCACTTAAAGATACATTAGTTTAATAAAGAGTTGAAGATTCTTGCTATAATAATTCAAAAATAGATGATAAAAAAAGAAAATATTGAAAATTTCAGTCAAATTACTTTATTCTGAACGGGGTTGTCACTTTTGCAAGTTTGGACTAGAAATAGGCATCAGCTGTGTCCGCGCCTATGAATGAATGAATGAATGAAATGGGGGATCACGTGGCTAAGTGGGTAAGACGCCAGCTCGCTAGCCTGGAGGTTGGGTGTTCGATCCCTGCATTAGCCGAGAAAGTTCATTCAGATTTTCCGGCGTGGTTCTCCCTTGTCAGTGATGCAGGACGGAGGGGCTGACAAGGAAAGCTGTCTAGTCGTTCGGATGGGACGAAAAACCGAGGTCCCGTGTACACATTGGTGTGCACGTAAAAGATCCCTTGGCAGTTGGAATTCGATATAAGAGTAGGCCGTAGTGCCGCTGTCCGGGCAAAATTTCCCTCATAGCACACTGTATGGCGTATGCCCGTCTTCATTAGCCCAGGTTAGGAGCAGAACAGTAGGACGTTAAACCCCATTTCATGAATGAAATATAGTTTAATGGCACGTCAGCTCCAACCGGGGTGTATTGCGCCAAACATATGGTGCCGCGCCTACGAGAATTGCCGATTGTTTGATTGATAACTCCACCCACATATTCTCGATTATTAAGTAACATTATCAATGGCTATGGTACCCTCGCTTGACAAGCCTTTCAGCACTAGTCTTCGGTAGTGACGTCATTGACTAACGGTAAACGTTAGCTTGGTCCGCCATTTATTGATTTAATTTTAAATGGATGACTGTTTAAATCCAAGCTGTATCCAAGCCATCCGAGGGTCTACAGAGTTGATTTTGAGCTTGGCATATAAATAAAGGTCTAATTAATAATTTTAGAGGCAGCGTTAGCTATTGCATAATGCATGTTCAATTTTCGGTATTATTTTCAAGAACCCGACTCGGTAATTAAACATACATTATGCAAGAGCTAAATCTGCCAATTTGAGGTCTTTCTTTAGGTCTGAAATGTTATCTAAATTATTAATTAGACATTAGTTTACTTATCCAGACCATATTCAACTCACGATATCTTCGCTAGGCTGCGATATTTACTGGATTAGGATCCGATCTGCTGCTGTTCGCGTATTCATGATAAAATTAAGAAATGGATAATCGAGACTGTGTATTTTATCGTATCGACTTTAGTAATGATGATCGAGGCTAGGCCGAAAATTCAATCGCTAAATTCTCGGTTCAGAGTGGATCAATTTGACTGACATTTTCAGTAAATTCCTTTTACATTATCTAGTTTGTATCTATATAGTAAGAACTGCCAGCTCGTTTTCGAATCTCCCATAATGTATCTTTAATTTAGAAATGTTCGTAAATAGATAATACAAACCTCATAAAAATCAATTCCGACCGACCGACCGACCCTATTTTATGGGCCAATTAACCGTAAACATGTTTTTTTTTCTTGGTCTAATTGTCTTTGTAAGTGAATTTTCATGAGAATTTTAATGGCTGTAATTTAACATACATCAGAAACAACATCACTATCTACAGAACATACGAACATATACCTGATTGTAAAATCTTTAGACCAGAACTTCTAGTCTTTAATTGGACTCTTTATTGAGGAGGGGGTGGGGGCGAATGGCTTAACGCGTGCGGGTTAGATAATAAGGTCTGCCATAGAGCCAATTTCCCCGCCTGTACGTGACAAGGAGTTGGGTCGTCCATCCTTGTAGGTTTTCTCCGAGTCATCCTGTTTCCTCCCACTGCTGAAGATCCCTAAGCGTAAGAGAATTATTGATATAAATTCTAACCATATATTGAGGGTTTAGAACATAATTGTGATAAGTCACAATGCTTGATATATTGACTTATAACAATTATGTTCTAAACCCTCAATATGTAAGTCCCAAAATGACCTAGTTTGTGTCGAGTGGCCGTTAAAACATTTGTAACTATATTATATATATACTGGGAAGTGCCACTTTAATCGTTCTGGTAAATGAACCTAAACGAGCGGCATCGTATTGTCACAAGAATCTTGGAACCATTGCCAGATAATATAGAGATTAATTCCAGTCCCTATGGTATATTAAATTTCACAAGACATATATCTTTGTCAGAATGGCCGCCATTACGTGTCACGTGCCAGACAATATAAACGAATGACTGAGTGTATCTTTAATTGTGACATTAAACTTACGGCTGTTGACATCATGGCGTGTTGACATGTCATGTGACGTTACGGCCGTGTCAGATTTAACACAAGGTCGTGCGAAATATCGGCATTTGGGCTGATTTAGAGGTCATCTGTCTCTTTAAAATGTTGACCCTATTTCAAGAAAACTAAACAGACAATATTTTATAGAAATTAATCGGCGGGACGATTTACCCAATACCACCCTAATACCACCTCAATATCACCACATACTACCCAATATTACAACATAATGATGTAAAATGTGCATATCAATTGAATTTATTCAAAAATAATTAGTTATAGCGCGCGAATTGTACTTTAAATGCGATTACCGATCTCTGGCTGTTCCATTTGCCTCCCTATATCAACCAAAACAAGCAAAAACTAACCCAATACTACCACATACTACCCAATATTATCAACTAACAACCTAATATTGCCAAATAGCAGCACTTTAGTATAATTACTGCAACGAATATTCTATAATTTGCAGAAAAATTAAATGTTTGAGCAGTTATCTCCCTTTACAACCGATAAAGTGATTTTAGATTGCTATTCAGGTTAATCACCTTCTTTTGCGTTGCAGTTTGTTTCCAAGTCGACGAAACTAAAATAAGAAAAACAAGTATTTTATTGTGTATATTTTAATCTATTATATATAATTACCTACTGTATTATTATATAAGATGGCCAGCGGTCTATAAATAACAATTTCAACCCCTCAATGGGTATCGTCAGGAGGCACGTCCTTTAACAAAAATGATGATGAGTTAGTTGTATTTTACGTCCGCTTCCACCGAGGTGATAACAAAAAAAAATGCATATGTTTATATATTTTCATGTCAACTATTAAGTCATTGCATATTTACTTTCATTTTAATATGAACGAAATTGCACATGTTTATTGCAAATGTGTAATGCTATACTCGTATATACATTCCACCTGACTTAACAATTAATCAACGGGGTTAAGATTGTTGATTGGGTAATCACCTCCTGGTTTATTTATATTATCTCTCGATGAAACTGCTACCAAATAATACACTTGAAGATGTTATTGTTTATTACAAATACGCCGGCTATGATTATCAATCCGTCTATATACAGTGTTATCAATGTTAAACATATAGATAATGTCCACCAGTTAATTGTCATTTTGTCACTACCTTTGTATTAATCATCTAGTGTCAACACTATAATCGGCATGTTTCCGGATATACGATTTTACTCAAAGTCAGTGTATATTCACACATCTCTGGCATCCAATAGAAGTTCCAAAAGCACATTTCTTCACTCTTGTCTAACCTCACACTCTGTGTAAGCGTAGTCATAATTTTAGCGAATATTAGTCGATATCAGTATGGCCCGTGGTCAACAACAAAAACATGTCCAACGGCATTGTGGTAAATGCGCTGTGAAGTGTAAAAATGGAATTATATTTTGTGACACGTGTTTGAAATGGTACCACATAGATTGTGAAGGCATTACTGATGTAGAAGTAAAAGCCCTTTCTGAATGCCCAGAAACATATATTTGTGAAATATGCAGCAGAAGTTCTGGTGACAAGTTTGATTATCTCCTGGGAATAACACGACTGGGAAAGGTTTGTTGGGTTTTTTTCATGTATATATTAAATAACTGCATACTTACTTATTCAATTTAAAAAATTGCATATTTATATTTATTTTGTCCAAAATCGTGGATTTTCTCAGAGTGACCGGTTCCTCCCACTGCTAAAGACCCCTACGCGCCAGCGAATTATTGAAATAAAATTGAACCACCAGGTCAGTCCCGAAATGACCTAGTTTGTGTCGTGTGAAGGGTAAGCGCTTGTTATTATTTTGATGCGCATATGTTTATATTTATTTTTTCATGTCAACTATTACGTTATTGCATATTTACGTAATGGATGATGTTTATTTAAACGTTAACGAAATTGCACATGTTTATTACAAATGTGTAATGCTCTACTCGTATATGCATTCCACCTGACTTATCAATTAATCAACGGAAATAAGATTGTTGATTGGCTAATCAAGTTTTGTTGTGGTTGATCATCAAAGAAACCGACAGATCTGTAAGTGTTTAAGCAGATTAGTGGAAGTAAGGCTTTGTATTTTATTTTCAGGCCGCAAATCACAGTGTTGACAAACTGAGAAGTGTCGCAGAAAGAGAGATGCTAATTCACAAAGAGAGGCGTGTCGATTTATCCCCTACAATAGTACCAAAAAAATTCCTTGTTGACGAAGTAGCTGACAAATTATTGAGCCAGTATACTAAAGAAACCAATGTCAGTGCAGTAAAATCTACGAGCGATGGGGATTGTCTCTTCAATGCAGTCTCAACGCTGCTGATAGGGTGCGAATCTCTTTCAGTAGAGTTGAGATATCGCACTTGTTTGGAGATGGTTCTGAACCAAGCAAACATAGAAAATCATGTCTATCGGTCAAGTTTTTTCCTGTTGTCCCCGGATTACACAGAAACATCCTTGGCCTGTGCTACAATTGGCCGTTTTTCCAGTGTTTGGACACTTGTAGCACTGGCTAACAATTCAAATGCCAATTCAAATGATTTATCCAACAGTCAATGGATGTAAAGACTTAGCGTTTGTCAAATTTAACACTTTGATAGTACCAGAAATACAACTGCGACATAGACGGCTCCCAATCATGTGGTCAAATACGCAACCCCCCACGCCAGGCAAAATATGGACACCGAACCATTTTGTCCCACTAATGCCCTGTGCAATGATTTTAGATGATGGAAGCCCGTCTTTTCAAATGACCCGGAAAAAAGAATGTAGTTTCACATTCTATTCCAACAGCAGTCTTGATGACGCAGACGCAGGATTTCTGTTTACCCCTTATACATCATCTCCAGATGTTAAAGGGAGACCTTTTAAGCGAAAGCGTCTGTCCAATTCCTTGTCTGAATTTGAAATAGAATTGCCTGAAAAAATCGAAACTTCTTTTTCTGGGTCATTTGAGATGTTCGAATGTAGGGAAGAAAGTAGGATTATTGAAAGTTCGGATCCCAGTGAAACGACATCTCGGGATGATGGTTACAAAAAAAAAATAACCACCATTTCGGAAGCGCCTGATAATTTAAAGCATCTGCTAACTGTGGCCCTATTAGAATACTCAGGTGTCAGGAAAACGAAACAAAGAACTGCACATGGCAATGCAAAAAATCCCGAGCCCTACATAAGAACCGATCCTAAAATTTTGGCGAGCTGCGCGGAAACGGCAAAAACTTCACCTGCAACAGAAGTTTGTTATTTAACTGCAAAAAGACGACAGTGTATTGGGACCGAAATCAAGCCGACAAATTAGGGATAAGGTATACAGGACAAATAAACTAAAGACCGGTAATGGACCAACTAACAATGTAGCAGATGAAGTCTTATCCATCATCGCTCTTCTACACAAGGATCCATTTATTCAAAAAGTAGAGTTAGGGAAGGGGAAATTGCCTAATATCTTTATATATTCTGACGACCAGTTGACGGATTTAATAGCTAACTGTTCAGGGGAAGGGGGGAATATATTAGGAATAGATAGGACTTTTAACCTAGGGAAATGTTTTGTGACTTGCTTTTCTTATAAAAATCGCGGTGTACGAAGTAGACGGACACTTGATAACCCAATTATGTTAGGGCCCTTATTTTTACACTAGGATGGCGAAATGTCAACCTACCACTCTTTTTTTTCCCATCTCAGGGCCAAATTAGGGGACAACGTATTTGTCATTGGCAGCGACGAAGAACGCGCCATGACAAATTCATTAAAAGACTGTTTCCATGATGCAACCTTTTTATTGTGTACAAAACATATAAAAGATAATATCATTCCTTTTTTACAAAAATCGGGGACCTCATTGGAGGAAAGAAGCAAAATAATTAAGATCATTTTTGGCGATGACGGAATAGTCTTCAGTCAAAATGACCTCGAGTATGATTTTCGTGCGGACAATTTAAAACCATATCGTGAAAAATCAAAACAATTTAATCAGTATTGGGAAAGGTATTTGTGTAAAAAAATACGCACTTTTGTACTTAGATATCACATGATAGAACCAATTAACAGCCAAAATATATTTAGCGTTGACAACAAAGTATACATTTCCACATTCCTGCTTTTACATTTTATATATGATATCATTTTAAAGATAATAAAATTAACTGCCAAACGACTCGTTACCTCGTCGGGTAGCGCATTCGTGCGTAGAACGTTTGGCAGTTAATTTTACGAATTGTTTATATTTAATAAATATTGTTTTTAAAGGGTAATACAATTAACTGCCAAGCGAATCGTTACCCCGTCGGGTAGCGCATTCGTGCGTAGAACGTTTGGCAGTTAATTTTACGAATTGTTTATATTTAATAAATACTGTTTTTAAAAGGTAGTAAAATTAACTATGTTAATTATGTTATTCATATAGGCAATGTATTAAATCTTTGTTAATTTCATAAACTTTTTATTAAACTTATGTTAATATTTTTCTATTCTTACATGTATGTATATGTATTGATTAAAAAGAGAGAGAGAGAGAAATGGGGTTTAACGTCCACTCGACACAAACTAGGTCATTTCGGGACTAACATATGGTTCAATTTTATTTCCATAATTCGCTTGCGCGTAGGGGTCTTTAGCAGTGGGAGGAAACCGGAGGACCCGGAGAAAACCCACGAGGTTGGACGTATTGATTAAATTATGCCTTTAAAGTGTAATATTGTATAATAAGGCCTCATGTTAACTGAATGAAAACAATAACTATAGCGGGGACATCTGTGATAACTTTCTGTTTTTGCCACCGCCTGACGATACCCATGGAGGGGTTGAAATAGTTATTTATAGATTGACAGTAGTTAACTATATACAATGATTAAAATATACACAACAAAATACTTGTTTTTCTTATTTTGACTTCGTCCTCTTGGAAACCCACTGCAAAGCAAAAGAAGATGATTAATCTGGATAGCAGTTTATCGGTTGTAAAGGGAGATAACTGCGCAAACATTTTATTTTTCTGCAAATTATAGAATATTCGTTGCAGTAATTATACTAATGTGCTGCTATTTGACAATATTAGGTTGTTAATTGATAATATTGGGTAGTATGTGGTAGTATTTGGTAGTATTGGGTTAGTTTTTGCTTGTTTTGGTTGATAGAGGGAGGCAAAAGGAACAGCCAGAGATCGGTAATCGCATTTAAAGTACAATTCCCGTGCTATAACTAATTATTTTTAAAAAAATTCAATTGATATGCACATTTTACATCATTATGTTGGAGTATTAGGTAGTATGTGGTTATATTGTAATGGTATTGGGGTGGTATTGGGTATTATTGGGTAAATCGTCCCACCCGAAATTAATAGTAATAAATTAAATGATGCCTAATGGCACGCCAGCACCCACCGGGCTGTAATAGTATTCTTGGTGTTCTATTTAGCTATAAGAAGTAGTCTGCTTCCATAAGGTCACAATGACTGACTTCACGTAAGCCATACGAAACGTACCATGTCCGTCTACAATTGGCCTCGCTTTTATAAATGACACAAAGTTACTTGACCGAAATTTGAAGATACATTATGGGAGATTTGATAAAGAGCTGGCAGTTCTCACTATAATAGGTAACAAAACTGGATAATGTAAAGGCAATTTGCTAAATAAATTGGGAAATATTTACTCGGCTTCCATTTGTGTGTATGGAAAATGGAAAACGGTTCAGAATCGCATTATGGAATAATATACCAATGTTTAAATATGGCGGCCAATCAGTGCTGTGATCTATTCTGATAGTATATAGTACTCTGTGTGAAGAATGTATGGAAGCATGACCAACCCTTGTAAAACATCGTTCAATGAAATGAAATGAAATGGGATTAAGCATCCTGTTTTTATGCTCCGTCTGGGCTAATGGAGGCGGAGCGCCATACAATGGAGGCGGAGCTCCATACAATCTGCTAATGGAGGCGGAGCGCCATACAATCTGCTAATGGAGGCGGAGCGCCATACAATGTGCTAATGGAGGCGGAGCGCCATACAATGTGCTAATGGAGGCGGAGCGCCATACAATCTGCTAATGGAGGCGGAGCGCCATACAATCTGCTAATGGAGGCGGAGCGCCATACAATGTGCTAATGGAGGCGGAGCGCCATACAATGTGCTAATGGAGGCGGAGCGCCATACAATGTGCTAATGGAGGCGGAGCGCCATACAACTGCTATGAGGGCAATTCTACCTGCCTTCGATTCTTTTACGCGTACACCAGTGAGTGCACGGGACTTCAGTTTTTCGTCCCATCTGAAAGATTATACGTTTTCCCTTGTTAATCCTTCTGTCCTACATCACTGACAAGAGGGGACCTCAAGGTTAGCGAGCCAACGTCTTTGTCTCTTTCAATGAAACCGCGTACCACCGTGCTTCAGGTAGTTAATTGGAATAAGGATAAAGATTTCCCCACTTCTTCCACATCAAATTAATCAGTTTTATTCAGTGGATTCGAAACAATGTAATAGTTCTTTAATCAAATCTGGAAGATGGATAGTTGTCGAATCATATTTTATAAACATTAACCAGACGTTTTATTCACCTAGTTTCAAACAATTTAACAGATCTTATAATATCAGAAGAGGTTGGAGAATGGATGGGTGTCAAATCATATTTTGCAAACATTTTCCAGACGTTTTGGCGTTTAGCCGACTCGTTACATAATATTCAGATATCCAATCTCATTAAAGTACAGATCTATATTTCGTTTCGTTTTTTTTTCATGCTTTCGATGACCTACACTACATGCATTCTACGCATCTAATCTCGGCTGTATGACGGATTCCACCATATTAGAACTATTTTAAAGGTCCCGGATGAAAAATGTCTGCGCCCATGGAGATTTCTGTGGAGAGTGTATTATATCAACAAACGTCAAGTTTGGCATTGGGTTTGGGGAATTACCAGGGAATTATATCAAACCAGCAAGCAACCTTGAGACAATATCTCTGCTCGTTTAGTTATATACACTCGACAAAAGACGCCATTTTGGGACTTTTTTGTAAAAGCGGCACGTTTTCCTGTTAAAGTAAACCGGTAGCCGCATCGCAAATGTATGGGCGTAGGTACATATCAATTACTATCATACAGCCGAGGTTACATGTAGGGTACCGGAATCTGCCGAGGTTTGCCGAGTGACACTACATGAAGACAAGTAAAACGAAATTTTGAACTATAAAAAACGAAACGAAATAGGATCTATGTTTTAATCAGATTTTCAGATATCAAATATTTTCACTATTGCTTATACACTAATTAATAAACACCAATACAGAATTTGTCTATCTTTTATTTCCGTCAGATATTATATGAACTGGAGTTTAACGTTCTCTGCTCAAACAGATATTATATGCCATAAAATAATATTATATACATGCCGTTAAATAATACAATAAGAAATGTTTTAAGATGTCGGGTATCGTTACTATTACTTGTGAATGTTGATTTCTCCATGTACTAATTAATGTGAACATTTTAATGGTTGCTATCGTATTATTTTGTTTATCCAAGACACCACGTCTCTAGATACCCTGTGGGAAATATTGTATAACCTGTTTTAGTTTTATAGTCTCCATGTAATCTTATATATACGATATTAAACCGGGTTAGTTTGACACGTGCTCTGTTCTAGGGGAAGGGTGGTGAGAGTAGCGAATGCTTTCACGAGTGTGCGTTGGGGTATTGAGTCAAGTGGCGTGGTTTCAATTCCTCGGTTGTACGTGACAAGGAGGGGGGGGGGGGTCGATGAGGTCGCCTGTCCAACCTTATAGGTTTTCTCCGAGTCCTGCGGTTACCTCCTGCAGTAAGCAAATTATTGAAATAAAATTGAACTATCTGTTAGTCACAAAATGACCTCTCTCTCTCACTTTTAAGAATATTGAAAAATGTTTTAAGATCAGACACAGTTTGTTGATTAATTAAAGTGTAAGAAGAATAATTACGAAGAAGAGAGAGGGAGAGAGAGAGTTAACGTCTACTCGACATGGGTCATTACGGTTTAATGCGTGGTATAATTCTATTTCAATAATTTGCTTGTGCGTAATGATATTTAGCAGTGGGAGGAAAACCCTGGAGAAACCCCACGAGGTTAGATATGCTACCCGAATCCGTGTGATCGAAGCTACGCCACTAGAGTAAATGATAGACGTCATAATCTTAAGCGCACGCGTTAGAAAACTCCACCACACAAAAGCCCATAAAGAAAGGAACGCGAAACCCGCCACCCGTCTAGTATGACTTTGATTGACGAGACGTCCAGACTTTACTTAATTTAAACAGGTAAATCAAGCTGGACTTTCTCGGCCAACACCCGGAACGAACCCGAGATATCAAGGCTAGCTAACCAGAGTCTTACTAACTAAGTCACTGGGATTCTCCTAAACGTATCGTTCAAATTTCACCTTCTTATATGAATAAACGCCTTTAAAGTTGGCATGGCCGAATGGTGGCACGCGCGCTGTATCATACGGTCTATCATTGAGTCAACCGGCGTGGTATCGAATCCCCGGTTGTACGTGACAAGGAGTAGGTCGCCTGTCCAACCTCGTGGGTTTTCTCCGGGTCCTGCGGTTTCCTCCCACTGCTAAAGACCCCTACGCGCAAGCGAATAATTGAAATAAAATTGAACCATATGTTAGTCCCAAAATGACCTAGTTTGTGTCTAGTGGACGTTAAACCCCATCTCACTCTCTCTCTTTAAAGTTGGCATCCCAATACTCAACCCCACCTCTCTCTCTTTAAAGTTGGCATCCCAATACTCAACCCCACCTCTCTCTCTTTAAAGTTGGCATCCCAATACTCAATTACTATTTCGAAAAATAAAACAAACCCAGAGACTTTCGTTTGGAACAAAACAAATATGTTTCCAATTTATCTTACAGGTCATTTACTTTTAAATTGATGTACATGTATATTGAAATGAAATTAATATCTATAAAAAAATATGAGATAACAAAATTACAATTACTGGTATACGTTCCCACGACACCATAGAGATTCATTTCTTTAAAAAAAATACGCGATCAAAGCAAGCGTATGTTGATATCACGAAGCCCACCAACATGATCAAAGTTCTACACAAATTCAAGCTCTTTAGAATAACAAAAAACATGTTCTGATTATCCGTGTTTTAATATTCTCACAGATGGAGGTTGGTGTTGTAAAGGGATGACTTCTCTCCTTAAGTTAGATTATTTTCTACTTTCATCTTGAAGATGATAATATTTACACGCATTGATAATCAATTCCCACAAAATGCATCCAATTTCCTTTCCCTACAGATTTCAATCATTAACTGGAGCATGAAATGAAATAAAATCGAGTTTAACTTCCTACTTTTTTGTATCGACTAAGCTGACATTGTAAAATTATCAAGTTGAGTGAAAATATCCAGTCGTCGTATCTATGGAAGCCATTTTATATTGTTATTATAAAATGAAATGAAATGAAATGGGGTTTAACGTCTTACTGATCTGCTCCTATGCTGGGCTAATGAAGACGGGCATACGCCATACAGTGTGCTATGAGGGAAATTTTGCCCGGGCAGCGTTGTTATTATAACGTATGTATATCATGAATCATGACGTGAATTAAATGGGGTTTAACGTCCTACTGCTCTGCCAGACACGCATTGACCAAAATGAAATGGGGTTTAACGTCCAACATTTTTGTACCGAGTCGCCTAATGAAGACGGGGGGGGGGGGGGCGAATGGTTAGCACGTGCGTGCTGTATCATACGGCCTGTCATTGAGTCAACTGGCGTGGTTTCGAATCCCCGGTTGTACGTGACAAGGAGTAGGGTCGCCTGTCCAACCTCGTGGGTTTTCTCCGGGTCTTCCGGTTTCCTCCCACTGCTAAAAGATCCATACGCGCAAGCGAATTATTGAAATAAAATTAAACCATATGTTAGTCCCGAAATGACCTAGTTTGTGTCGGGTGGACGTTAAACCCCATTTCTCTCTCTCTCTCCCTAATGAAGACGAGCATGTGTTATGAGTCAATCTGATTGAAATATAGATCGATATATCGTTTCGGTTTTTTTTACGATAAGTGGTAGTGGGTGGTCGCGTCAGGGGGTCATACGAGCCGTAACAGATCGTTTCATTGGCTTATCTCCCACATCAACCAGGACGCGGATTATATAACAACTCTTCCAGATGCTAGTGCAGTAAGAATGGTGCCCCAAGGAAGAGTTGCACCGCCCTGCCATTCAACCGGACAAATCGACCAGACAAACGAAAACGACCTAAATATATATATATATGAACTTACTATGTCTAAATGTTTGTCTCTGTCCAAATGTTCGTCCACATTCATGTCTGTCTTGTTACAAATTCGTCTGTTTTGTAAACGTCCACTGGCACCTCTTTATTCTTTGCACCTGCTATCTCTTGCTGTTATCTATTGTCTTCTGTACATATATATAAAAACCTAATTATCCTCTTTTTCACTAATCACATTGTAAATTATTGCACCTTGTATACATAACATGTTATTGTCTGCGTTATCACTTCGGTGGAAGCGGACGTAAACAATTCTAGTGCAGTAAACAAAAGTAAACCGAAATTTTGAACAATAAAAAAAAACGAAAAGAAATATGATCTGTGTTTAAATCAGATTGCCGTAAAGTGTGCTGTGAGGACAGCGGCTCTACGGCCTACTCTTAATTCGAATTCCAGCTAAAACGGTTCTTTTAACTACACGCCAATGTGTACACATGATCTCGGTATTCGTGACAGCTGTCCTTGCCAGGCCTTCCATCATGCACCAATGACAAGGGGAAACCATGCCAACTCGAGCATCAGGTACGTGTAAATGAATATTGAACATGATGAGCAGGATAGAAACTCGACCCTCCTAAATATTTCAAATATAAAGGAATAAACCCCCAAACAATTATCTGTTAGCAGCGTGTAGTCGTTCGAAAGACGTACACGGAAAGGTGCCCTCTGTAGCACACACCATGGCGTATGGTCGTTTTTAATATCAGAAATCGGATTTAACGTCCTACTGTTCTGCTTCGACTGGGCTAATAAAGACGGGCATAACACCATACAGTGTGCTATTAGAGAAATTTTGCCCGGATAGCCTCGCTACGGTCTACTCTTATATCGAATTCCCTTTGATAGGCACTCGGCCAACACCGGGAACGAACCCGCGACCATCAGGCTAGCGAGCCAGCGTCTTACTCACTTAGCCACCGTGGCTTCCCTGTCTTTAATACCCTGGTTGGTGCCGACAAGTAGGGTATTAAACCCGGTTTAATTCTGCTGGTAAGAATTGATTATAACAGACCTCGTAAAGTAGATTTTAAAATTCCATCCAGGGTGTTTAAATATTCTCAAAAATATATGGCCAGAAGACATGTTTGCTGTGTCTGTGTATAGTGATGATGAAGGATGATTATTTAGACAATATGATCGAGGCTATTTGAACAGCCAAACTCGATTACCCGGTCTGTTTATACAAGTCTCGTCTTGTCAAACAATCAGGGGTGCCAACACGTATTTCAAGATATAATCGGAAAGAATAAATTGTCCTGAAAACTGAATTAAATTGAAGTTAGACTGAGGCACCACCATGTTTTCTAGACTGTAATATGAAATTATTTATATAAAATAGACGCGAATGTAACGTCAAACACGAAGCTTAAAGGGAGATAACAAAACTCTTAACTATTACGCGGTGTCACACCACTAGTTACAGCTCTGGATATTGTTCACGAACAAGTGAATTATTCACCGTCTCATCATTGATCTCAGTTAAGGAAATTATAGAATCAGTCAAATGATAAAAAGAACAATACTAAAACTAAGTTGTCTCAACAACTCGCAAAGATATTGTATTGATTTATGCGTCAAATGGACGGAAAATTGTCTTAGGGGCAGAACAATATAACGTTAAACTCCATTTCATTTTTATTTGTGATTTTTATTTGTAAATTTTATTTTCTTTGCAGTTTTTATTCTTTTTTGTAATTTATTTTTGTATTTGTATTTTGTAATTTGTTCTTTTTGATTGCAACATTTATTTGTGTTTGTAATTTGTACGTTTTGTTTGTAATATTTGTCATTTGTTAACGAAATTATTTGCAACAACTGGATAAGAGTATTAAATTAAACGAAACTCTTGTATTCAAGGGATATCAAAACAAGATACATAAATGATATAAACATGTGGGTCAACATAATATAATAATTTTATAGAAAAACAATATAAAGAAACAAATCGTAATAAATTATATACATTAAAACAATACATGTCAAAAACCCATTTTTAAACATAGCTCCTCCCAATTACAATATCTGTTAATTTAAATGTAATAATGGAAAGTGTTCAGAGTCTTTTACATCAGATCAAATCACAAACACAGTCCCCCACCCCTCCCAATCCATCAAACGATCATGATCTATCATATTTAACATCACATAAAATAAACACCTAAAATCAAGATCCCGTCTTTCATCCAAGGGGTAAACATACATAGGTCGTAATATGTCACACGAAACCATCGGTGTCTTTTTTTTCGAATGCACATTAGTAGGTAATTTGCGTTTTTCGACACATGTGTGATACCACGTCGAAATTACCCCCCCCCCCCTGCGGCAGCCCATACCAGTTTATTTCCCTTTGGAGACAAGTTATAGTTAGTTTTTGTTTCTTGTGAGCAAGACTTCGATCCCGGTGTCAGCCGAGAATGTTCCTTTGGGTTCTCCTTGGGTACCCCGACAGAGGGCCTAGCAAGGGACAGATAGTCGTTTCAATGGCACGAAAACTCGAGGTCCCATGTACACTATGGTGTGCACGTAAAAGATCCCTTGCTAGGTGGAATTCGATATAATAATAGGTAATAACGCCGCTGTTCGGGCACCATTTCTCTCATAGCACTCTGCATGGCATATCCGCTTCTTCATTAGCCCAGTTGGAGCAGAACAGTAGGACGTTAAACCCCATTTCATTTCATTCCAGATAACTAATAAGTACATAAAAATTCCATACACCATGGAGTTATCATAGTCACAAGAATGTGATTTGATTTCGTGTACATTACGGATTATTAGCAATTATCAAGGTATCCAAGTACATCATCTAATATAATCTCGAGACTGTAATTCACAGAGAATAGCCTTGAAATAAACCAAAGTACAGACTGTGATTAAATTACAAGATACAGGAATTATATCGCTTCGTTCTTCTATTATCCCCATACTTATCTAGAATCTTGTACCCCCTAGTTAAATCTCTATCATTAATTGGGTTGTCTTATTAACGTTATTTTCTCAGACATGTCGATTTAATTCAACCCCTAAATCCATCTTCCATTTGAGAACTAATGCCTTGTTAGTCACGTGTTTTAATATTAACCAATTAACCCCAACATCGTAACGATTTCACAGAGGACAAGCTAAAGGTTCCGTACACGTTTCCCGACATCGATGGCTCTAGATATGAAATGGATTGGGGTTTAACGTCCTACTTTTCTGCTCCGACTGGGCTAATGAAGACGGCCATACACCATAAAATGTGCTATGGTGGAAATTTGGCCCGGACAGTGGCACTACGGCTTACAGTTATTTTGTTCGAATTTTAACTACCAAGGTTTCGTTTGCCTGCACGCCAATGTGTACACGGGTTCTCTAGTTTTGGTCCCATCTGAACGACTAGACAGCTGTCGCTAATTATCAGGCCCTAAGCAACAGCTTGTCCATAATGTAAAATCGTGATCAGTATTCGTATCTCAGGTATTAAATGTTTTTTATAATTATTTGCGGGGCAGAGGGCCTAACAAGGAACAATGCCTAACCTTTCAGATGGGACGAAACACCGAGATCTCCCGTACACATTGCCATGCACATAAAAAACTCTTGACAGCTGGAATTGGTTATAAGCCCAGTCTGCGCAGGACGTTTCATTTCATTTCTTGTTAAACACGCATTATGCAAGAGCTAAATCTGCCTATTGCAGATCCTTCTTGAGGCCTGAAATGTTATCTAAATTATTAATTAGACATTAATTAACTTATCCAGACAATAATCAACTCTAGATGGCATCGCTAGCCTGCGATCTTTATTGGATTATTAGCCGATTTACTGCATAACTTTCCTTCACGATTTAACGATTAAATGGATAATCGAGACTATGCTGTTTATCGTACTGACTTTAGTAATGATGATCAAGGCTAGCCGGAAATTTCAACCCCTTAGTTCTCGGTTCATAGTCGATCAATTTGAATTAAACTTTCACCAAATTGGCTTTACGTTATCTAGTTTTTAATTATTATAGTGAGAACTGCCAACTCGTTATCGAATCTCCCATAATGTATCTTTAACGTGTCAACAAGAAAACAATATATATCATAACCACGCATGCCAACAAAATCGATTCCGGTATCCATCATGTTCGTCCACTGATTTGTCAAAATGTCACAAGATCGAACATATTAATCATGTTTCTACAACCTTTTACAACTTTTTTTTAAAACTTGTATTTAAAGAAGACACCGACGCTCTGATCATTCCCCTCTCGTTGTGTTTACTTAATTTAAATACTTCACCAAAAGGATGACGGGTGATTTGATGAACTCGAACGAAAACGATGAAAGATCACGTTCTTGCGAAGCATACACATTTTTTTTCTTCGATTTTATTTTGTGGTACTAAAAATTTAAAAATCCTGAAATTAGATTATCGATTTTGTCAAGTTAGCTGATTGGTAATGTTGAAGGTCAACAGAAAAGCTTCATAATTTTTTTAAATAATGCAAGTAATTATGTGAACATACCCTTAACACGAACTCGAATGTCATTAATTACCTGCAACGGGTAAAATTCAACGTCAGTAATTTCCGTCGTTCTCCGTGAGTAGTCGTAACTTCCCGTCAATAAACAATTCATGACGTTGAGCAGAAGGAAGAGAGAGAGAGAAATGGGGTTTAACGTCCACTTGACACAAACTAGGTCATTTCGGGACTAACATATGGTTTAATTTTATTTACATAATTCGCTTGCGCGTAGGGGTCTTTAGCAGTGGGAGGAAACCGGAGGACCCGGAGAAAACCCACGAGGTTGGACAGGCGACCCTACTCCTTGCCACGTACAAACGGGGATTCGAAACCACGCCAGTCAACTCAATGACAGACTTTATGATACAGCGCGCGCACGCTAACCATTCAGCCATCCACCCCCACCCCCCACGAGCAAAAGGAAGACTAAACGTTGAAATTCGGGTTCGTGTTATACGTATGGAAAGGATATGTTGACATAATTACTTGTATGATTTTTAAAAAAATGGAGCTTTTCTGGTGACCCTTAAGTTTTAATTAACAATGATAATTGAAAACATTACCGCGACGAGCTGGATATGATAAATAGATTAAACCATGGTCTATATATAGATTTTTGTAATATTTAAAGTTATTTCATTAATTAGCCTGACTGTATTTGAACTCAGGACTGCTTCATCGAACGGTCTAACACGTGTCATTGAGTCGTGGTAGGGTCGTCCAGCTTCAAATTTATCCTTATCCGAAATAATGGCACCATGATATCTTGTTTATTTACCTTAAAGATACATTATGTAAGATTTAAATAAAGAGCTGACAGTTCTTGCGATAATAGTTCCAAAATAGATCATTAAAATTTAATATAAATATTTACCATAACATTCTAATTACTTTATTGTCAGCGAAATTATGAATGTCTGAAGTTTTCACCAACTTTAGCGGGCCTAATTAGCCTCAATACCATTTCTACTATGACTATAATAAAGAAAGTGTCGATTATGCGTTATGTATTTAAATTATTAAATAGCGCGGATATTCTACTCTATTTAATATCATCCGATAGTTTAGTGAATTGATTATGGACTTGTCGTGTAAATAAATGTCTAAATATTAATTAATATCTGGAATGAGCAGATTTAACTCTTTCATCTTTAATACAAGAGTTCTCGGATTACTAAACGGGGTTGAGTGCACACTGATCAGCAGTGAATTTTCGCTAGGCCGCTACAATCACTGATAAGGATGACATCAATGCGACTTAATGAGTCCCAAATATTAACGTTTTTCTTCCGTCCAATTAAATTCTAAAACATTTTTTTCATTTATTAGAAAAATAAATAAAGACGTTTGAATTATTTGTAGGTAAAAATCATTTCCTATTTAGGGTAAATGGGTATTAAAATAAGCAAAATTCACCATTTAGCCCTAATCAGTAACGTCTTATGTAAACAATGCACGTGCTATTGAGCCAATGATTGACGCCGTGTGATGTGACGTCACGTGTCGAAACAGTCATCTGTTACAGAGATATTAGAAGATCTCTGTGAAACAGATTGGGTTGAGTGGTCGAATAATCTAACGCCTGTACTGAGTCAAGTGGCGTAAGATCGAGCTGGTGAATTTAGTGTGGGTCCTCCAAATTCCCCCGACAGATAAAGACTCAACTCTAGATTAATCCCGAAATGGCACAGTTTGTGTCGAGTGGACGTTAAACCCTATTTCTATTTCTTTAATTTCAATCTCTAATTGTAGGCATTCTAATTTGCCATGGAGCAATCGATATTATCAAACATGAGTGAAGAATAAACGAACAAGGTCAATTAATTAACTGTTTTTGTGGTTTGTGACGACCTTGTCGTATCCGGTTCATTAGCAATGTTGGTATAAATATGTCACACCATCTCTGTCTTTAGGTTATGGGGTGGGGTGCTTAAGCCATTTTCGCAGTACAGTGACTGTTTTTTCCAATAAATTCAAATTTGCACCTCCATATCTGCTAAGAAATAGGGGTGGTCGAAAGGTTTAATGCATGTGAATTGCATTATAAGATCTATTCTTGAATCAAGTGACGCTTGTATGTGACAAGGAGAAGGGTCGCCTGTTAAACCTCGATCCCTGATGTTAGCGTATATATGGCTTGAACATAGAACCGCCTTCTCAACCCCTGAACGTGCGCTAAGAATAATGAAAAAGACAACTTGATAACAATATCACCACGGACGCTAAACACTAACAGAAAAAGATGAATCAAGTCAATAACCAACCAGTAATGCCCATCATATGACAAAAATCTGGTAAAGAAAATTTCAAACACTAATAATTAGTTACTGCCCAATAAATCCTGTTTTAGTTACAAATTTAACGTTCAATACATTATATATGTGATTAATTAAGTTATTTACATATTAGTAGTAATAAAAAAGAACGGGTAAAACATAAAATTATAAGCTCTTGTATATAAAAATGTAAGTTTAAAACACGGTGTTAAATGTCCCTGTCGTAAGAACAGATGGTGGGTCATCTTCTCACTTCGTCATAATAAAATTTATTATTAACCCCTGTATTGAATTTATTATCAAGCTACGAGGTCTGACCGAAAAGTTCTAAGCCTATCCGTGAAAGACCTGTATGAAGTCTATGGTTTTCATTTAATTTTCGAGGTGTACACACTTTTGCCAAGACGTTGCAAGGCCTGGATGCCGGTCAGGAAGAATTGTCTTCAGCCACAGTAAAACAAAAAGTCGTTCACAGCTAACATGACGTTATCATTATTAGGAAAATGACCATCGGTTAGTTCCTTTTTCATTTTTGGAAACGGGTGGAAGTCTGATGGGGCTAAATCGGGTGGGTAAGGTGGATGGCCAATGAGTTTGAAGCCACAATCATGGATCGCTGACCGGACAGTCACCTTTTTATAAACAAGAGCACTGTCTTGGTTAAACAGGACGCCTTCAGTGAGCATTCCCAATCGCTTATCTTTGATAACTTCACACTGCCCCAGTAGGTCTGCATAATATCTTCCATTGATAGTCTGGCCATTTTCAAAATAGTCAATCAGCAAAATGCCATTGGAATCCCAAAAGACTGAAGCCATCACCTTTTCGGTAGAAGGAACCGACTTGGTTATAAATCAGTGAAACAAATTATCAAGATCTGTTTCAAAACGCCGCAGATTGCCACGGGACGTCAGGATTCTGACACGTTTCTGATGCACAGTCAAGAGCTTTGACACCCATCTTGCATAAAATTTTGTCATTCCTAATTCGCTGGCGATAATGTGCTCAACCCCCTCATGAGAGATGCCCACACCACTGGCACTATGTCGAGTGGTCAATCGTCGATCAGCCATCACCCTATCATGCATCCGGGTAATATTAATTTTACTTGAATGGTTGCTGTTGATGGCCTTCCAAGACGAGGGTCATCGTCAGGGCTGTATTTTCCACGCTTAAATTCCACAGCTCATCTCTTTACTGTAGAAAAGAGAGTGCCATCATCAGCTAAAAATGGAGACCATGTCGGCAAGTAAATGTGTTGGGGTTAGTCCTTTCAGTTGCAGGTATTTTATAACTGCCCTATATCCAATTTTGTCCATTTCTCTTGATGGCCTGGCGCCTGGTACGATCGGGCATTTTTATGCGCGAATTGTTAGTTTTTCTTACTGGCATGCGCACAGGTACTATTTCTTTTTCTTTTAACAAGTACCCAAATCGGGGATTTCGTGCGCAGGTAGTTCGGAGGTAAACAGTCTGTGAAGTACAACATTTGCCACTGTACCTGTGTATCGCTAATTATAAACCGAATGTGTGAAGACAGTTCATACATATCACTCAAAAATTTTTCAGTACAAACTCAGTTGATTCACGCTCGATTTGCTACTAAACAAACCCATCGGTTTATTTTCTCAACAGTGTGACCCGAAGTGACCGCGGATTTATTGACCTTGTATGAACTTATCCATAGCTATATCCTTACACCGAGAGGAATTATCTAGTCTCGGTGAAAAGAACCATGGTTATCTGGTAGAAAATTACTTTTGTATTTTTTGGAACGGAAAACAGTGTTTTTAGAAGCAAACTAACCTGCCGCACATGAGGAAGTCCTTATACTAATAATAAAAGGCGAGACCTCTTTTTGCTGCGCAGGATTATCACTGAGTAGTAAACCGTCCACAAACAATAATATAGGAAGCCTAGTGACGAGTGTAGTACTGTAAGTAGGCTATAGACTATAGGTTTGAGTCGAGATTACTCGCTTTCAGTTTAAAAGTTGTACGCGAACTAAATGCGTTTGTTAGATACTGACAGAGCAGCCCCGAGTCGAACAATCGCCGCCCGAGCTGTCTTCGTCAGCTAGTTTCACAATATCGTGCAATAGGTGTATTAATGTGATTTTTAGGTTTAACCCCGCAAACAATGCCAAAATAGTGTTTTCACTGCTTACAGAAAACTGAAATTTAAAAAAAATTTTTTTTATGAGGGTGACCTTCCCACACACTCCCTATCGAGCTGCCGCTCGGTCTGCGCAGCCTCATGCCTAGCACATACCGTCAACATTGTATATTTTTCCGTTTCCGCCCTCCCCCCCCCCCCACAATATATATTTCACGGCTACGTTGCGACGGTACCAGCATACCCAGTTGTTGACACCCATTACATCACTCCTGTCTAACAAATCATAAAGCTGTGGTGTTACGGTGGCGGCATAGTATTTCACCGTAACACCACAGCCACTCTAACCATTCATAATACATCTAACTATCCCTTTACAGCACTTCACTCCCTACACATTTCCCCTCGTCCTACTTTCCCAAACGTCAACAACACATCTCATACATCCAGTTCGCTGATTAACCCTTGTACCACGTCTACTGGATTTCAATGCGTAGGTTCACAAGTTGGTCTGGTACTAAGACAAAATTAACAATACAGTTGCAGTTCCTATGTCTATGATTCATTCAATGATTGTACTAAGACAAAATTAACAATACAGTTGCAGTTCCTATGTCTATGATTCATTCAATGATTGTACTTGCTGGTTTTGTTTCAACCCAATTGATCTATCCTTTTCAGGCTAAGAACTTTTCAGCAAGCCCTCGTATGAAATCAAATCTCCATATTGACTTTTGGAAAAACATTTAATATCACCTTCAGGTCATCTCAATCAGTAAAATTGAAATTGTCGTAGATAATCTGACGCCATCTACAGCAATATGGCAAAAAGATAAAACCTAAATCACTTGACATTTACCTCAAGCCGTTGCCAGTAATCTTAGTTAACTTGATCTAAAGGTTAGGCTTATCTCAACATTACAAACCATCTAGCCATCATATTAAATACAATTTTATTTTCATTTGTAACCCTGTTTTTTCAACTTTTAATATATTGATAGACTATATGGTTCTATAGAGGAGAATGTGGCTGGTATGAGGTCGAATACATTAATGTGTTTTTAACTTTGAATAGAATATGAATGACTCAACTCGAGCAATGACCAAGTTCGGAATAGAATGAAATGAAATGAAATGAAATGGGGTTTAACGGCCTGTTATTCTGCTCCGTCAGGGCTAATGAAGACACGGCCATACAGTGTTCTATGAGGGGAAATATTGCTCGGACCACGGATTTTCCGGCCTGGTTCCCATTTGTCATTGCTGCAGAACGTAAGACCTTGCAAGGGACAACGTATAGTCGTTCGGTTGTGACAAAACACTGATCGAGGTCCCGTATACACATTGGCGTGCATCTTAAAGATACCTTGGCAGTTAGAATTCGATCTAAAAGTAGGCTGCAGTCCGGGCAAAATTTCCTTCATAGCACAATGTATGGCGTATGCCGGTCTTCATTCGCCATGTCGGAGCAGAACAGTAGGACGTTAAAACCCATTTTATTCCAATTCCATTTTGTTTTCCCGGGAGTAGACCAATTTTGAAGCTTTCGATGTAAGCCCGTGAACAATTGGGCACGTAAATCCTGTCTGCTGTTTTGAAACTTTGTGACAAAAGTAAATATACTTTAGCATCACATTTTAGCGTTAAAATCCCAACGCACAATGTATCTTCTTTATACAAACTTGTAGACAATGTGAACGTTGGGGATATTTAATGGTTAAGTGTTGAATGGCTGTGAGGAATAATGTCGAGTCTAGGGTTGTTTAAATAATAAAACATCATTTAAACATGGTTTCACTATAAGTTCAAAGTTCGATTTGACATTAACCCTATAATTTCATTTTTTAAAATAGAATGCGAAATGCTCACAGTACATGTATCTTGGATTTAGCCGTGAGAAATTTGATATTTTAGTGACAAATGTCAATGTTGCATCGTTACTTTAATCCCTATATTTCATTTTAAAACAAAAAGAAAGACACATGCGATATACTCATTAGACTGGTGGTTGTTTATATAGCAGGTGGTTACACTATGATATATTTTATATAGCAGGTGGTTACACTATGATATATTTTATATAGCAGGTGGTTACACTATGATATATTTTATATAGAAGGTGGTTACACTGTGCTATATTTTATATAGCAGGTGGTTATACTGTGATATATTTTATATAGCAGGTGGTTATACTGTGAAATATCTTATATAGCAGGTGTGAGATATTCATATTTTATATAGTAGGTGGTTACACTGTGATATATTTTATATAGTAGGTGGTTATACTGTGATATATTTTATATAGTAGGTGGTTACACTGTGAGATATCTTATATAGCAGGTGGTTATACTGTGAAATATCTTATATAGCAGGTGTGAGATATTCATATTTTATATAGTAGGTGGTTACACTGTGATATATTTTATATAGTAGGTGGTTATACTGTGATATATTTTATATAGTAGGTGGTTACACTGTGAGATATCTTATATAGCAGGTGGTTATACTGTGAAATATCTTATATAGCAGGTGTGAGATATTCATATTTTATATAGTAGGTGGTTACACTGTGATATATTTTATATAGTAGGTGGTTAAACTGTGAGATATTTTATATAGTAGGTGGTTATACTGTGAGATATCTTATATAGCAGGTGGTTATACTGTGAGATATTTTATATAGCAGGTGTGAGATATTCATATTTTATATAGTAGGTGGTTACACTGTGATATATTTTATATAGTAGGTGGTTAAACTGTGAGATATTTTATATAGTAGGCGGTTATACTGTGATAGATTCATCTTTAAACATATAACCCTAATACTCGTTCACAAATTGACTACATAAAAATATACTAAAAAAACACATCTTTAACAGACCTCGTCATGCACTACAATCGGTTCTTTTACAGACGTCTGACCAAAAACCTCATCACTTGTATTTCAATTAAGTTTAAATTTAATCTAAAACTCGCGATGACGATCCGCACGACATGAAGGTAATTTATTTATTTATTTATTTCACATTTATTCGTACATTAGTGTACACTTCTTTACAATATTTACAATATATATAAATACATTTAGTCAAGGCATAAGTAAGTAATTATGTCATTAAGATCTTTTTTATGTGAGTAAATTTCGTGCGACTCACGCATATTTATCATATCTACAATTTGACCAGCTCTTTTGAGATAAGACTGATTTACATTGGTATTATCCCATTTATTTATTATGTTTAAAAGTTTATTTCCTTTTATATTATATAAATCGTATCTAGAGACGCCGTATCTGTTACAGACATAACTAATGTTATTACAAGTATTGGAAGAACTTCGATGTAGGGCATGGCGGGCACATATCTTAATACATTCATTATTATTTTGAATTGAACTAATAAACTGTTTTACAAATCGTTTATGAAGCTGAGCTTCTATAGAATAATCCTGACAAATTAATGGAATAAGGACATTGTGTGTACGACATGGGATATCCCACAGCCTACGAGTGCACTTGCGCCAAGTACAGTAAAATCTTTCAATGGACCTATCGGAGAAATCCACAGCTGACAACCATACAGTGGCATACAATATGTCTTAAATAACTTATACTTTACATTTGAATGTACATGTTTGAAGTGAGTATTTACGACATTAAAACTGGTACAACCATCATATACTCTTTAATTTCATATAGTGAATTTTAATGATTTTAACTACATTACGTTAGCATATCTTATAAAGACGTGAAGTATTTTGATAGTTGAATTCTGTTTACTGTGGCTTCATACAGCATGTAAAATATACAAGCATGCCTAATCGCAAATTTGTATTTCAAATTATATTATCACCATTGGTTGGAAAAGTAAAGAGTCGAATAGTGACGATTCTCGAGTGAGAAAACGGTCCGCCATTTGCTTCACATTATCGTCGCCAAAATGCTCTAAAGTGAAAGATGGATACAATTGTAAGAACTTCATTCTATTACCTTTACGGTGCCTGAAAATAACACTAGGCGTATTGTACACGCAAAACATAAATTTTAGAAAATTGGCAATCTTTGGATGAGATTTGACGTGTAAATACTGAAAATATATTGTGCAATACTGTGTGCGAATAGACTAAAGTCACCAAAAATAGAAGCTGATCTTTGCAAAACATCTCAAAATTGGGCTAATGTATTATGTAAAGACGGATTTTTTAAGCTGTTGTATATTGTAATTATATCGTTAATTGTTTTATAATAGGACCACACATTTTTGTTTTTGCAGATAAAATATTCCAGTTGGCAGGGGGAAAATAATATGAACATTTTTCTAAAACAAAAAAAATATCATCCATTTTCACGGAACAAAAAAAAGCCAGTGTGAGCCCCGAAGACTTCATATATTCTCGATTTTATTTCAGTTCAGATAATGGATTTTAATTTTTTTAAAATTTGGGCTCAAACTGAAGAACATAATTCTCACTACATATGCTAATACATTTTTTTAAACACTTTATATACTCTGTAATATTGGTTCATGTTCGGAGCAGGACGTTAAACCCCATTTCATTTAATTTCATTTCTCAGTTAAAGGTGCTTTCTCACTTACAAACTGTGTTATGTGATATTATATCTGGACTAAAATCATACCTAAATTAATCTATCAAAAGCTTGCTTCATACCCCCGTAAGATATTTTACTCGGAAGCAAACTACCTTGTTTATAAAGTAACTCGATTGGGAAGAATCCATTTTTATCCTGTATTGGTCGGTATTCATTTTCTATAAATATCAAAGTCTAAGTAAATTACTTGATAATCATCCGCCGTTAAATTGCAGGGTCTACTGGATGTTAAATCACATTATAGGGTCTACTGGACGTTAAATCACAGTACTGGATGTTAAATCACAGTATAGGGTCTAATGGATGTTAAATCACATTATAGAGTCTACTGGACGTTAAATCACAGTACTGGATATTAAATCACAGTATAGGGTCTACTGGATATTAAATCACAGTATAGGGTCTACTGGATGTTAAATCACAGTACTGGATATTAAATAACAGCTAAAGTGTCTACTGGATGTTAAATCACAGTATAGGGTCTAATGGATGTTAATTCACAGTATAGGGTCTACTGGACGTTAAATCACAGTACTGGATATTAAATCACAGTATAGGGTCTACTGGATGTTAAATCACAGTACTGGATATTAAATAACAGCTAAAGAGTCTACTGGATGTTAAATCACAGTATAGGGTCTAATGGATGTTAAATCACATTATAGGGTCTACTGGACGTTAAATCACAGTACAGAGTCTACTGGATGTTTGATTCTCCCAGTGTTCTCACAACCGTTAGCCAATAGATCACCACGTCACCGGTGCTCCTTACGTCACTTAAGGATACAGGTTGTCTTTTAGGGATAGCCTTACTTTCTTTGTCCTGTCATGGATGTTTATGAGGGAATTGAGTATTTTACTAGTAGGAATGGGTCGTTCTTACGTTCCTTAAGGTTTAATACCCGCTTCCATCCAATATGCCATAGTGTTACTGGAAATAACTACCGTATAAACAATTTCGTGGGAATGTATCTTTAAGATTTATAGATGTATGAAATAAGAGCTAAATCGGTTTATTGTAAATCTTTATTTTGGCTTCAAATATAATATGAGACGTTGATAAGACATTTATTCACGCGAAAAGCCCCCCCCACCCCCCAAAAAAAAACAAACAAAAAAACAAAAAAACAAAAACAAACAAACTTCCTAGACCTTTGGATGATTGTGTTTGAAACACGATGGCAATTAATTTATTTATTTAAAAAATGGTAATCGAGACTTTGTTAACTATCGTCACAACGTTAGCAATGAAAATCGAGACTACGTTATTCTTAAAACATTTACAACTCCGTTCAGAATGAATTAATTTTACTGAAGCCCAAATGTTTATGAGACATTGATAAGACATTTATTCACGCGAAAAGCCCCCCCCCCCCCCAAAAAAAAAAACCAAAAAAACAAAACAAAACAAACAAACTTCCTAGACCTTTGGATGATTGTGTTTGAAACACGATGGCAATTAATTTATTTATTTAAAAAATGGTAATCGAGACTTTGTTAACTATCGTCACAACGTTAGCAATGAAAATCGAGACTACGTTATTCCTAAAACATTTACAACTCAGTTCAGAATGAATTAATTTTACTGAAGCCCAAATGTTTATGTTAATTGTCTACAGTCAGACTGCAATTCTGAATGGATCATCTTGGAACTTTGCATATGTATTCCTTATACCGTAAAGACAGCAATTATTTATTTTGTCTAATATTAGTGAGAACTATCGCCCTTTTATCTGCATCTTAAATAATACATCTTTAATGTAATTCATGGATTTAAAAGAAAAGCTTTTATAATCTGAAATGATATAATGTACAAATCTGGTTCTATTTTATAATCCTTTTGTCGGTTTTTTCGACAACATGTTGTAATAAAATCTATCTTTAAGAGATTCCACTCGTTATAATACATGCTATTTACATTCTTGTAGGCACTTCTTGCCTTAATAAAGATGAATAAAACATGTTAGGTTTAAGCGGTGGCGCAGTGAGTTGGCTCGCGAGTCTCGGGGTAACATATTCGAAGCCTGTGTTGACCGAGAAAGTTCATTTTCCGGCGTGATTGTCCCCTTGTCAATGGTGGAGGACGGAGCGACTGGCAAGGGACAACCTATAATTATTCGGATGGGACGTCAAACAGGGGCCCTGTGTACACATTGGCGTTCACGTAAAACAACTATTGGCAGTTTGAATTCCATATAAACGTAGGCCACAGCGCCGCTGTCAGGGCAAAATGTCCCTCATAGCACACTGCACTGCGTATGGGTTATGTCCGTGATCATTAGCCCAGTTGGAGCAGAACAGTAGGACGTTAAACCCCATTTCATATGATTTACATTTTCAAATAAATTCCAACGTCCCTTTGTCAGGTGGAGTTGATTAGCAAAAACATTGTGATTTCGCCTAATAGTTTGGATGCAGCTATGGCGGCTGTGGCGCCAGGCAGGGTAAGCTTACTCTTCCGGACACCTGTTAACACTGTTTGTCGTGTATTTTGTACACGAGGAGCAGTCCATTTGCTGATTACACTATTTTGCTTGAATACACTATTTTGCCTTTAACGTTTTTTAGGACTTCGAATTCTGTCTTATGGTTTGGATTGTTCTTACTTGGTTTTATTTTATTTTATTGTAACCCCGGCTGTCGGCATTAAGTCAAATAGCGTGTTTTCAATCCCACATTTGTACATGTGTTGATATATAATATCGTATTTATCATTGACTCCTTTTGTATGGTAAGTGTAAATATTATACATTTTACAGTTATTTATCGTATTGACATGTGTCGACAGTCGAATAAAAAGAGTCTTTATACTGGCAAATCAATCTACTCGTATATAATAGAATGGACAATTTTAAAATCAAAGTCGGGCTTTAACTCAAGTGGTGTAGGGTCAGCTGTTCAATCCATAGCTTTGGAGCCGCTGTCCGGGAAGAAATTTCCCCTATAGCACACTGTATGGCGTATGCCCGTCTTCATTAGCCCAGTCTGAGCCAAACAGTAGGACCTTAAACCCCATTTTATTTCATTTCATTTTCCTTTCATCTTTAAATCAAGCCCAAGAAAACTTCATTATCTTTAGAGTGTATCCATATTGTTGACAAATCGGAGTTTTATGTGCAGTATAAGGTTATTACTGTTGTAAACTCTAAATACGTGACAGGCTTTAAATAATGTCTTGATGGCCGTTCCAATCTTGTACTCGATTATCGTCCCGTAAATCCTGTTTCTGTTATCTCTCATCATGCACTTTTTTTTATCCCACTTCGAATATCAAATCAATTCCGTTGTTTTTTTTCTAAAAAAAAAAAACTTTAATATCAACTCCACGAATAATTACGTTGACTCAAACTGTAATCTCGGTAATTCAGGAAAATTGAATTTTTCTGAAATTGTCTTTGATAAAATGACGTCATATAATCAGAGATCTTGTACAATATCAGATATAATCATGATGAACTGTTCCTAATTCATTTGACATATGCCTCAAGCAGTTTCCAACAATCTTGTACAAGTTGATCTAAAAGTAAGATTTATTAAAGATGCAATCTGTAAAAGCTAAATCTGCTTATTGCAGATCCTTTTTTGGCCTTAAATGTTATATAGATTATAAAGTAGAGATTTATTCACATAATCAACTCTCCTCTCTAGACCATCGGGTGTGCTAGATTTTTAATGGGTTTATACTCAATCGCCATTTAATAATTTAATTCAAAAATGAATAACAGAGACTTTATTTATCATCGTATCAATGGTAACAGAACATTAACATTATGTATCAATGGTAGCAATAAAAAAATCAAAATTCTTATTCTTATGAAAACTTCCATCATTCATAAAGTAATTTGAAAGATATTTCACTACAGTCCCTTTGTATTATCTGTATTGTAACCATTATAGAAAGAACGACCAACTCTTTATCGAAATCCGGTTTCCTCCCACTGCTAAAAAACCCTACGCGCAAGCGAATTATTGAAATACAATTAAACCATATGTAAGTCCCGAAATGACCTAGTTTGTGTCGAGTGGACGTCAAACTCCTCCCTCTCTCTCTCTCTCTCTCTCTCTCTCTATAAAGAAATCTTACATAATGTATGTTTAATATAACTATTATAGCAAGAACAACCAGCTCTTTATCTAAATCATACATAATGCATCTTTAACTAAATCTGAACTATTATAGCAAGAAAGGCCAGCCATTTATCTAAATCTTACATAATGCATCTTTAAAATACTAGTAGGTGAACATGATCGCTGAACTTGCAAGTATTAAAGTAATATTGCCTGCAGGAAATGATTAGATGACAACTTCCCATCCTAAGTTTTTTTTAATTTCAATTATACTATTTGTTATTCAGCTTTATTATTCTGGTGTTTTCTGTATTAAAAGATTTATACAACATTGGAATTCAGCTGTTTGATTCTGATATTTATTAGATGTGGGACGATACAATATGAAAGACTGTGTGTTGTGATATATCTACGATGTAGTCTGGATTAACTTGACTTTGTTAGTAGCACCTTTATTCTAATACTTTAATGGGGAAGACCAACTATTTTCAACAAAGTTTCAATCAATCTTCAATATATATTCATATATAATACCCTCTGTAAAACAAGCAAAGATGTTTTTGTAAGCGAGAAATTAATTTTTATGAAAACCGGAAGTGAAGTGGATGGTTCAACACGCTCACTGGTCTCTATAGTAAGCACACCGATTTGGCATAAGTTGTATTTTGTGTACACGTCGTCCTTAGGTCTAACACTCTGATCAAATGAACTGTTTGTTAGGATATTATCAACACGAATGTATGTTTAGTACACAAAGCCGTCGCGTAAATGGATTCATACTGAATAGTACGCGGTGATCCAATTCACGCCTCATAGCTAATTGTTTTACATCACGTGGTTTGTTTGACAGCTTGCACGTGACATGTATTCCGTTTGTGTGACAGATTGCAAGTGACATGTATTCCGTCTGCTTCGATGTTTTTGTGCTTGCTGACAGTGTTTTTCAAGATAAACAGACCACAATTATGGGCACGTGAGACATATAGTGCATTTTGGCACATAATGTCGACGTGAACGGCTTTTCCATTGTTTCTTCCATTTCCTCTTGAGAATATAATAATAGCTGGACATGAATCTGTATACGGTATTATTATAGATCCATAGAAGCGATATCTTATATTTCGATACGTTGGTGCCTGATGTTGACATACTTTGGAAATTTATATATTTTTGTTGAAATAAATAAAAAACACTGTCAGCAGACTCAACACGCACAACAATCAAGCAAACAAAATATCTCTCACTTGCCGGGTGTCAAACAAACAACGTGATGTAAACAATTAGCCGTGTGGTGTGAATTGGTCCACAGCGTCTTTGTTCAGATAAATGAATGTACGCGTCGGATTTGTGTATTTTTTGTTAACAAAAACATAATTCCATATTTATAATATCCAAATAAACAATCCCTTTCTTCGGTTTCTCATCCACACGAGGACGCGTGAACAAAATAAAACAGCAAACTTATGCCAACTCTGTATGCTTACTATAGAGACCAGTGAGCGTGTTGAACCAACTACACCACTTCCGGTTTTAATAAAAATTAATTTCTCGCTTACAAAATCTGTTTTGCTTGTGTTACAGAGGGGATTATATATCAATATACATTTAAGATTATAGAAAGCTTGTTGAAAATCGTTGATATATACCCCTTTAAAGTAATAGATTTATGTAAAGATGTAAAGATTGTTGAAAATCGTTGATCTACCCCTTGAATAATGTAGAGATATATGGATCACTCACTCACTCACTGGGAGATCACGGGACCAATCATCGTGTTGGCCGAGTAACTTTGTTTGAATTTCCGGCGTTGTTCCCCCTTCTCAGTGGTGCAGGACGGAGGGCCTGACAAAGACAGCCGTCTTGTCGTTCGGATGGTACGAAAAACCGAGATCCCGTGTACACATTTGCGTGCACGTAAAAAATCCCTTGGCTCTTGGAATTCGATATAAGGGTAGACCGTAGCGCCACTGTCCGGGCAATATTTCCCTCATAGCACATTATATGATCTGTGCCCGTCATTTATCGTTGGATTTTCCAGCGTTGTTTCCGGTTAGGGTTAAATATTAAGGCCAACTGCAGATTTGGTCAAAGTTCACAAGGTGTAAACAGGGCTAGCGGTAACCCTGGACAATTATGTCGCCTACCAAAACATCAACAACTAACACCAGTTGATCTCTACTACAACTTCACCAAACGTCACCACACTACCAGTCTTCAAGGGTAAAGTAGAATTGAAAGGAAACGACGCCATCCACTGGAGTCCAGACACACCCAGAGCGTTCATCAACTGTTGGGTAATTTATACTAGAATCAGGGAAAAAGATCAAGAAGTCGTCTTTAGGACAGACATTGGTCAATTTGAGCGACAGCATACTTTACAAAGTCCTCCAGTTTATTCCCCCCCCCCACCATAGACCCATTTCTCAGGCAACCGATCGCTTTTAAAGAACTCTTATTCGTTGACTTATTTCTTTAGGAACAAAACCCGGCAGAGGTAAAAAAAATATTGACAGAAAAATCTTCATGGAAACCACCAAAAACTTCATTATCACCAGCTGCCATAAACAATTTCGGCGAAATGAACAACACAGAAATATTATCCATTCAACCACAATCCGAAACACCAAATCTCAGCCGGGCAGCAAAAATAGCATTAAATACCCACAAAATAAGACAAAAACATAATAATCAAAGAAAAGCGACACAGGCTCACGTTGTGTCATAATAAATCGCACAGACTATATATCCCTGAGGCAGAAAAACAATAAAGTAATCCTAAACATTACACTAAATTAGACGAACCCATCTTTAAGAACACCGCAACCTTAATAAACAACATCTTACATTACTTGCAAGACAAGGGATACATAACAGCAAAACAATGTGATTATCTATCCGCTAAATCTGACTGCCGACAACGACATCTCTATACGCTACCAAAATTACATAAAAATCCAGAAACGGAATGGTTTATACCTAATAAATTACCCAAGGGACGCCGAATAATATCAGACTGTGGCAGCGAATCATACAACGTATCACAATATGTAGACCATTTCTTATTACCCCTAGCATGCCAACACGCTTCCTACCTTAAAGACACCAACGATTTTATTCACAAAATCAAACAATTAAGAGTCCCTGAGCACACCAGCTTAATGACGTACAGGGCATGTACACGAACATCGATAATAACACAGGAGTTGAAGCAGTTTGGAAAGCATTTCTATACCGGACGAAGAAATTCTTAAATTACTTGATATTTTTCTGAGGAGGAATGACTTCACTTTCAACGATCAACTATACCTCCAGTCTTCCGGAACTGCGATGGGAAAACGATTTGCCACGAGTTATGCAAATCTCTTTATGGCTGAGTGGGAAAGGGACGTTCAGCCCCTCTGCGTCTAAAAACGTTAAAACGTTTAGCCTAATAAGAGAAAAATTCTGGATTGACAAATTGAAAACAACACCCCTTTTGTAGTTCCACTTAGCAGCAAGTACATCCGAAATTATTAGAACACACTATACTGATCTCCAGGAAAATCACCCGAAAATCTCCACAGAGAGAGAGGGAGAGAGAGAGAGAGAGAGAGAGAGAAATGGGGTTTAACGTCCACTCGACAATCTTCACACAGAAACTTATAATTGCATATTCTAAAAATAAAAATCTAAACGAAATCTTAGACTAAATAAGACTAGTCCTCACCCTAACCCAACGCAAACAATATCTGAAACCATAACCACAACCCTAAGTAAATAAAATCAACTAGATTATAAGAATCTCTTGCCCTAACCCGGGGATAGTGGAACAAAAACGTTTTTAGAAAATCCAATCTGATGTGGCTCTCACCCGAGAACCTAAAATTCATTCAAGACCATCAGCGCCTCCAACACCAAACAAACGGCGACCAGAATCACAAATCAACTTTGTGTATAAATATATAATGTATATATTATGTGTTTTTATAAAACTAGGAAATATCACGAACTAATTTTTAATCATCCTAGGTCAGTGCTTCTGTAGAGACTTAACCTCTCCCTCAAATTCTTAAACCTAACACCACACCTAGCCCTAACCCCAACCCACACCTTCGTCAACAATCACGTGCCCTAACCCTATTTACGAAATTTGCAGTTGGCCTTAATGTTTAGACCTAACCTTTGTTCCCCCTGTCAGTGGTCTAGGCCTGGCAAGGAACACCGTTAGTCGTTAAAAACAATTCATTTAGATTTCTGAAAGCAATGGCAGGAACCGTAACTCTTGTGAAGGGTTTATACATTTCTACGAATGATTAGCCATTTCATGTGTTTTTCGTAATACAAATACATCTTAAACAGCGTTGATCATAGTAAAATTTCGTTGATCGGAGCAATAACTCAATAACTCATGGTCTTGTACCACACATCACCCATACTGAACATGTTACTTTATTCTGAGCGAAGTGATAAGTGTTTGAAGTTTTCAGAAGAATAACGTAGACTTGATTGTCATTGCTCTGATAATAAACGAAGTCTCGATTATCCTTTTTAACGTAAACCGATTAAATGTAATATACCAGCCATCTTATGATCTGGAAAGTTGATTATGCGATTGCCATGGTAATTAAATGTCTAAATGATAATTTATATAACAGTTGAATCCAGAATAAACACCTGCAGCTTTACCTCTTACGTAATTCACTTTTAACCTTCGCCTCTGTCGTAACCGTTGTCGATGAATCGCTGATATGTCTTTTTTTCTAGCTAAAGATTCGATGACGTGTGATAGATATATGGCTGGTTCCGTCAATACAATATAGTTTCTGTCAGTGAAATTATCTGCTAACCAAACACATCGCACCACTCTCACGGTCTTTGATACCAGGCGTGTATTGAATTTCTCACTTTCAATTGACTAGTACGATATTGCAAAGGCTCTTTTGTTCCTGTTTTGATGCTCTTGAAGTCGAATTAGAAAAGTATTAGTTTAGCTAGTGATCGACACCATCATAGATTTTATATAAAAAAGACAGAGAAAGATCAAAAGATGACAATAATCCCTGCAGTATTAAGGCCGATAAGAGTCTAGAAAAGTTGATATTATATTGGTTTCAATATTTCTTTACTCTGACGTAATCTTTATGGGTGGATCTAAAACGCACATTTGGAAAACCTCGGCAGACTCCGGTAACCTACATTTAACCTCGGTTCTATGACGATAAGAAATGAAATGAGGTTTAACGTCCTACTGTTCTGCTCCTGGTATAATAAAGACGGGCATACACCACACAGTTTGCTAGGGGGGGGGGCAATTTGGCCCGGGCAGCGGCACTATGGCCTACTCTTATATCGAATTCCAACTGCCAAGGGATCTTTTACGTGCATGCCAATGTATACACGGGACCTCGATCTTTCGTCCCACCCGTCCTGCATCACTGACAAGGAGAAACCACGTCGGAAAATCCGCTGAACTACTACGATAAGTGATGTGTAGATACACCAATTGTGATACGGCTACCGGTTTACTTATTAGGAAAACTTGCCGCTTTTAGAAAGAAGTTCTTAAAATGGCGTCGTTCGAATAATGTGTAGAATTCCTATTGCAAAGTTGTCGTTTATTTAAAGAAAATTGGATAAACTTGAAAGAAAAACAGCATGAAACATTGCAAGCCTTGTATGATTCTCAAGATTGTATATCTATTTTGGTATATACATGGGCGCCTCCATTTTTAATCCGGGAACTTGAAAGTAGTTCCACTAGGGAAATATGTCATACAGCTGAGGTTCGATGTGGGGTACCGGAGTCTATCGAGGTTTGTTGAATGGTAAAACGCACAGAAATATGGACTAGCATGCGTGACAAGGAGTAGGGTCGTGAAGTTTCTTTGGGTCGCTGCAAATAAATCACATGTTAGTCCCAGATTGACAATTTCTGTTGAGTGGAAGTTCTACGTTCAATCTACGTATTAAACAATAGAAAAAAAGTTGCTGAAATTCCGTTCAGAAATATATAAACCGGAAGACTTAATATTATGATGTTTAGTCGTTCCCGTGTATACATTGGCGTGCACGTTAAAGATCTTTTAAATTCGAAATAAGAGTAGGCTGTAGTACCGCTGTCCGGGCAAAATTGACCTCATAGCATATACTGCATGGCGTATGTCTGTCTTCATTAGCTCAGTCAAAGCAGAACAGTAGGACGTTAAACCACATTTTATTTTATTTCGAGGTCGCGTGAAATTCAATTGCTGTCCAGCAAATACCCCCCCCCCCCAAGCACACTGCATGATGTATGCCCGTCCTCATAAGCGTAGTGTATGTCCGCCCTCATTAGCCTGGTGTATGCCTGTTTAGCGTAACTTTGCTTTAGTGTGTTACGTTTAATTTGATCGGAAGACGTGTTCGTCGACCTCTACGTCAACCGACAACACTGCAAGAATTGGCCGTGGTACTGCAAGAGGAGTGGGTCAGATTGCCCCAAATTGTGATTGGACGGTTGATTAGGAGAATGCTACGACGAATTGCTGAATGTCTGAGGATTGGTGGAGCAATTGTCATTATTAAGACAAAAATCAAAAACGTCCATTTTCACTTTTGACAGTGTATCTCTTTGCGAGTGAAATGGGCCGTCAGATAAGCCGCCCATATGAAGTGTTTATGTTCATGTGTAGGCAATTGGCCTGTTATTAACATTCACTGATTACTTCTAATAAAAACAGCAGTTTTGTATTGTTTCTGAATATCCCCTATTTTTTTAGAAGAGTATATTATGCTGGCAAATTGACAGCTGGAATAAGAGTAGGCCGTAATGCCACGGTCGGGGCAAAATTCCTTTCATAGCGCGACAAATTATTCGATTTGTAGAGAAAATTTAATCTCCCTTTAAATTCCACCAGATATTTTGATGGCGAATATGTGAAAATTATCAAGAATGTTTACGTGGGTCGTTAGACAGTTATGCTAAAAGTCCTTCTCTTAGTCAAGTACCAAAATCAAGTAGAGTGATATGTTGAGGCGGCGGAATATAAACCGCTAATAGTGATACTCGAGACAAACTGTTAACACAACGATTGCTATTGTGTCCGGTATCGGACACTCTTTAACAGCAATGTTCGTATTCATTACACCAATCATCCAGTTATATTCGTGCTTAACACCCGGTCCATGTACAAATTGAAGAGAATTGTTTTTAAATTAATAAATGCGTCTGATTTTATGAAATGTTGAAGTATAATTTGGCTGCCAGCGATTGTTGGTTGATTTGCGGCTTATTGCATGTCTGCCTTCATTTCGTCACGAAATGGATAATAAAAAGAACCGTTTCATCATATTATTTCTTTCTGGATAAAATAGACAATAATAATTTTATTAATATAAACTCAATTAGATGCATATTACATTGGCGAAAGTTTTTGGAAAATGTAATCTCCCATGAAAGTGATCATAACGTGAAAACGCTATTCGCATAATTTAATGGAGAGAGAGAGAGAGAGAGAGAGAGAGAAAGAGAGACTAGGTCATTTCGGGACTAACATATGGTTCATTTTCATTTCAATCATTGCCTGCGCGTAGGGGTCTTAAGCAGTGGGAGGAAAACGCACGAGGTTGGACAGATAACATTACTCCTTGCCACCTTGCACGTACATGCGGGGGAATCGAAATCACGCCACTTGACTACATGACAGACCTTATGAATTTACGCGCATGTGTTAAACCACTAGACAACCCAACCATCTATTAGAAATAGATGAAATATAATATTGAAATGTGTGGTGATAGCCAGAATATATTTAAAGGTGTTATGTAAATGCTATTAAACTAAATAAATGCGTGAAAATACACCAGGATAACGAGGGCGGACATACACCAGGGTAATGAGGACGGGCATACACCAGACTTATGAGGACGGGCATACACCAGGTTAATGAGGACGGGCATACACCAGGCTAATGAGGGCGGGCATACACCAGGCTAATGAGGGTGGGCATACACCAGGATAATGAGGGCGGACATACAACAGGTCAATGAGGACGGGCATACACCAGACTTATGAGGACGGGCATACACCAGGCTAATGAGGACGGGCATACACCAGACTAATGAGGGCGGGCATACACCAGACTAATGAGGGCGGGCATACACCAGGTTAATGGTCTAAAGAACCCTTCGCACAGAGGAATTGATGAAATAAACTATTAGTACCGGAATGGCCATGGTTGTGTAATGAGTGGATGTAACCCCCTTCTCTCTCTCTCTCCAACCGTTTCCCTTGCTCCCTCCCGTCACGCTGGTGTTAATATCGCCATCTTGATTTTAATGCTAAAAATATAAATGCAACATGTAAAACAATAGCGTTGTGTTTGATTGTAGATGATCTAGCAAGATTATTTATGAATTTTAATTTAAATACTTTTGTTCTAGAGTCAGCTTACAAGACTCTGACCCTAACCCTAGCGAAACCTAGGTCCACTATGGAAACGAAAGCTTTAAATCCAGGGACAGTGGAAGTAACTCCACAAAAAAGAAAAAAAAAGATATTTCAAGATACTGGATAACCTAGTCTAAAACATACGCATCATAACATAACCAGGATAACCTAGTCTATAACATATGATACGCATATTCTAGCAAACAGTCCTTTATGTCCATATGATGGAGGTCATAAATTTACTGAACGGTAAAAACTGGTTGCTGTTTACCTCCCTATAGGCCGATTTAAATTTACTGAAAGGTAACCCCCTTGTAGGCCGATTGATTTGGTTATTATAATCCCTGTCTAGGTGGTAATAATATTGGAGAGGGCGGGGTCATCTTCTCACTTTAATACATGTATTCGGATTTGAGTGGGAGCAGAACAGTAGGGCTTTAAAACCCATTTCATTTCATTTCCACAGATTTGTACTACAAAGTAAAAAAGAAACTTTTAAATGAATGAATCTTTAATTAATTAAGTCCTTCTGTCTGGGAAGCCCGACTTTTCAGCCTTTAATCTATATAAGAAGAGCTTTCAACATATTTGGTTAGGGTGTTCGTCGATAGAGAGACGGGTTAAACATTAAATCCCTCTATAATGATATTAACTCGACTTAAAACTACTCGTATCCTTCTCTTATAAGTCTTCTTTGAACTTAATCATCCCCACTACAGCAATCAAAGTATGATCACAGCCCACTTTATGTCTCAAAGATTAGAAAGTAATTACCCATAAACGACTTAACTGAGAAAAACAAGAATCCTTAAAGGGTAGATAATTCCGTGTTTACCAAGACGGATATTGAACTCAAAATGGCTTCTAGATCAAATAGATAGCGAAGAGTATCCCCGACATTTGACACTTTTCTAGGGTCTGTTTAATGACACGGGTCTCACTCAATAGGGTTCAAGTCCTTATCGGCATAACATATACCAGTCCTACTACAGTCAATAGGGTTGTAGCCCTTTTCGGCATAACAAACCAGTCCTACTACAGTCAATAGGGTTCAGGTGTTTATCGACATATCATACCAGTCGCAATCAGTTGTGTCCAATTTCGGTTCTGCATAACACATTAGTTTCAATGCCACCCATTCGCCTATCATTCCACTGTTTGATAGGCTACACTTCCTGTATGCCGACCTTCTGGGATTTTCAAGATTACAATCTTAACTTGTGTACCGTACAAATTATCTGTTACCTCTGACAAAACAGGCAGAATTGACAGGCAGATCTCAAGATTCTGGCCCATTGACCCCCATTTCTGATCCTCCCGTTCACAAGAATTTACTCCTTGCAATCACCTCAAAAGTCTGGTTTTGCCTCAAATTTACTAAATTCTCTCAGCGGTTGAACCCTCGCCCAGCCCCCCACCCCCATCCTTAGGTTGCTCAGTGTAACTTATAGTCACTTCTCTAAAGTTGACAAAAATCAAGAACACAATCAAAATCAATCATAATATGACATGAACTTTATGTCAACTTGAATAAAATTGCTTTTCGGCAAGATAACGATCGGCGAACAACTAATAAGCAATACGATATACGTTCTACAGGGGTGCTCAGACAGTGTTATAGCCATTATTTTGTTGACATTCATTCATTTTGGAGTGGGATTGTGGCGATGGCGCTTTAGATTTGGCCCCCAACCAACCCCTATTCACAGTTTCTAGATCCGCTACCGATGACAGACCTTAGGATCCATCGAGCACGCGTTAAGCCATTCGACTACCCAACCCCTATTTTTGAAAGGCCTATCTATAAAAGAAATTGATGTGTATAAATGTATATAATTTTATATAATCCATCAATGTATTATAACATTGCACTGTTTTTCCAAAGTTATATAAGAATATCTAGCATGTTTTTATACGATTCATATATTCAAAAGAGAAACTGATGAAGATTAATGATGGAGGTGTTAAAGTACATGTTAACTTTGCTTTCAGACTGGATAAATGACATCAATTCATTTAAATCTTGATATATAGCCCTCTTATCGTGAATAAAACACACGAGAGAGAGAGAGAGAAATGGGGTTTAACGTCCACTCGACACAAACTAGGTCATTTCGGAACTAACACATGGTTCAGTTTTATTTCAATAATTCGCTTGCGCGTAGGGGTCTTTAGCAGTGGGAGGAAACCGGAGGACCCGGCGAAAACCCACGAGGTTGGACAGGCGACCCTACTCTTTGTCACGTACAACCGGGGAATCAAAACCCCGCCAGTTGACTCAATGACAGATCGTGTGATACAGCGCGCGTGTGCCAACCATTCGGCCATCCACCCCCCTCCCCACACACACACACACGAGAGAGAGAGAGAGATAGCCTTCTTATCGTGGATAAAACACACGAGATAGAGAGAGAGAGATTCATTGTCACGTACAAACGGGGAATTGAAACCACGCCACTTGACTCAACGACAGACTTTGTGAGGAAACGCGTACGCGTTAACCATTCGGCCACCTACCCCACCCCACCCCACCTGACAAAGAAAGAATTTCCCAATCCCAAAACATTGTATGATAATCAGCTACACCGCGATCCCAGTGTAAGTGTGGCGATGTTTCACAATTTCAAACTAGCCGAATCTTTACAATGTTTCAACCAGAACAATTTCTTTAGCCCAATCGGTACAGGCTACTAGGACTTTAAACTCCATTTCATTTGAATTTGTTTACATAAAAAGTTATAGATCTATCGTATGGGAGAGTATCGCTGCCAATATTAAATGCTCTGCGACCATGTCGTTTCCATTGATTATATGTAAAAAGTACAATGTACAAAGTCCGAATACCGATATTGATAAAGTCAAAATACATCTAAGGCAAGAGTTAAATGTAAAACGTCAAATGTTAAGTGTTAAATGACAAATGTCATCGGTATTAGGACTTGGTACTTTTTACATATAATCAATGGAAACGACATTGTCGCAGAGCATTTAATATTGGCAGCGATACCCTTCCATACTATCGGCCTGTTTGAATGATTAGCCCGGCCTGTGTATATATAGAAACGTAATTTGAATTTATTAACCCGGCCTGAATACGTGCAGTTACGTAAGTTGACCTGTTTTACTGTATCATTTTCTCTTAAATCATTCTTATATTTCCATATTTATTTGATAAAATCAAACAATCTCTTCAATTCAGATGTTTTTTCTCTCGATTCAGTGTTTAAAATAAATGTTTTATCCGAAAGCATGAATCTAGCGTTATATTCCCTTTAATTTGTCAGTAATGCAGGACAGAAGGCCGGACAACGGATAACGGATAGTCCTTCAGATGGCGTGCACCCTTTGCAATTGGGATTCTATATAAAAGTAGGCTATAGCGTAGCTATCCGGGCAAAATTGCCCTCATAACACACTGTATGGCATATACCCGTGTTCATTAGCCCAGTCGGAGCGGAACAGTAGGACGTTAAACCCCATTTCATATACGCTTTCTTTATATTAATTATAGTTGAAGAATTGCAATCTGTGGTGGGAATGAAGTTTGTTCAAGACTACCTACACATGTTTATATATATATCTGATAACAGATTAATAGTCCTTCGCTAAATCATAAAAACTGATTTTGTTCGAGAGTGCATCATCGAAGAGAAAGAGCGAGCGAGAGAGAGAGAGAGATAGAGAGACTACATAGTAGCAAGCATGGTCTTTTTCACTTTATACTACGTTAGTTGACTCAATGACAGACATTACGATACAGTGTGCACGTGCTAACCATTCGGCCATCCAATCCACCGTGCATCATCGCATAAAGGTAGCGAAAGCGTGGGAACTTTGCCCGGGCAGCTATTGAATTCCAACTGTGAAGGGACCTTTTACGTGCAAGCCCACCTGTACGTGGCACCTCTGTTTTTCGCCCCTTCCGAACGACAAGACGCGAATACTTGCCAGCCCATGCGCCATTGACAAGTGCAGACTACAGCGAACTTATCGAACCCAAAACCACTTGGTTATTCAGCCACCACTGAGAGAGAGAGAGAGAGAGAGAGAGAGAGGGAAACTGGTATTGGACAGGTGTTAAAAGATTCTCCCACTCAACTCCCTCTTATAAATATAACGAATAAACAATTTGTGTAACTTAGCAACATGCCATCTGTCTATTTTGAATTCTGCAGTAAATGTTCTTTCTGTATTGATCTGTTTCTGTGTTTATTTCATTGAGTTCCGACCTGTCTATCAACTCCAGTTGACATTTACCTTATAAATCTATACAAATTTAATTTTTATTTCTATGGGGTTCTTGATAAATGAAACGACATTGTGTCTCACAAGAAGAAGTTTTATTGATAATTTCTATGAAATATAATGGAACTAAAAGATCCACCGAAGTAATGTAAATTACTATATATAGATAAAATACAAAAATGAAATTGTTGTTCAAAAGAACATGCCCCGAGTTCACAAAACATTCTCCGACTTAAATTAAGAAGATATTCAACTTTCAATCCACTGTTTATGAGACATATCTTGATCCAGAAACCCAAAACTTTGCACATAGTTTCTTATTGATGTATTTGATACATTAAAACGACAAAAGTTTTATAAAGGGCTATATTTCAGTTAAAATAAGGCGAACAATTTTGAGTTCATTTTAACGTAAATCTAAGAGTGCTTTGTGATCTCGGGGGCCGGAAGTTGAAGTGGTGTAAGCCATATCAACAGTAAATTAAAGCGTGGGACTTCTTCTCTTTAGATGTCCCAAAAGGAGTGTGTGATAAAGTTTAATTATAATAGCGATTATGTGATTTAATATGAAATCTCGCCTCTCTGGTGTCATTAACATCTATAAGCCTAGTGAATCCTTAGTATCTAGTCCTTCAGATAGGACGAACAAACCGAGGTCCCCATGTACACATTGGCGTGCACGTACAAGAACCATTGAATACGAAATAAGACTAAGCCGTTTTATGGGGCACTATTCCCTCATAGCCCCTATTCTAAGAATGACATTGTATTATGTATCATGCTAGCTAGCCCCTACTTTAAGCATAACATTGTATTATGTAACATGCCGGATAGCCCCTATTCTAAGAATAACATTGTATTATGTATCATGCTAGCTAGTCCCTATCTAATAATAACATTGTATTATGTATCATGCTAGCTAGCCCATATTCTAAGAACAACATTGTATTATGTATCATTCTAGTGGAAAAAATTGCATTATTTAAGAAAACGACCGGTAATGTCAATACAATTTCACAAACATGTCCGTGAATTTTTTTCAATATTATATTTTATTTAACCAAAAATTGATTTACTTGGACATAGACTTGATAACGTCGGCTACACGACGTTAAACATGGTCGCCGTAACCAATAGCAACCTTTAATCTGATGTTATTTTCTGCACAACGATCGAGGTAGGTTAATTAGCTATTGTCACGGCACAGGCATTGTTCTGGTGGTCGTATTGCCTTCAAATTTTCACAGCTAAAAATAGAACAGTGTCCGATTCCGAAAACATTGAAAATAAATTCGAAGCGCAACCCCACCCATCAAATTGCCGTTTTCTCAAAACAGAGGTTATAGCTTGCACCAGGTGCAAGACGAGGTCATCCACGTCCCAATTCGTGACGTCAATCCAATATGGCTGCCGACGTTGGTATATAAAGAACAAACAACACGTGTTTCAGTCACTCGCAACTCATCTCTGGTGTTCTAACGTCTTCATTAGCCCAGTTTAGGAGCAGAACGTTAAACCCCATTTCATTTCATTCAAAAATGTTTTTTTTAAGAAAACAATCAACAAGCTAACCAGAACCAGGCGGACCGAATACAAATTAGAGACTTATGAGTACATTTCGCGTCCAAAGGCTATCCGACTTTGTGAAACTCACCCACTTTCAAATCGCGCAGGAAGGTACTTAGCATTTGTAGGCGACGAGGAGCGGCCAAGCTGTGATTTTCACAGGGACCTCGTCGCCTACCTGGCACTTTGTTGCCTTGTATATTCAAGACAGAGAAGCCTACGTTTTCTTTGTGGAATGACTATCTCTGACGTTAGGTGTGCCCGACCCTCCGAGGACAGCCATATTGTGCTGGTCACGGTTGGGCCAGCTAACGTCAAACAAATAAACATGCCCAACAATTTCTTTTGGCATTTATTTGAATTTGCAGGGCTCCTTGAGTCAGACTCTACCCAACTACCCGCCATCCCACCCATACCACCGAATCATTAAAGAATGCTATCAGGACGAGGTATGGGCTAGCAGTTGGGAAGGCGCCCAGACCAAAAATTGTCAAACTGGGGCTGGTTGCAGGGGCCAGGAGGTTCGCCGCCCGGCGATTTGCTCGCCAAACTGGGGCTGGTTGCAGGGGCCAGGAGGTTCGCCGCCCGGCGATTTGCTCCTGAACCTGCTAACGAGGAGATCGCGTTCATGTAGCACCACAAGCACCTCCTGCTCCTGTCCCAGACCAGCAACAACCATTGTTGCCTCCTCTGTCGTGTCAGATCCCGGCCGGTACCAGGCGATCTTTTTCGCCTGCGTGTCGATTGGCAGTTCGGCGATTGTTCACCCGAATCATCGAGGGTCGACTGCCAAATCGGCAAGCGGTGATCCGCGATCTCCTGCTGTCGGCCCCAAGCGTGGACCGGGAAATGCTATCCGGGTTCTCACTGAAACAATTGTACGACAGGGTGAGAAACTTTATTCAAAACCCAGGATCCTAAAAACCTAATTAGCTGGGGAAAAAAAATGAAAAAAAGTTAAAAAAAAAATATAAAAAAAAAATTAAAAGGGTGTTTTGTTTAATTGAACTGTCTCCTACTTCGGTTAATTAGTTACTTGTATTAAGCAGTTCAATAAAACAAAACCCCTAGCCAAAAAAAACCCAAATAACATGACCACATTTGTGTGCCTCTCCGCGGCGTGGTTAGAAACTAGGTTGGCTAATTAACCCAACTAGGCCAAACACTACCCCCCCCCCCTAAAAAAATATCAACAAAAGTTCATGACCTTGGCTGACATATCACGACCCTGGCGGCAACATAGGTAAAAAGTCGGATTCAAAATCCCGGACTTTGAAAAAATCCCATCCCCAGACACGACCCCTCGTCTGTAAACGCCCCGAAGTGATCGTGGGCGAGGTCCCCGGTTGGGTATTCGTAAAGTATATCGACCCCCAAATTCTCCTTCGATCACATCAAAATTGACTTCCGGCAAACGGAAGTGTGTCAAAGACATACTTGATGGTCATTTGACCTTGACCTTTAAGGGTCAAACCAAGGTCACCACGCGACTCCCAGGGGTCGATTTAGGTTTAAAGGCCGCGACCTCAAGGTCGTCGGATGAGATTTGGACATCAAGTTATCTCCCCTTACCATCGGTAGGGCTAAAAACCGGCTACTTCTGTTTTTGCAGTCCAGGGGCTGAGAACCATCGGACCTTGACCTTTCGACTTAACATCGGAGCCCGCATGACACCGGTAAGTCAAGGTCATCTGAGAGGGTCGAGGGCAAGGTCACCAAAATATCTACCGTCTCACGTGCTCCGGGGTCTCGGGATCCCAAGGCCACGTGGCATGTCAAAAGTCATGACCTTGGATGGACCCATCAATGATCTTTTATTTGTGACCTTGACCTTTGATCTGACATTTGACCTTAGGGTCGAAAAATTCCCAAAACTTGGGAGTAAAGCACAGAGTCTGGGGTGGTAATGGACGTATTGTGTTCAAATTTCAGGGTTTTCGGACAATCGGTGCCGGTGTCGGAGCCAAATTCCACTTTTTTCCCCTTGTGGAAGCCGCAATTGCGGTGGGTATATTTCGGAGTGGTTTTGTGGGTGAGTCAGGGTGGATCTACAAATGGTCGCCGTATCCAATAGCAACCTTTGATATAACGCTATTTTCCACTAACCAATTCTTTTTGCGATACGGCGCTATTATGTTACGACCCAGGCATCTTTCCGGTAGTCAGATTTTAACAGATTGTACCTTGGTATTCTAGCTGTGACATATGAAACATAGAACAGTGTCCGTTTCCGAAAAAGGTTGAAAATAAATTTCCGCGCCCCACCCATCAATTTCCCGGATATGATCGATACAATCCTCGTTATCGTGATTTAAAATTTTCTTTTCTTAAGGATAATGTGTATGGTACTAATACCTATCACGTACGGAAGAGGCGATAAAATCCCTTTGCATTTGCAACTCCAAAAAAAAAAATGAAATCTGAATAGCCTAGTGTAACGGTTAACGCCCTTTTTAATATGGCCGCCGTAACCCCTAACCCTTCTGTGTGGTAGCAACGTCAGACATGACGCCGTAACCATGCATTTAAATTATTTTAATTTGTGCTGACCTAATTCGCAGTATATAAAAAACAGACACAGCGGTTTTAGTCACTCGCTCGTTTAGCTTGAGCGGGGCCACAGCCATGCTTTTTGAGGTGTGCAACTATTTTCTGGGAAACTCGCCCACACACGAGTTCCGCGCCCAGATATGGGAGTACATACGCCCCTCCAGGGCGCTGTTCATTTTTGCGAATAGCCAGGCGTCTGAGGGGTCCGCTGATTTTCTTTCCATGACAAGGGTCAACGAAAGGCCAAATCCCAGGGTGCACAATTGCCTATTTGGTCATGGCTATGCTCTTAAATAATTTTCGCAAGCTGCGGGCATTCGTCCGGATGACGGTGGACAACGTTCTCAGAGCTGTGCCATCCGGGAACGGCTACCGCATCGCCGTGAGGGTAGCGCCCGACGACATCGTCCATATCAGAATTCCGCCCAGCGTCTACGGCCACCTGTCAGAGTTCGCGGCCATCTTGCCCAGGGCCCTGCTGAACCCTGATTTGTCTGTCTTGCCGGCCCTTCCGACATTGACCGGTCGTGTGCACACACCATCGCGCCCAAGAAGGCTGTTAATGAATTGGTACGGCATCGCATACGGGGTCGCCCCAAGCTAATCAGGATGCACCTGACCGATCCAACAATCAGGCCCGCCACCCGTCGTTTCAGGCCCTTGGCCCTTCATCAGAACCCTAACCCCCAGCACCTGCTGTGCCCCCTTCCCAGCCCCTGCTGTGCCCCCTTCCCAGCCCGCAGCACCTTCTGTGCCCCCTCCCCAGCCCGCAGCACCTGCTGTGCCCCCTCCCCACGGGGAAGCAGCTATACGATCGAATCCGGAATTTCCGGACTGCTAGGGCTGCGCGAAACTGAATTACAAAAAAAAACAATGAAAAAAAAACAAAAAAAAAAAACCCATGTATCACTGCATCTGGAACTTCTGGAATCTGAAATAAAAAAGAAATGAAAAAAGTTAAAAAAAAAACAAAACATGTATTACTGCATCTGGAACTTCTGGAACCTGAAAAAAAAAAACCACATGAAAAAAATTTAAAAAATAATTAAAAAAGGGGGTTTTGTTTTATTGAACTGTCTCCTACTAGTGGATTATTAGTTACATATATTAAGCAGTTCAATAAAACAAAACCCTAGGAAAAAAAAAATCATTTGGTCACACAAGGACTGTAATTGTTATATATTTACATAATTACAATATTTTAATACAATTTGGCTAACATGTCCAAGAATCTTTTGCAATAATAAAAAAATAATAATATTGGATGATTATTGTTTTATTTAACCAAAACAGTGATAGGGTGCACAGTGGCATGCGCATATCACTATGACTTTATATTTGCATATATTTTAATAATTTCAAACGCTACAGCGTTCTAATTTTAATGACAGTTTTTAGAAATATCCACGATCATTTTATAATAAAAAATATCAGACTACTGGCATTATTTTTCTTTAAATTATTTAAATAATTACTTAAACAGTTCAATTACCCCTATGTCAAGGTCATACAATTAACCCCGACCACTTAAAAACAACCAGTCTGGCTGCGCAGCGCAGTAGGAGATGCGCATATCACTATGACGCTATATTAGCTTATATTTCAATAATTCTAAACACTACAACGTTCTAATTTTAATGACACTATTTAGATATACCCAGCATCATTTAGCAATAAAAAATATAAGACTATTGGCATCAGTTTTCTTTATTTTAGCAAAATAATCCGTCTACTTGAATGCAAATAACCTCGAATCACGTGATACTGGACTTAGGACATTTTCTTGTTTAGCAGGTTTAGTATCCAAAACAAAAGCCTTGGATGAATGGAGGTATCGTCTTGAAATTTTCAGGGTACCTTGGCATTATCGTGACGAGTTCGTAGCCGGAGTTTGGTAGTCATGGTAACATTGGTTCCATCGTGCGCATGTGAAAACTTTAAAATTCCCTTTCTCGGCTCTGCACAGTAAGAATCTCAATGCTATAGTCCCATGGGAAGACTTAAAAAGACAGACTTACTTCGGTCGAATATTGGGCATGCACATAATAGATCCCTTGACAGTTGGAATTCGATATTAGAGTAGGCCGTAGTGCTGTCTAGAATTAGTCAATGCACAAAAAGACTAATAACAGCGTAAGTGCGTTTTATATGTCGACACTGTGGAGCTAGCCCACGCCTTCTTTATCAATCTTGCTACTTCCTGGTTTAGTTCTTGAACAAGGCCATCTGGAAGACATAAAATTAGGGGACATATGAGTCTGTAAGTTTGCTAAGCTAAATTCTTCTAGCTGCAGAGAAGGGGCCAAAGTATACAGCAAGTCAAACTTATCCTGGTCGTGTAAACGCGAGCAAGCATCAGTGATTCTGTTGTCTTTACCAGGGTAATAAACAGCAGATAACGAGCAATTGTTAAAGGCACATATCCAAAATAACATTCTGCACATGAAGAAAGCAGGGGACTATTAAAATGGTTTCGTCCGCCCATCTGTCTGTCCGTCACACTTTTTGGGACACAATAACTCTCCTTCTAATTGACCTAGAATGTTTAAACTTGGTGTATGTGTTTATTAGGTCAATGCCTTGATGGAGTTCGAAAATGAGCATTTTCTGCTTAGGATAAGTGAAGCAGTCAAGAGCCAGGATGATCGCGACTGCTTTGTTTTTTATATTTACTGATACTATCATATTTCATTATTTGTTAGCGTAGTACATTGTCATTTCTATATATATTAAACATGTATTATATCATAGAAGTCTATAGTGTTATGTTCTTTCGTAATCATTTCTATATATATTAAACATGTATTATATGTCTTATCATAGAAGTCTATAGTGTTATGTTCTTTCGGAATCATTTGTTTAAATACCTTAATTGATCGTACCTTTATAACCAGTAATGTGCTCGGACAACAATCAAATTCCAACTTTTACACGGGGTTGCATCCGAACGACTAGACCCTGTACTCCTTGCTAACCCCACCCCGGCCCTACACCATTGACAAGGGAAAGTCACAGTGGTATCATCCTCAGTTTCCCCGGTAGTATCGTTAAGTTCTACTCAACTAACCCATGGGCCCATTCACGGGGGACAAACTATCCAAATTATCGCCCCTTATTAATGTTGCTATTTTTATCGGCCAATCAAACAATTTCATGAATTGAAAAGGGGTGGGCGAAAGGGAAGTAACTTGCATTTTGTTGTAATTAAGATCGCCGAACCTTTTTGTCAAATTATTTTACGTTTTTGATGATATTAAATTTCTTGCAAACTCTCTCATTATCTAGCGTTTTAGCTGCTGTACTATGGTGAACGTAAACATTGACGCTAAGACTGGTATGTAAACTGTGTTTGGATTGGTTCGTAGATTCCATTTAGGTGGCCAATGAAATCACCAGGGACAGATAACTAGAATACCATATGAATGGGTCCAAGGATTAGTGGAGTAGAACGGAACGAAGTTACTGTGATACATTCACATTCATTTTCCATCTTCTTCATCCAAATATCCGTTGTCTTATTACGACTAAGCTGCGTATCATCAATACTGCTTCAAGTGCCATAGTGATACCTTTTGACTAGAAGGTTAGACCACAATCTTGAAGATCCGTGTTCATAATTCCCTCTGTATCTTGACTACTGTATGATTGTTCACCCTGAAGAGATAGTCACCATCTCACTTGTACCTAGTTTTTTGTTCTCTGGTATAAACATCGTATTTCACTGGCAATATTCTCTATAGGCCACATGTTATGGCACATCTTATTGAGAACTTAGGAGAATGTTTCGTTACAGCAGACGACATCTGGGAGTGAGTTGGGGCGTAATTAACTTACAATATACGATCTGACCATACATGCACATTATATCTGATGTGGGAGTATAACGATATTATAAAGAGTCGCATGTATCTATAATGTACATGGAACATTACATCATTCTTCCTCTAATCTTAGACTGGGCTTGAACAAATTGATTGTGATTGAAGTTTTTACTGTGTTGGTCTATCATAATAGATCATCTATATTGCATCGTCTTCGTTTGAAATGTGATAAAAGTTTCATGCATCCTGCATCTTCTCAAATATGTTTACAATTTTGTTGTATCAGTCTTTATTACATTCAAAATTAATGAATAAAACGAAACAGGCATTGCCGGCTCCATGGACCTGCAGTTTGAGACTACAGGTTTGGATGGGCCAATTGTACATCTACAAGTGACTAATCTGATATCCCGATTGTTGGTTGATTGTCCGTCGTCAGGACGGAGGGCCTGACAAGGACAGTTGTCTAGTCGTTGTAATGGGACGAAAAACCGAGGCCCCGTGTACACATTGGCGTGCACGTAAAAGATCCCTTGACAGTTGGAATTCGATATAAGAGTAGGCCGTAGTGACGCTGTCCGGGCAAAATTTCCCTCATAGCACACTGCATGGCGTATGCCCGTCTTCATTAGCCCAGTTCGGAGAAAAATAGTAGGACGTTAAACCCCATTTCATTTCATTGCATTTGTCCGTCGTATATTTTAATTAAAGTCCACACCCAGAGCATATTTTCACAACGTTGGCATGTAGTCTTAGGATAATGCAAGAATACATCGATGTAGTTCGTTGCTTCCGGATATTTGTCGTACACGAATATAACCCTCATCCTCTAATTCTAGTTTTCCATCTGATGTTTATAGTTCAAAATCATAGACAATGATTGAATGTCGACATGATGCTCTACTCTCCATCATGTGGTGTAATTAGGATGAATTCCAGTTGAATACACGTTCGTGTTGTTTTGTCAATGTGTAGCCGTTATGAAGAAGCACATTAAACAGTTAGATGGACATACATGAGAAGTCGGAATTACTGAAACACATAGAACTGGAAACATAGCTCATCAATTTATAGGTTAAAATTCTAGAAAAACACGAATGGGTATCTTACGCTAGAACCATCATCTACACATGGATTGTTTGCCATATAAATCGAGGTCGTCTAGGATAAAACGTCAGTCGGGTACGTCTGGTGGTCCCCGGATCCATTCCCTTGATTTGATATTTGATTCAGTCTTGTCGGCGGTTTTATCTTGTATATTTATGTTGTGTGTGTAGTGCGGTCCTCCTGCACTTGCTAATAGAGATAGATGGGGTTTAATTTTAGGACTAACATATGGTTCAATTTTATTTCAATATGGGGTTTAACGTCCACTCGACACAAACTAGTTCATATGGTTCAATTTTATTTCAATAATTGAATTGTGCGTCTGGGTCTTTAGCAGTGAGAGGAAACCTGAACAACCGGAGAAAACCCACGAGGTTGGACAGGCGAACCTTCTCCTTGTCACGTACAAGCGGGGAATCGGAATCACGCCAGTCGACTCTATTGCAGACATTATGACCAACGCGCACGTGTTAAAGAATCCCCCGGGCCTTTTTCCCTGTGTAAATAAAACAGTCCAGTTTTATTCACTACTTTACATGAATTAGGTCAACCACCGCATTTACTACCACGATAATTGGGTCGTCTAAAATAGAAATATATTTTACTCGTCAATAAAACCCCCATATATTACCATGAACTGTTCGACTATATGACATATACCGGAAATGACCGTCCATTCCATGAGCGGAAGTAGACTGATGTGTTTATTATGTGTATAGATTTCTGTAATGGATTCTTCAAGAGTCGATTGAAAGTCGACACTGATATATTTGTCTGGTATATGTTTAATTCGGACAATAATGGCGGTAAATTGAATGCTAAATGTATACATGCACACATGTATCAAAGGACAATATGTGCCGTTTGTCAAGTAGTTTGTTCGGGTCCCAATTATAGACTTTAATTCTTATTTTAATAAAGACGATGGATTAAACAGTAAATATAATCTATTTGACGATATTAAAACGTGAGTTTATAATTGAAAGTCAAACAGTGGTGTATTTGTTTAGTTTAATACTCTTCAGGGGATTTGTTTAAACAGATACGGTTGTATGTGACAAGGAGTAGGGTCACCTGTCTAACCTCCTGGCTTTTTCTCCGGGTCCTCCGGTTTCTTCCCACTGCTAAAGATCCCCACACGCAAGTGAATTATTGAAATAAATTTGAACCATACGTTAGTTCCGAAATGACCTAGTCTAGCTGACATCAATTTCATCATATCTAGGTCATTTATGGTCCAGTTTTATTTCAATCATTCGTAGATGTTTTTAACATCAAGTAGCATGGTTTGGATCCCCCGTTTACTCCCACTGTTAAAGACCCATGCTCTCAGGGTCAAGTTTTTTTTATGATTGATTGGTTATGATCTTCCCCCACTTAATTCCCGCTAACATGCTAAATTACAGTTCCACGACCACTGTATGCTTATTCCTTGGACACTTGCACATCGTTATGGCGTCAAAATTACCAGATGACATGAATGGCGTCATAATTACAACATCAGATGAATGGCGTCATAATTACAACATCAGATGAATGACGTCATAATTACAACATGAGAGAGAGAAATGGGGTTTAACGTCCACTCGACACAAACTAGGTCATTTCGGGACTAACACATGGTTCAATTTTATTTCAATAATTCGCTTGCGCGTAGGGGTCTTTAGCAGTGGGAGGACCCGGAGAAAACCCACGAGGTTGGACAGGCGACCCTACTCCTTGTCACGTACAACCGGGGAATCGAAACCCCGCCAGTTGACTCCATGATACAGCGCGCGCGTTCTAACCATTCGGCCATCCAACCCCCCAATTACAACATGAGATGAATGGCGTCATAATTATGAGATGACGAGAATGGCGTCATAATTGCAAGTTGACGAGAATGGCGTCATAATTACAAGATGAAAATGTCGTCATGCTTGGTTTCAGGTCAATAGTACGGCCGCACTAGTTTAAAACCAGGGACGAATTATCATCATCGTCTATACACTAATTGTTTTTGAAGTCTCTGATTGGAGTAAATGAAGTCCACAGTCTATTTGTTTTTCTTAGGGTGCCTTTGGGGTTAATGAATGTCTAGCTAGATGCTGGTCACATTAATTGACTCCTAATTGTAATAGCTGACTGTCTGGAGCTGTTACAGCATGTTTATTATAACAAGTAAGGATATCGACCCGTTGTTTTAAACATACATGTATTTATTGTATGGTTTATATTGATAGGTTAATTATTCCACATACAATGTCTTCTTTAATAGTAAGAACAGGACGACCGCACCACACATAAACAATTACATAAGACAAACCAGCGGACACGACACACAATATACACAGACACCTCAAACAACAAGTGAATGGATTCGGGGGCCAAATGTTTACATTTTGTTGGTTTGCAGCGGGTATGTGGAGTCGCGGAGGCTCAGTGATTAATGAAATAAAAATGAAATGGGGTTAAACGCCCTACTGTTCTGCTCCTACTGGGATAATGAAGACGGGCATACGCCATACAGAGTGTTATGAGGAAAATTTTTTGCCCGGGCAGCGGTACTATGGCCTACTCTTATATCGAATTCCAACTGCCAAGGGATCCTTTACATGCACGCCAATGCATACTCGGATCCTCAGTTTTTCGTCCCATCCGAACTACTAGACAACTGTTCTTGTCAGGCCCTCCGTTTTGCACCACTGACAAGGGGAAAACCACGCCGCAAAATCCCGATAAACTTTCTCGGCCAATGCAGGGATCGAACACGTGATTTCTAGGCTTGCGAGACAACGTCTCACCCACTTAGCCACCGGGATCGAACACGTGATTTCTAGGCTTGCGAGACAGCGTCTCACCCACTTAGCCACCGGGATCGAACACGCGATTTCTAGGCTTGCGAGACAGCGTCTCACCCACTTAGCCACCGGGATCGAACACGCGATTTCTAGGCTTGCGAGACAGCGTCTCACCCACTTAGCCACCGGGATCGAACACGCGATTTCTAGGCTTGCGAGACAGCGTCTCACCCACTTAGCTACCGGGATCGAACACGCGATTTCTAGGCTTGCGAGACAGCGTCTCACCCACTTAGCCACCGGGATCGAACACGCAATTTCTAGGCTTGCGAGACAGCGTCTCACCCACTTAGCCACCGGGATCGAACACGCGATTTCTAGGCTTGCGAGACAGCGTCTCACCCACTTAGCTACCGGGATCGAACACGCGATTTCTAGGCTTGCGAGACAGCGTCTCACCCACTTAGCTACCGGGATCGAACACGCGATTTCGAGGCTTGCGAGACAGCGTCTCACCCACTTAGCCACCGGGGCTCCCCAGTGAGTAATGCGCTTACTCGCTCACCAGGTGGTCTCCGATTCGATCTCTGTGTTGGCCTATAAAATACCCCGGGATTTTCCGGCCTGGTTTCCCCCTTGTCAGTGTTGTGTAGGACGCGGGGCCAAGCGTGGGGAAGTGTCTAGTCGTTCGGAAGGGCCATAAACCGACCTCCTGTTTACATATAAGTACTGCACTAAAGAATCACATCGTCATGCAATATACGACTTAGAACAGAGAGAGAGAGAGATGGGATTTAACGTCCCCTCGACACAAACTAGGTAATTTGGGGACTAACAAATGGTTTAATTTTATTTTAATAATTCGCTTGCGCGTAGGGTTCTTTAGCAGTGGGAGGAAACCGGAGGACCCGGAGAAAACCCACGAGGTTGGACATGCGACCCTACTCCTTGTCACGTACAACCGGGGATTCGAAACCACGCCAGTTGACTCAATGACAGACTTTATGATACAGCCATACTTTATGATACGTACTAACCATTCAGCCATCCAACCCCCCACGACGTAGAACGTCCACTCAACGCATATTAGGCAATTTCAGGACTAACATGTGGTACAGGGGTCTTTAGCAGTGGGAGGAAACGGGTAGACCCGGAGAATACTCACTCGATTAGGCATCCCCTGTCACTGTCAAGCTTCGAATTGATTCCACGCCACTTGGCTCAATGACCTTGTGATCGACCACATCAATATAATATAATATATAAATATCAATATCTAAACATTATAATTGTAGAAGACGGGTTGAGATAAAATAAACAACCGATAAAAGCGCTACTAAAACCATTCACACAAAAATGAATATTGAACGATTCGGATGAAGGAGTGCTTTTAATAGTAAATGGATGTTTGTTCCAAAAGTTTGGGGTGAGATTCGAAAAGGGTAATTTTAAAGAACGAATTACATATTTTAATTTAAGAAATAGCCCTGTCAATGGCCAATACAGCTTAGGTTGATCGGGTACCAAAGTGTTCGGATGATAAAAAAAATACGATGTCTAGCCATTCTCGTCTTATTGCATTTGTTTACAAACACACTGTTGTCCCCGTCAAATCACAGACGTGAACATACGCAATCCCCGACTCGAAATAAAATGGCGGTTTAACATCCTACTGTTCTACTCCAAATCGGCTAATAATGGACGACTAAACAGTATGACGCCAGGGACATTTTGCCTGGACAGCGGCGCCACGTCCTACTCTTATATCGGATTTCAACTGTCCATGGTTCTTTTACGTGCACGTAACGGTTTTTCCTCCCACCCGAACGACTATGCATTCGCCTACATCACTGGTAAGGGGAACCAGGCCAGAAAATCTATATAAACTTTCACAACCAAGACCGGGATAGAACAGGGGAACTTCAGGTTAACGAGATAACGTCTTACTCACTGAGCCACCGCGACTCCTGGCAAAGAATTGACGAAACGCTATTTCTATCCTCCGTTCGATAAAACAGTCTTTAAAAGAAAAATGGCAAATTATCATTACTAAAGGAAAAACAGCTAAATAAAAAAACCCAATGAAATCAACATTGCCATAAAGTTGTTATATTAAGGTCATTAGCTACAACAGGCATTAAAATGCATTTTGAAAACGAAATTCCTTCATTAGCCGATGTAATTTGAAAGCTTCAACGTTCAAACGAATATTGAATATTTGGTTAAATAACCATTTCAGATAGTAATGCCTTGATGATGTATAATGACTATTACAGGTCTGGTATAAAAACCAATTACTACTTTTATATTATGTTTTTGCATCTTTATGATTCACGATACCGCCATTACCCATACCGATTACTTCAAGTATTTGGGTATAATTATTATAGTGATGATGGTCTTATATCAGTTTTTGTTTTTAGAGAGAGAAGTCTAATTATAATTATTGTAGAGATGATGGTCTCATATCAACTTTCTACCGTTTATGTTTTTAAGGAAAGTTGTCTAATTGTAATTGAAGGTTTCGTTAGGTAATAACTAATTCCTCTTTAATAGAAAGAAAATATAAATCTCCTTTGCTTTTATCTTTCTCAATATTATGGAACAGGATCAGAAATCTCGATAAGCCAAAGAAAATAGACACGCGTACTCGATTACTTTGTGATTTTGTTTTTCGTACAGCTCTGTGTGTGATATAATAATATTGAGGTGTAACATCTAAACAATTCTTATAATACACTTTTCATTTATTTTATTTGGCTTCTTTCTACTGATCTTGGCCAACTGATGAAATATTGTTGTAAAAGGAAATGTTTTTTTCTCGCTATTTAGACCGTTAAAAATAATGTCAGTTTAGACCCGTGTATCCCCCCCCCCCTCTCTCTCACTGTGAACCTTATATGTACTTTTGAGCAAGAGATTGCCACACGTTTCTCTCTCTCTGTAGTAGAGAGCGTTCAACCCAACGAAAATTTGTGAAAAACTTAGCGCTGGTAACAGAGACGAGAATTAACATTAGAGACCATGAGGAGGTTAATCTATTAAATGTCAACTTGACCGACATTCTAATAAAAATAGAAAATAGAGCCATAAAAAATAACGTTCTGTTCCGGAAATAATTCCATAATACTGTCTACCGAACTTGTTATTTGTAAGGAAGTGAGTTTTTACTTAACAGTACATATTAAATAACACAATAGTTTCAATTTCCTCTAATTGTTTATCTGAAATCGACCAGGTTGACATTAAATCGAAAGATATATTTCATATTATAGATTATTTTTATTATGATATAGACCTATTAACTCTAGAAATATTCTCATTGATTTAAAATATTAAGCTTTGAAACATGCAACAAACATAATCTCTTAAGCTTCTTATATTGATACATTTTTACAGATAATGATCGATTGGTTTTACATAGATAGGTATTCAAACCCACAGAAAGAAATGTCGATGACTTCTACAGAGATTGAAATATCGACGAACAATAGAGTTTAATGTTATTGTGGAAATTTATAGCCAAGATTATGAAATCTCAACATCAATACATGATATCACGTGATACAATACATCAATACATGATATCACGTGATACAATACATCAATACATGATATCACATGATAGTTAAAATATTACGTACAATAACAAGTAGGGGCCTACTATGGACCATGCACTAAGCATGACGTCATCGCTGCCATATAACGTCAATCAAGTATGCCAAGTTTTATAACTCGGCAAACCTCGGCAGATTCCGGTACCCTACATCTAACCTCGGTTGTATGATAGTAATTGATATGTACCTACGCCCATACATTTGCGATGCGGCTACCGGTTTACTTTAACAGGAAAACGTGCCGCTTTTACAAAAAAGTCCCAAAATGGCGTTTTTTGTCGAGTGTATATAACCAAACGAGCAGATATATTGTCTCAGGCTGCTGGTTTAATATAATTCCTTGGTAATTCCCCAAACCCAATGCCAAACTTGACGTTTGTTGATATAATACACTCTCCACAGAAATCTCTATGGGTGCAGACATTTTTCATCCGGGACCTTTAAAATAGTTCCAATATGTCGGAATTCGTCATACAGCCGAGATTAGATGCGTAGAATCTGTCGAGGTTTGCCAAATGAAGTTTTATGTTAATCGAACTTCAATTGATGGACTTTTGACTTGAGTTGTTTTCGAAGAGCATCGCGACCAATAAGTCCCCCCACCCCGCCGCCAAGAACAAGAAAAACAACAGAGTAAAGCTTGAGACCCAGTTCCTCGTCCGATAGCACATCAAGGGAGAGGGGGAGAAATGAAGTTTAACGTCCACTCGACACATACTAGGTAATTTCAGGACTACCACATTGTTCAATTTTATCAGTGGGAGGAAACTGGTGGACCCGGAGAAAACCCACGAGGCTGGACAGGCGACCCTACTCCTTGTCACGTACAACCGGGGAATCGAAACCCCGCCAGTTGACTCAATGACAGACCTTATGATACAGCGCGCACCTGCTAACCATTCGTCCATCCAACCCCCCGCATATAAATGGAACGCATGCAGCAAATTTAATGTCAGCGACTGATTTCCCCATTAGTTTAAACGATGTTTATTTTGTTTGAATTATATTAGGATTAAATCTAATTTTCCCTCCACTCTTCTTAGTTGAATATATTTATATTGCAGTAGATCATATTACCAACAGTAATCCATACTACTTCTTTCCGTCACGAACTGTCACAGCTGTCATTTAACAGTGTCACAAATGTCGTTTCAAAGTATACAGATCTTGTTAAATACAGGTAAAAAATCCCTACTTAATATTCGATCACCTCTTTTCCCCTGAGTACATGTCAATTTGGATGTTCTGTCCTGTTGTTTTTTTAACGAGAATTCTGTTGAGAATGTAAAGTGTCAGTGACTCAGAGTATGATATTAAAAGCATGCGTTGCGTCTATATACATATATACATATCTATTGCTGCAATGAAACGACCAGCTAAGTGGTTATGTACGTTTAAGGAAACCCCCGAATGGCTAAGTGGTTATGTCCCTTTAATGAACCCCCGAGTGCGGTATTGTTGTCGAGATCAGCTATATGGCATGTCCCTTTAATGGAACCCCCTGAGTGTGGTATTATTGTCGGGGTCAGCTAAGTCCCGAGTGTGGTATTATTGTCGAGATCAGCAATGTGATATAATTGACATCATATTGACAATTGATTAGTATGTAAGATCACGTTCCTGTACCAATTAACATTAGTAGTACTAACTTAATTTACCCACACCAACATACAGCATCATATACTCTTCTCTATACTCTAAAGCCTACCTGATGTCGGCCACTGGTTTACGATCAAGTAGAACTGATCATTCGTGACTACTTGGGCGACCTGAGCGCTCTTACGACTGGTGTCGCCGTCCAGTCGTCTCCAGTGTCTTTGAGTCGCACATGTTCTACTCTTACGACTGGAGGCAAGCGACATGAGCGCACCTACGACTGGCTTGAATCGGAGCCTCGCTGACGTAGCCAATGGGATTCGGTTATTTAATAACGTGGTGCCCATGGGGCGGTAACAACCATGGTGGACAAGTGAAATGAAGCCATTTTAAAGGTTATCACGTGTCAGTCATGTGATCAGTTGTGGCCCCATTTCTTCAACTGACGCCGGGCGACATGAGCGCTCTTACGACTGGTTGCTGGTGATTGCGTCCAGTCGTGGATAAATTCAGTCGTAGCCACATAATATTAAGCTGTCAGTTGGCGTTAGTCGCCGTCAGTTTTATCGCGTCGTAGGGTGACATACGCTAGGCTTTAACCACACTGTAAGCCGCGGTAACTCAGTGAATAAGACATTGGCTCGCTAACCGGGAGGTCCCATTCAAGGAATGTTTCGACCTGCCCGGACAGCGGTGTTATCGCTAACTGTCGAGGGTTCTTTTACGTACACGCAAACATTAACACGAACCCCGGCCTTTCGTCTCATTAGAAAAACTAGACACCTTTCAACTACAAGCTCTACAGGACTAGTTGATAACCTATAGAACAATAATGACATGAAACGAAACGAAGGGTTTTAACGTTCTATTTTTGGGAACCATCCGGGATTATGCAGATAGACATACGTCATGCAGGTAGACATACGTCATGCAGGTAGACATACGTCATGTAGATAGACATACGTCATGTAGATAGACACACGTCATGCAGGTAGACATACGTCATGCAGGTAAAAATACGTCATGCAGGCAGACATACGCCATGTAGATAGACATACGTCATGTAGATAGACACACGTCATGCAGGTAGACATACGTCATGTAGATAAAAATACGTCATGCAGGCAGACATACGTCATGTAGATAGACATACGTCATGTAGATAGACATACGTCATGCAGATAGACACACGTCATGCAGATAGACATACGTCATGCAGGTAGACACACGTCATGGATATAGACACAGTTCATGGATATAGACATACGTTATGAAAATGAAAGTGGTAAATGGTTTGATAACATGAAAATATCACCAGATTTTATTGTATCAATACGTCCAGGGGTCTCACTAATATCAAAGCATCAATAGCCTATAGAAGCGCCGATACATCATTAAAAAATCTTTTAAACTTGTTAGGCTTTGGTATTTTGGGTAACTTATTAAGCTGATTGTGAATTCTACGAAAGAATAACGATAAAAACTGGTTAATGAGAATTAAAGAAGATTATAGTTAATCATGTTGTACCATATCAATCATTAGACGTACAGATCACGTAATTTTAGACCAATCAGAACTCACGAGTCTAACGCCCACACACGTTTGCGCGCTATTCAAACGCTAATGCTAAAGGCGCCATGTATATTTACTTTAATTATAATCGATGCAGCTGCGCTTGATCAAACATTGGGCCAGATACTGTCGCACTTCCATACCCATAACATGGTTGACTACGAGTTTCATTACAGGAGGCAGATGTCTGCGTGGGACTTCTAATTACCATGTAAAATGTAAAATTCCAAATTGATTGAGATATTGCAGAGAGTATTCTGGCATTAAATTGGTTCTCCACAAATAATCGATAACAATAAAAACAAATAGTGTTATGTTACTGCATAAACTATTAATTAAGAACATCCGAATATAAAAGAAACCCAACGTCTCCGCGATACCTGTCTACAATCTTGGCAATCTATCCCAATCATTTGTTCAAGATATAAAATAAATATCGAATTAAGTCCTACAAATACTCTTCCTGTTTTAAACCTATGTTTGAAATTTGTAATTTAAAATGTGTTAAAACCCAAAGTTAAACGCGCCATGGAATACTTCCCCGCAGCTGTAGTTATATTTAATATCAAAATGTTTCCAGAATGGTGGACATTGGGTGTTCTCAAGGTGGGTTGATAGACGTGACACAGTGTTCTCACGGTGGGTTGTTAGACGTGACAAGGTGTTCTCAAGGTGGGTTGATAGACGAGACACACCTATCAAGGTTATTTGATAGACGATACACACCTATCAAATCAAGTACATGTTATTTGTAATTCGCAAGAAGATATTACTTACTAAAATTGCATTATCATCTCAACCTGCCCTGTAATTTCCCAACCTGTTTCAAGGTGTTCCCATGTGTGAAACATGTCGGGTATTTCAAACCTTCTCGCTGGTGTTCCCAGGCTGCTCTCGGTTGTTTCAAACCGGATCCCAGGTGTTCCGTCATGCCTTTGTTTTTCTTAACCGTGACTTTGGTCTTCCTAACAGGCTTCAAACCTGATCTGTGATATTCTTGAAAGAATCAGCATAACCTGCCCCTTGCACAGCAGGCATCATTACCATGATCCCCAAAAGGAGATGGAACCTGAACCACCGTACTGTTGTTAGTTACATCTATTTATAGATTATAGGTTCTGCATGTCCAATGGCCATTCGCCTAATGAATGATGTTTTGGATGGGCTTAGTATATCCACAGAATGTCTTGTACCGGGTACAAATTCCTTAATGTCATCTTCATGATGGACTGCCTAAAGGAACTCATCACATTCGGTAACTGGAGACATCATGGCTAGCAGCGTTTCTCTATTTGTCGTCGATGGCCTTACTATTAAATGTACAAACACGGAAGGTTTAATTACGTCTGGGAATTCCGGCATATATGATTTGGTGATCTTTCATATGTCAATTAGTAACCAACGGCTTTCTTTTAATAATCGTGTTAGCTAACAGTATTTCATCTGACCATGACCCTGCACCTGGTCTTTAAAATAAAATCAAATACAATATGTCAGGTAGCAGATTATAGATTGGTAATTATTTCTTCTATTATTGCGGGTAAATGAGAGGTAGCAGACCTGGAATCATTTTATGGAACAAATAATTGCCATGTTTCTTCCAAAATAATCGAAATATCGACGATGTCGTATTCGTTATTTTAATATAATATAATGAACCTTTCTAGGAACCCCCTAGTTTGTTCAGCCGTTTCTAGGACCCCCCTAGTTTGTTCAGCCGTTTGTATAAAACAACTAGTTTGTTCAGCTGTTTGTATAAACCACGCCGCTGTTCTCAAGAACATCGCAACACGTGAAACATGGGAAAATAAGGTTGTGCACAAGTACCAGTAAATTCTGGCAAGTTAAACCTAAAGATTCTCTGTGTAAATCTAGCGGCTATATAATTCCTTATAAATTACAGGATTGAGTTGCATCTCTTAACGGAATTTCAGTACAAAAATGGTTGAATTCCTGGTAGTATTCACAGTGAATTGATCTATGTTGCCCGCTATGTAGCAAGCAAACCGCCTGGTTTAAATCCGATTGAATCAGAACCGGGTGTAGTGGTCGTGGCAGTGGTGAGGGGTATTGAGGTTTTGCCTTTTTCATTATCTCTTAAAATAATCAATCCGAGTACATTTTAGTGTGGAATAGAGAGGGAGGGAGAAATGGGGGTTTAACGTCCACTCGACACAAACTAGGTCATTTCGGGACTAACACATAGTTAACTTTTTTATTTCAATATTCGCTTGTGCATAGGGGTCTTTAGCAGGGGTAGGAAACCGGAGGACGCGGAGAAAACCCACGAGATTGAACAGGCGACCCTACTCCTTGTCACGTACAACCGGGGAATCGAAACACCGCCAGTTTACTCAATGACAGACCGTGTGATACAACGCGCGCACGTGCTAATCATTCGGCAACCCCCTTAGTCTGGAATAAGTCATGATGAATTTGATATTTTCCTAAAAAGCCCATTACACGTATTTTTACTTTAATGTCACACCACAAAGCCAAATTTTACCTCTTAATGCATATTGAAGCTAAAGAGTCGTTTCCGTGTCAGTGATCAGACGAACGATCACATTAGCAGAGAACGTTACAATTAAAATATGAAGATGATGGCCATTCACTGTAAAACTTTATTAAAGGGTAAAAGAGGTGGTGAGATTATTTGAGAAGCAATTTGTATGGGATATGTGTTGTGAAAATCCTCGTCGATACCATTGATCTATCTGGAAATACACATTATCGCTACTTTCATTATAGTTCTAATTCCATTTTACATTAAGGCAGAGAAAAACAGCTGTCGTTAATCGTATTTAACGATATAGTAATGTCATACAGGCATTAGTCCAATATTTGGTTGTAAATTTAGAACGGACCTCGGAGCGAGCATTTTAATAAGTAACGAAAACATGTTATTCCCCGATCATTAAATACATGTTATTCCCCGATCATTAAATACATCTTCTCCACTTTTTAAAAACCCACTTTTTATGATGCCAATAAAAAAACGAGTGACATGCAAATGGTAATTGGGTGATATACTTTATAAAAGGCCAGACACGTTTTAGCATTTAATTTCGTGTTTTCTGTTTAAGTTCGATGTCCACTTTGATTTTAAATTTTAAAGAGAGTAGCTGAGTGGTCCAACACGTGCACTTTAGATCATACGATCTGTCACGTGACGTGGTGTTTATCCCATACTTGTAAACCACGTGAGGCGTTGTGATAATTATGTAACAGGGTGAGTTTTCGCCGTGTTCCCATTGTTTCCTGCCACTGCTAAACACTTTGAATGGCTTCCGTCTTTAAACTGTTAATTAGTTTATTGTTATCCACTTGTATATAACCTTCTGTAACATGTTTGATTGTATCATTGTTTGATAACGGTGAGAGTATCCTCATTGAAACGTTGTAGGTAATAAACCTAGTGGTATCATTGTTTGATAACGGTGCGAGTAACCTCATTGAAACGTTGTAGGTAATAAACCTAGTGGTATCATTGTTTGATAACGGTGCGAGTAACCTCATTGAAACGTTGTAGGTAATAAACCTAGTGGTATCATTGTTTGATAACGGTGAGAGTAACCTCATTGAAACGTTGTAGGTAATAAACCTAGTGGTATCATTGTTTGATAACGGTGAGAATAACCTCATTGAAACGTTGTAGTTAATAAACCTAGTGGTATCATTGTTTGATAACGGTGAGAGTAACCTCATTGAAACGTTGTAGGTAATAAACCTAGTGGTATCATTGTTTGATAACGGTGAGAGTAACCTCATTGAAACGTTGTAGGTAATAAACCTAGTGAAAGTTATCGCGTTTACTTAATGCCCTTTAAAGATACTGCTAAATACGCAAACAAATTATTGTAATATGTTAGTCCCGAGATAATCTAGTTTTGATGGGTTGTCCTTTAACCCAATTTCTCTGTTTCTTTGTTTCAAAATACACGTATGACTAGTGTTTTTTAAATATTGATAGATCATGATAAATTATTCCCATTCTTCATCATTATTTCTTACGAACGAGCTACACTTTAACTCTTTCCTAATGTTTTCTAATTATTACCCACATGATTTCAATTATTACCCACATGATTCCACATGATTTCAATTATTACCCACATGATTTCAATTATGTCTGAAACGCGCTGTATCCATCAAATATAAATGGTGGTAGTAATTAACACAGTGTACACACATATTGACTGTCTCTCGGGTTAGCTCTGTTATGTGTTTTGTTGGATTCTCAGCTCGTAGGTGACAAGGAATAGGATCATGGCATCATCTAGTTTATGATAGTTCCGAAACGACCTAGTTTGTGTCGAGTGGACGTTAAACCCCATTTCTCTCTATTTCCTATAATAGATGTATGTCGTAAACAATATTAGTGGGGTTCGCTTTGGTGTTTATTTAGCTATATTTTCTACGTGTCACAAATCCGACCAAATATCAGTAGTTCATATCAACATCCCAGCCTGTATCTCAAAAACAAAATTACTGGTTACTGGACATATAGCGTGACCTAATTGTCAACTACTGCGTTTCATTGAAAACTAGCGTGTAATTTCCAGTTTCCTGTGCAAATATCACTCACATCTTGACACAGTGCTGTAATACAACTACTATTTTATATTACGCCTCAAAAATAAAACTAGAACAACAGCTGGACAACGTCGCAGTAACAACTAGAAGAAATCGGAACGATGAGCACAAAAAGCCAAGCCAGAGAACGTCGCCGTCAGCCAGGCACTAAGCTTCAAGTGTCCTTCACCTTGGTAACGAGCTCGCGGATATATTCGGTCAGCTAACCTGGATTAAGTAGGGAATAAAGTGTATGACGACGTTGCCGGAAGTCATCTGTTAGATCTCAGCTGCGTAGCAAGTGCTTGTGTAATGGTTGACCCCCTGTATGTCCCGGGGTTTGTTTAAAATGCTGAGTAATGCCTATCTGCAAATAAGCTTAGTCTTGTCAGCAATTAAAGATGACATTTATCCAAGTCCCAATGGCCATTCAGTATAATGCGTCGCATTTCATCTCGGCACTCGTCTTATTTGAGCTTTCAGAAAATAATCAGTTTTTTGGGTTTCCTTTATATTGACGTTTTTTTCTACCCTGAAAAGGAGTTTGTGTAGAATGTTCAATTAAAAACAAACTTTTCAGCGGGTTGAATATTTGAAGACTTTGTAAATGTTGTTGCTGTGTGTGTGGTTAGTTTGTTGGGTGGTCTATCGCCTTGATGCAACTTGTCTGTGATTCGATCCGAGCTTTTCCGGCATACGATGTAGAGACCTCTTGATACAGTCACATAATATCATGTATATCACGTATTGTATCATGTGATATCATGTGATATCATGTATTGATGTATTGTATCACGTGATATCATATGTAGTGTAGCATGTGCTATCATGTATTGATGTATTGTATCACGTGATATCAAGTATTGATGTATTGTATCACGTGATATTATGTATTGATGTATTGTATCACGTGATATCAGGTATTGATGTATTGTATCCCGTGATATCATGTATTTATGTATTGTATCATGTGATATCATGTATTGATGTATTGTATCATGTGATATCATGTATTGATGTATTGTATCATGTGATATCATGTATTGATGTATTGTATCCTGTGATATAATGTATCCTATTGATGTTGAGATTTCATAATCTTGGCTATAAATTTCCACAAAAACATTAAACTCTATTGTTCGTCGATATTTCAATCTCTGTAGAAGCCATCGATATTTCTTTCTGTGGGTTTGAATACCTATCTATGTAGAAGCAATCAATCATTATCTGTAAAAATGTATCAATATAAGAAGCTTGCATGTTTCAAAGCTTAATATTTTAAATCAATGAGAATATTTCTAGAGTTAATAGGTCTATATCATAATAAAAATAATCTATAATATGAAATATATCTTTCGATTTAATGTCAACCTGGTCGATTTCAGATAAACTTCCAATTACAATTAGAGGAAATTGGAACTATTGTGTTATTTAATATATACTGTTAAGTAAAAACTCACTTCCTTACAAATAACAAGTTTGGCAGACAGTATTATGGAATCATTTCCGGAACAGAACGTTATTTCTTATTGCTCTATATCCTATTTTCAATTTTCTATTAGAAAGTCGGCCAAGGTGACATTTAACAGTTCTTACTTTTATGACGTTTAACTTTTTAATTTTCAAAATGACTGTCCATTAGATCTGACCTCAATTTCATCATATCTAGGTCATAATTATGGTTCAGTTTTATTTCAATCATTTGTAGATATTTTTAGCTGTGCGAGGACATCGAGGGACAAATGAAACTCATGAGCTTGGACAAGCGACCCTACTCTCGTACAAGTGGGAGATCGAAATCACGCTACCACCCTCACCCACCGAATACAAGATCAGAATCTGACATCGTAATTTTATACATGGTATAAAAACACAACGCCCCCATCCGAACTTTCCAGATAAATCATAAACCTATTCTCAATAAATCTCTACAAACATCATTGTCAATGTTGGAGTTGCCATTAAAATAACACCAGGAAATTCAATTAACATGGTAACGTTGAAACTTGATCTAAAATCTTCAAAATAAAAGTAAATAAATATTAACTTATGTTGTTTGAACTAGATTGATAAACAAGTTTCAGGTTTTTCTATATTAAATGCAATCTTTATAATATTTTATATAAATATCAATGTTCTATGCAAGTGAGGGGGTTTTAACCATGTCATTTCGGGATAACATATGATTCAATTTTTTACAATAATTCGCTTGTATTTAGTAATCTTTAGCTGTGGGAGGTAAATCATATACGGCATCGTCAAAAACAATATTTGTTCACGGCGTTAGTCTTACATTCTTTTGGAGATCCCTTGTTATACTAGACAATAACTCTGCGAAGGATTTCTACAATATAATCCAATATATAAAAGCAAATATACAGATGAAGATATACACATACGTGAACCCCCACTATAACTTGTCAGATCGTCATGTAGTGTAGGCCATGGAGAGTATAAAAAAACGAAACGAAATATAGATCTGTCTTTTAATCAGCTGGACACAAAATAAAATAAATAAAATGGGGTTGAAAGTCCTACTGTTTTGCACAGACTGGGCTAATGAAGGCGGCGAGATACAAACAATATTTTCATCATTAATTAATGTGATTTATGACCATTATAAACATTAATATGTCTAATCATCTTTCTAGGTTTAAGCGTATTAACGAAATACCATACATAACAGAATTATTACAATTATCTCAAGGAAGCATTAGAAATAAGCACAGAGGACATATTGGTGTATAATTCAGATGGTGAAAGCTAGAAGGGTCAACCATGTTCGTTAAAAGATTGGATATTAAGAAGAAGACATCTGCGAAGACTATAATCAGATTAGAGAACTAACTACTGACAATTAGTGCTGATCATGTGGGGAATTTTAACCACGGAAGGTCATCGGTATTTCATACTCATTATAAACATCTTACTACGTGCATCACAAAAACATCTTACAAAAATGAGAGTGGGAGAGAAATGAGATTTAAGGTTCACCAATAGGGATGGAGGGATTGGGGGCGTGGGGGGAAAAAGGGTGGGAGAGAGGGGGAGGGGAGGACAGAGGGAGATACGTGGAAGAGACGAAGAGAACGAGTGGGAGATGAGAAGAAATGAAGTTGAACGTCTACAAATATGCCATTTCGGGACTAACACTTTGTGGGTTCGGTTTTATTTCAATAATTCGCGTAGGGATTTGGTACTGGGAGAAAACCCACGAGGTTGGAGATACGGCCCTACTCCTTGTCACTTTGAAGAGAGGAATCGACACTACAGCACTTGACAAAATGACAGACCTTCTGATCCAACGCGCACCCGTTAACCATTCGACACTCCACCAACGGCTATGAAATGGGGGTTAACGTCATAGTATTGTCTTACGTGGTTAATGAAGTCAGTCATACATTATGCAATGTTCCATGGGGGACATGTTGCCCAGGCAACGGCGTTTAATAAGGGCTACTCTTATTCCGATATCAGCTGAAATGGGTTCTTTATCGTACATCCAATGCTATACGCGGGGTCTCTATTTTGTCATCCCATGTGGACGACTACATACTATTCCTAGCCAAGTCACCCATCCTTCGCAACTGACATTACAAGGTAAACCAGGCTGGAATATCAATATAAACGAACACTCTCGGTAAAATTTAGGATCGAATCCGGTACCACCGGGGTAACGAGCCAGTGCCTTCCTAGCAGAGATACCATGGCTTAACACCTCAGCAAAAAAGCTCAAAGGATGGCGTCAATCTGGCCCCAAATAAATATGAATATTGGAAGAGGTAACTAGCTATTGATTTGCTCGAATTGTCAGAATACAAATATGAATATGATTCCCAAAATTATATTTTACCAAACGAAATTATCGTCTTTGCTATGTATGGAAGCGTACAGGGGCCAATAGCGCGATAAATACTGCGATGATGCGATGATTTTACACCCCAAAAGAAATTTTTGCCGAGTTATTTGAATCAACGCACTATGTTGTATATCGTCATTTCGTTTTAAACAGGCACGTTTGCGTAAAGCTTTTGCTATCCTAACGGTTTGTTAAAATATTCCATTTCACCATAATATATGTCGATATAGCACATGATAAAAAATGGAAGATGTTGACAAAGCCTCGGAATAGCGAACGCAAAAATATATATTTAAAACGAAATGACGACAGATTCAATTAACAAAGCAAAAACTATGGAAGCGTATGGGGGTCATTATCCGAACGATATTGCGATATCAATAAGGTAGTATGTCGTTGACTTGATTTTAACTCTAAAAAGACAAGTTTTGTTGAGTTAATTGAATCAACGTGTCATGTTGTGCCGTCATTTGGGTTTAAATGCTCACGTTTGCGTTAACATATTGCTATTCTAAAGCACTGCCAACGTATTCCATTTCGCCGTAGTATATGTCAACATAGCGCATGGGTATCAATGGAATATTATGACAAAATTTCAGAGTAGCAATATCTTAATGCAAACATGAGCATTTAAAACGAAATGGCAACATGCAACATAGCGCATTGGTTCCATTAATTCGGCAAAAATTGTCTTTTGAGGGGTAAAATCATCTCAACGATCACATGTAGACATATTATCAGATTAATATTGCGATATCTTTCGCGCTATTGACCCCTATACGTTTCCATAAAAAAACTAGCTTCTCAGGAGTTGAATCATCCCATACCGAGGTATCTTTCACCATATTGACCCCTATAGGCTTCCATAGTATAGTAAAAAAAAAATGGCATTGTGTTGCTTTTTTAAAAACCTGCTCCTGGTTTTGAATTCAACTGCCGCTAATTTGTCACAAAAACACTATGGCTTAGTTTTTCATGCTAAAGAAAGGAAATGAAGAAATTATGCAATTGGCCCACAAAGGATATTATAGAATTGTCTTGTGATGGGATTCACTAAAACATCACGCATATTTTTTCTATTACCATAATCAGAATTGGTTTTTATTATTTCTCCAGATATTTTCTACGTAATTGCTTCTGATGTCGTCTGAATTTGTTTTGTGTTGCTACATGTATATTATTTTTTGTAATTCCTGTTATAAAAGACGTTGTAGTCTAAGAAATCCTGTTATAATATCGGCAATGTTGGCTGTTGGCAGATTATCTTAACCTTATCCAGACCACTTGAAACTACTTGTTAATGTGATGATATGTAAAAATGTGATATTATTACCAGTATTTTAATTGGGGATACGTTTATAATTCGCTGCCAGTAAGAAATATACAATAATAGCGTTTGACCTGGTGTAGCATGGCTATAGCCATGAACCGGAAGTACTAGCGTTTGACCCTGTGTATCACGGGTATAACCATGAACCGGAAGTAGCATAACTCAGAAACAGGAAGTGGTAGTCCATCGCCACCAGGCCCATGTAACTCCCTGGTCTAAACTACCCGTATCCGCCAAATATCAACCGCGGCCAGCCCTAGTGTAACCGCGGACAGATAGACACACAAACAAAAGCCATAACAGTCACAAACGTATAGATAGATATACCTTAGTGTACTTATAGTAGGGGACCGCAATACACACAAACAAAACACAAAACAACAAACCTATGGACATGACAAACACTAGACAGACATGGCAAGACAAACACCAGACAGGCATGGCAAGACAACCACTACACAGACATGGCATGACAGACACTACACAGACATGGCAAGACCAAAACTAGAAAGACATGGCAAGACAATACTACACATACATGGCAAGACAGATACTACACATACATGGCAAGACATATACTACACAGACATGGCAAGACAAACACTACACAGACATGGCAAGACAAACACTACACAGACATGGCAAGACCAAAACTAGAAAGACATGGCAAGACAAACACTAAACAGACATGGCAAGACAATACTACACATTCATGACAAGACAGATACTACACAGACATGGCAAGACAAACACTACACAGACATGGCAAGACAGATACTACACAGACATGGCAAGACAAACACTACACAGACATGGCAAGACAAACACTACACATACATGGCAAGACAGATACTACACAGACATGGCAAGACAAACACTACACAGACATGGCAAGACAAACACTACACAGACATGGCAAGACAAACACTACACATACATGGCAAGACAAACACTACACATACATGGCAAGACAAACACTACATAGACATGGCAAGACAAACACTACACAGACATGGCAAGACAAACACTACACAGATATGGCAAGACAAACACTACACAGACATGGCAAGACAAACACTACACAGACATGGCAAGAAATAAACAACAAATAGTAAATCAAGTGAATAGATCTGACGACCAGCCGTGCGAAGCAATTTGAATACGAAATGAAATGAAATGGGGTTTAACGTCCTACTGTTTTACTCCGACTGGGCTAATGAAGGCGGGCATACACCATACAGTAATAGGGATATTTTGCCCGGACAGCGATGCTATCAACGCGAATACCTTAGGTTGTGCAATGTTCATTATGCTCCTTTGCACCACTATCCTAAAAACAGACGGGCCTGCATCGCGATTACCAAGGTTGTTTAAGACTTCCCGTGCTTCTTCTCAAGATAGGCCACTGGAAGTAAACCACAACCACGTCTCCGATAGCAAGCGGGTTGTACCGATTTGTCACCACGATTTCCAATCTGGAACAACAGTAACTAAATCGTGGGAGGAGGAATATCGACTTTATATTTTTAATTAAATATAGAACTGCACGATCGGCTATGCGCCAGGCTTTGGCCTATACGCTTACACGTCATGTCGACTAATGCCGTTTTTCAACAGAAAACAGTGCAGGAATGATAAGTCTAGCCATCATCTGGCGCGAACAAAAAGTCGACAACGACATACTTTAAACTTTTCTTAAATCACTGCTGTATATAATCATATTTTATAACTATAGGTTCTAGATCTCCTTACTGGAATAAACTATTTATTTATATATACTTTAAACACAGGACGGAGAGCCTGACAAGGACATTTGGATGATACGAAAAACCGAGGTCCCGTGTACACATTGGCGTGCACGTAAAAGATCCCTTGGCAGTTGGAATTCGATATAAGAGTAAGCCGTAGTGCCACTGTCCGGGCAAAATGTCCCTCAAAGTACACTGTATGGCGTATGCCCGTCTTCATTAGCCAAGTTCGGAGCAAAACAGTAGGACGTTAAACCCACTTTCATTTCATTTCATTTTCCTGTTTATTATTGAGAATGGCGAGCTCCACAACGGGTTTATGAATTGGTATACTACAGTTAATCGAATACCAATAAACACATACACGATTGACTTGTGATAAATATACAACAATCTTCAATACAACCAAAACGGGCACCTGTTCTGGCATAAAGACCAGTCATTAGACATTTAATATATAACACTGTTGATTCAATTCTATCACATGTAATACCCTCTAAGGCTGTGCTTGGTATTTGTCGATAGACAATATGGGCTCGGACCTGGAAGTCATTCTCCATTGATGACTACCCTCCTTGCATTAAGATGTTTTTGAATATTCTGACTGGAATTGGAACTGTGCAGATAATAAACTCAATTATAAAGTTGTCTTTCTTGCAAGAGGTTTTCTTTTTTGCTGTAGAAATATCATTACATATGCATTTTCTACACACCATATTCAAAATTTAAATATTTTCATGAAATATATTGCAAAATAGATGAATAAAAGGCGACGTAATAGGAACTACAAATGTTTTGTAATACTTGTAGGTTCTGGTCGGTGAATACGTCCAAATGTTTCAGCTCATTTTGTCAATGGTTTATGATAGAGAACCTGGCAAGGAACGGCATCTAGTCCTTCGGATAGGACGGCAACCTGAGGTCCCGTGGATATTTTGGCGTGCACGTGAAAGAACCAGTGGCAGTTAAAATTCAATATAAGAGTAGGCCGTAGTGCCGCTTTCCTGGCAAAATGTCGCTCACAGCACACTGTATGTCGTATTAGCCCAGTTGGTACGTGAACCCAATTCATGTCATTTCATTTTATACAAAATGTAATTACATTCAGTTACTCGTCGGATAAAATGACACACAACCAGAATGGTTCGCGCTGAATGGTTTAAGTTACATGAATATATCCAGACTTAATTAACACCGGTATCGTCTCAGATTGAAAATAATTACTTTAGGAGTTATTTTTATCCACAGGTTATTGAAACAGGTGGCCGGTCAATATTATTATGGGTTAGAATCTTGTAGAGGCAGGTGCGTTGTCAATATTATTCTAGGGTAAAATACTTACCACCTTTAATATCAACCGCTTAGTGTGTGTAAACGGAGGCAGACCACCATTATTTTCCCCATTGACTTCAATGCTAATTCTGTCTCTTTTCCCTGGTCCATCTTTTCCTCAAACCTTTGTTGGGCTGAATGCTTTTCACTACAGACAAAGGAACAAATTGTCATGTCTTTACACTAAAATGTGTATGAGGTTTATCACCAAACTGAGATACACCTACTTAAAGTAGCATGTAGAGAGGGGTAGGGAGAGAGAGAGAGAGAGAGAGAGAGAGGTGGGGGAGGGAGGGAGAGAGGGAGAGAGAGAGAGAGGGAGGGAGAGAAAGGTGGGGAGGGAGGGAGAGAGAGAGAGGGAGAGAGAGAGAGGGGGAGTAAGGGGAAGAGAGAGAGAGAGAGGATGGAAGAGAGAGGTGGGGGAGGGAGGGAGAGAGAGAGAGAGAGAGAGAGAGAGAGGGAGAGAGAGAGAGGGAGAGAGAGAGGGAGGGAGGGAAAGAGAGAGGGAGGGAGAGAGAGGTGGGGGAGGGAGGGAGAGAGAGAGGGGGAGAGAGAGAGGGGGAGTAAGGGGAAGAGAGAGAGAGAGAGTGGAAGAGAGAGAGAGAGAGAGAAAGAGGGGGGTAGCTACAAATAGAAGAACTACAAAATGTTGAAAAGTTCAGTCCAATTACTTCATTCTGAGCGAATTATTGCCGTTAGAAAAATAGCGTAGTCTCGATTGTCATTGCTACTATTGTCTCGATTATCCATTAAACATGTATCATGAAATGAACTGAAATGGGGTTTAACGTCCTACTATTCTGCTCCGAACTGAGCTAATGAAGACGCGCATAAGCCATGAGGAAATTTTGCCCGGACAACGGCACTACGGCCTGCTCTTATATCGAATTCCAACTGTCAAGGGTTCTTTTACGTGCACGCCAATGTGTACACGGGACTAGGCACCTGTACTTGTCAGGCCATTGGTCCTGCATCACTGACAAGTGGGAAACACGCCGGAAAATCTGGATGATCTTTCTCAGCCAATTCAGGGATCGAACGCCCGACCTCCAGCCTAGCGAGCCAGCGTCTTACCCACTTGGCCATCGTGATCCCCCAACCATGTAATCTAAAGCATTCTAAGACGATAAGTCATCGATCCAACTTTGATCAGAATTAATAGAATTTTCAAAGTCTGTTAAACATATCCATAGAGCATATTAATAACATCTATCATCACTCATATTAATAACATATTTAATGACAAACAAGATATATAATTCTTGATACCAATATTTATAACTGTCAATATTGACTGACACCTAAAGATACAGGTAGGATAACCTAACGATACCTGCTACTCAATCCCGCTAACACATGTCCTTCCACTATGGCTATATAATCATCATCACAAACTGCAGATATGGCATTCCCGATACCACCCCCTCTCCCAACAAAACCGTAACGATAGTTTGTACAAGATTACACTCATACAATCTGTCTATCCACCAGTAGGAGGTGGGTGGCCGAATGGATTATAAGGTATGTCATTGAGTCAGCGGCGTGGTTTCGCGGCGTGACAAAGAATAGGGGCGGCTGTCCAATCTCGTGGGTTTTCTCCGGGTGATTTCATTTCCTTCCCCTATAAAAATAAAATATCGAAAAATGTTAGTCCCGAAATAAACTAGTTTATGTCTAGTGGATCTCACTCTCTCTCCCTATCTCTCTCTCTCTTTCTCACTCTCCCGTTCACTGCCCTCTGCCCCAGCCCACATCTCCATCCACCATCGCCAACTGGCGATAGAAAAGCTAACCTAGGGATATCATGTACAAACTATCTATCTTCCATTGGTAAACAATCACCATAAAAAAAATTGATAGATACTGAAATGTCAACAGGAAATCTCTGCCCACATGATTTTTGTTACGTCGCATAAACAATGATGAATATTTCTCCGTTAAAAGGATCAAATATGTCATGTATTACATTTATAATTCTACAGGGAAAACAGAATGAGTAAATATCCATATTATTTTTACTTGGTTCGAATAAAACGTGTAAATGTTTTATATAGATCAGTCAGTACATGCAGTCTTCTTCGCGTAATGTGCAGAAGTAATCGTATTATGGTTGAAACATTTTCATTTTATTATTATTACAATTCTGTTTATTTCTAATGCTTTGTGGATCATATTAGTTACAGTAGATTTACAGTTATACGGTGTGATGTTTCTCTTGAATCAGATTATTTACAGCCGATTTATTGTTATTGTTCTTTCTCCTGCTCTGATATTGGTCTTTAAATAAACGCACACTCATCACTATTAATAATAGCTTTAAAACGCATACTCATCACCTTTTGTAGCTAAATAAACGTAGATGGTTACAGCTAAATACACGTACACGACAAACATCACTATGGTAAAATACACGTACACAACACACATCACTATATCTATATACACGTACACGATACCCATCACTATAGTTAAATTTCACAACGACCGTACTACATGAATTGGCTGGACCTTGGACTAGATGAGCGGTGGATGGGGAACAGTCTCCGGTCTAAATGAAATAACTTAGCATTAGTCTCAGACTAATCAAAAATCAAATGAAAATTCCCGATGAACTTTCTCGGCCAACACCGGGAGCGAACTCGCGGCCTCCAGACTAGCGAGCAAGCGTCTTACCCAGACTAGTGAGCCAGTGGCGGCCAGCATCTTACCCAGACTAGCGAGCCAGCGTCTTACCCAGACTAGTGAGCCAGTGGCGGCCAGCATCTTACCCAGACTAGCGAGCCAGCGTCTTACTCACTTAGCCACCGTGAATCTCTCATACTAATCTACTGGAATATTTGGAAGACAAAAAAAACTTACTGCTGTGACACGAGGCTGTTTGTTCGTTCTTAACGCGACTGATAAATATATATCGCGTTAAGAACAAACAATATATATAGAAACAAATATCACGTTTTTGTCTGGCAAAACACAATTAAGAAGTTTCAAAATATACACCAAGACTTCTAAATTTAACAGTAGATATGAATGAATTAACTCCCACATATTTAGACAGACAGTTTCAACAATGAAAATCTAAATATGTAAATGGTTCTATAAGGAAATCCTTTTAGGGGCTGATAAACTCCTATCTTTACGTCATCAATTAGGTATAGAACAAGCACCCCCACCCCCGATAGTTTCTCTAAACTCAATCAAATAACATTTAAAACATTGCCCCATAAAACACACCACATCCCCCCCCCCCTCACACCTCCCTTCTGAAAGGCAATCTAACCATGCAGTCCTTTAGACAAAATGAAACAGGATTGAACGTTCGACTGTTCTGTGCCAACTTGGTTATAAATCAAGACGGGCATACGCCACAGAGTGTACTAATATGAGCGAAAATTTCCCCGGACATCGTGTAAGCACGAGGGCTCAGGATTTCGTAGCAGACAACACTGGTAAGGGGGAACCGCGCCGAAAAATCCAGATCGAACACGGAACCTCCAGGACGTCTTACTCTAAATTTAAAATTAACTGGGTATGACGTTAATAACAATTTCATTTCAATTCATTTGAAAGCCTCAAGTCGACAGACGAACTAATAATACGATAGTATTAATGTTCTGGAACGATTATGTATACCCTACAACGTGTACAACACAGTACATTTGAAAATAGATGCGAGGTGCGATCCCAAGATATACCGATTACATACTCTCACAATGACCTTAGTAAATGGGTAGGGTTCAACTATAGGCATAGCTATAGTTGAACGTCTCCATGGTAACCATCATATGTTGAATGATGGCGATCTGTCTCCCTGGTAACCATATCTTGAATGGTGTCGATCTATGATCATTATCTCCATGGCAACCATATGATGAATGGCGTCGATGTATAATCAGTGTCTCTATGGTAACCATATCTTGAAAGATGTCGATCCCTCTCCCTGGTAACCACATTTTGATTGGTCGATCTAGAATAATGTAAAATTAGTTCTTTCTTTTTGTTAATCTATTTCGAGAGGGCTGGTCGGGTTGGTGGGATGTCTGACTTTTCAAAATGATTCCTGGGAATGTGCTGTCAAACCTTACTCTTTCAGCCGCAACCTGGCGTGATGTAATCAAACCATGCTTAAATGCTCCTGGGAGGGTTGGATGGCCGAATGGTTAGCACGTGCGCGCTGTATCATAAGGCCTGTCATTGATACAACTAGTGGTGTGGTTTCGAATCCCCGGATGTACGTGACAAGGAGTAGGGTCGCCTGTCCAACCTCGTGGGTTTTCTACGGGTCACCCGGCTTTTCCCCCACTGCTAAAGACCCCTACGCGCAAGCGAATTATTGAAATAAAATTGAACCATATGTTAGTCCCGAAATGACCTAGTTTGTGTCAAGTGGACGTTAAACCCCATTTCTCCCTCTCTCTCTTAGATGCTTTTTGGATATACAATACCACTGCGGATCTACGATAAACCTTTCAAGACCCCGAAGAAAGGAAAATCAAGTGGGCGTGGCTGTAACGTCATGTACAATCCGAATGGTGATTTACATTAGAACAATATTCTATGCACACAGTGATCCATCTATTTCATACTTCGAGAAAAGATCTCTGCCCTAAATGGCCGCCATATCCAACAATTAGTATACTGTTTCGTGATGCGGTTCTACTCCGTTTCACATCTGTTCTACACACAAAGACTAAATAAACTTTTTCAATTTTATTAAATAAATACTTAAAATAAATACTTAACATAATTCTAGATGTATACTTAGTGTTTTCGACTAGGATTTAAAATAACGGTCAACTAGCTTTGTGTCTGTTGTCAAGCGGAGCTAACTGTAGACAGACAGCCTAAGTTTAGTATATCTTCTATGCTGGTCCGTCTATTCAATTATAATAATATAATATATAATTTATTTATAATGTGCTCAATGGCACAGTTAACATTTTGTGGACATCACACATAGAAAAATAAAATAAAATTAAATGGATGATAAAAGAAATTAAAATGGCACACGATAACAATCAAAGTATAATAGTAAAGTTTATAAAAGAATATGACACGTAATAAACAAATGACAATAGCTAAAATGATAAAATAGAACAGCTCCTAAAACAGAATAAAATGAACTCGGATACCTGCTTTAAAATCTATAGTAGTCAACAGAAAGGTGTGTTTTAAAATTGCGTTTAAAATTTTCAATGCTATCAGAGAGGTTAGGTTTTCCACAGAAAAGGAGAAGCGTAGGAAAAAGAACGTTTACCATAAGATGTGGAAGGATAAAAAGGTGTAAGCATGGAGCATACGGGATATGGTATTTAAGGTAATCTAGCGAATTGTCTGAATGTAATGTAGAGTAAGGAAGTGTAAGTATTTTGAACGTGATACGGTGTGATATAGAGAGCCAGTGTAGATCATGTAAAATAGTGGTAATGTGATCGGTGGGTTTATTTCTGGTAATGATTCATGCTGTTTTATTCTGAATTTTCTGGAAGAGAGACAACTTATTTGCAGGAAGATTACATAGCAGGGAATTACAGTGGTCCTTACGAGATGTAACAAGAGTATTCACAAGCATAATTTTACAAGTTTTGATGTTAATGAAGTTTCTTATTCGGCCAATTTTATACAGTTGAACATGTGATGATTTACACATAAACGATATATGGTTACACATGTTAAATCTACTGTCAAAATAAACATCTAAATTTCTAATATTCTTAGCTGGAGACACTTCACAACTACCAACTTGAATTTTATCGATGGACAATTTTTGTAGTTTTTGATTTGATCCAATAATAAGCACTTCCGTTTTGTCGTCATTTAGTTTCAGGAAATTGTTTGTAATCCATTATTTTATTGAATAGACGCAGTTTTCAAGCTTGGGGTTGATTGAGAGTCTGGTTTGATAGCTAAATTTAGTTGTGTATCGTCGGCATAACAGTGATAGTCCAGATTATGTTTTCTAATAATATTACCTAAATGTGTAGTGTAGGCTGTAAACAGAAGTGGGCCTAATACCGATCCTTATGGCACTCCAAACTGTAGATTAACTGGATTTGATTCAGCTTGGTTAATAACAACTTTATGTGTTCTGCTATTAAGGTATGACGCGAACCAACTTATAATAGCGTTTGTGTTATCTAATTTACATAGAATGTAATCATAGACCTGACGGAGGGCTGTTTCTGTACTGCGGCCAGTTCTATATGCTGATTGAAAAGGTTTATTTAAATTGTGATTCTGAAGATTTTCTCAATTAATTTAGAATTGACAAGTTGGATACAGGTCTATAGGTTTTAAAGCTGATTTTAAGTTGTCAGAAAAACATCCGGTTTCGAGAGACGTGTTAATAATATGGGCTAAATAAATAACAATTCATCGATACACTGTTTAACAAGTTGGGTTGGTAGTGGATCTAGTGCACACGATTCAGATGAACTGGACAAAGCTACTTTTTTGATTTCACAATTTGTTACCTTTTTCAAATTGGAACAATGAAGTGCAGTTGGGGCTTCCTTTTTCAATAATATCAGATGTTTGTTGTAAAGGATCACGAAAAGGATTCGGCAAGTGTAGCATTATATGAGTGTTCGGGGAGAATATTGGTAACATCACTATTTTTCAATTGACCATTTATTATATTTTGGACTTCCTTCGGATTAGACTTATGTTTGGAAATTTCACTGATAACGTAATTTGGTTTAGTGCGTTTATCAATCCATTAATTTCATTCCTAGACGGACAATAGAACTGTCTATGAATTTCAATTATAAACTGATTTTTTTTTGACAAGACATATGGCCTCGTTACTCCAGTATATATATTCATTTACTTGGACGACGTCTACCAATCCTGAAAGGAGTCGCATAAATGTCTGTATAAATGCTGTCTCTACTGATCCACTATCAAACGCTATTAATAAAGGCAAGAACTTCTCACTAAACGTCTCCGAGGTCTTGTCTGCGACATCACCTTTATAGAAGTGGACGTTAAAGAACTAAGGTAATAGTAGTCAACGTGTTGTCAAATTCTTGATAAAGAGAGGCACAATCGTCGAAACGTCGCTAATAACATCAAACCGTAATATGTTTTAGTTATTATCCATCCATATGTTTATTAATATGTTTGGTTATTGTTTATCAATATGTTTGGTTATTGTTTATCAATATGTTTGGTTATTGTTTATCAATGAGATTATCAATATGAGATAAATATTACTCTAATCGAGGGTTGATATGTGAAATAACCCATGTGAAATATACTGAGCGCCATGGAAAACACATCACTTAGTTTTTCGTATAATAAAATGATCCTGTAAACATATCTTATTTATTTTGCTTCTTATTGTGAACAATATTCAAATGGGAACACATCAATAACAACACATCTGTACACTTATGGATGTTTAATCTGTAATCAAGGGTACAAAGTCAGAGGGGTCAAAACCAAAAGTACGACACAGATGTCAGTAGCGCGCGTGTCCTCCACGGGCCATCATCACGATAGGCTACAGCATTAATGCGACCCCTGCAAATGTTTAGGGCGGTCCGGTGATGAAATGTGAAGCCTCCCCACACCATTACACTTTCCCCACCCCTTCGATCCGTTTCGAAGATGCAGCAGTCTGCAAGACGTTCCCCAAGACGTCTCCACACACGTTGACGGCCATCAGCGTGATAAAGATGAAAGCGACTCTGATCACTGAAGAGCACACTTTGCCAGTCTACTCTTCTCCATGTCTGGTGTCCTTGAGCCCATATCAAACGCCGCTGACGGTGATGATCCCCGAGGATAGCTCAAACATAAGGTCGTCGTGCACGGAGTCCTACTTCTCTTAGACGACGTCTTACGGTGTTGGCACTTACTGGTCCTTGTCTTCCGACGACTGCTGCACCTGTTCGAGTCGCTGGGCGGAATCTGTCACGCAGATGAGTGACCCGGATGTAGCGGTCTTGAGTCTGGGTTGTAACGCGTTGTGGACCAGGACGTTGACGGTCACGTGTTGATCCAGTAACTCGAACACGTTCCACCAACCTTACAATAGTCCAACAACAAATTACGACAGATTGACGTTCACAGTTCATGTACTGCACGTTAAGTTGAAAACATGCTTTTAAAGGGCTCACGCACAATGCTGCGCGTGAATATTGGGTTTTTCATGTGCATCTCGTGCAATTTTTTGTGTGCACATGGGCCGATATTTTTTGCGTTTTGGAGCATTGTGTGAAACAATAGTTCATAGTATTGCATAATATTATACATACAAAACCACCTAGTAATAAAATATTTGAGAAAACAAGTGATGCGTTTTCCATGGCGCTCAGTATAATAGGGTAATATTTGTCTTATATACCGACATCAATGTTAAATCTATCCTAATTGATTTTACCATATCGGTCCTGTGAATGATATAACAATATTAAGAAAACCAGTCGTAAGTTGCACGTGCATTACATTTTAGTATCCACGTGTTTACAAACTGGCAATCATTTTGTGCAATGTTTCTAAACGATTCGGACGACGAACTGATCCGCGCACGTCAGTTCCCGTGTGTGCTGGAAGATATGTTTGATTATTGTTTATCAATATGGTTGTTTGTTGTTTACCAATATGTTTATCAATGCGTTTGATTATTGTTTATCAATATGGTTGTTTGTTGTTTATCAATTAATAAAATGCCACTTACAGAAGCAAAAATTATGATAATAGTTGATTCGTCATGTCTTTCTCAAATAGTTGATTGAAAATTTATATATTTGTCATTCGGTAACTCCTCGGGTGGGGGGGGGTGGCCTAGTGGTTAGTGCGCGTGCGCTGTATCATAAGGTCTGTCATTGAGCCAGCTAGTGTGGTTTTGATTCCCCGGTTGTACGTGACAAGGAGTAGGATCGCCTATTCAACCTCGTGGGTTTTCTACTGCTAAAGACCCCTACGCGCAAGCGAATTATTGAAATAAATTGAGCCATATGTCAGTCCCGAAATGACCTAGTTTGTGTTGAGTGGACGTTAAACCCATCTCTCTCTCCCTCTCTCTCTCTCGAAAATTCCCCACTGTCACTTTTGAGAACATGAATTGTCTATGTTCATCCTTCTGAAATTATTTTTTTGTGTGACAATAATTGTCATAGTTAATATGTCAACCATCCAAACAGATTAATGAAAATTTGTTTATTTGTCATTTTGTGAAACTCATTTCCTTTCTAGTGTGGATAGAACTGTCCGTGCCAGAAGAAATGAGATATATTGGTTGTCATTTTTCTATAGGATACAATAAATAATATTAAAGATTAAAGCTTTGACAGTTGCTGTCAGATATGAAAATAAATGTTCATTTAGGTAGAATCATGTTATGTCATTTTGACTTGAACAAAATAAAACCAATGACACATGTCACGACACATGTTATTTATTCAATAACCTTTAGTAGGCTATAGCTTTGTTGATTAAAGTATTATTACAATAATTACTATTATTCTGACAAGCTACCAGATCGGAGAAAAGTACTATCAAAATTTCGAAATCAGTGTTACACATTGAACCCCGTGGGGAAGGATCCACTTGCAGTAAGAACTTCACATTTTTAGATACCATAGCTACGAATCACCTGACAGATCAAATTGTTGGATACCATAGTCACGATTAACTACGGAAGATCAAATTGTTGGATACCATAGTTATGGATCACTTCACAGATCAAACTGTTAGATACCATAACCATGGATCGCTAAACAAATCACTGGATTGGCATTTAAATATATTCTGTTATTTTTGTGTACCTAAGTTTTGTATCACACTGAGTAATTGAGAGAGGGAGAGGGAGAGAGAGAGAGAGAGAGAATTTGTGGTTGTTGTAAACTGGTGAAATCGCCATTAACAATAAAACGTTGTTATCAACTAATGATTATGGTGGATTAGTATTTATTCTCCAGTTAGGTTTAACGATCTCAACAGCTGCTGCTAGATCAATAGGAGAAGAAATAAAATGAGATTGAGATCAACGTCCTACCTTTCTGTACCGTTCGGATTAATGAAGACGTGCATACGTACTGCAGTCTGTTGTGAGGGGAAATTGTACCTACTATTATTCTAAATTCCAGCTGTCATGGATTTTTGTACGTGCATGCCAATGTGTACACGCGACTTTGGATTTTCTTCCTGTCCGGGTGCGATCGAGAGCCAGTACCTTACGCAAAGAGCGACTCCGGTTCACAGAGATAAAACGGCCAGTGATACGTCGGTGAATTCCAAATATCAATGGGATCTGTACTTGCACCTAGGTTTGAACACGGATGGTACGCTTACTTTATTTGTCCACCTCACACGGATGGTAGGCTTACTTTATTTGTCCACCTCACACGGATGGTAGGCCTACTTTATTTGTCCACCTCACACGGATGGTAGGCCTACTTTATTTGTCCACCTCGTACATTTTCTATAACAACTCTAATTCAATATCATTGACTGCACGTATAAGTGGAAAACGAACTTGTGGCTAAAACATCAATTAAGTCAAAACTACACGAAATTAAAATGACCTGATAAAACGGAGAAAATCTTCCACGTCTCTCAACACTGATTGATAACATCGACCATATTTTCACAGAGCCAAATGGACACTTATAAAAAGTGTTAAGATCTTAATTGATGGAACTAAAAACTATAAAACTTAGATGAGGGTGTCGATAGAAGACGATTGATTTATGTTTCAACCCAGACGATGTAGCCATTACTCATTAGCTGATGAACAACAAGACAAGGGTCAAGGTCGAACAAGTGATTACAGATCCAACTAATTAACGACAAGCCCCGACAACATCGTTTCTTTTGTTTTGGTAGTTTTCTTTGGGGTGAGGTGGGGGATGTTATGTTAATCTTTATGATATATAAATTTTGGATATGATTAGTAGCCCGGAATAATTACAGTTCTTAAACATAAATAAAGATTATATGCTGACACCAGCGTTCCAACCTCGTGGGTTTTCTCCGGGTCCCCCGGTTTCCTCCCACTGCAAGCGAATTATTGAAATAAAATTAAACCATATGTTAGTCCCGAAATGACCTAGTTTGTGCCGAGTGGACGTTAAACCCTATTTCTCTCTCTTTCTCTCTGACACCAGCGTAGTTTTTGTTAAAGTAGGCATAATTGTGTCGATTATTTTATGAAATCATTTCAGTTACAGATAAGATTAGCGAATAGGTTAGCGAATAGTAAGATTAGCGGTATCTGGGGGGGGGGGGTACTGGATGGCCGTTTCTTCGGGTCCTCTTGTCCCCCCCCCCCACTGCTAAAGACCCTATGCAAGCGAATTATTGAAAATGAAATTGAACCATATGTTAGTCCCACAAAGACCTAGTTTGTGTCGAGTGAACGTTAAGCTATTTATTTTATTTTTATTTATTACTTACTTTGAACGATGAAATGGTTTTGGAGTGAGAGGGTGAGAGAGAGAGACACAGAGATAGAGAGACAAACACACACACAGACAGGGGCAGACAGAGGCAGACAAAGAGATCCACTCGACAAAAACTAGGTCATTTTGGGACTAATATATATAATATCTAATTCACTTGCGTGTAGGGGTCTTTAGCAGTGGGGGAGAAACAGGGGTGACTAGGAAAACCCCACGAGGTTGGATAGGCTGGAAATCGAAACCACGTCACTTGACTCCATGACATACCTTGTCATTTTAACGCGCACGCGTTAATCCATTCGGCCACTAAACCCCCTCGGTGGTTATGGAATCAGTATCATCACTATCTCTGAAATGTACCTATTATTTGTGATAACGGTTTACCAATGCCGAGGGGAAATGTCCACGTTAACTTGTAAAGTATCAACATATCAGTAGAGACAGCCACAGTGGCTCAGTGCGTTGGCCGAGAACGTTCACTGGGGTTTTCCGATGTGCTCCCGTCCCCCGCCCTTTCATTGGTGTATGGTGTATGACGGAGGGCTTGGCAAGGAACAGGGTAAAATATCCCTTGACAGTTGGAATCCGTCGTAGCACACTACATGGCGTATGTCGGTCTTCATTAACATCTCAATAGACTTCTGGCTATCACACTATATTGATACGAAAAGGATGAATATTGACTTATTGAATGTCGGGTTTCTTTCACCAACAATACTCCTCCTGCTTCAACTGTACAGTTCAATGAAAGTGACAATACTTGGAACATGTCGACACGGATTAATCTAAATTTCTCTACAAATAACAATACAATAGAATGATATTACAGGAGAGAAGTTGTTGAGACATTAAGCCTAAAGCACTTCTATACGAATCGTATTTTGTATCCCTCTCGAGATTTTAAGAGTACATGCTGTTGAATTATCTACAAAGATTGTTTAGATGAGGTCGGATCAATGTATCTTAACAAATAATTCAAACCTACTCCAAACATTTAAGAAGGAGGCTGTATACGTGTTGTCTAGTATATTGAAACTAAAGAACAATAGACCATGATGAAAACTCTCCCGGCAATATAGTTCATTGAAAAATAAAACAATTTTATAGACAATTTATCATTGTTGTTGTCATATACCAACAGAGAAAACTAAATTAAGCACGTATAGACCGCTAACGTTTGACAATATTAACAATAATTATCTTTTTATTGTATTTCGTTTTTGGAAAATATAATTGGCTTGTGACGTGAACCGACCGAAGAGAAGATAAATTAGAATGTTGCATGCAATAAAATTATCGTCGCAGTTTTTATAGGCTCTCCAAACTGAAAGGTTATTTTTCAGTCTGCAAATCAAACGCGAAACAGTACATCTTTGACGGTACATCGTATTTGTTTCTCCACTGTGTTTGCAAATCAAACAACCTTTCTAACTGATCACAAAACCAGACAACAATATGTTACTCCTAAAATGACTTACTTTGTTTCGAGTGGACGTTACTCCTCATCCCCCCTCTCTCAAATGGACATTAAACATCATCATCTTCATCTCCCCCATCTCTCTGTTTCTCTCTCTCTCCCACACACACACACTTGGCGGTTGGCAATCCCAATGGTCGTAGCTGCAGTGCCATATTGACCGGTAGATACTGTAGCCTAATTAACCTTTGTTCCACTTCATCCCATGATCATATACATGTATACTGTAGCCTAATTGATATTATAGAGCTTGTTCGGTAATACGCCAGGTAAAGATACAGATCAATCCACGAAATTTAATGCTGGGGAACAATCATCACATGACTCATCAATTTCCATCGGTAGTACATCCCCGAGGCAAAAACAAAACCCCAAAAAACAGTGGGACCTGGGCCTTAACGCCTGTATCAGCTGGGAACATTGTGAGGCGTGGTCACTGGTGCAAAACGCGTTATTGTTAAACAGGCTTCAGGTGTTCACGGTTTGAAAATAAATAACATGAAATGGGGGATAACATCCTAGTTTTAATTAGGATTGTCATTCATTTCTAGAACCATATTTCTAAAAACATTTATTCACATAATTTATTGAAATGTCAGTTCAATAACAAAAACTGCTAAAAGGCCCAGGTGGTCAATGGAGTCGTAAGCAATTAATTGAAAACTCGGCAAAAAAAAAAACAACAACAAAAAAACAAATATGGAATATCAGATAAAGGTTCGTGAAACCTATTTTCCAACTCAGTAACAGACCAGCTGATCGCTCGGAGCGCGAGAAATTATATGGAACGCGTTCATTGGAAAATTAAAAAAAACATGAAATCTTAAACGTCAATGGAAAAACTATGGAAAAACATTCGAAAAGGCGATAAATCATTACCCAGTAGAAGTTTGTCAGGGGTGTAAGCATTACCCAGTATAAGTTTGTCAGGGGTGTAAGACAGTGTGTGTGTGTGTGTGTGTGGGGGGGGGGGGTGACAACCCGAAGCCCCGTGTACACACTGCCGTGCACGTAATATACCCCTTGGACACAATCTCCCTCATAGCACAAATACACTATATGGCGTATGCCCGTCTTCATTGGCTGAATGGTTAGCGTATGCGCGCTGTATCATAAAGTCTGTCATTGAGTCGACTGGCGTGGTTTCGAATCCCCGGTTGTAAGTGGCAAGGAGTAGGGTCGCCTGTCCAACCTCGTGGGTTTTCTCCGGGTCCTCCGGTTTCCTCCCACTGCTATAGACCCCTACGCGCAAGCGAATTATGTAAATAAAATTAAAAACCATATGTTAGTCCCGAAATGACCTAGTTTGTGTCGAGTGGACGTTAAACCCCATTTCTCTCTCTCTCTCTCTCTCTCTCTCTCTCTCAATAGCCCAGTAGGAGTAGAACAGTAGGACGTTAAACCCGATTTCATTGCTGTACATAATATTGGTAATTGTTAGGTCTACCGGTGGAAACTGTAGACAATGACCTGGGGATTTTAAGCTACAAAGCAAAACACGATTAAACAGTATCCAACAACCCTGGTCTTAGTATAACATCTGGATTAATTTAAAACAAAGACGGATGTTATAAGTTGTGTCATATTGCATATAATTGAGAAATGAAGTTGTTTATAATGAGTTAATTATTTTGATCATATTGTTTATAATGTGTTATTTTTTTTGATCATATTGTTTATAATGTGTTCATTATTTTGATCATATAGTTGTGATAGATAAAAACATAAACAATTTTGTGATGAAGATGCAAATTACCACTCCCCGCACGAAGATCAAACAACATTACTGAACAAATTTCACAATTCATCAGCGATGATGGAAATTTTGCCCGGGCAGCGGCACTATCGCCTACTCTTATATCGAATTCCAACTGCCAAGGGATCTTTTACGTGCATTACAATGCATATACGGGACCTCGGTTTTTCGTATCATCCGAAGGACTAGACAGCTGACACTACAGCTTGGGTATAATTTAGTTGTGTAGTTTTAGTGGGAGTTTCTGTATTTAATGTTTAGTTTCAAACCACTGTTGAAAAACTGTTCAAATCTGTTGAGAATTATAGAAAACCATTGGGTTTCTACCATTGTGTACTTTAAAGGGTCTGTGTATATAACTATTAAGTTTCTAGAGCAGTGTTGATTAATTCATTAGTCTGATAATTACTCAACACCTTTTGAGAAACAAAACAGTTATAAACCAAACAATGGCTTAAAACTATACATTAAAACAGAAACTCCTGCTAAAACAACACATCTAAATGATACCCAAGCTGTAGTGGGAGCAAAATGAACAAACAACGTGTTACAACTAAATGTTGCAAAAAGAACAAACCGCATTTTACAACTAAAGATAACTAAAAGAACACGCAGCTAGAAATGGGGTTTAACGTCCACTCGACACAAACTAGGTCATTTCGGGACTAACACATGGTTCAATTTTTTTTTTAATAATTCACTTGCGAGTAGGGGTCTTTAGCAGAGGTGGTGGGGGGACTGGATGACCCAGAGAAAACCCACGAGGTTGGACAGGCGATCCTACTTCTTGTCACGTACAACTGGGGAATCGCAACCACGCCAGTTGACTCAATGACAAGCCTCATGATACAGCGCGCACGTGCGAACCATTCGGCCATCCAACCACCCCGCTAAAAGAATAAACCACCTGTTACAGCTGAAGATAAATAAACTTAAGTGTAAACATTTTCATTCCACGTGACACTTTCAATGTACACTGTATCTAAATCACAAATATGTAAAAATAAAATAATTAATGTATTTTGTAATCGGTCCAAAAACATCATTGTCTAAAATTACTAACACCAATTTAAATATACGTATTGGTTTACATTGTGTAGTCGCCTGTAATGTGAGCTCGTGTTAATGGTGTAATGTTTAATATCTATTTCGATTATCATGGCATCTAAAGGCCCGTTCTCACGGTGCGACTTGTAGTAACTACTTGTAGTATCTACATGTAGATTACAAAATCGTATATAAATGGGTTGATACGACTTGTAATCTCGCGATAATCTCGTCTTGTCTTAGCATAATGGCGTCATCAAGCGACGAAGAGACGCTGGCTATTATTGCTCTACATTTGATAAATAAGAACAAAAAGAAAAAGAGAAAACCCAAATCCGTCTGGGTTAGACAGTGGATACTGCGTAGACCCACTGCCGGCGCGTACAGTTCCCAATTACGTGAACTTGAAGAAGAAGACCTTCTCAGTTTGAAAAACTTTCTGAGCGCGTCCATGTTTACTAACAACAAAGGGAGAGAACTCGCGTTTGTACTAATACTCGACGTCTCTGATTGGTCAATTTCATACGATCTGTTGACTGAAATAGGGAAGTTTCTATTTCGCTCAACTCGCTTTCAACTGGTTGGGAGCTTGTAAAAGTTGGTACGACTAGGGTGTTCTCACGCTGCATCTCGGGTCGATACTACAAGTAGTTACTACAAGTCCCACCGTGAGAATGGGCCTTAAGATGAAGCTATGTTATTTTAATCTTAGAGATGACATTATTTAACAATAGTAAAACATCTCTATCTTGTAACTTCAGACCAAGATAATTGTAATTTCCTCTCTTTCCTGGTTTTTCGCTGTATTTAATAAATAAACTAGGAAGAGGATAAAATCGTGACAGGGGGCCGCTGTGGCTCTGAGTAAGACATTAGCTCGCTAACCTTGAGGTCCTGTGTTCGATCCCAGTGTTGGCCGAGAAAGTCCATCAAGATTTTTTGGTGATGCAGGACAGGGGCCCTGGGGGACAACATTTAATCGTTCGGATAGAACCAAAAACCAAGCCCCAGTTTACATATTGGCGTGCACGTAAAAGATCCATTGACAGTTAGAGTTCGAAATAAGAGTAGGAGGTAGCGACGCTGTCCGGGCAAAATTTCACTCATAGCACATTGCTTAGCATATGCCCGTCTTCATTAGTCCAGTTGGAACAGTAGGACATTAAACCCCACTTAATTTCATTTCACCTCTACAGTAGGGCTTGCCAACATTGTTTATACCATGCATCCATTTGTACCCCGCTGGTCCACACCGTGTAAAAAAGAAGTTTATAGACGGGTCGGTTATACATGAAAAGTAAATATTTTCATTCAAAACAAATTAATATGAAAGCCAACTACAATCGATGGTTGACAATTCTGTACATAAAAAATAAAATCCTTACAAAAATGAGAAGGGATGTCATGTGTCACTTCTAATAATCCAATTCGCCAGGCGTGCTGCCCCTCAACGAACCCCTTGTCAGGCCAGTGAGGAAGTACAGGGAGAATGACAAGGGAAACGTATAGTCGTTCGGACGGGATTAAAAACCGAGGTTACGCGAAGACAATGGCGTGTCTGCCATCATTAGCCCATTCGGTGCAGAACAGCGTTAACGATTCTGGTCTGATATTGACGATTACCATTTATAAGGTTTTTTTTATCTAAATGTTATAGTCAGTTAATCTAAGTGCATGAACTTCTTAGCGATCATAATTCAACTCCAGGCAGAAACACTGCTCGTTGCAAATTTTTTGTGATTTATATTTGTTTTTCGAAAAGCCGTATTTCACAATATACACAGCGTCAATTTCTACAGAGTGTGTTTTCAGTACATATAAGTCAATTTGTGCAGCCGATTACATCAGGAGATATTATTGTACGCCTTATTCTTTCTCCAGCGATATACGGTAGTGATGAATCGCTTTCTGTACAGGCGTGGTAGTAGGTTGGGTAGTCAAATGGTTCAATGTGTGGGCTTTAGATCGTAACACCCGTCATTGGGTTAACTAGTTTGTTTACGATTTCCAGTTTGTACGTGACAAGGAGTGGTGTCGCCTGTCAAAACTCTGGGTTTTCGTTGGGTCCTTTGGTTTCTTCCCCTAAGCGAAAGCGGATGATTAATCCCAAATTGTTTTATTTTATGAGGGTTAAACTGGCCTTTAAACATCAACTCTCTCTATCTATCTCTCTATCTCTCTCAAACGAGTAGAAATATGCTCCAAGATTATGGCGAAATTGTCTTTAGTGTTTGTCTATCTTATCAATCCCTCACACATGCGTTGGTTTTTCTGGGTTATTATTTATGGTAAAATTAGCAAAATTTTGCCAGCGGTTTGTCTTAAAATAAACCTCATTAAGATGTATGACTATTTATGCTATCTGTTGTTGTTTGGAATCGGTCAATTAGTTCTGTCCTCAGTTCAGGTATATAGTGCCAGTTATTTACAATAACCAAGTCTTCCCTTTGGTCTTTGCAATGCTCGTTTTGTTTATTTGTCCAATAGTGATGAAATTTTTTTAGAATATATATATGGACACTCTCTCCGTACTAAAATAGAATATTGCACTCACCGAGTCCCTCTTGAACCTTATTATTAGGAAGTTGAGATTACTACACCACGGAATTTAAGGATTAAAACAATCCCACGCCTTTGGCAACTTTTAAGACCACCTCATCTGATTTCGCGCTTTCCTGTTTCTATGAGTGGGATAAAGTAGACGCAGCGATCCTGGGGTCAATGGGTGCCACAGTGACTCAGCAAGTGATGTGTTAGCGTATGAACTATGTGGGTCCCGGTTTCGATGGCGGTGTTGGCTGAGGCAGTTCCACGAGATTTTCCTGCGTCGTTTCCACTTGTTAGTGTGGCATGGAACAGTTTCTCCACTGGCGTGCACGTAACAGACACTTGGTAGTTGGATTTCAATGAAAGTTAGTAGTATACGCTGCTATGTCTCTCATAGCACACTCTATGTCTCTCATGGCACACTACTTTTCTCTCATAGCACACTACTTTTCTCTCATAGCACACTCTATGTCTCTCATGGCACACTACTTTTCTCTCATAGCACACTACTTTTCTCTCATAGCACACTACATGTCTCTCATAGCACACTACTTTTCTCTCATAGCACACTACATGTCTCTCATGGCACACTCTATGTCTCTCATAGCACACTACTTGTCTCTCATAGCACACTACATGCTCCCATAGCACACTTCATGTTCCTCATAGTATATTACATGTCGTATGACCGTCTTCATTAGTCTGGTAGGCCGTTAAACCTCATTTCTTTTTACCATCAAAGACCTACTGCTTTAAGACAGTACAAGTTTCAGAAGCTACGTACGCTCTCTCCTATCCAATGATAAATTTTGTGATTTTGGCGCCAATCGTAATGATGTTGCTTTTTAGCAGGAGATAAGAGGTGGACAACGGGTTCGCTTCTTCTGTTGGTGTGTTGTTTTCTTGGGGCTAATGCCAACACTAACGACAATTAAAAAATTGTACTTTTAATAAACGTGCGTCTAAAACTGGCTAACGGTCACAATAACGAGATGAGTATCGCTCGGACGTGCCGATCACCAGATTATATAAAGCGTATGTGTGTTATATTATATAGGTCTAATCCTTATAAAACATATAGAAATAGATTTCACAAAATTAGACTTGGATATACTTCTTCTGAAATTATACAAGAGCTAAATCTGCCTATTGCAGGACTTTCCCGGTTTACAGTGAAATAATTTGACTGAAATTTTCAGCATATTCCCTTTACATTATCTATTTTTTAACTGTTTTATCTCTTTATCTAATCTTTTATAATGTATCTTTAACATAGCATGTTTATTAAAATAAATTTCATATTTTTTATTTTTAATTTGATCTGTAGGTGTGTTATGTATTTACAGTGTCCTATATAATAATATACTCATGTATTTTTGTAATCTAAGTCGATGTATTATTAAAACAATAAATTGTAAAGAAATCAAAGGAATAAAAATAAATATATAAAGATACACTATAAAACTTATGTCTGGTCAGCTAACGAACTGTCTGACTTGATGTATTGTTTCAATTCTAATTTCATCTAATCAATGTTCATTGATGGATTTTCTTATCTCGCTTATCCATTTACCAAATTCATTCTCCATTGAACTGGAGCGAGTGTCATAATTGATTACGGTTGATTCTATATTGCCTCGGTATCTCGTTTCTAAATATAAAACAGAAAGAAGAGTGGGGATGGGAAAGGGCAAGTGGGGATGGGCAAGTGGGGGTGGGCTGCAAATTTATATCTATCCGCACGTGCGCCGTTCGAAGCTCTACTCGTCATCGAATTCTAACGACGGGTGCTCCACTGACCCGGGCGACCAGCCCCAGGAACCATATTTTTAGCGGCGTCTTTAACTCTTAACTGACCCACGGCGACTTTTGTCGACACCTATAACGTTACCGTTAAGTACCCACGGCGACTTTTGTCGACAAAACCGGTTAGCCGAATGCAACGTTTCTAGCGTAATGAGAGTTATTTCCCTTACGGACAGACGACTTTATCTCATTTGTTTACTTCCTGTTTGACATTTTGACAGTTAAAAATCTTACTGTTTCTCCTTGAAAAATTAAAATAAAACGGTGATATGTCTAGACCTATTCGGCAACGTTCTTCTTATGACGGATTACCATCCTTATTGAATGACAGTGATTCAGATTTTATCTGTAGTGTTGATTTTTACAGTTTTGCGTTAAATTAAGCTTAAATTAAAAGAGATTCATGATGAATAATTTTTAGTTCACAACAGCCGAACAAAAAATCGAAATAACCATTATATACATGAATTTTGCATGAAATGTCTTCATTAATTTTTTGTATAAATTTATATTTATGAAAATGGCATTAAATTTAGATTATTTCATCCATTTACATGAAGGGTCTATCTACAGTTGTTTTCTTAATGATATGACTTTAAAATGCATATGTATATTTTAATACTATTGACCATTATGACGTGGGTTTTTATGACGTCAAACCCCTGGGTCGTTTAAGAGTGTGACATACATGAACTGATTAGGCAATTATTATTCTATCTTTGTACCATCTTTATATCTTGTGATAAGATGAAGGGTGTAAATCAGGATTATATATAGAGAGTTATCTCATTACTAATGATACAAGTTGTCAAGTAGAATAGGGTAAACGCTTGTTTCTAATCTAGTTACAGATTATTTAATATCTATAAATCATTGTCTAATAGTCTGATCACCGACATTTATTGAATTCTATAGATTACAATATATCTGGAACCAATCATCAAGAAGGGTTGACATAGATCCACATCGTTCCGCTAAATGTATGTTATTGTGTTTGTTAATTCTAGTCTCGTAAGTACCAGAGGACCGCACCACACGCAATATAAAACCGACACGACAACGATGCGGACAAGAAAAAGCAAGAGGAGAGAGGTGATTATATGCCTAGCCTGTTCCTCAATCCTTTTCTGAGAATAAAATATTGTTTATAAAAAAAGGAAATAGACACTGCAAGAAATGAAATGGGGTTTAACGTCCTACTGTTCTGCTCCTATACTGGGCTAATGAAGACGGGCATACGCCATACAGTGTGCTATGAGGGAAATTTTGCCCGGGCAGCGGCACTATCGCCTACTCTTATATCGAATTCCAACTGCCAAGGGATCTTTTACGTGCATTCCAATGTATACACGGGACCTCGGTTTTTCGTCTCATCCGAAGGACTAGACAGCTGTCCTTGTCAGGCCCTCCGTTCTGCACCACTGACAAGGGGGAACCAGGTCGGAAATAGACACTGCAAGAAATAAACAACTGAATATCCGATCATGTGGCCAGTCGATTGCGTCCACTGCCCTGAACAGGTTTTACTCAATGATAAAAATATGATTTACATGAGAGAAGTAACAGAAATAATGCGAACCATCTTGACGGCTGTCTCTTGAATGGCGATAGATAATAAGTCGCTTTAAAGAAATTCAACTTTCGAGTCAGTTTGTGTGTATAGAAGGTAGGTTCTTCACAAAAGGTGTAGTTACCAGCGTTGGTGACAACGTAGGATCGTGACTCCATCGTGCGGTTACCAGCTCCATGAAGAATCGTGACCCCACCGTGCGCAATGTAGGTTCTTAATCTCAGCTTTGTGAGCATAACAATGTAGAATCGTGATCTCAGCATTGGCGATGAACACAATGTCGGATCGTGACCAAAACGTGCAGTTACCAGCGCAATGTAGGATCGTGACAACAACGTGCGATTACCAGCGCAATGTCGAATCTTAATCTCAGCATTGGCGACCAACGCAATGTAGGATCTTCATCTCAGCGTTGGCGACCAACGCAATGTAGAATCGTGATCTCGGGGTTGGCGACCAACGCAATGTAGAATCGTGATCCCAAGGTTGGGTTACTATAGATACCGCAATATTAAGTTGGTAATATGTCAACATAATGTGGCTGTTCTGATGATTTGAATAACTCGCCCTAACCCTTATCGTCATTTCGTTTTAAATGCACACGCCGTCGACATAGCGCATGGCGATATTTCGCGAAAATGTCGACATTTACTATAACGACGAAATGGAATATGTCGAAAAAGCTTCAGAATAGCAATATCTTAACGCAAACGGACACATTTAAATCGAAATGGAGACATATAACATAGCGCATTGCTCATTCAACTCGACAAATTTTCGAAGATAAAATCATCAGAACAATCACAATATGTTAACATATTACCAACTTAATATTGCGGTATTTATGGCGCTATTGACCACTATACGCTTCCATACTAAAGTCTTGTCATTCCGTCGCAGTATATTTTTATAATTTAATCTTGATTTCTGTCATGAAATAACCTGATGCAGAATAGTTGTAGAACAGAAAACCTAATGGTGAATAGAAAAACTGATGCAGAACAGAAAAGTCGAATTGAAGATAAAAAGTACATGCATGTTAATTTTGCTACCTCACTAAACAGACTCATAAAATTGACGAAGTAGTCAATAAAAGAATTTGTCCTTGATTGGACTAGACAATAAACGAATATCGGTTAATGAAATAGGTTGTTATTGTCGTACCTACCATCTATGTGGTTTTAAATAAATGGCATGGCTTGTGCTATATACCCATATTCATTAGGGGGAGCATCACAGTGGATATAAAAACACAGATAGTTTCAATCAAACGATGATCAACTTATCCTAGTTGTATCCAGAGTTTCTGTAAACCGGAAAGGCTCACTTGGTTGTCATGGATCTACGTGATAGCGTTCTGAAGGGAGTATTTTTCTGTTCATTTTCCTCATCTGATTTAATAGTACTAGGAGAATTCTGTTCATTTCTCGTTGTTTTCAGCCAGTTTCTTTTTAAAATCCATCGCATCTCTCATAAAATAATCCGCGGCGTGAAGGGTGACTAGTATTCCACGCAATAACAGGAACATAAATACCTTTAATTTAACTGGTTGAATACTATCCAGTTTCGTATCTTGGGTCACATTCATTCGAACAAGCGGTTGTCATGCAAGATACACTCACATTTTGCAAGCTAAAAAATAAAAGAGATTTTTTTCCCGCACAATCAGGGGACATAATCCAGGAAGTTATGGTCTGATATGCGCGAATATCAAAATGAATCGAAATCTCTGGGATATATTCTGACCTCTAGAGGGTTCACAACCTTGGTATTAATACTTTAACGGTATTTGCCTACAAGGAGCTGCCATTTTGTTGGGAAGTGTCGGTCTGATTTTCACGAAATTCGAACTCAATCGAATATACATTTTGACCTCTAGAGGGTCCACATGCTAAAACTGTATTTTTTGTACAACCAGGGACCATAATCCAGGAAATAACGCTCCGATATGCGCGAATATCGAAAGGAACCATGATCTTTGGAGTTTAAACACGTTTTAAGTTTCATCAAAGTCGGTTCAAAATTATAACCTTGATATTACATACTTTAATATTATTGGCGTACGTAAAGCGGCCATGTTGTCCGGCAGATTTGGTTCGATTTTCACGAAATTCGAACTCAATCATTATTATGGTGTAACGGAGATATATTTGATCGGATTTTGAAATCGGATAAAAATTGTGAGCTCTATTTATGGGGACCTGCAAATAAAAAACGCGATTTTCGTACAATCAGAGCCATAATTTACTGTTCAAATTTAATGAAAATAAAACTGAAAGAGTAAAATATCAAAGATAGGCCTTTCATTATTGATAGACTCGAGTACATGTAAGATATTCCCAAAGTTTCATATTTATTCGTGGAGCGATGCAATACATAATTAGCGTTTGAAAAAGAGGGATATTAGCTATTTTCCTGTGTGAGTCACCGAACATAATTTATTAGAAATTACAATAATGGCTTAAAAATTGAATGCCAATCACTTAATAAACACTCATATTATATTAATATGTGCTTTTGGACCCGTGGACATTGTCTCGCAAACCTGTAGGTCCCATATTCGATCCCGGCGTGGCTCCCCTTTGTCAGTGGTGTAGAACAGAGGGCGTGGCAAGGGACAACGTATAGTCGTTCGGGTGCGACGAACACCGAGGTCCCGTCTACCCATTGGCGTGCACGTAAAAGATCCCTTGGCAGTTGGAATTCGATATATGAGTAGGCCATAGCGCCGCTATCTGGGCAAAATCCCCTAATAGCACACTACATGGCGTATTCCCGTCTGTATTAGCCCAGTCGGAACAGAGCAGTAGGACGTTAAACCATACTTAAGTTCTTTTCGATGCATTTGGACCCATATTTAAAGGTTCCGGAGAATAGAACTATTGGTCTGAAAGAAACATTGATATTTCTGAACGCAATATTGTTTCATTGACCAAGCTTAATTTGCTTATCGTTAGTAGTAATGCTCCACATTACTGGAACTCCCTTGCTTGTTACGCGCCTAGAACTCTATCCGATGGGTCATCAGGGTTATCTAAGGGTACATTGTATCTGATTGTTAAGATTGAAATGACCACAAAGGGGGAGATGGAAGAAATGAAATAAACGATTATAGCCAGAGAATAAATGTAAAGATGGGATCAGCAGAAGATAATGGTTAGTGGGGGTCACCAATAAATTGTATTCTTGGTTCTTATCTTAGAACAATTATATTTATGTAGGGGAATATAAAACGACTTATCGTTCATGATTTATTCTGGTGGTCAGTTTTGTCTTTTGGCCATAAACAACTGTCTATTGTAACGACATGATCTAATGGTTCTTGTATTGAGAGTATCAAGTTGAAATTACCGTAGACCCTTCCAAAAATTGGAAATGTGTGAATAACCATATCCAGTCTCTATAGTGACCCAGGCTCGCAATAAAAATATTTTAAAAATATGAAAGAATAATAAAAAAAATAATTATATTTTTAAAATTTAAAATAAAATAAAAAAAAATATATTTTTTTTAAAAATAATATCTGTCTGGCTGTATACTGGGTCTGGATACTCAAGACACTTAAAATGTTATTTTATCTATTTATTTTTTTTTATATCGTTTTTTTATTTAAATTCGAAATTTTATGTAGATTTTACTTTTAGTTTTAAAAAGAATATTTTTTTTTTTATTTTAATTTTAAAAATATTTTTTTTTTATTATTATAAATTTTAAAAACACTCCTTTTTTTAAAAAAAATTGTAAAAAGGTTTTTTTTTGGTTCATATTTATTTTTTAAAAAATGTTTCTTTATTAACTAATATTTTTTATTACTTTAAATGAAATACTAATAACCTCAAAACGCTATTGCAACCATAGAGGCCGTATACGGTTATTCACATATTCCCAATTTTTGGGAGGGTCTACGGTAAGACCAAAATAAAAAAAAATAACAGTGTTTACCGTTACCCGACTAGCCCTCTCGGTTCTCAAGTCCTATAACTCGTTTTAAGTGTGGTTACTCTGGACAATTCCAACACTGATATTTCGGTGTTATTGTCAAGATCATTCACCAGTAATTAAGCTCGAAATACTAGTAAACTCACCGAGGGAAAAGATCATCCGATCGACCGACCCTAACCGTAAACACGGGTATTCTGTTTTTCTTGTCCTAACAGTAATAGTGCCAAGCTATAAATTGCGAGGTCGTATATAGTTAATCGCTCTTTCCCAACTTTTGGACATTAATTTGAATCATACGATGACCTATTCATTTAGACCTCTGTTCAAACATATGACATTAATGCAAAAGACACTTTCTCGGGACAATATACATATGTCAACTCAGTGGAGAATATTTGTGATGGAAAGGTTTTAAAAATTATTATGTACGAAGTCGTAGTACCAACTCGACTTGCGGGACGAGTTGATGAGTTAAATTAATATTAAACGTACCAAGATGACACGTACGACATATAATGTTCACAGGTTCGCGGAATAAAAAAATAGGGCGCTATGGAGAGAAGGTAACCGACCCTTTATCTTTAATAGAGTAATACTACCATTGTCCAAGTAAAATAGATATTTTCATATCAGCTTTATCTGACATATATGGGGGCCACAGCGGCTCTGTAAGACAGAGATGGTTCTATGGGACGTATCAGCGTGGTATACATGTGTCCGTGTCGCTAACAAAATGGTGAGGCCACGTGTACATGATGTCATACACGTAAAATATCCCTGACACATTGCCAACTTTAGTGAATGTTCGTTTTTATTAGTTCAGTTAGTGCAATGGGGTGTGTAACCACATTTCATTTCATATCATATGTTAAGTTATGTGTCTTAGTACCTATTGTCCTGTAAACCGATAAAACCACTCTGACCCAACAACTAATTGATGCATTGCACTCTCTGTGATAAATTAATTGAGTTATGATTTGTAAGGACTCCCCCCTGGGGTGCGTAAAGTGATAGAATATGTATGGCTACCTACACGATTTCATAGTTAAGCAAATGTTATTACTTAATTCATCTACTGAGACCAACCGGTAATCGCCCGAACCAATCGCATTATGTAAAACTGACGGTCCACTAATAACTCTAGGGGTTTCCAATTTTATAAAAGTCTTGAGTTCACGCGATTCGTCTGACCTAGTCTGAAATGATTTGACCCAGTCTGGAATGTCTTCCGAGTATTCTTTTGTCACACTTAACAGATGAAATATCGTGAGCAACGAATTGTTCTGCACTCTTACTTCCGTGAAACTGTGAATATCGTCGCTGTAGTTTATAACTATAGGGTCATTTGCTAGATTAAATGTTCACTGAACACAGACATTTTCATTAATTCGCGAGACCAGATAAACATCATATTTTGTTGCATGTCCGTGTAAATAACTTAAATGTTACAGGCGGATTCCGTGGAGCCGGGTGGCATGCGTTACAGTTACGGGTTGTTGATGACGCCTGTGACTTTTGTTCTTATAATGTATAACAACCTAACAGAAATACAAAAGGCGCATCATACATATAGTCTCAGTGGGTTTATACGAATGCGTGAGTTGAGCATTGATGGGTAGGGTGTAGCGACATTGATTTCCACCCGTGTATTTGGGTAGATCGATATCTCGAACAACGTAATCAATTTCCACCACCCCTTACCGTACATATCTCGAACAATATAATCCTTCCTCCATCCCCTTGATTTTATCGTTGAGCATACAGCTTCGCTATTTACACTATAATGCGAAAACTACATGTTTGAAGATAAATCACTGAGGATAGTGAGAAATGAAATGAAATGAAATGGGCTTTAACGTCCTACTGTTCTGCTCCGAACTGGGCTAATGAAGACGGGCATACGCCATACAGTGTGCTATGAGGGAAATTTTGCCCGGACAGCGACACTACGGCCTACTCTTATATCGAATTCCAACTGTCAAGGGATCTTTTACGTGCACGCCAATGTATACACGGGTCCTCGGTTTTTCGTCTCATTCGAAGGACTAGACAGCTGTCCTTGTCAGGCCCTCCGTTCTGCACCACTGACAAGGGGAAACCACGTCGGAAAATCCAGATGAACTTTCTCGGCCAATGCGGGGATCGAACACCCGACCTCCAGGCTAGTGAGACAACTCACAGATATTGTAAGTAATATATAACAGGGGTAGCTCTGACTGGGGAGTAACATAAGCCTGGTGGCTTCCGGTTTCGGATTTATACTACTTCCGGTTCCGGTCACAACTCATGCAGCGCCGGGTCATTCATAAAACCCTGTATGCGTTGAAATTTCTAACAACTTTAGTTTGATATTGACTGTGGATTTATTGTCGGTACTTGTGTGTTACATTGATCTAGTTTGTTAAATGCTGTCTGATATCATTGACTTATGAACCTAGGCGGTTTAGTAATGAAAGTCATTAAATCATATAAGTTATCAATATTCTAAAATAATGTTTAGTATGTATAGAAAGTCGTTAGAAATTATACAGTAGTCCTAAATTACAAGGTGTGTAACTAGCTATAAAAGATGCCACTAATGGTGTAAAAGCGTGACTAACACCTATCAATATTAATACACAAACTTAGACAATAGTGGTGTATATCATTCAAATGTCACGGTTTTAACACCTTAGTGACATACCACCTATTTAATAACTAAATATTGAATATTAAATCACAGCTGAAGACATCAATCTTCAAGCAAATATATGACTAGCGCTCTTGAGCAGTTTACTAGAAAGAATTGCGCGCTACAAATTCATAATTTATTATTATTATTATTATTATATTATATTATATTACTGACTGATTTCTAACAATTTTAACTGACTAATACACATTATGTATACAAACTGACGAGTTTCACCTGCAAGTGTCGTATACTTCCATTTATAAAAGTTATTTTTCAACGATATCAACAATATAGGGTATGTAATGGTAGGGCCAGATAGTTCACTAATGCGAGTTGAGGCCTGTAAGTCCAAACGGAAAATGATGGAAACCCAACCCGACTTCCATCTTACTACAATTTTGGGAGTTAATCACGAGAAGTATAGGTAGCCACGGTGGCTAAGTGAGTAAGACGTTGGCTGGCTAGCCTGGAGATTCAGTGTTCGCAGCCAGATGTTGGCCGAGAACGTTCATCCTCCCATAGCTAAAAACCCCTAAGAGCAGGGGCTTTAATTGAAATAAAATTGAACCCTATGTTAGTAGGGAAATGACCTAGTTTGTGTCGAGTGGACATGAAACACCATTGCTCTGAACACCAATCAAAGTAAGAACAATGTTTAATTGACATTGAGTTATGTAAATCGAATACAATACTCGAATATGTCTGCATTTTGAAATTAAATTACGCCAAGTTGTATCAGCTGGCAATTAAGGAATAAAGTATAAAGTAAACTTGTTGCGTGCATTTTACACAAATATAAAAAGGCCCTTGACCCGCTTAATAATCTGCTAATAGACGGTAAATGAGATACTTCATATCACAAGCGGAACCTGATGAGGTATTTCTAATCTATAAAGAGGTACTCGTCATGACTAATTGAGGATACAGGAAATGAGGTCACTTCCTTCAAGTTACCATACGACTGTTGATAAATTAATAACAACACAAATTTAATTGGTTTCGTCCACTTGAAATTGTAATCCTATAACGACCAGCCTTATGAATAATTGAACACATTGGAATAAACAATATCTTGAAAATGTCTGCTTGTTTCAGCGAGAATAGAACCAGAGAGAGAGAGAGAGAGAGATGGGGTTTAACGTCCACTCGACACAAACTAGGTCATTTTGGGACTAACATATGGTTCAATTTTATTTCTATAATTCGCTTGCGCGTAGGGGTCTTTAGCAGTGGGAGGTAACCGGAGAACCCGGAGAAAACCCACGAGGTTGGACAGGCGACCCTACTCCTTGTCACGTACAACCGGGGAATCGAAACCCACCAGTTGACTTAATGACAGACTTAATGATACAGCGCACACGTGCTAACCACTAAGCCCCCCCCCCCCCGAGAATAAAACCAAACCGACGTCCAACAGAAGGTTTAGGATGAGATGGGGTTTAGCGTCATCCGGTGTTCCTGCGCGACCTGACTAATGAACAAGAACATACAAAGACACCCCACGCCTACACCACTGACAACGGGAAACCATGATCAAAAATCGGGCTTTCTTAAAAAACACGGAGATCGAGTCTGACCAGGGGCACTTCCGTCTTCTCTTCATCCCGTATACCAAGGTGTACACGGGCACCTACCCCCGGTGAAGTAAATTGAGTACTTTCGATTTGATTAAAAATTAATAAAAAAAAAATAAAAGGTTATAACGAAACGTTGTGTATTTTGAAAGCACGCCAGGAAATCCCGAGGAACTTTCTCGGTCAACAGACGATGGTTCATACAGCAGGTTGTATAAACCTGTTAAAATATAGACAACATTATTCTACACGAACTTAATATAAATAATATCAAATATATTTAATCATATTTATTCTACATGTATGTATTAATACCACATTTAGCTTTCGTCGGATAAACCTGACAGCATCAGATTATTACTGGCCATTTTTTTTAGCTCTGATGGAGCAGAGGACAGAGACAGAGATGGGGGCTAACGTCTACTCGACACAAACTAGGTCATTTCGGGGCTCAATTTTATTTCATTAATTCGCTTAAGCGCGTAGTGGTTTTAAGCAGTGGTAGAGTCCGGAGAAAGCCCACTAGATTGGACAGCCAATCCTACTTCTTGCCACGTTCACGCGGGCAATCGAAACCACGCCACTTGACTCAATGTTACCCCCCCCCCCCCGTTGGAATCGAGATGTAGGATTAGTCATAATAAGAGACTTGCAACTGGTTATCATAATATGGAGGCATATATTTAAATACATATAGTATAAACACATTTTTTATTCTAATTATCATTGGTCCAGAATTATAATCGCAATAAAAGATACATTATGTAAGATTTAGATAAAGAGTTGGTCATTCTTGCTATAATAGTTTAAACATAGATAATGAAATTACTGATGAATGTTTCATAATAATACAGATCGTTGAAATTATATGAGTTAAAACGTTTACTAAATATCACTGGATTCATTCAGGTGTCGTTATTGTGATAAATCCTATCCTAGTCTCTCGAATATTGTTCGAACGATCACTACTGACCTCTGGCTAATCCTATCCTAGTCTCTCGAATATTGTTCGAACGATCACTTCTGACCTCTGACTAATCCTATCCTAGTCTCTCGAATATTGTTCGAACGATCACTACTGACCTCTGACTAATCCTATCCTAGTCTCTCGAATATTGTTTGAACGATCACTACTGATCTCTGACTAATTCTATCCTAGTCTCTCGAATATCGTTCGAATCATCATTCGTACTGAAAACCACAATATGCGTGGAAAGCCGCAGATGAAACAGGCGCATTGACAATTTGACCAAGCGTGCCTTTTGATCTAGCACTCTGATTGGCTAATCAAAATCGTCTGCGCGAACTGTCTTCAAACATTAACTCTGTGTGAAATATCCACGGTTTCCCCCGCGATCAACACTTCGGCACGTGCTTTCTCTCTAGAACACCTGGAAGACAACTGGCCGTCTGATGACTGGGACCATGTGTACACGGATGGCTCACGCAATCCTGAAAGAGGCACCAGCTCGTTTGGAATATACCTGCCAAACGGGGAACAGGGAATAAGCAGGAAACTGCCCAATAACTGTTCGGTGTACACTGCAGAGCTTGTGGCCATTCGTGACGCTATATCATGGATTTCCCATCAAAAGACTAGTAAGTTCGTCATTCCAAGCGACTCTCTGAGCAGTCAGATTTCAATCCAAAATGACAACTCGGACTCAAGACCAGAAGTCATTTTGGAAATCAGGCAGCTGTACTAGAGGGTTTTAGAGAAGGGAAGCAAAGTAGAACTCGTGTGGATTCCATCACATGTCAACATTAGAGGAAACGAGTAGGCAGATCGACTAGCCAATGAAGGTCTCAAGGACACAGCACAACTCCGCACCATAGACTACAGCACCACGGAAATCTACAGTATGGTCAAAAGACAGGTCAATTCAATCTGGGAATTAAATCTTGTTGAACTTGACACATACAGATTCCGGCTGGATGATAAGATCTATACAAAGACAACACTCAATCACCCTAGAAGAGATATATGTAGACTTATATCGAAGCTAAGGGTGAAAGAGCGGCTGCGAGACTACAAACACCAAATCATCATCTGTGAGTGCGGAGAAGAATGTACCACCAACCATGTACTGGTAGACTGCGAGGTATACAAGGAGGAGAGAAGGGAACTAGTGAGAACAATGGAGACCAACAACATACCATTCAACACTAAGAATCTACTCTTCCCGAGACCAGATCTGAAACTGCAAATCTTCGAACAAATCCACGCCCTAATGGACACAGTTAGACTAAGTAGAATAGTGTAGTAAGAGGGGGTCACGGTTAGACGGGCTCGGCATCTAAACACTAAACTACATGGGGGATTTATACCAATCTGGCAGGATAGTGGAGTAAGGGGGAGTCACGACCAGACGGACTCGGCATCTAAACACTATTCCGCCAAAATCAGACACCAAACCTACAGAGTGGGATAGTGGAGTAAGGGGAGGTCACGATAAGACGGGCCTGGCACCTAAACACAAACCCCACAAAGATGACATCTACCAAACTAGCAGGGTAGTGGAGTAAGGGGGAGTTACGGTCAGGCGAACTCGGCACCTAAACACTATTCCGCAAATAAGACTGATACCAAGCCCAAAGAGTGGGATAGTGGAGTAAGGGGAGGCCACGATAAGACGGGCCTGGCACCTAAACACTAACCCCAAACGATGACATCTACCAATCCAGAAGCAGACGAAATCATCTACCAAACGATATGTTTTATATTAAATAAAGGGAAGAACTTCCCACTAAACCAAATCCATGGCCTAAGGCCAAATGAAAAGATTGCAAAATCATATTCTAAAAAACAGGAATCAGCTTCGGCTCTCCTATGTCTTGTCTGCGATATCACTTATGTGGAAGCAGACGTTAAACACCAAGAACTACTACTACTACGAAGTTAATCAATCGTTCATCGTTCGCGCTAAGAAAAAAGACCGGGGGGGGGGGGAGCGAATGGTTAGCACGTGCGCGCTGTATCATAAGGTCTGTCATTGACCTAGTTTGTGTAGAGTGGACGTTAATCACCATTTTTTTCTCTCTCTTTAAAGACCGACTTTACAAGTAACGTAACCCCTGACCCAGCTGTCAGTCAGCTCTACAAACCTTGCCTAGGCAAGATCATAGCATTGATGGCAACGCAGACCAGAATACACACGCTCGCCATCTTAGGTTTTAGTACCCGGAGCAACCCCTTTGGGTGAAATTTTACCTTGGACGCCACCCTACAAAAGGTAAAGTGTCTTTTTGTAAGGAAGCGGGATCAAATATGCCTACTAGTCAAGTATGTGGCTTCTCGGGCAAGTTTCTTAGGAAACACTTGTCTGCGATATCACGCAGGGTGGAAGCAAGTTAATAAGATGTGATGGTTTTGACCTACATGGTGAGTAATAGCTAAAATAAACAGCTTCCCCCGAAATACTCCCCTATATTTCTTTCCGGCGTGGTTTCTCCTTGTCAGTGTTTCATGACAAGAGACTGACACGGACAGCTGTCTAGTCGTTGGGATGGGACGAAGAACCCGAGGTCAGGTGTACACATTGCCATGCCCTCAAAAGATGGAATTCGATATAAGAGTAGGTCGTAGCACCCATAGCACACTGTATGGCGTATGCCCGTCTTCGTTAGCCCAATGTAGGACCCGAACAGCAGGACGTTAAACCCAATTCATTTCACGTTTTCCTTCTTCTGTCTAATGGTCTATTAAAGTTTTCCCCATCTTCTACTTCAAATGAATTGTGACATTTTTATCGCATTAGATTCAAGTTTCATTCCTTTAAGACGGATGCGGTAGGGACATAAATAAAATGTAATGACTTTCAAATTCAATTTGTTTTATTGAACCTGTAAAGATGGTTACGTTTGTATAAAAGAAAATAATGGTTGAAATACAAGGCCTATACAGCATCAAGTCCCTAAAGTCATCCATAGCGGATGTCATGGCGACTTCACGTGTATGAGCCACAATGCAGTGAATCGGTGGCAAAACTAAATACGCATTGGGGACGATTGATGAAGTTAGTGCAGGAAGTACCTAGACTGTTCCAGACCCATAGAGTTTAATATAATTATTTTCAAATGTGTGTGACATCATCAAAATATTGTTTTCTGATTGGACGTGGCTAATACTCGGGATAATAGCAAGACCAATTAATAGTACATTGGTTATTGAAGCATTTATGGTGCTGAACTTACTATGACGTCATGTTTTTTGATTGGTTGAGCTAATTATCCGTTCAAAACACATGAATACTCATGTCATATGTGTAAATGTGTTGGGTTTGCAGACATATGTATTATAGTTGAAAGGGGGCATTTTCTAATATTTATGGCGTCATCAAAATGTTTTAATGGTTGGCCAAGGCCAAATGTTTTCTGATCAGCTGAATGAATTATCCAATTTTTCTTACGATTTCCATTTGCCTTTAGATTTCCATTTTTGATAGGCACCACGTCTTCCAACTATATTATGGAAGCCATCTTGGATCTTCCAACTATATTATGGCATCAATCTTGGATCTTCTTGATTTCTGCTATGAATCAGTTAAACATAAATTTCCAGGGTATACAAGAATATTATCTAGAACATGATTAGAATACTTTTATTGTCAGGACAGCTGTCTAGTCGTTCGGATGGGACGTGTACACATTGTCGTGCACGTAAAAGATACATTAAATAATACAACAGTAGAAAATCAGTCACCATCATTAACTTGAACCCAGTTTTAGGCATCCTTAATTTCGTAACTTATAGGCAGTGTGGACAATATCGTTTTCTTTTTTTGGTAGCTTCACTCATCAACAATGTATACTTAATAAAGTAGGGAATATAATTTGACACTTGCCATCCCATATTTATTATATGGAAAATGGCCGCTGCGTGACTTGAAATGGTTTCATCTCACTAGACTACAAGATATAAGTTATGGTCCGTCATAAAACACGCTGTACTACCAGTTTGTGTAATTTATCAAGAGAAACTGTCCGTATTATTATCATCGAGTTTATGTTCAGCTATCGTGAGAACATCCATTGTTAGACGGACAAAACATCACCTCAAGAAGTGACAAAATACATAACATAATTCAAACAATCTTCATCTGCCGCCATATAACTGGTAACACGCGACTATAATTGTATTTATGTGGCATAGCGATCCCGTCTCTCTTCCTTCCTTCCACCAATTGACGGATTATTAAATACCACAATTAGATGACAAAACGTTATTCACGTTTGAAAAAGTCTGCCCTTGAGAGTCGTGAACTTCAGACTTTTGAACTCCCATAGTTATCGTACATAATGTTGTCTACACAACTCTATTAGACGAAGGAATGATATGGGGTTTAACGTCAAATAGTGCTGCACCGATTGGCATAATGTTGTCTACACAACTCTATTAGACGAAGGAATGATATGGGGTTTAACGTCAAATAGTGCTGTACCGATTGGCATAATGAAGAGTAGGCAAAATTTTGAAAAGTCGAGGGGGCTACTATCAATTCAATTTTTCAGGAAATTGTATCGTTTTCCTAGACTTTTCCTTCTAGCCCTTCTGTTGTAGTTTCCGGTGTAACCCAAAGGGTCCGTCCTCGGACTGATCTTGATTAGCTTATACTCTAAACCACTTGGTTTCATAGTAAAACATCATCTACATGCTGATTGTGGATGATACACAATTGTACATTTCGTTCAAACCAATTAAGAGTGACTTTCAAAGCTGAAATATTAAAACTTGTATTGCAGACATCAACATTTGGATGAGCAACAATTGTTTTTAAACTTAATGGAGATAAGACAGAATATTTGTTTATTGAGTCGTCTTTAAACAGGAAAAAGTGAAACTTAAACTTTGATTTTTCAATACAAGCAGGAAACAGTCGCATTGTCACTTCTCAGTCAGTCAGAAATATTGGTGTAATGCTTAATTCAAATTTTATTTGGGAAAATCGCATAAACTACATCTGTAAAATAAGTTATTTTAATTTAAGAAACATAGGTGAAATACATCAATATTAATACATTAATAAATTCATTAGTTATTTCTCAGATAAATTCTTGTTATTCTGTCCTGTATGGTCTACCCTCCAAACAACTTGACAAACTGCAAAAGTTAAACAAAACTCAGCTACAACTCTCCTTATTTCTAGAACATTATACAGGGATCCTATCACACCTATTCTAGATAAACTACAATAGCGTCCTGTAATTTTTAGAATTGAATATAAGATGTTATTATTAATTTTTAAATGTACAAATAACCTGGCACCTACTTATCTTAGTGATCTTTTATGTTTTTATGAATCTCGTCGACATTTGTTCTTCAAGTGATAATTTGCTCCTTATTGAGAAAAATGCCAATCTCGACCGGATGGAATGAACTTCCTTATTCCGTCTTTTAAACAATAGAGATTTTAAATGACGACAGAGAGGTTCATGACCGGATACTATAAGTCTTCTCGCTAAAACTGACGAGATTGGCATTTTCCTCACTATGGAAAATATCGGGACTAACATATGGTTGCAATTTTATTTCAATAATTCGCTTGCGCGTAGGGGTCTTTAGCAGTGGGAAGAAACCGGGGGACCCGGAGAAAACCCACGAGGTTGGACAGGCAACCCTACTCTGGAGCAAATTAACACTGGAAAATATTGAAAAATGAACCCAAATATGCGATTTGGTGGCATATCTGATTATAATCTCTGTCAAATAATATAGCTCATAAATCGATTAATTTAGGCTAAAACCCCGACCTACAAGTAATTTACAACCATCAACCTGTGAAATTATCATATCGTCATATTATTAATAAACGTGTTATCATTGAATATTTTTGGGGGGAGTTACGAACCCACAAACAGTGTGCAGGTGACTTAATATTTAGTAAATTTGCGGGCGACAGTGTCGGGTGAATCTGATGAAATTTTCGGATGAAATTCGGAATCTCCATTGCACCCCCGGCCCAGAAAGTCTATTATACCAGCCCATTCCAGACTCCAGTGATGGCGTGGCTGCCCGTTAAAGCCACCGGCCACATACAACTTGATCATCATCGCTCTATGTTAGTCCCGAAATGACCTAGTTTGTGTTCATTTCTCTCTCTCTCGAAGTTCTAACTAAGTGAAAGTGAAGACACTTGGTGAATAGCTTTATTACATCAATGCCTTGAATAAGTTTGATAATTTTCTGCGAAGGGTAAGTAGAGCGATAAGCAATTTGATTGGTTGAGAATTTGGAACACAATAACTCTCCTTCTAATAGAGGTAGAATGATCAAACTTGGTGTAGGCGTTCATTGGGTGAATACATTGATGGAGTTAGATGATGAACATTGCCTGCTTACGGTAAGCAGAGATAAGCAATCTAATTGGTTGATGCTTTGGGGCACGATAACTTTGGTTATAATGAGGTTAGAGCGATGAAACTCCGAATATAGATTCATTATATCATTACCTTGACTAAGTTCGATGGTGCTTAGGCTAAGGAGCGATAAGCAATTTGATTGATCAAGACTTTGGAACATAAAAACTCTGCTTGCTTTTAATTGAGGTAATATGTTTAAACTTGATTTAGATGTTCATTAGGTGAATGTCTTGACTGAGTTCAAAGATTAACATTCCGAGCTAAAGCTAAGCAGAGCTAATCAATTTCATTGGTCGATGCTTTGGGACATGATAACTTTGATTCTATCTGATAGAGAGTGATGGAACTTAGTGTATAGTGTGATTGCTTGATGCTTTTGAAAAAAAAAATAAATAAATGTGCGATTAATTAATATGTGTCATCTATTTATTTTGGGATTTCGGCGGGGACATCAGCCTCACTTTTGGCTTGTTATGTCTGCCATACAAGTTGCAATATTCAGCTTTGAACGTGACTTTTAATAGATTTGAACGAAATGTACAATTGTATATCATCCGCATGTAGATGAGATGAGAATCCATGATGTGTTTATGAGACCAAGTGATTTAAGCTAGAATAGAATAGAATACTGTAATATACATCCAAGACCAAAAGTTACAAATATAACATATGTACAACTTTATTAACATCATAAATCATCAATTGGTGACATTCCAAATAGATTACATTAATAATTTATAATAAATAATATATAATGTAAAACAGATTTGTTAGAGCAAACTTTTACAATAATTTGTAACATTATAGATATACATAGATTTTGAGGACTAAATATGAGGATCATTTGTATTTGACAAGCTGAAACATACATTATGCAAGAGCAAAATCTGCTTATTACAAGTCTTTCTTTAGGCCTGAAATGTTATCTAAATTATCAATTAGACATTAATTAACTTATTCAGACCATAATAAACTCTCGATGTGAAGGCTAGCCTTCGATGTTGGCTGGATTAGATTCCTAAATGCCGCTAACGGCCATTGATAATTAAATCAAAACAAGTGGATAATCGAGACTATGCTGTTTATATTAATGATTTTAGTAATGATGACCGAGGCTATGCAAAAATTTCACCCGCTTCTTTCTCGGCTCATAGTGGATCAATTTGACTGAAATTTTCAGCAAATTACCTTTACACTATCTTGTTTTTAACTATTATAGCGAGAACTGCCATCTCTTTATCTTATCTCCAATAATGTATCTTTAAATAATTAATTCGATTTAAATAAAATAAATCAATAGTATCGAAAGAAACCGATCTGTTTCGTTTTACAACATTCAAACATAAAATGGAATAAATCTTCTTCACATTGGTGAATCAACAGTTAGCTTTCTCTTCCCATTGGTGACATAAGGGGCAAGTGGAATCGACAGTTAGATTTCTCTTCAAAACAATTGATTTTGTGGGTAAAAGATTTAATCTAAATTTTGTAATGTTACGTTTATATTTAAAGGGAATATTACTTGTTAACAGGTCTCCTGGCTCAAACTAATATTAAAGTTAGAGTACTCACTTAAACTTTCACTTTCTAGTAATTTTGCTGACCATTCTTGTAAATTTATATCCATTAATCTTCCTTTAATTTGACTTAAAACACGTTTTGATTTACATTCACTTTCAAAAGCAAAACCAAATCATTAGTTTACACCAATTCTTAATACAAGATAACACATTCTCCTAAGGTGCCAACAATTGGTGAACTCTTGCTTATTTCTAAAATAAACTTGTAAAACTTATTATGTACTTTTTCTACTCCTGAACTATATTCTACACCGCATAATTCGCTACCATAAAACAGAATTGGTTTAATTACATCAACTATTTTAAAATAATCTTTCATCCCTAAACTTGTTTTTTGGATTAAACTTTTTTATCGGTATCGATGCCGTTTCCGCTTTGATTGACAAATTATGTATATTCTTACCCAGTTTAATCTGGAAGAAAATATTAGTCCTAGATAATTATAATAGGTTACAGTTTGTATTCATAGTTTTTTCAGGATTGACTTTAAGGTTAATGTTTTTTACAAAAGCTACTTAATGCATTAATCTTATGTTGTAAATCACCATTATGTTGGCTGAGTACATTAGCTACTTCCTCGTGTACAGAATAAACGGCTTTTATACAAAGTCATTTTCCGGTAACAATGGAGTCTAACTGAAACAGACCGGAACCGGATACACTGGGAAAAACAGGCAATGCGCATGTCCACATAGCCAGAGTTATCTCCCCTCTACCAAATCGCGTCCAGACGGAGAACGCAAGGTCGGAAACGGTCGGCCTCGCACATATGATTGTGGGGTAGGTTTAAGAATTTGGGGGAGACATAAGCACTGACCTAGGATGATGAAAATTTGGTTCGTATTATTTCCTGGTTTTATAAATATACATACAATACATTAGATTTATATGCAAAGTTGATTTCGCTGGTTTTCTGGTGATGGTGGCGCTGATGGTCTACCTTCATCAAACGTCCCCACATTACCAAATTTCAAGGGCAAAGTAGAAATGAAAGGAAACGACGCCACGCACTGGAGTCTAAACACGATCAGAGAGTTCATCAACTGCTGGATGGGGAATTTAAACTAAAATCAGCGAAAAGGAATGGGAAGCCGCCTTTAGGACAGAAATTGGTCAATTTTGACCGACAGACTTCTCAACTTAGATTATTCCAACCCCCACCATAACATTCATAAATCCTATTTTTTAGGCAACAGACCGCTTTTGAAGAACTCATTCATTGTCGTATTTGTTATGAATAAACCCGGCAGAGGTAAAATATTATTCACAGAAAAATGTAAATGGGTCACCAGCCGCCATAAACATTTTCGACGAAATGACCACAGAAATATTACCCATTCAACCACTATCACCAAAACTCAGGCGGGCAGCACAAACAACATTAAATACCCAGACAAAAACATAATAGTCAAGAAAAGCGACAAAGAGTCGTGTTGTGTCATAAAAAGCCACACAGACTCTATCTCTGAGGCAGAAAAACAATCAAGTAATCTTAAACATAACACTAAATTATACCAACCCATCGTTAAGGACACCGCAACCTTAATAAACAACATCTTATATGAATTGCAAGACAAGGAATAAATAACAGCAAAACAATGTGATTATGTATCCGCTAAATCTGACTGCCGACAACGAAATCTCTAAACGCTACCAAAAATACATAAAAATCGAGAAACGGAATGGTTTATACCTAATTTATCACCCAAGGGACGCCCATTAATATTAGACTGTGGCAGCGAATCATACATTTATAGAACATTTCTTAATACCCCTAACCTGCCAACACGCTTCCTACCTTAAATACACTAACGATTTGGCCACCCAGTCCACCTCAACAGCTTAGAAACTGAATAACTGTTTTATAAAAGGGTTTCAAGCACCCAGAGTATATTGTAGCTGAACAGCTAATAATATCTGGTTTTCAGCTCCACCTCATGTTTCTAAAATCTAATCTTTCACTTAAATACTTCCCTTAAATATTTTTATTTGGCATAAAAACTACTTCTATGCTCATGGTTGGCTTGTGTATTACTCCCTACTGATTTCAAAGTTAAATTCCTGGCATATAACAAGTTCCTTAACATTCCAATAATCTTAATATTTATGATTAATACATTAAAACAGGTAAACCGTCTCGACATTTTATTTACACCAGGTAATGTTAGTAGCCTACATAGATGATTTCTTTAATCCATGTTTGTTTACTTCTTGGTCTTTCCGCTTCCGCCTCATGAATATTCAACAAAAAATGGCTGGAAGATGTGAATTCAAACACTCTTCGTGTATTGTATACCATAGCGACAATAACAATTATCATGCACAAGGGGGCTGGTGGCGGGGGAAAGGATGGGGGGGGGGGGTGCGAGAGACGAAGCACAATAATAGTCCTAATCGAATATGGTGCCTTTTTCTCATGAGTCGATGATCGTCATTTGCTCAAGTTTTATTCTCTACTGAACTGCAAGATTATAGAAGATGGATCTCAAAAAGGATCATTCCAATAAAAGTTCAGATTCCTTTATACAGATACGATACTATCACTGAGAGTGGTGACAGCGAGGCGAGTTAATTAGCACTCAATATTAACTTTCTTTCTGCAAATTAAATCGTAAACAATTTTTGAAATGATTAAGGAAAAAAATAAAGGTTTTAGAAGAATGTTTTCTATTTAGTGTAAATGGGTACATAAATTAGTACGCGAAGGCCCGTACCAGTTTGTGTTACTGTGTCTTTTGTCAACAATGCAGGTGTTATCGCATACTGCACGCAACGACCCATCTACGTCATACTTCCCAGAATGTGACACTGCCCTGATAAGCCTCCATTTAAAACGCTCACGTGATCATTTTGGGGCGGGACTTATCGACTAGACACCGTTTTGTTTAGACAACAGAGTAAAAATAACCCAAGCACGTGTGTTTTATGTAAACACGCCATGTCTATGTGCTATAATATGTGCTATGGGTAATATTGCAATAAATTCTTTACCATTGTAAACTGTCTTTAGAGTTTCAATCTGTTTATCTTTCAAAACAAGGTTAGATACTCCTAAATTTGTTTTCGCAAACAAAACCGCCTCTGTGAAATTATCTGTCATAGGCGCCGCCATGTTGAATAATTAGGGAACTTTTTTGTGATTCGGCTCTGATTAGTTTGACATCTTTCATACACACAACGGCTAAATAAACATATTTAATTTCATTCAATATGACAATAGAAGATAAATAAATACTTCTAAAAATTTCTAAAAGCATACTCAGTGTTTTCGACTGAAATAGTCGATGTAGGAATTAAAATGTCGGTTAATTAGCTTAGGGCCTATTCTCAGCCGGAGCTAGCTGTAGATAGGCAGCCTAAGTTTGGGATGGTGTTATCGGCGCCGTCTGATGTGACGTCACACTCGACCAAAACTCCACGTGACCTTAAAGGCCAGTCATTTTGTACAGAGTTAAAAGAAGTAATTCGCAATACCCATATGAAACAGATTGTAATTTCCCCAGCTTCATATTTGACTGGTGCGAGCTCAACGCCCAAGGTAGTGGTGGGGCATCTTGTACACATGGGAGCCTATCAACCTGCTTTCATAATGTCGCTCTATTCGCATCGTACACTAAGCTGGTCTGAGGGAATTCCTACTTTTAGCCTGTCAGAAAGCAACAGCATGACAGCTACGTTAACATTTGTAGATTGTGAAAAAAGCATACATGAAGAATATGGATACCTACATCTGGCTTAATTGGTAATATTGACATCTTAAAATCCTGATTGCCCCTGCTGTTACATTTGACGATAATAATGGGTCGGTATTCAGTAGCCTAGTTTATGAAAGAGAGCAGGACTTTAACCCCTTTTTCATTTTTATATCTGTAGTAACTGTATAAGTGAACGACATTCTGATAGTTTAAGGATATTGAATTTGGAAAAAAATGGATTCCACCCAATTCTTAAAATATCACGTGCTGGTTGCTGATAACTTGAAAAATGTCACGTTCCACAAACCACGTTAGACGATCAACGATAAACAAACTAAGACGATATTGTTCCATAATACACATCAATATATGGAGTTCGTGATATTTTACTCTTTCGTAACCATCACAATTCTTGATAATAGACCCTCCACCCACCCCCGACGCAAAAAAAAAAAAAAATAAAAATTTAAAAAAATATGAAATGGTATATTACGTCCTATTTTTGTGCTCCAACCGCGGTAAAGAATACGAGTTTATACCATGCAGTATGATATGAGGGACATTTAGCAGGGAAAGCGGCACTTCTGACTAAGATTTATATCGAATTCCAACTGTCATGGTTTCTTTGAGGTGCATACTAACAGGATTCGGTCAGGAGTATCAATAGGAAATTTCATAAATTCTGTCAAAAAGTTTCTTTTTAAACTGAAAATAGAAAATATCTGTTTTTAAAGATAAATTATATATGAATATAAAATGAATAAAAAAACGAAAAGAAATCATGAATTCTTCTTTTAAATGGAAATTAAAGCGCACAAAAATACAATAATAATAATAATAATAAAATTTTAAAAATGAAATGAAATAAAAAATAAAAAAAATGAATCGTATTTTATTTTTAAAATTGAAACAGAATTGTAAAACACCTAAGATCAAGGTCAACAGAATAATTAAACTCTTAACAATAGGCCAGATGTGCTCTTTAAAAAAATACGATTATAATAATATTATAATATGTTTTTTATTTTTCAAAAATTTAATTTCGTTTTTTTTTAAATTCAATTATTATTATTTTTTTTAATAGAATTTATATTTTCGTTTTTTTTTTATATTTTTTTTAAAACAGATGTTTTCCATTTTCTATTCACAAAAGGTAACTATTTAACAGAATTTCCTATTGGCATTCCTGACAGAATCCTGTTATTCTGATGTGGCAACCATGGGCCACCATACTAATGTATTTTGCATCCCCTCGCAACTTAAGTAAAAGAACCATGCACAGCTGGAATTTGATGGAGAGTTTGTAGAAACGCCGCCATCTAGACAATATTTCTCTCATCGAAAAATTTATGAAACAAACTCTTCTTCCTTACATCGACTGGTATAGAAGAGCAGGTAGTGAAACACCATTTCGTTTCATTTCGAAGTATTTCGTTAATCTGGTCTAAACAGTATGTTGATATACGATTGTCTGACTGGACTGCTAACGACTATACGACATAGACTAGCTTACCATAGAAGGTCGTCTGTCTAAATCTCGCGGGTTTTCGTCAATTGCCGACTACTTTTAAAGATACATTCAAATGTCACGCAATATACATCCGTGTAGAATCCAGAAACCATTCCATCCCACGAAATCAAAATCCTAACTGGAGGGTTTTCAGTTAAAGAGTTGGTATCAGGTCCAATAAGAGATAATATTGGAGAATAGATACAGTGTTACCATCTATTCCGTGTACTCTGTTATTCATTGTGTGTGGAGGGGGGGGGGGGCGAATTGTTAGGGCGTGCGCATTGTGTCATGAGGTCTGTTATTGAATCAACTGACGTGGTTTCGATTCCCCGGTTGTACGTGACAAGGAGTAGGGTCGCCTGTCCAACCTCTTTGGTTTTCTCCGGGTCCTCTCCGGGTCTTCCAGATCGCTCCCACTGCTAAAGACCCCTACGCGCAAGCGATTTATTGAAATAATATCATAGCATGTGGTAGTCCCGAAATAACCTAGTTTGTTTTGAGAGAACGTTAAACCCTATTTCTTTCTCTCTGTTCCTTGTGCTCTGGTGTCTATTTCGTGATTTCTATTTATATTATGAAAGCAGGTTGATAGACTCCCATGTGTACAAAATGCACAGTCTTGCTCTCGCACCAGTCAAAAATGACGCTAGGGAAATACCAATCTGTTTTATAGTAGCAATGAAAAGGGCTTGGAAGTGGCCAGCACACCAATGAAAACCATTACTTGTGTGTGTGACAGAGCGCGAGGGCGTATTACGAAACCTTTTAAATTGCACCCGTATGACAAAATCTAAATGTAATAGCCTTCTATAGAGCCTCTAAAAAAGTACTAAACGAAACACCAATACTTTTGTTTTTACAGCCGGTTCCTTATTAAACGTTCTAAATTGTATTTGCACGCGTCTTCTGACATTTATTGTAACGACGGGATAAAATGACACCAACTGCTATTGCCATATTATCTTTTTCAAGTTTTTTTGTTCAAATTTGTAAATGCACACAGACCCAACTGTAAATTGATGTAATTCTATTATACTAACTGCATGTAATTAACATTGAAGGGGGTATTATATTTCTCTCCTAACAAGTGCCATTACACACTCTCAGATAAACAGACAAAAAGTCTGCCAATAATTTTTTTTGTTTCTTGTAGTTTAATTTGATACTGCATGTTATTTTTTAGTGAACCAAACTATATGTCATGTGGCAAGTCGAGAAATGTCAAAGACAATTGAACGATTTCCATTATTGCAATGCTTTGTAGGGAAGGTTAAGTTATATAAAATATTTATGTGTTAATTCTCTCGAGACTCAATCTTGATTTGTCACAGACGTACATTTGCACCCATTCTGATTAAAATACAGATCTATATTTCGTTTCGTTTTTTAATACTTTCGATGGCCTCTACTACATGAAGATCTGACCAGTTGTATTGGTACGTCGCGTCAGGGCTATTGACCCTATGACGTCAGACATTGATAAATCAATCATCGTTGACGTTTGTAGTGGTTTACCCACAGTTCCGTGCACAGCATGCCAAGAACTCGCCGTAACAGATCGTTTCATTAACTAATCCCTCACATCAAGCAGAACGCCTGTTATATAACAACTCTTCCAGATCCTAGTGCTGTGAAGACAAGTAAAACGAAATTTTGAACTATAAAAAAAAAGAAACAATATAGGATCTGTGTTTTAATCAGATTTGCACCGCACGTGTTAGTATTGATCAAATCAAATAAAGTGTTTTCAGGTGGTTGGAGTTTAACATCCTATTGTTCTGTACCAAGTGGGCTTATGAAGGCGGAGATACGCCATATGTGCAGTTAGGGAAATTGTGTCCGGACAACAGCGCTACGGTCTACTCGTTTTTTTCGAATTGCAACTGCCACGGGTCCTTTTACCTCCACGCCAATGTGTACATTGGACCTCGGTTTGTCGACCGTCCTGTACCACTAACAAGGAAGTCCCCGGAGAAAACCCACGAGGTTGGACAAGCGACCCTACTTCTTGTTACTTACAAACCGGGTATGGAATCCACGCCACTTGAGATTGGACAACCGACCCTACTCCTTGTAACGTACAATCGGGGATTCCACGCCACTTGACTTGATGACAGACCTTATGATCTAACGCGCATTGAAAATAGCCACACAACCACTAGACCCCCCCTCCCCACCGACACACACACACCCCTAGCCACACAACCACTAGACTCCCTCTCTCCCCACCGACACACACACACACCCTAGCCACACAACCACTAGACTCCCCGCCCCAGTAATCTTTAAGAGAAAAATTTATAATAATATAAAATACAAGGTAATATATAAACACTTATAATGTTATAGAGTTGTTCTCTTAAAGATAACCCCCAAGCCTGTGAAGCCTGTGAGATCATTGATTTAAGTCGCTCAACAGAAATGGATGAATATGCTGGTGACTTAAGGCACCATTGTAACAACAACATTTTAAACCGCAGATTAGTTTCTTGCAGCTTACAGCACAATACTAATCAAACATATTTCTTGAAAATAATCAAATTATATCCGCATTATGATTTAAACGCAGCCTATGGGGATGATGATTAGTATCGTCGTCTTGTGTTTTGATTAGGTCCCGATGGCGAGGTTGTTTTACACGTTTTGTTACACAATCACATGCTGTATGGAGGACTTCATAAAATAAAGAGCAACCACGTGGTGTGATTTCCTTATTTGAAAAGCATCACCGTATACACAGACTGGACAAAACATATATAAGGGACAATACTCAATGACGAAATGAAATGGGGTTTAACGTCCTACTTTGCTGTACAACCGGGATAATAACAACGACCATACGTCATGAAAGTATGCTGTGAGGGAGCTTTTGATTGGACAGTTGTATTTTCGCACACACTTCATCGATTAAATTAACGTATACGCTGGACCTTGTTTTTGTCTCACTAACCACTGTTTCTTGAAGGTAATCAGTCTTGCACCCAGACCAAAAGAAACAACGCTAGCTCCAGCCAGGTGTAGCGAGCCAACGTTTTACTTACTGATCCATCACCTCCAACCAGGTTAGCGAGCCAACGTATTACTTACTGTTCGGTGAGTTGTCCACCCTTGACATGCACATATGTCACATGACGACTGCCAGTTGTCACTTGACTTGAAGACATCAACCCGTCAACAGTGTGCAAATGCGACAGCAAGACCGATCTGGGATGTTGCAAAACCTTTTCGAATAATGGAGGTTTTGAAATTGTTCAGGGAAAATGGTAATCCACCTAAGAGAAAGGCAGATTTAAAAAAAGAGGAGAGGATAGAGATTTCGTCTTTAGTAGATTTAAATAAATTTTTCAAGACGGCAAAATTAGACAAGGCCGAGATAACTACTATTTTAGGTATCCCCCCATCAAGAGAGAATTTAATAAATGTTGCGGTGGCAGCTGTGTTATCCCAGATTTGCATGACCCGACAACTACAAATGACGACGTTCCAGAACCGCCTGCAAAGAAAGCTAGGACGGATGAAGCTGAAAAGGTAGAAATGTGTTTTGTAAGGGTTAATACTAATAGTATGATGAATTTTTTGGTTGATATGTCCTGTGTGGCGTAGAATTTAGATATGTTAAAGAAGTAAATCCACGAGTTTACGCATTTTGCTGATTTGGGGTGAAAAGACGGGGTGGTTTAAGTAGATGTAGTGATATGAAAATAAGTACCAAATTTGTTTTTTTTTTTGTTTCAAACAGCATTTGTTAGATTTTACATACAAATTTTGAAATGTTTGGTATTGGATTGAAATTTTCATAACCCACTCCAGGTTTTGACGTGTAACCAAGTCTGGAAAGGGGTTAGAGTGTGGGTTAGTTGTATATTACGTCCACTTCCACAGAGGTGATATCACAGACTAGAGGGGTTAGAATTTGTTAACCATTTTTTTCTTTTTCAATGAATTGTTACGATGATGATGAGTTAGTTGTATTTTACGTCCGCTTCCACCGAGGTGATATCGCAGAATCGTTACAGCAGCTATTTTCTTTTTTTTGCTTATTGAAGTTTGATAATGTAAGGGGATTCCATGTTCAGTTTTACGACCGTAATTTGAGGTTATTAATATAATGTTCGATTTTTAATGTAGTATTATATCGGTTTGTTATTTTCCTGGGTTTTGGTTTACCATTTTTCAGTTTATTTCTACAAATCTGTGCTTTAAATATTAAATTTTAATTTAGTTGTTTGTAGTTTATTTTAATTGTCTCCCTTTAACGTTATGATTTGATCTAGCTCTATCATAAATACTTTAAAATAGATCGTTTTTGGCAAAAAAAATGGTGCCGTTACATTTACGGTAAGATAGGATAGTCAAAAAATAAGCCATTGGTCCAGTAACATTTGATAGTATTACGTGTTTTAAAACAAGCCATGGTGGTTCAGTATTGAATAAGATGTTCGTATACTAACCATTTTCGATTCCTTTGTTGGCATAGAAAAAATTTCATTGGGATTCAAGAGTACAGTCGTTTGGATGGTCCTGTGTATACATTCACATGTTGGTTAAATATTCTTGTCAAAATTTAGTAGAATTTAAGCGATTTTTTCTAAGGTTCATGGGTATAGCACAATTTAGTTTCTAGAACTAGTAAAAAAAATAAGAATTAGATAATGATCTACTAGTGGTTTTATTCGTAGTAGGCATTAAAATTCAGAGAATAAACTGGGGTATTTTCAGTATTTGCCTGCTTGGAATTTTGCAGTTTCGTTTTGCAATGACTGGAGAGGAAATGGGGACCTAGTTGTTATTTAATTTTGATAGCTTGCATTTTAATTGGTAGGTCGACCGGTGTTGAGTTACATCAGTTCTTGGTTTTAATGGTTTCCTGTGTGGAATTTAGTATTTCGTATTTTGCTTGTGATGTTTGTCTGTATGGAGATTTGGATAGTGTTTGGTTTTAGTCTTGTTGCCTTTGTGGAATTTAACACTTCGTAATATCTGCCTGTGTGGAGATATGAATTGGGTTATTGTCTAATATGAAAGTTTTCTATTTTTTAACTATAATGGCTGCCTGTGTGGAACTATTGAATGAGTGGAAGATCATGTCGGAAAAAGAAGTAAACACATATTATTTGGTTAACGTTTTCAGTTCTTTTGAACCCCTTCAGACCATATTTAATATAATTCAATATAAGACAATTGAGGTTACGTTATAATTAGTAGGGGCTTGGATAGCCAAATGGTTGGCGCGTGCGCATTGTATCGCAGGGTGTGTCTGTCCAACCTTGTGGGTTTTCTCCGCCCCCCCCCCCCCCCTGCTAAATACCTATACGCGCAAGCAAATAAAAAAAAACGAACCATATATTACTCTCATAACATAGTTACTAAAACAGAAAATAATTGTATTCAGAATTGAAATTTGTTAATTATTAATAGAAGCTAGTGTAATTTGTTGACAATGTATTTTTATTCTCTAAAAAGGGGCTTGGTAACACCCCCCCCCCCTCCAATGACATTTAAAAAAAAAAAAAAAAAAATTTTATTTTTTATAAAATGCTATGTATTTAAAAAATTAGTTACGGCATGTTGTCAAAAAAAAATGACAAATGTCTCAAATATAAAATTATTTGGCTAGTCTGACTGAGCCATGGGTAATGCGGAGTTAGTCATGGGGCCTAAGAAGTTTCGATAAATGTAATTTTACACTGAAATTTTATCAAGATGTTCATTTAGAAAACCAAGGTTTAAAACATAATAATAATGATAGTAAAGTACAGGTATTTTGTATCTAAAATATGGAGTTAGAGGTTAGTTATAGGGCTTATTCGGTTTAGATGGTAATATATCAAGCAAAACATAAAAATAGGCTCCATTTCATTTCAGTACGATAAAGATCTCGTTAGGAAAAGGATAAATGATTTGGATGGCTTACTTGAAAGCAAGAAATACAGGAAACAAAAAGAAATATTGGAACGGGAGTTAGAGGAATTTTGTAGTTATTTGACACCTGCAAAGTCGTTGGACAACGTATCTCCGTATAACCTTAGGGAATTTTTAGTATTAAAGGATCGCGGCGGGAAAACTCAAGTGCATGTGTTGGGTTGTGAGTTCAGAGGATGTGAGGGTATTCAGTCTTGTAAATGTCCAGTTAGACGGGCTGCGTCTTCGTTGGATAGTTTAATAGGACAGATTCGAGCGATTTTCAGAGACAGGGGCAGGGGATCATATTGGAATGCAAAGCTAGCTTTAGGAAATCCGATGGCGTCTGCGGTCATTAAGCGCCATCTTGAAGCAACTAAACTTGAGCAATCCACGGCTATGGTCATTCCACGCCAAGCTAAACCTTTCTTTTTGAAAAAGCTCGTGCTTTTGTCGCGTTATTTGGCATACAAACTTTCGAACACAAAATTGTCTAAGCATGAAACGTATCTTTTTAGACGAGATAATGCATTTTTCAAGTTCCTGTGCTTTTCGGGGGATAGAGCTGGTGATTTAGGGCAATTGCGGACGGATCAGGTGAAGAAAATGGATAAGGGTTTACTTATTCGAATGACGAAAGGAAAAACGATAAAGGGGAAGCTCGAACATTTGTGTTAATGAAATCTGATGAAGTAGAAGTCTACCCAGTAAATGAAATTAAAGATTACATTACTTTTTGTGATGAAGAAGGTTTTGATATAAGAAATGGATTTCTGTTTCGTTCATGTAGAACATTATGCGAATTGGTATTAGACAGACCCGTAAGTTCATCGGGGATGAATCGAAGGCTTAAGATACATTTAAAAGCTGTTGGAATTTGGGAGGGCGAGACACCCCATGGAGCAAGGGGGGGGGGTGTGCGATGTCATTGCGGATGCTAGGTGTACCGGAAAGTCAAATTCTTTCGCATGTCGGTTGGAATTTGAATAAAATGTCAGATAGATATTCTAAAATGATGAAGTTGGTTGAGAATAAATCCTCGGCACTCGCACTGGCAAAGACTGTGGTTCCAACAGATTATACAGACGCAGTAGTTGATGTTTGTAAGCATATGAATGACTGGTCTGGAATGTCGTCGTTATGATTGTGTAATAATTAGCAGTTTTTTGTTTGTAGGATTTATCTAGAGAAGTGAAGGAATTGAGACAGATAATAGAGGAACAAAGAAAAATTTCATCGGATGAATCGGTAGAGGTAGCGTTACAAGAGGTAAAGGAATATGGTTCTAGAACTGTTGATTTTAACCTAGACGTGCTATTACAAAAATTGATTACCCTGGATCAACGTGCAAGGAGAGCTAACCACCCGGACGCGGAGATGTATTCTTTTGTAATTCAACGATTTAATTATTTTAAGTACCATCCTAATGTTGGAAGTATGATTGTAGCCATGTTATCGACATCAGTTGAGGCGAAGTTAATGAAAAAGGAGCAAGATTTTATTAAATCCTGTTCCCCTTTAAATATGATGGGTGACAGAACAATGTTTCCTGGAACAAGCCAACCGTATAATTTTCGTAACCGTTTATCACAAAACATGAAGATCAGGTGTTACAATTGTCAGAAATATGGTCACATCTCTCGAAACTGTACAAAAAAATAGTGATTAACTTAAGTTCAAACAGTAAATCTCATTGAATGTATATTGTTAGCCCAATTTAGGTGATGGTGTTTATATGTTGTAATTCTGTTTTAGGAACAGTTTGACAGTTTGAAATCAGAGATACAGTTATCAGAATGGATTTCATACAAAGGTGAACCAATGGTCTGGTCTAATCACCCATCCGCGGAAGAAATTGTTAGCTGTAAACAACCCCCGGATTTGTGTTTTATACCATTTCGAAATCCAAAGAGCTTTAAAGCTGGTCAAATTCATAAGTATGCGTCTGAATGGGAGACGGTATTAGAGAACAACAAAATAAGCGGATTAGACATCTTTGATATTGTTAAGAATGGTGTAAACATATATGATTACATCGTTTCATTCCATGGTACTTTTAAGCGGAAATTTTATGATTGTTGTTTCCCACCGTCGATGCATTTTAAGAATGCCGAAATTTGTGAACGATTTGATGATTTTATTACAAAAGAGATAAAAAATCGATTACAGACCGGGGCTGTTTCGGTTTTTCAAAATGAACGCTTAGAAAGACCACACGTTGTATCACCTTTGACAGTTGAGCCCACAAAACCGCGCCTCTGTTTAGATTTACGATATGTTAATTGTTGGATGAGGGATACCCCGTTCAAACTGGATACACTGGTGGACGTACCAAGAATAATTGATAAAAACACTTTAATGACGAAATTGGATGATAAATCGGGATCAATGAAAAATCAAAATTATTGGTGGGGTTTTGTTGGAAAGGAGTGTTTTATGTAAATAATACTATCCCATTTGGCTGGAAAAATTCCGCGTATATTTACCATTCATTTAATGTAGTAATAGCGTCTTATCTTCGGGATTTGGGCATTTCAAATTTAATATATATTGATGATCGTCTTATTGGCCAATTGTACTCCACTTTGTGTTCAGACTATAAGCTGGGAGCAAGAATAGCGATATATGCAGCTTGTCAGATTGTAAGTCGATTGGGGTACTGCGTAGGAATACAGAAATCTGTACTTGAACCAACAAATTCGTTGGTATTTTTAGGTTTGCGTATCAATTCTTTGAAGCAGGCTTTTTCTTGCCTGATAACAAAAAACAGTCTTTTGCTATTTTGAGAGAATCAATTTTGGCTAAATCTGTTGTTTCATTGGCATCTTTGCAAAAATTTCTTGGAAAATGCATATCATTTGTTTTGGTTGTACCTGGAGCAAAATTATATACATCCTCTGTATGTATCGCAATATCCCAATTAACTAGATCTGGAGCTTCACACATCCCTGTTCGTGGAGATCTAATGGAGGAAATTCAGTTTTGGAGAATGCTAGAAAAATGGGATGGGATTTTGCCTTGGAAAGATGAGGGGCATTTAGTTGTACACCTCACAACCGATTCATCCGAATACCGTTGGGCGGGAGTATTGAAATTACAAAAAAAGTTCATTAAGTTTGGTGATTATTGGACAAGGAATATTATTACAAGTCCTATAGTAGTTAAGGAAGCAAAGGCTGTTTTTAATTGCATGTGTGCTATTAAAGAGTACATAACCGATACTCGTATTGATATCGGTGCGATTGTAAATCGTTTATTGCCGCATGGGAGGGACAGTGTTCTCGTTCGAAAGAGTTAAATATTATACTAAAGAATATTTTTGAAATGGTAAGAGATTTAAGGGTAGTTATTCGCTTTAGCTACGTTTCATCAAAAGATAATTTGGCTGATGATTTTTCCAGAATACTTTCCAAAGAAGATGCTATGCTGTCGTCTATGGCGTGGGAGAGAATACAACAGGTTATTGGGGGATCGGGACATACTCTTGATTTAATGGCCTTGGATTCTAATACCATGTGTGATCGGGAGGGTAAGGCGTTAGCACACTTTACACCCTATAATACCCCTTTTTCTGGGGGTGTTAATATGTTTGCACAGGATATACTGGAATCAGAAATTTGTTATGTATTTCCTCCGTTTGGAAAAATAGCTTCAGTATTAAGGTTTATTGAACAACAAAATATCTCTTGTACAATAATTGTTCCGGAATTTCAGCCTAAATCGATTTGGTTGCCAAAATTACGAATGAAAAGTTCTGTGTCCTTTTTAATTGGGAATGAATCCGACAAAGACATAATTTTATATCCCTCTAAAAAACGGGGATATTTCAGAGATAAAAAGGGCCTTCCTTGGGATTTGTTCTGCTACTATATTTGTAATGCCAATTGTGTCGGTACACACAAAACGTTTTTACCAAGGCATCTTTATGAATCGGGCGTTTCAAAGGTCGTCGTTGGAGATTCCATAATTAAACAGATGGTCGACGAAGTAGATCGCACATGTTGTGTTTTGTCTTTTGGGGGTGCCACAATTAAAACGATAGCGAGTCGTATTTCGGCTATTTGTTCTGAATATAAACCGTTATATCTTTTTGTTCATGTTGGGATAAATGACATCAATAACTCATGTAATGACGGGTTTAAAGTAAATGTTGTTCAAAGTATTGCATATTTATGTCACATATTAAAACAATTGGAAAATGTTACCATTTTCATTTCTGCTGTTGTCTTGTCAACATTAGCTGGAAGAAAGATAGGGATTGGGATTGTAAATGGGGCGTACCGTGATTTATGCAGGAAGAACAATTGGCGGTTCATAGAGCATACTATATTGGAAAATCATCTTAGAGACGGGTTGCATTTAGAAAGAGCGGGTATTAGAATTCTGTGTGATAATTTGGGTCTTCTGTCAAGTTAATGGAATAATAAACCAATTCCCTTCATTACTTTACTGTATTTAAATATGTAAGGGGGTTTAAGTATGTAATGGGGGAATAAAGAGTTTATTTGTATAATGTTTTTTCTTATTACTAATGTAATGTAGATTGTCCGTCCAAGTGAACGCACTATGACTCCCAATACGTACATCTGCAGGGCAAGGGTGGGCAAATCAGACAGAAAAGTATACTGTTCCATCACGTTATCCGTTTTTGAACGGTACAATCTCTCTCTCTCTCCGGTACAATCTCTCTCCCCTGGTACAATGTAATCTTTGTGTTGTGATAGGCAACCTTTGCTTATTCTATTGACCTATATTTCTCACAACAATGATTGCCATGAGTACACATGAACTGTGTGGTGTAATAACAAATCTTGTGTTCATCTGTAAGTAAACACGCTATTCAATCAATCTTCCATGAAAATAATTTATCTTATTTACAGACAGAAACAATAATCTTGATATCATCAGTCATTCGTTACCTGATAAAATGTGGAAGGTGACAGTTTTGTCTCTAGGTTTAGACTTTCTCAATAGGGAAAAGGGAAGTCGTCCGCGATATATAAAAAAGAATAAATCTGTTAGTCGCCCCCGTGTTCAATAGTGCATTTGGGTCACAAACATCAATCTCCCGAGGCAGGTTTGTCCGGCTTCCCAGTAGATCAATCCCTTGCAGGTTTGACGGGAACATTTCAAGATTTGTACAAAATACAACGTTAACTAAGTGCCAGTGTCAATATACCCAATATACTAGGACCAGTGTCAATATACCCAATATACCAGGTGTCAGTGTCAATATACCCAATATACTAGGACCAGTGTCAATATACCCAATATACTAGGTACCATGCGTTAATATACCCAATATACTAGGACCAGTGTCAATATACCCAATATACTAGACACCAGTGTCAATATACCCAATATACTAGGACCAGTGTCAATATACCCAATATACTAGGACCAGTGTCAATATACCCAATATACTAGGTACCATGCGTCAATATACCCAATATACTAGGTACCAGTGTCAATATACCCAATATACTAGGTACCATGCGTCAATATACCCAATATACTAGGTACCATGCGTCAATATACCCAATATACTAGGACCAGTGTCAATATACCCAATATACTAGACACCAGTGTCAATATACCCAATATACTAGGACCAGTGTCAATATACCCAATATACTAGAACCAGTGTCAATATACCCAATATACTAGGACCAGTGTCAATATACCCAATATACTAGGTACCATGCGTCAATATACCCAATATACTAGGTACCAGTGTCAATATACCCAATATACTAGGTACCATGCGTCAATATACCCAATATACTAGGTACCATGCGTCAATATACCCAATATACTAGGACCAGTGTCAATATACCCAATATACTAGACACCAGTGTCAATATACCCAATATACTAGGACCAGTGTCAATATACCCAATATACTAGACACCAGTGTCAATATACCCAATATACTAGGACCAGTGTCAATATACCCAATATACCAGGTGTCTGTGTCAATATACCCAATATACTAGACACCAGTGTCAATATACCCAATATACTAGACACCCGTGTCAATATACCCAATATACTAGGACCATTGTCAATATATCCAATATAATAAGACGAATATAAAACTGGCGAGGAAGTTATAATGGGAGACCTGAATTCTACCCCTGGTAAGAAACAGGGCTGAATCCTGTTATGATGTTTTAAAGGGCAAACAATCCTATTCTTTGCAACCTTAATATAGACCATAATGGGTCTAAAAGCCCATATTAATGTAATATGAATGTATAAAAAGTTATTTATATTCAATTTTTAAACAAATTTTCGTCATTTCTAATCAATTATGTTCAGTGAAATACGTAAGCAGTCCTAATTGAATGGCAGCCCAAATATTATTTTGTCATTTGGGAATCAGTCACTAATATAACTTCCGCATTGTCTTATAGAGCATGTTCATTTCAAATGGCACCCGAAACCATAGACTACAAGAATCGTGTAGGGATTGTAAAATAATGGATATTAGAATACAAGACTCGTGTAGGGATAGTAAAATGTTCATTGTGTTTTAAATGATGGATAGTAGGGTCTCATATTTTGAAGGCAAAATAACAACATTAATATTGTTTGAAATGAGCCAATATTAAATTCCTATCGAATATCAACTCTAGAGTCTGACTTCCTGATCGAAAACCTGTAATGTAGACCATTTTTTGTATTTAAATCATAAATTTAAGCATGCAATTGTATATATGTGGGCTTTTATGTACATTTAAATTGTATAGTGTTTTTGTAAAGCCCCTCTGGGATGGAAGATGAAAGTCATATAAATATTGTTTTAATAATAATAATAATGATAATTAAACTGAAACCAAATATCAGTTCATCATATCATCCAATAACCCATGCGGACACATTGTAGTATAATCGTCATATCATCCAATAACCCATGTGGACACATTGTAGTATAATCGTCATATCATCCAATAACCCATGTGGACACATTGTGGTATCGTCAAATTATAAAACCGTTTTGTTTAAGATCTAAATTCCACCAATAATGAATGAATGAATGAAATATGGTTTTATGGCACGCCAGCTCCAACCGGGCTATATTGCGCCAACCACCAATAATGGGAAATCATGGTAACTAGGAGGTTGCGTGCTCGATCCCTGCATTGGCCGAGAAATTTCGACTTGGTTACCCTTTGTCAGTGGTGCAGGATGGAGTGCCCGACAAGGACATCTGTCTAGTCGTTTGGATGGGTTTCCCGGGCAGAATTTCACTCATGGCACTCTGTATGGCGTATGCCCGTCTTTATTAGCCCAAATAGGAAAATAGGAGCAGAACAGTAGGGCGTTAAACCCCATTTCAGTTCCACCAGTAATGCCTATCAGAGCAAGACCAGATAAAAAAGGTCTATTCTATGTCTTAATGAACTGCTATAAGACACATTATTAAGAGTGGTGATATTAGGATAGTGGATGTATATGGTTTTGTTAGTAACATATACGATATATTCAATCCGGCGTTAAAGTCGAAATAAAATGGGATTTAACGTCCTACTGTTCTGCAGCGACTGTCTCAGATCGACTATAATGGACAACAACTTCATTTCTTATTGATCGTAAGGTTTAACGTCTCCTTCCACAGAGACCTGACCTTTATCACACCAGGGCTGTAGATCACGGGGCTAGTGATATCGTACTTCCCAGTATCCCTATAAGTAACTACATACACTGTACACAGCTTGTTCCAACGTAGTAAAAATAAAACTGGGCGTCCACGCTGACCACTTGTACCGCCGACATGTTATAAATTAAAACATAGGATATTCACAAACACAATCACATTAATGACTATCGTCAATTCCTCGACTTTCATTACTCAGACCAATATAGTAGAAACACATTGATTTAATTAACACTTTGGTGGTAGCTATAATCACAGGGACCTCATCGTCGATGGATTGTTGAAAGTAAAATCATACGCCTCAATCTACCCAGGTCACGGGGGCAGTTTAATTAATAAAAATGTTGTGTGATCTTCGCGTCGAGTGATTCAATCTATATCTACTTCGCTTGTCGTTCGACTTACTCCTGAAAACTTTTTCTTTCATCTATTGATCGAGTTGCTCAAATCCTGTCGTATCTTGAATAATGATAGACAGAATCTCAAAGTAAATTCATCTTTTTATTCGACTTAAAAAGATGCTTGTTGATTAAATCTCCACCATAGATTAAAGGGAACTATACATTTAGTCTCAACTTTCCACTTTATCATGATTAGCACAGCCGTCACATAATTCTATCTGCGTTAAATTCACAAAATATCAAAAAAAATCACTTGGATATTTTTTTATTTCTATTTCTTTTAGTAATGATGTAGTTTGATACTGTCACATACTCCTATTTCAGTTAGATTCATTTTAATTCAGAAAAAAAATGACTTGACTTTGGTATTTTTACTTATTTTTTTATTGATTTTAGCTATTATACAATTTAGGACTGTCAGATACCTTAATTGAGTTAATTGAGTTAATTGAGTTAATTGTATTTAAAGAGAGAGAGATGGGGTTTAACGTCCACTCGACACAAACTAGGTCATTTCGGGACTAACACATGCATCAATTATATTTCAATAATTTGCTTGCGCGAATGGGTCGTTAGCAGTGGGAGAAAACCGGAGGACCCGGAGAAAATCCACGAGATTGGACAGGCGACCCTATTTATTTAAAGAAGCTAAATCGCCAACTCAATATTTTCCATAAAAGTAGGGAGTTAAACTCTAACTAGTTTCGTATCAATTTAATGGTTTTTATTTTCGATCAGCAAATCAGGATTAAATATTGATAGGCGAAAGATATCTGTAACTCAATATTTTCCATTATATTCGAAATTAAAAACACGAATAAAAAATACAATTCAATACTAGTCAATTTAATGTTGATAATATCCTAATATCCAATATTTAAGACACAATTAGCATTTTGTAATCAGTACACGATTCCTATATTCTTTGGTTTCGGGTGGCATTTTGCAATGAACAAATCCAATCAAATCCTACAAGAAAATATGGAAATAATAAGCACTGTTTGATCCACAAAACGACAAAATAATATTAAAAAAAACCTCGTAAAATGGACTAAGCAGGCGTAAAGACTGTCATTCAATTTGGACCGTTCACTTATTTCACCGAACATAATTATTTAGAAATGACAAGGTTCCAAAAGAACTAGAGCCACGCCCCCTTTAAATTAAGAAAAAATGATTTTGCGTTGGCATGTTGGCAATACAGGAATTAGATACTGCAGAGTGAGAAAATTTAATAACAAATAAAAATATTAAATTATGATTTTATTTCCTTATCATTAGTCTAATCCATTAGAAGTTTTTTTTATACCAATTTGTTGAGCGCCATTTCCTGTATATCATACTAAAAATCCACCTAGGATTTTGGAAGGTAACGACCTGACAATTTAACCTTCAAAATGCGATGAATTCCCCCGAAAAAATTGGTCCGTAAGAGAATATCCATGGAGACTATGACGCAATAGGCCTCAAATGTTATATAAATTTATTTACATGGCAGGCCCATAATCAGCTATCTAGAACTTCGGATGGTTTTAATTTTCAGCAGGTTTATGGTATAATTTAAAAATGTCAATCGAGGCTACACTATTCTCTAAACGACGATAACTCTTCTCAGAATGAAGTAATTTGACTGAAATTTCCAACATATTCCCCTTCCATTATCTATTTTTTAAACTATTATTGCGAAAACTGCCAGCTCTTTATCTAAATAATACGTAATGCATCATTAACTTTCTCTGATTGATCACCATGTCATGCTATATTAATAATCGAGTTACCTATACACCATCATGTTATACATCAATAGATATACTGTATTTGAATATTAATAATTCAGAGACCACAAAGCGAACGCGAATGTAATGGATACTCAATAAAATCAAGTATAGATTAAAATAAAGGAACAAACAATTCGATACATCCGTCGTCTTTCAATAGCTTTGCATTGTATAAAATAGAAATGCATAGCGTGTTGGGTCACGGCAAATGCCCCAGTAGTCAGCTTATGTTCTCGGTTTCTGTGATTCACCATGTAACAAATACTAGTATTTATTGACTTTTATTGTTCTTTATGCAAGGGGGGGGGGGGGGTTAACGCATGCACTTTAGATCATAATTTCTAATTTGGAGTCAAGTGGCGTGGTTTCGATTCCCCGCTTCTACGTGACAAGGAATGGGTTCGTAATCTACCCTATTGGCGTTTCACCTGGGCCTCTGGTTTCCTCCAGGGCTAAAGAACTTATGTGAAAGCGGATTAATGGTTTGTGTCGAGTGGGCGTAAATCCCATTCATCTCGTTCTCTCTCTTCTCCCTCCCTACCTCTAATGTTTTGAGTTTTAAATTGCCCACTGACAATAATTGACTTTGTTTATTCCACAGAAAAGTTCCAGCGTAGGACAAAGCACGTTTTCCAAGTTGTAAGCTAATAGTTGGAGATTATAGAAGATGTTTTGTTTCAGAACGGAGATTTCTACTGGTAGTGCAGAGGTCTTTACAATATATTTATTTTTTTATAGATAAGATGGAGATTAATTATATTTATTTAATTTTATTTTGTTCAGAGTATGCTGACGGCCGTGCTGTTGTCGGTTTCACTAGTAGTAGTGGTTGTAGTTGTAGTGCAAGATGAAATGAAATGAAATGGGGTTTAGTGTCCTACTGTTCTGCTCCGAACTGGGCTAATGAAGACGGGCATCCGCCATACAGTGTGCTATGAGGGAAATTTTTACCTGGACAGTGGCACTACGGCCTACTCTTATATCGAATTCCAACTGTCAAGGGATATTTTACATGCTCGCCAATGTGTACACGGGACCTCGGTTTTTCGTCCCATCCGAACAACTAGACAGCTGCCCTTGTCAGGCCCTCCGTCCTGCATCACTGACAAGAGGGAACCACGCCGGAAAATCTGGATGAACTTTCTCGGCCAATGAAGGGATCGAACACCCGACCTGCAGGCTAGTGCAAGAGGGAATGGGTGTCAATGTTGTTATATAAATTATATTCGTTGATTCTTGTCTTGGCAGAGGGCAATATTTTTCATTTCGATCTTGACGTGTGTTTCTTCAGAAATTTCAATATTTACAAGTATCGATGCAGGTTATTGAAAGATTAATTTATTAATTCAGTTATTTCTAGCCAGTCTAAACCCCTAGAAAAACAAAAAGTATAAAAATGTTTTCCGACCGACCGACATTAGTAAAATCGGGAATCTTTTATTTATGGATAATGCACCATCCCATATCTGTCAGAAATATAGCAACGTAAATATTAAATTTTTGCCACCAAATACATCATCTATTTTACAGCCACTAGACCAAGGAATAATCAGAGCCTTTAAGGCACGTTACAGACATCATATGGTGTCTCATTTGATAATGAGGATTGATGAATGTAGCAAAGCCAGTGATTTAGTGAAGGATGTAACTATTCTAAATGCCATATTGGACCGCGAAAGCATGGCGGAGAACAACAGAATCAACAGTCATCAAGAGCTTTAATAGATGCGGATTTGACGTTCGTGTATCTTCTGACGACGATGAAGACAATATACCACTTGCTAGACTCATGGAGTCCTTGATGCCCGAAACAAATGCGATCGAAGACAATTTTGTCAATTTTGACAATGAAATTCCGACAGAGTGTGACGCCGACCTGGACATAGAACGACAGATTATCAATGAACACGTGACAGCAAAGACAAGTGTGTAATCAACTGAAGACGGAGACGATGAAGAAGATAAATTAACGACAGACTTGACCTATTCCAAATACCTACGCATGCTAAATGGAATTCGCCCAGATTAAGGACGACACGATGGTCGTAAAGACTCAAGTATTACGGTATGCATCCGATAATCAAAAGCAAGCAACATTAAATGATTACTGTATATGAATATAGCATGCATTGTTATTGTTAAATAACTTTAAATAATTATAATATGAAAATAAAATAAATTGTACGCATGCATTGTTATTATTACATATTTTAATGTAATACAATTTTGAATGTACAGAAACGTTTATCATTTTTATAGGAAATAATGTTCTGGGGATTTGAAGCTACATTATAATACTTCCGGTTTTCGAAGTTACGATAATATTTCCGGTTTTGAGAAAACTGAGTATTCCGATACTCTGCATAATCCGACATATTGTAACGATCCCGCACGATGTCTGAATTGACAGAGTCTATTGTATGTTTATAGTATTGCTTGTTTCTGTTATGACGAAGTGAGAAGATGACCCACCCTCTCTTCTCTCGACAACGATTTTAACACCGTGTTTTAAAGTAAATATCTGATATACAAGAACTTGTTTTTTTATGTTTTTACTCATTTTCCCTTTTTTTTTTATATATCACGCCTTGGTATATAAATAACTTGATTAAATCAACCTTTCCATAATATCATATTACAATGTATTGATCATATTACAATGTATTGGTCGTTAAATATGAATTAAACTCATTAATTATATGTCCATAAAATTGTAGTTTGTGTTCATATTAAAGTTCCCATGGAATCTCATTTTGGTAAGGTAGTCAGATATATTAATTTACGCTAGTTATATGCCAAATACACGGGGTTGAACGCATTACTTTTCTGCGCCAACCAGGCATACGTAATACAGTGTGATTTGAGGGAATACATGTAATTGTGCCCAGGCAGCGCCTCTACGATATATCAAATTCCAACTGCCAGGGTTTTTTTTTCACGTGTCCAGACCTGCACCACTGACAAGGGGGAAACCTCGCTGGAAAATACCTGGGAACTTTTTCGACCAACACCCGGATCGAACCTGGACCCTCCTGGTTAGTGAACCAGCGCCTCTAACGCTGATCCACCATCTGAAACGATCCGGGTCTAAACAGGTTTGATTAATTCCATTAACAAAGGTTAGATTTCTTAATGCGTTGGTTTATAGAATAAATGACAACTTTTCACTTTTCGAGACACGTTTCCTGACCTGTGTCATCGATTTAATTTGGTTCATCAACTAGAAACAGGGAAGTAATATGACTTCCTTATCATTCAGCGTCTGTCAAAACTTTGATCTTTAATATTATTTCTTTATCCTATAGAAACGCAACCAATATCTCTAGTTCCTTCTGGTATTTTGATATCAATATGGACAGTTCTGTCCACACTAGAAAGGAAATGAGTTTTACGAAATGACAAATAAATTTCCAATATCTGTTTGGATGGGTGACGTGTTAACTGTTATAATTCTTGTCACAAAAATCATTTCATAATTGGATAGACGGATGAATATAGACAATTCGTGTTGTAAAAATGATATTAGGAAATTTTCACGACTTTGTCTTCGGGGAATTCTTATCTTGATCTCTGTGGAAAAAATGTCGCGTCAAGAAATTGACAGTCAAATAATCTTAAGCGATGACATATGACTGTGGTATTTTCAAATATGGAGGCCAAAATAGTAATAATTTAAAGGTTGCTTTCCATACAAAACCAAAACATCGGTTAAATATGTAAGTACAAGTGGTATCAGGTGTTCTAGAAATAGTAAGCATACCCTGTATAATGTACAACATCTATCAATACTATATATCAACACTAGGTGGTATCAGATGTTCTAGATATAGTTAGCATACCCTGCCTCATGTACAACATCTATCTATACTATATATCTAGACTAGGTGGTATCAGATGTTCTAGATATAGTAAGCATACCCTGTCTAATGTACAACATCTATCTATATTATATATCTAGACTAGGTGGTATCAGATGGTCTAGATAGAGTTAGCATACTCTGTATCATGTACAACACCTATCTATACTATATATCTACACTAGGTGGTATCAGATGTTCTAGAATGATTAAGCCACTATTTTAGCTGGACTGGGACATATAGGATCAGGGTGGGGAAGACTGATATAAATTCCACATTATGAAACATTTAGTGAAACAATGGACGTTCTTGCTGTAATAGTTCAAAAATAGATAATGAACAATAAACAGTTATATTGAAATTTTCCATCAAATTAATTCTGATTGAACAAAGTAATAAGGGTTTGAATGTTTTGACAATACATGGCCGTGATTGGCAGATGGACAAATTTTATTCCATTAAATATGTATGCAAATTCTATATGAATATGCATACGATATAATACACTAAAAGTAATGCCTATATTAATCTTTCAGTCAGGCCTTGCTGGCTGCGGAGGGGCAGTGAAGGGTTTAGAGGGGGGCACAGTCTACAGTAGGTATTTTAGAGCTATGGTCGGCACCTTTTTTTAGGGGGGGGGGGGGGCTCTCCCTTAAAAACTCTAATTACTGCTGATAAGCGACGTCTTTTTCAAACGATTTTATATTTTATCTTTAATTTGCTTGATAAAGACGAGATAAGTCGAAACGCCGCTCAGTAATAAGCAGTAATTGTATTCCGTAGAATGGTAACCTGTATATTAGTATATAAAATATAAAATGTAACATCGCTCAGTAATAAGCAGTAATTGTATTCCGTAGAATGGTAACCTGTATATTAGTATATAAAATAACCTGTATAGTTCCATTTATTAACACGACAAGTCCATAATCAACTCTCTGGGACTCAGATTTTAAGCAGCGGCCAAGTTAGGCACCGTTGTTACGATAATAAACAGTAACAATACATTTTGTGGAAACTTTAAACACTCAATATTTATTTTTGAACAAGTATATCAAGGATGGCCAGCTCTTTTTTTTATGCCCGCCTACTGCATCTTTAATCCTATTAAAACAATTGATTTTCTTAATCTTTTAAAATATCTATGAAATATGTAACCTACGTTTACAATAACTTCAAGGTAGTCGGGGTGATGGCCGACATGGAGGAGTTCAATGTTTTAAAATAGATATGTTTGTTGCTCTTAAAATTAAGGTAATAATTATCTATCTATTGTATTTACATAGTTTGATAGAAAAGAGAGAGTGAGAGAGAGGGAGAGAAGACCATTCGGTCAAGCGTCTTGATCAACCAATCACTTTATATTATGCTAGAGTATCTGTCACCATCCTATTCATCCGCACATTTTGTTCATTATTGGTTCAAAAACGGATAACGTGATGGAGCAGTAAGACGTTGGCTCGCTAAACTGGCTGGACGTGATGGCGCAGTGAGTAAAACGTTGGCTCGCTAAGCTGACTGGAGGTGATGGAGCAAAAAGTAAAATCTTGGCTCGCTACACCTGGCTGGAGCTAGCGTTGTTTCTTCTTGTCTGGGTGCAGGACTGATTACCTGACAAGAAACAGTGGTTAGTGAGACAAAAAGAAGTCCCGTGTACACGTTAATTTAATCGATGAAGTGTGTGCGGAAATACAACTGTCCAATCAAAAGCTCCCTCACAGCATACTTTCATGACGTATGGTCGTTGTTATTATCCCGGTTGTACAGCAAAGTAGGACGTTAAACCCCATTTCATTTCGTCATTGAGTATTGTCCCTTATATATGTTTTGTCCAGTCTGTGTATACGGTGATGCTTTTCAAATAAGGAAATCACACCACGTGGTTGCTCTTTATGAAGTACTCCATACAGCATGTGATTGTGTAACAAAACGTGTGAAACAACCTCGCCATCGGGACCTAATCAAAACACAAGACGCCGATACTAATCATCATCCCCATAGGCTGCGTTTAAATCATAATGCGGATATAATTTGATTATTTTCAAGAAATATGTTTGATTAGTATTGTGCTGTAAGCTGCAAGAAACTAATCTGTGGTTTAAAATGTTGTTGTAACAATGGTGCCTTAAGTCACCAGTATATTCATCAATTTCTGTTGAGCGACTTAAATCACTGATCTCACAGGCTTCACAGGCTTGGGGGTTATTTTTAAGAGAACAACTCTATAACATTCTAAGTGTTTATATATTGCCTTGTATTTTATATTATTATAAGTTTTTACTCTTTAGGACTACCGTGTGGGTGGTGGTTGTGTGGCTACTTTCAATGCGCGTTAGATCATAAGGTCTGTCATTGAGTCAAGTTGCGTGGAATCCATAAACCGAGTGTACGTGACAAGGAGTAGGGTCGTTTGTCCAACCTCGTGGGTTTTCTCCGGGGACTTCCTTGTTAGTGGTACAGAATGGCTGACAAACCGGGGTCCAATGTACACAATGGCATGTAGGTAAAAGGACCCATGGCAGTTGCAATTCGAAAAACGAGTAGGCCGTATGTAGCACTATGGCCCTTGAGACAATTTTGGCTCTTTATAAAATTGTCTCTTCAATTTGGTCTATAACGTCAAATCATAAGTACTAAATGAACGTGGTTATAGTTGTTCGTAAAAAACAGTGATGTTTTAGTTAAATTATAATCATTGTCAAAATAGTCCACAAATTCTAGCTGTTTATTGACCTATGGTCGGTTGACCAAAAATAGGTAATGTTGCCTGTCTTGTTTGTGGGAAATATAGAGTTTTATTCCTTATATGGCGTGGAAATTCACGTCAAGGTTATTAAAGACCTTGGAAAGTAGGAGGTATAAATCAGGGTGTAGAGGAGAGCTAGATTAGAGCTCACCCAGAAATTCTTACCAGTCATTACCATTGAGAACGAGGAACCTGCAAAGTTATTTCCAGTTTACTAATAAAGCTGTGAAATCATTGTTGCTGTAGTATTATTTACGATCACAAGGAACACAACAAATAAAGAAGTCCGGTAGTACTACACGTAGCGCTGTTGTCCGGACACAATTTCCCTAACTGCACATATGGCGTATCTCCGCCTTCATAAGCCCACTTGGTACAGAACAATAGGATGTTAAACTCCAACCACCTGAAAACACTTCATTTGATTTGATCAATACTAACACGTGCGGTGCAAATCTGATTAAAACACATATCCTATATTGTTTCTTTTTTTTATAGTTCAAAATTTCGTTTTACTTGTCTTCACAGCACTAGGATCTGGAAGAGTTGTTATATAACAGGCGTTCTGCTTGATGTGAGGGATTAGTTAATGAAACGGTCTGTTACGGCTAGTTCTTGGCGTGCTGTGCACGGAACTGTCGGTAAACCACTACAAACGTCAACACTGGTTGATTAATCAATGTCTGACGTCATAGGGTCAATAGCCCTGACGCGACCTACCAATACAACTCACGCGCGCGCTGCATCATAAAGTCTGTCATTGAGTCAACTGGCGTGGTTTCGAATCCCCGGTTGTACGTGACAAGGAGTAGGGTCGCCTGTCCAACCCCTACGCGCAAGCGAATTATTGAAATAAAATTCAACCATATGTTAGTCCCGAAATGATCTAGTTTGTGTCGAGTGGACCCTAAACCCCATTTCTCTCTCTCTCTCTCTCTCTCTCTCTCTCTCTCTCTCTCTCTCAACAATACAACTGGTCAGATCTTCATGTAGTAGAGGCCATCGAAAGTATAAAAACAAGAAACGAAATATAGATGTGTATTTTAATCAGAATGGGTGCAAATGTACGTCTGTGACAAATCAAGATGGAGTCTCGAGAGATTTAACTCATAAATATTTTATATAACTTAAACTTCCCTACAGAGGATTGCAATAATGGAAATCGTTCAATTGTCTTTCACATTTCTCGACTTGCCACATGACATATAGTTTGGTTCACTAAAGAAACATGCAGTATCAAATTAAACTACAAGAAACAAAAAATTATTGGCAGACTTTTTGTCTGTTTATCTGAGAGTAGTGTGTAATGGCACTTGTTAGAAGAGAAATATAATACCCCCCTTCAATGTTAATTACATGCAGTTAGTATAATAGAATTACATCAATTTACAGTTGGGTCTGTGTGCATTTACAAATTTGAACAAAAAAACTTGAAAAAGATAATATGGCAATAGCAGTTGGTGTCATTTTATCCCGTCGTTACAATAAATGTCAGAAGACGCGTGCAAATACAATTTAGAACGTTTAATAAGGAACCGACTGTAAAAAAAAGCATTGGCGTTTAGTTTAGTAATTTTTTAGAGGCTCTATAGTAGGCTATTACATTCAGATTTTGTCATACAAATACATTTTAAAAGGTTTCGTAATACGCCCTCGCACTCTGTAACACACCCAAGTCATGGATTTCATTGGTGTACTGGCCATTTCCAAGCCCTTTTCATTGCCACTATAAAACAGAATGGAATTTCCCTAGCGTCATATTTGACTGGTGCGAGCGCAAGACTGTGCATTTTGTACACATGGGAGTCTATCAACCTGCTTTCATAATAGAAATAGAAATCACGAAATAAACACCAGAGCACACGGAACAGAGAGAGAGAGAGAGAGAGAGAGAGGGAGAGAGAGATAGAGAGAGTTATTTCAACAATTCGCTTTCGCGCGTAGGGGGTCTTTGGATGTAGCATGAACGCGGAGAAAACGCACGAGGTTTGATAGGCGTGACATACAGTTGGGGAATCGAAAAGAATGCAGTTGACTCAATGATAGGCCTTGTGCTTTCACCCGCACGCGTTAAACACTAGATCAACCAACCCCCTATATACAATAAAATTAAAGGAGATAAATCGCTAATAATCGGGACCTAGAAATTGAAACAAATGGGTCGCAACGCATATAATAATGTAATATTAATGTATATGAACTGATTTCAAATAAGTTAAGTTCGGCGAAATACGCCAGAAGTCTCAAACAAATGCCAATTTCTAGCTTTATGACTTGTGGAATATTTCTAGCCTCGTTCTTCTAGTCCCTTGTTACAAATGGGACCGAAACGCGTTATGATTCGTGACCAATGGTTAAATGTCGATTTAAATTGACAAATAATTCGTGTTTTTAATATCGAATACTGTGGATGATATTGACTTTAATTATATTATTATTATTATTTTAACCAGTTGTATGTTTCTATCAATCATGTATTATTATTAACAATGATGAATATCAATATCATATTGTTTATTGATCAATAATACCGGGTTATAATATAAACAATGATGAATATCAATATCATATTGTTTATTGATCAATAATACCGGGTTATAATATAAACAATGATGAATATCAATATCATATTGTTTATTGATCAATAATACCGGGTTATAATATAAACAATGATGAATATCAATATCATATTGTTTATTGATCAATAATACCGGGTTATAATATAAACAATGATGAATATCAATATCATATTGTTTATTGATCAATAATACCGGGTTATAATATAAACAATGATGAATATCAATATCATATTGTTTATTGATCAATAATACCGGGTTATAATATAAACAATGATGAATATCAATATCATATTGTTTATTGATCAATAAAACCGGGTTATAATATAAACAATGATGAACATCAGTATGTGTATTAACCAATAAAACCGGGATATAATTGACTGTTGTAACGTCTTATACTGAAAATATAACGTTGACCTGGTAGAAATATTTTATTGTTGATTCCCATTTAGTAAGACATTTAATATCACTCTTGAGACAAAATTTATTCAATAATATTCACTAGATTGTTGCTTAATATATCTTATGCACTGCGTTTAAGTATCGCATTGTTCTCACAAGCACTAACCATTCTATTATCAAAACGAAGCGCCTCCTCCTTCGTTATTCAAACAGACCAACAAACGAACAGACTGCAAATTAGTGACCAGGCATATTTTCCTCTTGTCCTCGTATTGTTTTTTTTTTCAGGGAACTAGTATTTTTTATAGTGTCTTTATTTCCCTATTTATAAAATTTGTCATACTGTTAATGAAAATAAATACCCCATAAATACTTTCGTGGGTATGTAGCTTTAATATATTATTTCATATTTTTTCTCAGTTTTATATTTACCAGTTTAACGATGCATTAAGTAAGATTTAGACAAAGAGCTGTTCATTCGTGCTATAATATTTCATATATACATAATGTACAAGGAATATATATATATATATACATATATTTTTAAACAATATTTTTATTCAGGATATCTGAATATAATTGGGGAACAGTCTTAGCCTATGTACAACTCATCTCCCTAAATATTATATATACATTTAAATATTAATACAAAAGAAGAAAGGGCTTTATATACATAGTTAAAATGGTAAACACATACATATTATATAAATTTATTACAATGAACAGTATATATTATAGAGTATATCTATACAAACATACATACCAATTATGCTACTAAAAAACATTATAGAACAAGCTAACAATATACATAAAAATTGAAAATAAAATACTAATTGATTAAAATATATTGAACATTTCAGTTAAATTACTTCATTCTGGGCCAAGTTCTGATTGCCTCGATTGTCATTGCTACCGTTGTTACTATAATAAACAAGTCTTTATTCATTTTTAAATTAAATGGGGGTCGTGTTTCAAGCGGTTCGAAATGCCTACCATCCGATGGTCTAGAGAGTTGATTATATATTTGTCATGTGAATAAATGTCTAATTGATAATTTATATAACATTTGAAGCCAAAAGAAAGACTTGCAATAGGTAGATGTAACATAATACATCTTTGAAATAATATTGCATACGTTCTCAATTTCATATTTTCCTAATTTCGTTAAACATTTGCGTTAGTTGTCAGTTTATGATATTTTTGAGTTAATGTGTTTTTTCATTATGTTTGTTTTTCTATGTATAACTGGAGATTAAATTCCATTAAAAAACGATATGTGTCATCTTGTTATTCTCTAGCCAAATAAAGTTTATAATATGTGTGTTAACATGATTACTAGTGTTCATTGGATGGGAATCAGGCCTCCTCCATATTAGCACGCGCGTGTTGTAATAGATTCTATATCTTGTAATCAATCTAAATATTTTCACAAGAGAAACTAACACGTGACAAAAACAATTTATGACAATCTTTAGAGAGCATTTAAGTCAAGAATTGAAATGAAATGAAATGGGGTTTAACGTCCTACTGCTCCGAACTGGGCTAATGAAGACAGACATATGTCATACTGTATGCTATGAGGGAAATTTTGTCAAGCGATATTTTACGTGCACGCCAATGTGTAAACGGGGCCTCGGTTTTTCGTCCCATCCGAAAGACTAGATAGATCCCTTGACAGTTGGAATTCGATATATGAGTAGGACGTAGTGCTGCTGTCCGGACAAAATTGCCCCCGTAGCATACTGTATGGCGTAAGCCCGTCGTGGCATTAGCCAAGTCGAAGCTGAACATTTTAAAGTTCAGCTAAAAACTTTCCAGTGTCCAGTGATGTTTTCTATAGTGCAATAAAGAAAACTTGAAAAAAACACAAAAGAAACTTCTGTTTAAGCAGCATCGCGCTATATAAGTGAAGGATTATTATCATTACCTGCACTATTCAATACTGGATGAAACTCGCAATGTCTCTGGTAATGGTGTTTGGATTTCTTGTATCCGCCTTATTATACACTGTCGGATGCAATTCTGGACTTCCGCGTTATACACTACCACTGTCGGATGCAATTCTGGATTTCCGCGTTATACACTACCACTGTCGGATGCAACTCTGGACTTCCGCGTTATACACTACCACTGACGGATTCAACTCGTGGCGTTGTGATGTTTCTGCTACGGATGTTTGGATTTCTTCTATCGGCGTTATACGCAGCAACTAGCGATTTCCATGCTACTGGCAGAGTTAAATCAGCTCTACCTTTCAGAAAAGTGAACACAATAGACCAATCACCCAATCTTGTCTTGCAATATTACTGTGACCATGGACCCTAACCCTAACCCTAACCAAAGTAATCCGAGAATAAATTCACGAGTTCAGTGTCCGTTTCCCATTACAGAACCATCACCGGTAGCATCAAAACACGTAGCATCAGTCCGTACACCCACAGAACTATCACCTATTACTTTATGACCCGTTGCATCCGCCCGTACACCATTACAGAAACATCACCGGCTATTTCATGACCCGTTCCATCCGCCCGTACACAAACAGAACCATCACCTATTATTTTATGACCCGTTGCATCCGCCCGTACACCATTACAGAACCATCACCGGCTATTTCATGACCCGTTCAATCCGCCCGTACACCAACAGAACCATCACCTATTATTTTATGACCCGTTGCATCCGCCCGTACACCATTACAGAAACATCACCGGCTATTTCATGACCCGTTCCATCCGCCCGTATACCAACAGAACCATCACCTATTATTTTATGACCCATTCCATCCGCCCGTACACCATTACAGAACCATCACAAATCATTTGGTTTTATTTTGTTCCTGTAGAATTATGAATGTAACACATGACAAGATTTCATCCTTTTACCAGAGAAATATTGATGAGTGTTTATGGGAAATAAAAACTAAATTGCACAACGATTTCCTTTTGACATTTCAGTGAATGGATACCATGTCTGTCAAAGAGTGTTATTGTCATTATAAAGCTACAATGGATGGACAGAATGCAGATGAGTTGGATTTCGAAGGAGAAATGTTTTCTTTTTTTTTATTTTGATCGACGATACCATTTCAGCAGTTTGGTGGATGCCGTATAGCAATGTGGTTCTGTGGAAGAAATCGTCAGGTTTTTTTATTGTCCGAAATGCCATAACTATGGGTCAATAGCGCGATATTGTAATTGTTGGGATGATTCTACTCCAGAGAAGACAGTTTTTGCAGAGTTAACTGAATCAAAGCGCTATGTTGTATGTCGTTATTTCGTTTGTGCTAAGAAAATGCTTTGTCAATATATCTCATTTCGCCTTAGAATATATATTGTAGACGATGTTGATAGGTTGTTTTTCTATTATCGAGGGTGCCGTATCTGCAGTTTGTGGTGCTTATCATATAGCCACCGGTGATAGAGAGATTGTATACGAGCATGATCTCGTTAGGGTGTTTGTTTGGGTTTTTTTTATCATCGGGAATGCCATGGGTTTGTGATGGTGATTATATAGCCATAGTAGATGGACAGATTGAATATGAGTGTAATTTATTGGAGAAATCATTATGTTTTTTTTTTATCGACGATGCCATATCTGCAGTTTGCGTCTATTGCTGTCAGTCAATATTGACAGTTATAAATATTGGTATCAAGAATTATATATCACGCTTGTCATTAAATATGTTATTAATATGATTGATGATATATCAGTATAGATCCTTTACTCCTGATAGACGTCAAGTTTAAAAAAGCAATAAAAAAACATTTATCAAGCTGCATTATTGGTATCATGAAGTACGAATTGGAGTATAACGTCCCCCCCCCCACCATCCAAGATTTTATTTTTGACAAAGTCTTGTTGACATTGGATACTATTTTCCTCGTTTGACGTAGGACAACCATTGTTTTATTTTTGTTGGGGGATCACGGTGGCTAAGTGGGTAAGACGCCGGCTCGCTAGCCTGGAGGTTGGGTGGCCGTGAAAGTTCATCGAGATTTTCCGGTGTGGTTCCCTCTGGTCAGATGTGCAGATCGGAGGGCCTGACAAGGACAGCTGTCTAGTCGTGCGGATAGGACGAAAAAACGAATCCCGTTAACACAATGGCGTGCACGTAAAAGAAAACTTGACAGTTGGCATTCGATATAAGAGTAAGCCGTAAGCCGCTGTCCGGGCAAAATTTTCTTCCTAGCACGTTGTATGGCGTGGTCTCCGTCTTCATCAGTCCGATCGGAGCAGAGCAGTAAGACGTTAATCCCCATTTCATTCATGTCTAAACCTGTTCTCCAACTACCAAAACAACCCTAGTTAAACACAGTCTCGTATTAGACAAGTCTTTCGAGAATACTTGATGACACTTTGTAATGGGGCGTTTACATAAACAGCAAAGTTATATGAAGATTCAAAGAATGGACCACGGTGGCTCAGTGGGTAAGTTGCTGGCTCAGTGAGTTAGGTGCTGGTTCAGTCAGTTAGATGTTGGCTCAGTCAGTTAGGCGATGGTCCAGTCAGTTAGGTGAGGGCTCAGCGAGTTAGGTCCTCTCGCAGTGAGTTGGGTGCTTGCTTAGTAATTAAAGTGCTGGGTCAGTGCGTAAGGTGCTGGGTAGGAGATTCAAGCCCTATGGAGTTACCTTGTTTTTTTTATCGTGGTTTCCTCATAGCACACATCATAGCGTAGACAAGTGGGATGTTAAGCTCATAGCACACATCATGACGTAGACAAGTGGGATGTTAAGCTCATAGCACACATCATGACGTAGACAAGTGGGATGTTAAGCTCATAGCACACATCATAGCGTAGACAAGATAAGTCCCAGTTCATTTCAATTCATAACCATTCTAAAAAATCTAATCAACTGTTGATTTATGAGCTCGAGAGTTTAAATCAAAAACCATTTATCGTCATATCAAACTTCTAAACAGACAGATTGTCTAATTCCTATCTTACCAGCAATCTTAGAGAAGCAATTTTCATAATACTGATTATACGTCCAGAAATAGCCGAGACGTAAAACGCTTGAAATTAATCTAGAAAGTAAACACCAATTAATGATCGTCTGGTGGGGTGGAAATAAAAACTAAACCTTCTCAACATTGAAAGATCGGTTCCCGTACACTAGCAGCTTTGTCGTCACAGTTTTCCACTTGATTTGTGAGAGAGAAGGCTGCCTATTGCGGGTATTTTTCTGGTTTCATATGATTGTTATTATTAAGAGGACAAACCCTCAATCAACCCTCTAGACCATCGGATGGCCGTGATATGAAATGGATTAGAACACTTTTATTTTTTTTAGTCATTTCGGGACTAACATATGGTACAATTTTATTTGAATAATTCTCTTTTGTGAGAGGGTCTATAGCTTTATATCGAAACCATGCCATTTGACTCCGCGACAGATCTCATAACTCAAAGCCCCCACCCCACCCTCACTTTTGTTGATATAAGGCAATATTTATACAGAGACAGAAAACAATAAATTATATGAATTCAGAAGCTAGTATTAATCCGTTTCCAAATGAATAAATGAAATGAAATGAAATAAAATGAGGTTTAATGTCGTACTGTTCTGCTCCGAACTGGGCTAATGAAGACAGGCCCTCCCTGCACTACACTACATATACATGTGATCACAGACTACTAAATATTTCAGAAACTAGCCAGAATCCCAATATCTCAACACAACGATAGGCAAATAACCCTTTTTCACTGAAATATAAGTATTAAGATAGATACATATGTTATTATCTTAATAACCAGTCTGGCTGTGATAGCGATATGGTTCTTATCAAAAATTATACAACGTCATAAGGAGGAGTTTTCAATATTGTATTTTTTGTCGTAGAAATCGACGTCATAATAAACAGTTTCCGAACGGTTTATTTTACTCAATGAGAAAGAATTAATTACGTAGATATTATACAAGAATCTGTTTATTATTTATTAATATTATCAAAAGGATTTCTACTGGCAAATAGAAACCCTAACCGGCAATTCGTTTAAACAAAATTTGGATGGGCGGTGTTTAGTTAATCCGATGTTAATTAGGATATTTATTTTTCTTCATTTATATAATAATTGTCTTAAAATAGCCAAATTCGACTTCCAGATTGGTAAACAACGTTTTATATTGGTGACCGGGGTTTATTTAATACAAGGTACGGTTTTATAGATACACAATTACTATGGAGTGTTTCGACGTTAAGTAAAGATTGGCAACACAACGTTTTACAACGTTTTATATTGGTGACCGGGGTCTATTTAATACAAGGTACGGTTTTATAGATACACAATTACTATGGAGTGTTTCGACGTTAAGTAAAGATTGACAACACAACGTTTTACAACGTTTTATATTGGTGACCGGGGTCTATTTAATACAAGGTACGATTTTATAGATACACAATTACTATGGAGTGTTTCGACGTTAAGTAAAGATTGGCAACACAACGTTTTACAACGTTTGATAATTGTGACCGGGGTCTATTTAATACAAGGTACAAAATTTAAGGAAACTGCGATTCGGGATTAAATGAATCAGATTTTGGTTTAACCGGGTTCAAAACTAATAAACAAATAACGACTATACGTACCATATTTTAGACGTAAAATCATTTTATTTAATAGAATAATGAGCCATAAAAAAATTATGTTTTTTTTTATGTTCGAGACTCGTACGCTATGACAATTATGATGTCGCGTTAAAACTTGGGCCGTATACTTGTTGAGAAATTAATAACGAATGCTATAAAAATATTCTCAGACATTTGATGTTCATATTGGGCCATTAGTCCATCAATATAGATAGCCATGGTTTAACTATCTCTATTTTTACTCGATGGAAACGCCATTCCTTTATTTATCTTTGATAACAGTTGATGCCAAACGTTGTTAAAGGAATATCGATTATCTAGGATATCTCTAGGCTGATATCTTTAAAATGAGGAATTGATTTCTTCCATAATCCTTTCAGTAATCATCGTTTTCGTTTTTTTTTCAATTTTCCTTTTGACAAGTTTCAAGAAATATGGTAGTGGGGTCTAGATGCGTTTCATAAGCGGATTTCATTTTCATATTTTGTCTTTATTTCGGGTTTGTTCTCATGATAGCCTAAATACAGATATTCTGTTTTGAACACATGTCCTAGATTGGGTCTAAAAGCATACGTTGAAGTCTGTGTGTGTTCTTTTAGCGCTGTATGTTCTCTAATTGGAATATCGGTCTATTGAAATTTCACAGATCAAGGTTGTTCGCCATGTTATAAGCCTGACGCCATTTTGTTTATCGCGGAAACTTAATGATAGGACTGTTTAAGGCTCTAATCGAATTCAAGCCGAGACATTATCTAGCTCTGGTCATTTAATTTTGATTTCTTAATTCAATTTTAAATAATCAATCTCCGAACATATTTACGGAAGTGTATTAGGGCCAAAGAAAAAATAAAATAAGATTAACTCCTAATTTAGGAGATACTTAGTCCTGATTTGGAAATAGTAACTACTAATTATAACATCGTATCTCCTAATGAGAACTTACCATCCCCTAACCGTATCTGCCAATTAGGACATTGTATCTCCAAATTAGGACATAGTATCTCCAAATTAGAACATGGTATCTCCTAATAAGTATCTCCTAATTAGGACTTTGTTATTCCTAATTAATACTTAGTATCTCTTAATTAGGGCTTAGTATCTCCTTAGTAATATGGACTTATTTTTGGTGGCCTGTCCGTCCGACCGTCAGGCCACCCGTCCTTCCGTTATCAATGTATTTCTTAAGTATTTGGTGTGAGCGAAGGGGTCATAATGGACAATCCCTATCGATGCCCCCCACCCCTATCCCCCACGCCGACAAGTTTGTAAACGCGATAGATGCTACCGATTTTAGCACTGGTGTCATGCGACGGAGTGCCCTATCGATATTAACGCTAGTTAAACACTTTCATGTAAACACGAAGTGTGAAGTATAGTGTTAAGGACATGTTTCAAATTTAGTTTAAATCACTGGGGTTTTGAGATGACAAACCCCATCGGTATTCAGCGTTCCGTAACCCTTTCTTGCCTAGTTACACCCCTCTAGGAGCTACAGTTCATAACTGATATTCTACAAATTGTATGTGAAATATTATATCGGTATTCAGCGTTCCGTAACCCTTTCTTGCCAAGTTACACCCCTCTAGGAGCTACAGTTCATAACTGATATTCTACAAATTGTATGTGAAATATTATATCGATATTCAGCGTTCCGCAACCTTCTATTCCGGGGTTACCCGCCTTTCCGAACGCGATAGGCGCTACAATTTTAAGCTTGTCCAGGGTCCTCATCAAATTATTAGATCCATGTTTTCCTTTCGTATATAGCTGCTCTGTGGACGTATTTCCACGTTTTGTGTAGCTATTCTCTATTCTCTATTTTTATTTGGCCCTAATATTAAATCCTAATTAGAAGATGCTAAGTGCTAATTAAATTTTAAATAATGAATCGAGAACATATTGGCGCGGATTAAGCCGTGACAAATTAGATATTTTAGCGAAAAATGAAAGTAGGGCATTGTTACTTTAAATAAATAAATATAAAATGATTTATATTCAATTGTTAAAAAAAGAATTGTTATTGTAATTTATAATGATTTATATTCAATTGTTAAAAAAAATATTCTTATTTATAATAGGGAAATTAAAGAAATGGGTTCAATTTTAACTGCAGTCGTTTGCGTATACTTAGACCATTCTGCGGAATATTTTTGATTATTATTTTGTCGGTTGTGAATCCAGTTCACCAAGTTTGATCCTGATTAATCAAGTCTGTGGGATATATTGTCCATTGTTATTGTTATTCAACGATACTGCATTATTCTGTATTATATGTTTTTCTTTATTCACTACAAATGGCGACCGAAACCATGGAGTACACGACTCGTGTACTGGTTATAAAATGTTAATTATGTCTTAAATATTGGATATTAGGATCCCTTATTGTCACAGCAAGATAACAACATCAATATTGATTGAAATTGGCCGGTATTGAATTCTAATTCGTGTTTTTAATTTCAGTTGTTATGGATAACGTTGTTTTATTTATTGATTAGTCGCTTCTAGATTTTGTTGTTTTACCGGTTAATAAATTGATATTTACTTGTCGTTTTAAGACATTATTATCTTGCCAGTTAAAATCAGTCAGTTAAAAATAAATTGTGTTTATTTATATAATGAATTTTAATACGGAGTTATTATCTGTTTTGACAGAAGAACAAAGGATGATATATCACCAACATTCATCATTGTCGTTTTTATATAATACACGACGAGTCCAGCTGATTACAATCATTCTATATCTCCAGTGCTTTCAAATCTTTGATGAAGAAAAAGAAAACATTGAATAGAAATTAATAAAAGTGATCCAGGTACTTCCCACGTGGTTGGCAGTCGACCCTACTCCTTGACAAGTACAAGTGGGTAATTCAAATCACGCCACGTGATTCAATAACACACATTGTGATTTCACGCGCACGCATTACACCACTAGAGGGATTTAAAGATGGGATTTAAAGTGCGAGAGAGAGAGAGAGAAATGGGGTTTAACGTCCACTCGACACAAACTAGGTCATTTCGGGACTAACATATGGTTTAATTTTATTTCAATAATTCGCTTGCGCATAGGGGTCTTTAGCAGTGGGAGGAAACTGGAGGACCCGGAGAAAACCCATGAGGTTGGACAGGCGACCCTACTCCTTGTCACGTTCAACCGGGGATTCGAAACCACGCCAGTCGACTCAATGACAGATTTTATGATACAGCGTGCGCACGCTAACAATTCAGCCATCCAACCCCCCGATTTAAAGTGCACTCGACAAAAATTGGATTAATTTTATTTCAATAAGTCGTCTGAGCATATGGGTCCTTAGCATTGGCGGGAGGATGCCGGAGAACCATGAGAACACCTACGAGGTTGGACAGGCGACGACCCTTCTCCTCCTCTCGCTTAAAGTAGGGAATCGAAACCACACCACTCGTCTGAATGACAGACGGGTAAAGCTATTCGCCCCGCACGGTCCTTATGCCGTTTGGCAGTAAGGCAGTGACTCACTATCCGAGAGGACACGGTGTGGATCTTGGATTTGGTGTAGAACATGCTTGGTAATTCTGAGCAGGGTTATACCCGTTTTCATAAGTACAGGACTCACGGTGGCTAAGTGAGTAAGACAAATGCTGGCGCGCTAGCCTGGAGTTCGCGGGTTCGCTCCCTTTGTTAGCCGAAAAGTTCATTGGGATTTTCCGGCGTGGTTTCCCCTTGTCAGGGGTGCGGGACGGGGAATGGTGCGGGACGGAGGGCCTGACAAGGAGAAAAACATTGGCGTGTACATAAAGAGCCTCTGGCAGTTGGAATTCGATATAAGAGTTGACGTACTAGGATCTGATTGTTCCACCAGTCTTGTAGACGTACTAGAATCTGATTGTTCCACCAGTCTTGTAGACGTACTAGAATCTGATTGTTCCTGTGTAGATGTACTAGAATCTGATTGTTCCACCAGTCTTGTAGACGTACTAGAATCTGATTGCCTGGAGATGTCAACACACTATGAATATAGCTCAATATGTAATAACTATAACTGTCTATTGTTGGTCTTTATTCTCACTCCAACATAATGTTCTATAAACTATCATTGGAACCGTTATTAACATGACAAGACAATAATCAACACCACGTTCATTTAGGAGTTTAACGATACAATGGAAGGTGGAAATGTATTTCAGGTACCGTTGCTACGATAATAATAATCAATCCACGTTTCATTTTGTGAAATCTTCAAACAAAGAATAAAGTTGATATAAATATTCAATATTCATTATTTATTTTTTGTCAACTACCTTATTTGGAGTGAGTAGAAATCGGTAACTTATAACATCCTGTTTCCCCTGGTTACTTCTTCCCCAATCTCCATTTTGAATGTATCAGATTATCTGTCTATGTTAAAGCACCGATTTCGCTAACCCAGTGTTTCCCCTCTTTGTTCTTCATATTTATGTTTTTTGATTATATATTTTATCTATTTCTTCGTTTCAAGCGTTCTTCTTCTTTATTAGTCCCGGAATGACCTAGTATGTGTCGAGTGGACGTTAAACCCCATCTCTCTCTCTCTCCCCCCCCCTCTCTCTATCTCTATCTCTTCTTCTTCTTTCTGTATATTTGATTCTGTTGAGTGCAATGTAAATAAACACCCGACAACCAAATATACCCTACAACATGTATAAACACCCGACAACCAAATATACCCTACAACATGATGTACCTTTAACGTATCTTCACCCTCATCCTGTTTGTGTTCGCTCTAGACGCATTTACACCCAGCTTTTTATAGTCTTTAACCAAAGGATCCTGTTAATTACTTTCAGAGTTATTGTCTTTGATCACTTGTAAATGTCATGTGGATGCTCGGTAAACAAGAGGCATGACGCCCATGCAAGCCCGTTGAACAATTTCTAATAATTACGTTCAGGAATATTTCCCTTGATCACTTTGACAACGGATTTTGTGGTCGTCTAGAGTTATTGACCTAGGTCACCTTAATAAATTCTTATTGCCCTTGATCTCTTTGACAAATCTCGATATGTCAACGAACACAGCAAAATTTTAAACACAATTACGTTTTCTACAATATTGTATTGCTTTTTATGAGAGAAAAATGGGGTTTAACGTCCACTCAACACAAACCAGGTCATTTCGGGACTAACATATGGTTCAATTTTATTTATTAATTCGCTTGCGCGTAGGGGTCTTTAGCAGTGGGTCGAAACCGGAGGACCCGGAGATAATCCACGAGGTTTGACAGGCCACCCTACTCCTTGTCACGTACAACCGGGGAATCGAAACCACGCCAGTGACTCAATGCCAGACCTTATGATACAGCGCTATGTGCTAACGATTCGGCAAACCCCCTGCTTTTCATGAGCCACGGTGACTCAGTGAACAAGACTATGACAATGAGGTCCGGAGTTCGATCCCATTGAGGCTCTGGGTCAAGGTGAGGAGACTGGTCTCATTAAATTTTAGTCTAATTTACTGTGCATTAAGATGTCGTCCAGATTTTTATTTTTAGAATATGCAATTATAAGTTGTTGGGTGAAGATTCGGGTGATTTTCTTGGAGATCAGTGTAGTCTTTTCTAATGATTTTATATGTACTTGCTGCTGTTGCGCTAAATGGTACTACAAAAGGGGCTATTGCGCTAGCCGTTTCTAATGGCGTGAAATGCCATGGTTTGGTTGGTTGAAGTAAATAGATACCGGTTTGTCTTTTTTGGTGACTATGTCCGATCGGTAACTGTTAATTCTTTCCCTAAGTGTATTTTGAGAAAATGAAATGAAATGAAATGGAGTTTAACGTCCTACTGTTCTGCTCCTAACCTGGGCTACGTATTATTTGTTACATTGTCTACTTGAAATTAGATCAATTATGTTTGAACTGCTGCATGAAAATTGATCTAATACTGGGAATTGTGTGCCTGATGTTTTGTTGTTGAAATGGTCGGATATGTTTATGATGTTGCATGTTTGACATCTCGGGTGGCCACAAGTTTTGGTTTTAATTGCTAATTGCATATTGTTTGTTTCTTTGGCTGCAAGGTCAGTTAGAGTGTTGTTTTTTGATACTTTGGAGATAGCGTTTGGAGTATCCCATTTCTCCTATTCAATGGAAACGGAGAATCTGAGATTTTTTGATGCCAGAGAACGTATGTTTTGGTAAAAGGAGCTTTTGAACAGTAATTGATGTGTATCGGTTTCTTTGAAAAATACTTTAGTTTCCAATTGGCCAGTGTTTTAATAACGGTGGCGTCAAGGAATTCTATGCTGTTATGACTTATCTTTGCGGTTAATTTGACAGATGGGTGAGAGAGAGAGATGGGGTTTAACGTCCACTCGACACAAACTAGGTCATTTCGGGACTAACATATGGTTCAATTTTATTTCCATTAGCAGTGGGAGGAAAAAGGGGGACCCGGAGAAAACCCACGAGGTTGGACAGGCGACCCTACTCCTTGTCACGTACAACCTGGGATTCAAAACCACGCCAGTTGACTCAATGACAGACTTTATGATACAGAGCGCACGTGCTAACCATTCAGCCATCCCCCCCCCATGATTGTTCAGAATGTTGAAAAACGTCCAAAAGTCGTCTAGTGTGTACGTCCAGACTACGAAAATGCCATTTAAAAAACGTCCATGGTTTTAATGGGCAGAGTGGCAGAACTTTCCTTTCCCATAACTTGGGGAAAACCGCTTACCAATCGCAGTTCCGGATGACTGGAGGTCTACTTGATCGTTGAAGGTGAAGTCATTCCTCCACAGACAGATGTCCAGTAAATTGAAGATTTTTTCGTCCGGTCTGGATGCTTGAGCGTTCCTTAAGAAATGCTTTCCTAACTGCTTCAACCGCTGAGTTATTATCGATGTTCGTTTACATGCTCGTGTACAACCCCTGTGTTATTATCGATGTTCGTGTACATGCTCTGTACGTCATTAAGATGGTGTTCTCGGGGACTCTTTAATTGTTTGATTTTGTGAATAAAATCGTTGGTGTCTTTAAGGTAGGAAGCATGTTGGCATGCTAGGGGTAATAAGAAATGGTCTACATATTGTGATACGTTGTATGATTCGCTGCCACAGTCTGATATTACTGGGCGCCCCTTGGGTAATTTATTAGGCATAACCATTCCGTTTCTGGAATTTTATGTAATTTAGCGTATAGAGATGTCGTTGTCGTCAGTCAGATTTAGCGGATAGATAATCATATTGTTTTGCTGTTATGTATTCCTTGTCTTGCAATTCATGTAAAATGTTGTTTATTAAGGTTGCGGTGTCTTTAAAGATGGGTTGGTCAATGTTTAGAGCTACTTTATTGTTTTTTTTGCCGGAGAGAGATAGAGTCTGTGCGATTTATTATGACACAACACGACCCTTTGCCTTTGTCGCTTTTCTTGGTTATTATGTTTTTGTCTGGGTATTTAATGTTGATTTTGCTGCTCGGTTGAGATTTCATATGTATGACTGTTGTTGAAGGGATAATATTTCTTTGTTCAATTGGTCGAATGTGTTTAGAAGGACTGGTGATAATGTAGATGTTTCTGTGAATATTTTTTTACCTCTGCCGGGTTTGTTCCGAAAAAAAAAGTCAATGTAAGAGTTTTTTTTAAAGCGCTCGGTTCCTGAGATTTCTCTCGCTCAAATTGACCACTGTCTATCTTGAAGATAACTTCTCATTCATTTTCCCTTATATGTTGTTTTTTATTTCTTTCTCTATCATAATCGTCAGTAATCTGGAAATGATAACCAAATCATTTTAACATTTATAAACCAGGATGATAATCGATAGATATCCATTCTATTAAAACGTAACTCACCAGAAATATCTTTCATAGTTTAATTAAACAGTGAAATTAAATGAAATTGAGCTGAACGCCCTTGTACTATTCTGCATTAAGCGGGCTGTTAGAGATGGGCATACGCCATGTAGGGTGCTATAAAGCGGGCTGTTGATGACGGGTAAACGACATGCCGGGTGCTATAAGGGAAATTTCACCCAAACATCAGTTTATGACAATTTTACAGAAGCTCCCGATCAGAAACGAATACGATAGTAATGTTTTTTGAATTGTTGCGGACCCAGGAGAAGTGATTTTAAGGTATACATATTTAATTCTCAACTTTCCCTATTATCGTGTTTTTGTAACATGACGTTGACTGTAACGCTCACGATCCCTCGTCTTATCATATTATTGTATAAATGCTATTCAACGTTCACATTATTGAAGATCCTGATCACTACCTGTTGCAATGCTCTTTATATTCAAATGCACGAAAGGAAACCATAGACAATCTACAATACGATCTCAAAAACATTAACTGTCTTCTGTTCGGGTCCTCAACCCACTGTATTGATGTAAACAACAATATTTATAATCAAGTCCACAAATTTGTTGATATGTCAAACAGATTTTAATCTTGCTTACTAGTTGTTTAATTTTCAATATTAATTTTAAATTTACGTAACTATGTAACCGTTAGTATATATTGTACATTTCCATTCCTCTCATTATATATTTATTTACATTCATATATATATGTTTTTGACATGTTAACTGTGGGTGTATATATATACACCCATTTTGTTCCATTGTTTTAATATTATGTATGTATATTATTTAGGGAGATGAGGTGTACATAGGCTAAGTCTGCTCCCCAATCCCATTCAGACATCCTGAATAAAAAATATTGTTTATAACCCCCCCCCCCCCAAAAAAAAAAAAACAAAAGAAAATCCACGTTCACCTTATTGCCATGGATTCTCGCTGATTATAAAACTTTATACCATACATCTTTATGATTGTGCCTATGGTCAGCTTAAATACATCTGAATAAAAAGACCTATTTACACTTAATCATCTTTACTACCAAGAAGATAAACTTTCATTACAAAACCTAATCAGCTTTATAGATTAACATTCTGAAGACATACGATCCGCTTAAACAATATTAATTCCTTTCAGACTAGTTTCACTTGATTGGAAATAAAATATACAAAACTTGGCACATTTTTAGAATATAAAATTAATTTAGATAATAAAGATGAAACGTGTAGGCTTACTATGTCGGTCTGTAAGTGTGTATAAAAGCTGTATTTATTATAAGAAGGTCACATGACAGTATTATGGTCGGAATAACAATAGCGCCTAATTAAAACATTAAGTTACACTATGTGATCATGGCTCCTAGTCACGTCTAAACACGGGGTCGAACCCGTCACGTATATTCACAGGTTCGAACTCGTGACGTGTATATATAACACTTAGATATCCTAACTACCATTTTTAAGGAAGACGAATGTTCGGCCCTTTTCGGTCAGTAAATAGTAAATTCTAAAATGTTCCATTTAGAGAGAGAGGAGGGGGTTGAAGTGATATATAGAGAGGAAAATGGGAGAAATAGGCAAGCAGAGGGGGGGGGGGAGCAGGGGCGTCTTTAGAGGTGAGAGGATCAGGAGAAGTACAATGAGGTTAAGAACGTGACCCTACAAACCTGTGATTGTAACTACAACACGTGTAACTATAAGTCTTTACATAAGTAACTAGTAGGTCCGGGGTTCGACCACGATGTTGTGTGTGTCAGCATGCGTCTAAGGATTGTCCTGCGAGGTAGAAATTATTAATCTGTATTGGGGAAACTGGTTGGATGGTATCTACAAAATATAATGTGTATTTGATATCTGTATTTGAGTGGCGGGTTGGATGGTGGGTGCAGAATATAATCTTTATGGTAGCTGATTGACTGATAAAGAATAGTATGGCGCTTCCGTCTTTTTTTTATATTAAGCTTGTTCGGCTCTTGTACAAGGCGAAAACCATTGATATCATTTTTTTACGACGTTCTGGTCCTTGTCTCAAAATTGTTCACAGTATATTAATTTTCATAGAGTTGTTACACCTGTCATTGAAACTTATTTCAATTTGAGAAAAGATTGATTTTTTGGTGGGTTATTGCCCCTGTCTCTGAAACCTTGCTGACTACTACTTCGCCGGCTATATTCAAAACAGCACGGATTTTAACCAGTTTTTCAGGTTTTTTCTTTAAGTAATCCTGTTCATTTATCTTTCAATAAGTTTTAACGTACTGAGCATGACCGCAGCCATCTGGGGATTGTGACGTCAGATCAAAATCGAAGTCCGTCAATCGACTCAGAATCATCCAAGGAACAGACATGCTGTTTCTCAAGCCCTGTGATTTATTCGAACAGAGACGTTCCAAAGCAGCAGAAGACGAGAGGGAGAACGAGGTGGTGTTTAACGTCCACTCGACAAAACCTAAGTCATTTTGAGACTAACACATGGCCAGGCCCAATTTTATTTCATGAATTCGATGGTACGTAGGGGTCTTTAGCTGAGTGGTGGGGGGGTAGGGGACCAGGAGAAAACCCACGAGGTTTGACAAGCAACCCTCCTTGTCATGTATATACAAAAGGGAATCAAAACCAAGTAACCTGAATCAATTAAAGACCCTGTAAACTAAAGCGCACTGGTTAATCCATTCGCTCAACCCCACCCCTAGTAGCAGAAGAAAAACGACACCAAGACCTATTTCTGGTAAAAGAAAATCCACACCAAAACGCAGCATAGTGCGGAATAATTGTTTAACACGCGGAGTTGAGTGAAAAAAAACAGAAACGCATAATTACCCTTGAAAAGTACATAAATTATACACTGACGACTATGTGTGCGTCTTTTTATCGCCATGGAAATTAAATTATCGGACTTTTATGGTCACACGAAAAGTTTAATGACACGACGTCTGTGTTGATTAAGATTGTTCCAGGACAGTCGTAGCCATCAATTACAAACATAATTAAATTATTAGCACCTGACTGGTCAAAGGGTCAACCTGATTAATTTAAGAGCAGTTTCGTGTCGTCTCAAAGGCGTGTGGATCTAGATACGGAATTAAATGAAATTTGATGTGTTTGGTGTGGGAATAGGTTTATTCGTCTTCATCGTATTGAGATTAACATGTTACTGGCTGTACGTATCTCGCTATTTCATCATCGGATGTATTCTCTTAATTAATAATCTATTTATACACATTTAAACTATTTTACTAATTAAACTGGAATTAAATACCAGTTCTGATCATCTGGTGTCAGAGCTGTATTAAAGTGGATTATAACTGAAGAGCCCCGAGGAAGAACGATCTAGGGTAATCCTAACCCTAGTCTTAGTCTTAAAGTGGATTATAATTGAAGAGCCCCGGGGAAGGACGATCTATGTCACTTTTTCAACGAACGCCTTTTAATGGCGCCATCTGGTAGCAAATTGTATAAGCTTTCTGTGGAACAATCAATTTCAGGTAAAAACGATCAGAGTCACATCGAACCAAGGCCTTTCTGAAATGGCCTCCCGGACAAATACGTCCATCGTACCCTTTATTTAACCTTAATTTGCCTGAAAAGTGGAAGTCAGTTGTTGTACTGGTAATAATGATTCGTATTAAACATCATTTTGAAGTTGTAATTAAACCCACTCGTTGTTCTGTTCGCGTTAAGCATTCTTGTCCAAAAGTCTGTTTTGCCTTTTATGCGAAAAGACAAAAATGTGACTTAGATCGTTCTTCCTATGGACTCTTCAATTGATACATAAGCGTCAATATTATAGATGGCGATAGTATTAAACACCGGACGTGTTTTCATTTCACTATGTTGAAAAACCGTGTGTGTGTGTGTGTGTGTGTGTGTGTGTGTGAGAGAGAGAGAGAGAGAGAGAGAGAGAGAGTGTGTGTTTGATTTAACAACTAAGACACAAATTAGAAAATTTCAGGACTAACACATGATAGTAGAGAAATGTCAAATAGGAGGGATTGTTAAAAACGACAACTTGGGAAACGTCCAGTCTACACAAACTAGTCCTTTGGGTACATATTTATTTCAATAATTTTGTTGCGGGTAGGCATCTTTAGTAGTGGAAGGAAACCGGGGAAAACCCAGGAAGTTGGACATACGACCCTACTCCTTGTCCTGTACAAGCTTTGGATCGTAACAACGCAACAATTCAGCCATGTGACAAATATTCTGATCTACAGCTCACACACAAGACCCACAACTCTCGCAGTGTTTAAAAAAGTTCGAGATATAACTCTTTATCGTTGTGGTTTGGTCATTCTGTTTATACAGAAATAAATACATACCATATGTTTATTGAGAGACGGGTTGGGTGGAACATCAGGAGTGGCGTGGTTTCGATTCCCCGCTTGTACGTGACAACATGAAATGACATCTATCCATGTTCTTGTGATTTATCGTACGGTTAACCAGACACGTCTCCCCATTTTAAAAGTCAGTTAAATGGTAATACAAATATTAAAGGCGGTCTTGTAATCATCCAATCATCAAATATATCAAATCCGATCAGATCTTTAAGACGTTAAACCCTTATTTAATTTCAGATATATCAATAAATGATACTCCATCAGACAAATACCCCGAGGGTCTAGCTATATATCAGTCACAGGGTTGGATGGCCGAATGGTTAGCACGTGCGTGTTGTATCATAAGGTCTGTCATTTAGTCAACTGACGATGTTTCTATTGCCCCGTTGTACGTGACAAGTAGTTAGGTCGCCTGTCCAACCTCGTGGGTTTTTTACCAGGGCCTCCGGTTTCCTCCCACTGTGAAAGACTCCTACGCGGAAACGAATTATTGAAATAAAGTTGAACCATATGTTAGTCTCGAAATGACCTAGTTTGTGTCGAGTGGACGTTAAACCCCATTGTGTCTCTCTCTCTCTCTCTCTCTCTCTCGCTCTTTCTATCTCTCTCCTCGGTGCACGAGGACCACATCACCACAAAGCCCGATCAGATAAAATAAAATGAAATGAAATGGGGTTTAACGTCCCATTTTTCTACTCTGTACTGTGCATGCCAGTCTTCTTTATCCCGTTAGCAGCAGAACAGTAGGACGTTAAACATTATTTAATATTAATTCATTGTCATACCTTCTGCCAGATTATGATAGATTCCCACTATCACGATTCGTGCTACGATTGAAATCGTGGAGATCCTATATTTAGACTGTCAAGTCTGGTAAGGCTAGCTTCCTACTATCACTATTCGTGCTATGATTAAAATCGTGGTTTTAATCGTGGAGAAATCGTGGTGAACCTATCAGGTCTTATCCTATATTGTGGTCAGTCGTAGCGGTCGTGTTGATCGTATCGAAACGCTTCCGAACGTATCTGCATGTAGCAGATCGTGGGCTCAATAGGGACTATCCTGTCGTAAGGCATCGCACGACTGTGGGAACCTGTTAGATTAGTAAATATATTTATTTATGTCTGTAAAATCTGTTGATCAATTCAGTTAACTACTAATATCCGTCGCCCAAATTACCTACCTCTTAATAAGGTAGCAACATGAACAGTGCACGAGGCAGAGCATGTTAACTTGTTATTTATAAAAAAAATCCACTGCCATGTTGAATTGGTTGTACGTTATTATATTGGTAGCTGTATGAATCTCTGACCAGGGAAGTTTTTTTTAAAATAAACGTGTTGGCTTGTATTTGGTAAATGTGCAGATAAGGTTAGAGATCTAAAATAGGATTATTTTCACTCGCTCTTGCTCTCAATAATCGAACCAATTATGATGGACGTTTACTCGACCAATTCTCTATTAATGTGTTCCGTTTCTAGCATCATTTGACAGGATCTGTCTGAATGTCGACTCACCGATTGAGTTCAGATGGACGATAATACATTTTGAACATGGCGAGTCTGTTTGGTTTGGACGGTTGTCGATGGCTTTTGTTAGCACTTACAAGATAGGTTCGTCATTGAGACGAGGATTGGGAGTTCATGATTGCTGGATTGCTGTGCCTGGATTTGCACATATTTACTGTGTGTAAAATTAATATCCTTGCTATATTATATTGGTCTGTTATTAAGATAACTTGTCTGTTAGGTATGTGATCTCTCCTTATTGGAAGTGGTATCGGGTGTTATAATAAGGTGTGAAAATATGTGAAATATGTGTAAATGCGATGGACGTATTAATGTAAAAGGTTAAGATAAGGGGTGTGTTAAGATGAAGGGTGTGTTAATCTGAAAGGTATGTCACTGTGATGGGTGTGTTAATATAAAAACGTGTGTCACTGTAAAAGGTGTGCTACTTTGACAGATGTGCTAATGTGAAAGGCGTTTTATTGTTACCGGTATGTTCATATGATGGGTGTGTCAATGTGAAAGTGGTTGTTTTATTGTGGAAAGTATGTTCATGTGAATGGTGTGTTAAGATAAACAGTGTGGTAATGGGAAAGGCGATGTGTTAATGCGACAACTGGCCGTAACTTACTCAATCTTTCTAGGGCTATTGGCAATAAAGGTACCAACTAATATATTACATGAGCGGGGTGGGGGGCATAAAGATAGTAATATAGATCTATTGAAGGATTAAGAACAATAAAAGACACACATGGCAATAACACGGCTCACAAAATGGTGTTTTATGTCGGCTGTAAGTATATCTGGCGTTAGTTAATTAATATTTAAAGGGGTAATAATAGTATAAACCACATGTTATTACAGTTAATGATAAACCTGGGAAATATTGTCAGGTTATAAAATAGCAGCACGTGGAAGGTTTGAGATCAATAGAAATTGAAGTGAGGTAAACCAATACTGATAAGATATACCTTAGTACGTACAAACTGGGTGATGTGATTATATATTTAGACTAAAGACATGTTTAAACTGGGTGATTTAGACTAAAGACATGTTTAAACTGGGTGATGTGATTATATATTTAGACTAAAGACATGTTTAAACTAATCTATTGTTTGAGAAAGACGAGAGTATCATTGTCGAAACGTTGCATGTTAATAAACCAGTAATTGTTATTCTATAAATGGTATTTAGTGTCTAAAGTAATCTAATTATCAATATGTTGCTTCATACCCACCTCAAAACACTTTAATCACAACAAAAGTACTTCAGCTTGTACAGTTAGTAGTTATTGGCTGTCCATTTACCAAAACTATCGAAACCTAATTCCAGGATTATCCTCTTTCAACCTATTTTTGGGATTAATCCATGTTTTGGTCTTGTGCGCGCCCCATGGGTGCTTTTCAGGGAATCGAGTATTTTTCTAGTAAGATTGGATGTCTCTACTGTCCCTATATATTTGGAAACAGGTCTCAGGTGATATATAAATAAATAAAATGTTTGAAAAGAAAACAAACTACATATTTCAAGCGAGCGCTTTCAGTTCCATCGAAACCTCTTCAAGCTTTAATATAATAGCGTAACTATATAAACAAATATAATAACAATATATATTAAAAGCGTGCTTACCGTAAAGGATACCATACATTCTAAAAAAATTAAGTAGAAAATAACATTTTTAAGGCAATATTATTGCCTTGATAACCTAACGGCGAAACATTTAGGCAATTAATTAAAATTTCTTTAATGGTATTTTCTACTTCATTTGTCATACTATTATTGGAGGAAATAACTATGTCGAAATGCATCTTTAATTTAGCTATTGTATGCCAGACAGCTTTGATCTTTTTAATTCATGCTTCGCTGCGTGAATACAACTATAAAACTTGAACGATTTATATTTAATTCATCAGTTCAATTTCATAATTCGTTTTTTTCCGGTTAGTTGGTTTTTATTATCCCGAGAACGAGCCTCAGTTTAATATATCTACACGTCGCCGCCATATAAATATGATCAAATTACGTGTATATCACCTAGTTAATTAAATCGGTCGAGAGAGAGAGAGAGAGAGAGAGAGAGAGAGAGAGGGGGGGGGGTTAGCGTCAGATCGGGACTAACATATAATGTGTATGTGCGTATGGTTATTAGTTGTTGAGGGAAATCGAAGAACCCGTCAGTTGGGATCGCAAGAGTCAGTCTGTAGCCCACTAACCTGAATGGCAGAGTTGAATAAACAGTATTTATTTAATATATAAAATTACACACAATATACAATACATAATAAAATATACAGATTCAGATAAGCTATAAAACTTATATTAATACGTCGATACCGGTGTAGGCTGCGAATGTACCACCTTCGTTTCCCCTTCTCAGTGGTGCAAGACGACCGACCTGACATAGCACAGCGTCTAGTCTTACGAATGGTACTAAGAAACCGAGGTCCCGTGTACACGTTGGCGTTGACGTAAAGCCAAGGCCACGTACATCCTCGTTGGTAGGCGACTTATAATAGCTTATGGAAATCGTTGAATAGTTGGTGCAGACAATGAAGACGTTACAACCCATTCCAAGTTCAGGGCATCATATTAGGAATAAATGTGGGTAGGGTCATGAACTAACAAGACAGGAAATTGATCATGTATACACGTACTCTTGTTCAATTAGCAACCACTGGTAAATAAATGTGCTAGTAAACCTAGTCTAAGCAATTAACATTATCCAGTTGAACTCCTATAACCACTATCTTGGTGTAAATTTCATACTCCTATAACTAACTTAATCATCTTGGTTATGATAAATGTCCATTCCATAATTAACTAAACACTTGTAATTTGTTATAAACCAAAACTTCAATCGTGGTTTCTATAATTTATTCCTGAATCCTTATTAATGAAAAATTAGAATTATTTTAAGGATTTGGTATTTTTATTGGCTGAGGGATAAAATCCTAGGCCAAATTTCAATTCTTAACCAATGAAATGTAGTTTATGTTTTTGTGAATAAGGTCCGTGGATTGTAGTTGTAATCTAGTTCACAGGTGAGTGGGGCGAGAAATGACGCCTATACTGGGCTCGGAGCCTAACCAAGATACACAGATTAATTCCTTTTATAACATTTATTAAATTTCAAATCGTTTCTTCTTGTTTAAAAATATTCTATTGCACATATCACTGAGAGGTTGGACAGGAACCGTGGCTGATGTGATCAAATTCATCAGTCATTAGCTGGAGTCTGGAGCAGATACAACGGTAAATCTTTTCTGATCTTTTTTAAAATATGCAGACATAAGTGGATAAACAGAAATCAGAGTAGGGGGATAGGGGGCTAGGGGGTGGGAGAGAGAGGGGGTACCCTCCGTGTCAGTGGTAAATTGTGGCCCATATCAGGACCCGAATATATTATGGGAGTTGATCAGCTACATCTAACCAACCAACAAAAAGTTCACATTAATTAGACTTTTCAAAGAAACAGGGAAGTTAAACGTGAATTTGCCCACAAATACTAGCTGGGTTCATTTCTTTACGTTCTTGACCTCAAAAAAAAAATCAAAAAAAAAAATCACCGAATTTTGTAAACAGACTATGTGGATTATGTTTGATAAATTCGTAGTTATGTATAAGTTAAGGGTAGATATTATTAGTAGGGCTGTCTCACAAAAGATGGGGATGAATTTAAATGACTTGGCTAATGAAGTGGGAAATTTTTCTCGGACAACAACGCTACGGTCTACGCTGTATTTCGAATTCCCACTGTTAAAAGTTCTTTTATCTGCCAGTCAACGTGTAAACGGGAACTTGGTTTTTTTTGTCCCATCTGAACGATTAGACACTGTTACTTGAAATTGAATTAAAGGTTTGGGAGACTTTTTAAATAAAAATTCCTAATTCTCTTATTTCTAATTCCAACTGTCAAGGTTTTATTTTTTACCTGCATAGCAACGTGTACGCGGGACTTCGATTTTCCGTCCTATCCGAACGACTAGACACTCGTCATTGAATCTAAATTAATGACTTGAAAAACTTTGATTCCTTATGTGCCCTTGTTGCTTTATTTCTACTTCGTATAAAACATGTGACATTCTTAATCCATGTTCGTTAAATCCCCGGTCACATCTTCCGGGTGTTTGAAAGAGGTGCTGCTACGATGGGGATACGTTGAAGATCGTGGTGAAATCGAGGACGACTGCATTCTCAATAAAATCGGTCCGTTTATCCCGCTTTTAGAGCCGCTCGGCAAACACGGACCCGGTTATCCTGGCTAAAATGAATAATGTTTATCGCTTCTTTAGAACCAGTCGCCAAAATGGACCCGGTTATCCAGGTTTCAGAACCTTGGAAGAATGAGAGATCCCGAGTAAACCGTGGTAAAAACATGACTATTTTGACTGTCGTTTTTCTGTTTGTCTTTCTGTTCTGTTGGTGGCTACATTAGGGCTCTCCCGAAACTGGGATTTGGTGTATGGTGGAAGCTTGGACTGTTGAGTAACACGGGCTAGGTGGCGTTGGGCTCCCGTTTCTGGTTTCGGAGGTATACTACTTTCCACCCGTGCAGCGCCGGGATATCCGCTAGTAATATGTACCCTACGACCCGTACGGCGGAATGTGAGCTAGACTTAAACCATTTCGTTCATTTTGAATCGTTGATGTATGTTGTGGATAAACATTTTTATTAAATACTATTGGTGAATAACTTGTAGTTGATTAACCTTATTGTTCGATATTCGACTAGTTTATTGTACCACTATAATCGATTGTACAAACTAATGTTATACTATTTACATACCGTTATATTGCGTGACAATACACATATAAATAATACTAGTTTTTAACGTACAGACAATGGAGGGTTTAGCGTTTTATGTGGATGTACCTTGGGCCCACGGTGGTTCAATGAGTAAGACTTGGTTCAATAACCCGAAGGTCCCTGTGTTCGATCCCTACGTTGGCTGAAAAAGTTCCTCCGGATTTTCAGCCGTGGTTCCTCCTTGTCAGTGATGCAGGACGGAGGGCCTGACAAGGACAGCTGTCTAGTCCTTCGGATGAGACGAATAACCGCGGTCCCGTGTATATATTGGAAGGCACGTAAAAGATCCCCTGACAGTTGGAATTCTATATAAGAGTAGTCGATAGTGAAGCTGTCCGGGCAAAATTTCCCTCATAGCACACTGTGTGGCGTATGCCCGTCTTCATTAGCCCAGTATAGCAGCAGAACAGTAGGACGTTAAACCCCATTTCATTTCATTTCATTTCTTTTATATACTTGGATCTCAGACCTCGGGTTTTCGTCCCATCCGAACGACTAGATTTTCATTCCACACCACTGACAAGGAGAAGCCATGCTGGAAAATCCGGAAAAACGTTCGCGACCAACACTGACCGGTGTTGAGGGTGGTAGCGGGTAGTATTGGGTGAATGTGGGTGTTATTGGGTGTAGTATGTGGTAATGGGTGGTTGTGGGTGGTAATAGGTATAGCGGTTGGTAACGAATAGTACTGGGCTGTTGTGGGTAGTAATCGGTGTAGTGTATGGTAAAGGTAGAATTGGATGCAATGGGTGGTAACGCGTAGTATTAGTTGACTGTGGGTTCTAATGGGTAGTATTTGATGGTTGTGGGTGATAACAGGTGGTATTGGATGGTTGTGGGTGGTATCGGCTAGTATTGGGTGGTAAGGGGTAGTAATGAGTGTTAACGGGTATTAGTGTGTGTGTGGGGGGGGGGGGAGGGGTAACGTGTAGTAGTGAGTGTTAACGGTTAGTCTTTGGTGGCATTGTCCTGCTGCTTTTTCAGTTGATGTTGGATGGGGTTAAACTATAATGTGGTTATGTTTCTCGGTGTTCGTGGAATCATCCTCAACAACATATCTAAACGTCTCTGGTTTATCCACTGGGGGCAGAGCACAAATTCTTAATGGCAGCAAAATATTCCTTTGCAGCCTCATAACCCAACTGCTATTGAGTTTTAAATGTATTACAAACATGTAGAAATATGACTCCCTCGAGTTAGATTATCTAGTCAGAAATATCATACATCAATCCTATGATGTCAAATGACGCCATCAAATCCTTTTTGAACGTTAAATGCGGATATCAGCATACAGTTTTGGAAAACCCGAGAGAGAGAGAGAGAGAGAGAGAGAGAGAGAGAGAGAGAGAGAGAGAGGGGGTTAACGTCCACTCGACGACACAAAGTAGGTCATTTCGGGACTAACATATGGTTTAATTTTATTTCATTAATTCGCTTGCGCGTAGATGGTCTTTAACAGTGGGAGGAAATCGGTGGATCCGGTGAAAACCCACGAGGTTTGACAGGCGACCCTACTCCTTGTCACGTACAACCGGGGATTCGAAACCACGCCAGTTGACTCAATGACAGGCCTTATGATACAGCGCGCACGTGCTAACCATTCGGCCTGGAAGAAGTTAACATATAGAAATTCAAATGTAAATAACAACATGAGCATTAAAGTTGTGAATTGTCCTATTTCTTGTTCATTAGTATATTGTATTAAGTTGCCCTAAATTACCTTAGGTTGACTAGACTAAGACTGATAACATCTCACCTATATTGATGACACTTGCTGACATGTCACCATTACCTATATTGACCTTTCATACACCGTCTGACAATTACTGGCAAAATTCGAAGATTATGTAACTCAAGATGCGTGTTCGAGAGAGAGAGAGAGAGAGAGAGACGGGGAGAGAGAGAGACCTGCTCGATACAGACTATCATTTCGGGACTAGGGTTGTGATTGCACTTTTTTTCAGTAATTCGACTGCACGTAGGGGTCGTTTTACAGTGGGGGCAAACTAGACGTGCATGCGGCGAATCGATACCACGCCACTTGACCTATTGACAGATCTTCGTGTTCTAAAGTGCGCACGTTAAACCATTCGGTCAATGAAACCCCCGGGATGTTGAGGACATCTGTTACAGTGTGAAACAGATATGATGACTGACACGTATATTATAACCAAATGTAGGTAATCACCCTCACACGTATATTAGAACATCCACTCGATACAATTGTATTTCAATAATTCGATTTAGCTGCGGGAAGAATCCAATGGAAACGGGGGAACATTGTAATGAACCAGTCTGTTTATATTCTAGGATGTTGTAATTACATTGACTGACCTTCAGGATCAATGGCACCATATTTTATTACTATTCCGCCATAATTCTTGGTTCCAGAATCAAATGTGTGATTAATAGGGGTAATCAGAAATAAATAGCGTGATACGTATCCATGAAACAGATCGATGCACCGGGTTATTATGGAGGCAAGGATTGATTTCAAGCAACACCCCTAACCCGGTTGTTATCTTTATAGTGTGTGTGGTTTCCTGTCGATTGCGAACTGTGTACACATGGAAACCTAGTTTAAGATGATCAGCTGAAGTTCCGAACACGAACAGGGCCAAGGGAGCCACAGTGGCTAAGTGAGTAAGACGTTGGCTCGCTAGCCTGGTGGTGGCGGTTGGATCCCGGTGATGGTCGTGAGAGTTCATTAATATTATCTCGTGTGGTTTCCTCTTGTCAGTGGTGCAGGACAGATAGCCTGGCAAGGGCAGCTGTCTAGTCGTTCGGATAGTATGAAAAACCGAGGTCGCGTGTACACATTGGCGTACACGTAAAAGATCTCTTGGTAGTTGCAATTTGATGTACGAGTAGCTTGTAGCGCCGCTGTCCGGGAAAAGTTTACCTCAAAGCCCTCTGTATAACGTATGCCCGTCTTCACTATCCCAGTCGGAGCAGAAAAGTAGGGCGTTAAACCATTTCATTTTATTTTTTTAAACGTTTTTTCGTATTTCAGTTTAATTGTTTATTGGCTAGGGTTAGGGTTGGGTTTATTGGTTTATAATCGTGGATACAAGTAACACAGTTTAATTGTTTATTGGCTGTTGGTTTATAATCGTGGACACAAGTAACACAGAATTCTCACATTACGTCTAAATCCCATCCTTTCAGTCACATAACCTGACACACTTTATGACTCGAGGACATTTTACCGAATGCTTGTCTGTAAATTTCCAAACACGCAGTCCGGATATGGAGTTTTCTAACAATCCAGACGTTTCCGGACCGAGATGGTAAACATTGCGTGTTGTGATTTTTTTTGGGAAGTTGATCTAGATTCCCTTTCTGCCAAGAATCAACTAATGTAATAGGAAATAAAATGCGATGAGAAGTAACGTAGAAGGTTTGGGTCGTGTTTGGGTCGTGTGGTACATTCAACACTGGTATTGATTACACCATTATCTTAAATATTTATATTATACTGTTCAAAAAAAGGAACGTATAGTGACATTTCGTCGTCGGTATACCCTCGCACTACCATCGCCTCGTTGCAATAGGGAACGCGACTCGTCCCTGAACCAAACTGTTCTCCAGCGTTGCTGTTGCCATACCCTATGTGTTTGAACCCATTGAAGTCGGATTTGACGGTGTCGGGGTATTTCAAAACAACAGCTCTAATGGGACGACTGACCCGTCATATGGTTTCACGTAGGCGTCAATGGACTGTCTGGTCTGAGATCCTACGCCGTCCAGGAATTGCTGCTGCAGTAGAGGTCGTTGTTGTGAACCGTTTCCGCAAATAACGTGAACGGATGTGACGATCCAGGGCAAGTGTGGTCACTCTTGCTTAGCCAGAGCTTGGGAGGTCACGTGTTGATCTTCGCTGTCGATTTCTATCCAAAAGGCGAGAAATTATACTCTGGGAAACATTCAGCAACCTGGCTACATCTGTTTGGTATCACTCGCTTGTAACCAACCGATATCGTTCTTGCGCTGGTCTTCGTTCAGATGTGGCATCACTTGGCTCGTTAAGTGTTTACGTGTGGAACTGATTTTGAAACCGAGAATCGCGGGATTTTAAAGGCCTTAGATTTGGGTTTCAGGCAAAAGGCTTGCGAAGTTTTTAAACTCATGTGTCTTGGTGCAATCAAGCGAAAACAAATTTCGGCAAAAAGTATGAACAGTCACAATTAGTGACCCTACATCAAACAACAATAATGAATTTCTTTTATCCTTACATAATGACATTAAAAACGAGTAAGATTTATGGAAACAACGACCCCGTTCAAATATATATCGATGAAAAATGGACTGTGCGTTTCTTTTTTTGAAGAGTATATTTGCATATATTTTATAATTATTTAATTTTAGCCAAATTAGTAAATGTCTAATGTCTCACTAATTTGTCCAGCCCTTTAACTGTTTGAGATTATAGTTGATGTAAAACGTGGTCTGCTATGTCCATATCTTCTTTATTAAACACCATGGTGGCCATGGTGGCTCACTAGCCTGGAGCTCGCGGGTTCGATCCCGGTGTTAGCCGAGAAAGTTTACCGGAATTTACGGTGTGGTTTCCCCCGGTCTTGTCAGCCTGTCTAGTCGTTCGGATAAGACGAAAACAACTAGGTTTCGTGTACACATTGAAGTGCATGTAAAAGATCCCTTGACAGTTGGAATTCGATATAAGAGTAGCCGTAGCTCCGCTGCCCGAGCAAGATTTCCCTCATAGCACACTGTATGGCGTATGCCCGTCTTTATTATCCCAGTCGGAGCAGAACAGTAGGACGTTAAACCCCATTTCATTTCTTTAAACACCAGTTTCCGTTTGTTGTGTGCAATTTAAACTTTCTTATCAAATAATGTTATATTAATATAAATGTTTGTATACATATTCTACATTCTACCATAACGTCAGCCCTATCAATGGCTATCTTGTTATTGTGACCGTTAGCCAGATTGGAATATTAATAGTAGTACAATTTTAACTATTTATCCGAGTTATGATAGTTAGTGTTGAAAAATGGGTAAAACCCCAGAAGACATCACCATGGTAATATATATAGATAGACCTCATATCGATAGGTTATGATTTCAACTATAAACATTTGACGTTTACATTATCGATTGAAGACGTTTAGTTTGAATTATGTGTTCGATCACCATGTTGTTTGAGAACCTTCCCGGAGATTGTACAGCGTGGTTTCGATCCTTGTCAGTGGTGCTGGACGGTGAAAAAAAACCCGTACAAATAACGTGAAAAGTGAGAGAGAGAGAAATGGGGTTTAACGTCCACTCGACACAAACTAGGTCATTTCGGGAATAACATGTGGTTTAATTTTATTTCAATAATTCGTTGCGCGTAGGGGTCTTTAGCAGTGGGAGGAAACCGGAGGACCCGGAGAAAACCCACGAGGTTGGACAGGCGACCCTACTCCTTGCCACGTACAACCGGGGATTCGAAACCACGCCAGTCGACTCAATGACAGACTTTATGATACAGCGCGCGCACGCTGACCATTCAGCCATCCACCCCCCCCCCCCATTTTGAAAAGTAATCATGGATTCTTTTAAGGAATTTTTCACTGTATTATTTAGGTTTGTAACCCAAGATGAAGTATATGAAATAGCCAACAAAAATGTAACGAAATCAAATTTATAAGATTGTCATTTCAGTTATTACCATGTAAAAAAACCATGTAAACAGTAAAAACCTAACGGAAAAGACAAAACTTCAAAGTCATTAATTTGACTCCAGTTGTCTAAATAAATGTCTGAATACCATTAGAAAGAATAAAAAAGCGATTAAGAATTATAATTTTAACAAAATACCTTTTGTTTTTTCTATCTCAATGCAAGAAGTCTTTTCCGTTATCATTATTTATACCAGAAAAGACATGCTTTGACTGTCTGAACTCATTCACATTGCATACACGTGCATGATATTAATAGAGTGCTTTGACAACCTTATTCCCTGGTTTTCTGATTGAAAACCTCTCTATCAGTCAATGTTTTTTTGTCTTGTAACAGACCAACAGAAGAGACAAACAATTTGTGCGACAACCATGTGCGGTCAAATTAATTGTTTGGATTTTCCTTTCTATAAACGGTTTCTTTCTATTATGTGTGATTTTCCTGCTTGACCATAACGTTAACCCTGTCTTGAATTTAATAATGACACCTAGTGACATACTTGATAAAATGAGGCATATGGTTAACTCGCTAACAAAGCATTAACTGAAAAGACAAGTTCTACTCAAAATTTTGACAGAAACAATATTTGATATAGCTGATTTCCATTTCTCCTTTAAATAGCTAATAGAACATTTTATTTAGCTTTAATGGATGGCTAATTGAAAAACACTGAATTTTTTAGTGACATTTCAATTTAAAAAGGAGATATGCAAGTTCAAAGTTGAGAATGAGAAGTTTTACCACCTAACGGAATGGACATTTTGACCACATAATTTGATATACTGATTTTACTTTCAATAATAACATTTTCCCAAAGAAGGGACTTCCATGCTAATGTACAATAAATACGGTTTTTTGACGGTTACGAAAATGTTATATCATGATTGGGTAAACCGGTTTTTTTTTCGTTATTTCTACGTTTTTGTGAAAATAGCCCATCTGCGAAATCCCGAGGTACGTTGTGCAATTAAATGAACCTTTGCCAGATGGAATTTGAAATAAGCGTAGCACCGGTGTCGGGGCAAAATGTCCATAACAGCACACTGTATTACATTAGCCCAGTCGGTGTAGAAAAACAGGACGTTAAACCCCATTTCATTTTATTTCATTTCGCGTGCATAACCTATTTGGTTTTCATGTTTTCAGAGGCTAATGTATTGAAAACAAAGAGATGTTAGGTTTTATCAGTTCAACGAATCTTGCTGTTAATGAGAAAGATTACATTTCACCATACACCACTAAAGTTTATTAAATAATAAATTCTTAGCTCAAATTACCCGCTTGCATGAAATAAACACCTAACACTCAGATTAAAATCTCCCGCTTGGATGAAATACACTCTCAATAATCGAGTTACAATAATATGAATTAACACACTGGTGAATTTAATGAAATTTATTTGACGGTTGACATTCACAAAGATGGAACGGTTTGTGATAATTTGCACCAATTACATTAAATAAAACTCCCCAAACGAAGACAGGAATATGTTTTTGTTGTTAATCCTTAAGTTATAGATATAAAACAACAAACACACTGACAATACAAGATGGATTACTATTTTAGGTCTTAGCATAAACTCAGCTTTATGTTCACGACACTATAACTCACAGATGATCAATCTGAAAATTTGCTGCCAGAACAAAAAATATAATTAAAAATAAATTAGTGTTCCTTCTATTGGCATTGTTGTGTCACCATGACAACAAACTCGGGTAGAAATGAAATAGAATTTATTGTTTTTCAGTAAATAATATTCATACTAAAGCTTAGTAGTCTATAAGCATTGTGTTGGCCGTTTTAAAGGAGGCGCGAGGTAAGCCTGCTCCAGCTAGGCTAATGAAGACGGGTATACGCAATGCGGGGTTTGGGGTGGCCGAGTGGTTAACGCGTGCGCTTTAGATCAGAAGGTATGTCATTGATTCAAGTGGCGTGGTTTCCCTTCCCCGCTTGCACGTGACAAGGAGTAGGGTCGAGTGTCCAACCTCGGGGGTTTTCTCTGGGTCTTCCGGTTTCCACCCACTGCAAAAGACCCTTACAGACAAGCGAATTATTGAAATGAAATTGAACCATGTGTTAGTCAAGAAATTACCTAGTTTGTGTCGAGTGAACGTTAAATCCCAATCTTTTATGATGCTTGCCTCATATATGAAATCCTCCGGCGTGGTCCACCCTTGTCAGTGATGCAGGACGGAGGGCCTGACAAGGACAGCTGTCTAGTCGTTCGGATGGGACGAAAAACCGAGGTCCGTATACACATTGGCGGACACGTAAGAGATCACTTGACAGTTGGAATTCGATATAAGAGAAGTCCGTAGCACCACTGTCCGGGCAAAATTTCCCTCATAGCACACTGTATGGCGTATGCCCAGACGGAACAGAACAGAAGGACGTTGAAACCCCATTTCATTTCATTTCATTTTCTTTACATATACTACTGATTTGTGGGAATGATTGAATGGTTGATCATTGGTGAGCTTTGTGCTGCCTGCAAAAGATGTTGTATATATATATATATATATATCGCGAACCTCAGTCCAAACCTAACATAGTATTGGTGAGCTTTGTGCTGCCTGCGAACGTCAGTACAAACCTAACATAGTATTGTTTTCAGAGTTAAGAGAGTTATTCATATAAACTGACAATATATCATTTGTTCTCCCAGAAGAATGTATGTCTGACTGAAACCTTTCCAATTGTTATTGATACACCGTACTCTACTTCTTAGCTGAACTCAAGGAACAGAGTAGTGTGATCCCAGCTTGTATAGGATGAAGATGATTTCACATAGCTATAAGGTCTGGTTAAACAAACCAATAAGGTCTGGTTGAACAAGTCTATTATTTATTTTTAGAATACGTGCAATGACCTAGTCTGATAATCAAATATGCAGCTTTTAAGGATAATATGGTTTATAATTTGTTTTTGTGAATATTATATATGACAATATCATTCCTATTGGTATAAAACATAAACATATTATATGTTCGTACAAAACGTAATTTATTATACCTGGTGAATTGGCTAACAAATCAAGTACCTGTAATATACGCAACCATGGGATATCTAGTCCCTAGCAACCTAATAAGGATAAAACACAGAGTGGTCACACCCTAGCAACCAAATATGACTGACACGAGGACCTTTGACATCATCCCCTAGTAACAGAATATGGAATAAACGAGGACCTGTCACTCCATCCCCTAGTAACAGAATATGAATGACACAAGGACCTTTCACACCTAACGAGGAATAGTCCGTGTATGTTACCATGGGCTATTTAACAACCAAGTATGAAGGACTCGAAGAAGTTATGTAACTTAAGAAATGTAACTCAATAGGGAACTTTCAACAGACATCTTAAAATTTGGAACTTTTATTATGTAATTTAATATTGACCTTTTATTAAATCGTAATAAGAGAGGTACAAGCAATGTGTCATGTACATGTAGATGAGACGGGTTATTTATATTACATGACGTGAATTATTGACATTAACATGACAGGAAAAACAACTATTGCTGTAATGGTCTCTTGAGGTATATAACGCATGAATAATAATACCATTTTCATTACGAATTTGAGATATCTGCGTGCATTCAAGTCGCACCATACAGATCTTATGAATTGCTGGAAAGAGAACTATTTTAGAAGCAGATTTATTATCGACTCTGAAATTAAATCGAATGGAGAGAGAGAGAGAGAGAGATCTTTAACTTCCATCGAATACATGAGGTCATTTCAGGACAAACACATGGTTCAATAGTATTTATCGTTTTTGTAGCAGTGGGGTAGGGGGCGTGGACTAGGAGACAACCAGGAGGTTTGGCGTAAAATGGTTTTAACTGTTCTGCTCCGACTGGGTTAATGAAGACGGGTATATACCATACAGTGTGCTATGAGGGACATTTAGCCCGGGCAGCGGTACGTTCGTTCGTTCGTTTCTGGAGTTTTACGTCCACTTCCACCTAGGTTGATATCGTAGAGAAGGCAGCGGCACTATGACCTAACCCTTAAATAGAATCCCAACTGCCAAGAGGTCTTTTACATGCGCGTCAATCTGTACACGGAACCTCATTTTTTCGTCTTATCCGAGCGACTAGACAGCTGTCCTTTTCTGACCCTCCATCCTGCACCAATGGTGCATGTTTCATATCAATCACCAGAGATCTATTTGCTACCAGATAATACACCCCAGTATCCCCCCAAATGAAGCACCTGCATTTACACGTAATCTACGGAACCCCATATACAACACTCTTACAAAAATAAGAAATGAAATGAAATGGGGGTTAACATCCTAGTGTTCTGCTCCTAAACTGGGTTAATAAAGACGGGCATACGCCATACAGTGTTCGATGAGGGAATTTCTTCCCGGACAGCGGCCTACTCTTATATTGAATTCGATCTGCTAATGTGTACACGGTACCTGGGTTTTTCGTCCCATCCGCGCGACTTGACAGCTGTCCTTGTCAGGCCTACACAAATGATAAGGGGAAACACGTCGGAAAATCCCGATAAAATTTCTCGGCCAATGCAGGGGTCGATCAAGCGACCCCCAGGCTAGCGAGCCAGCGTCTTACCCACTTACCCACCTTGACTCTCCCTTTCGCCTGGACGGCGATCACGGGCACTGAGTGGGGTAAATTTATTTCAATCTTGCTAGAAAACCTAGTACCACTTCCATCAAGATGACACGTGTTTTGGAAAGGATGCAACCACCATAGCGTTGTCCCTGAATGCCCCAGATAACAGTAGAAGATATTAAAAGATGAATCGCGGTTATCTAATAGTCTTTGGATAATATTGACTCAACAGGGCAGCAAAAACAGCAGCTAATAACAGCATCATTGTTATCCAGTCAACACAAGCTTTGCTGGATTTGCTTCTGGGCTACTAGACTTTCTACTTTCTAATCCTGTTCAGATAGCACAAGACATCACTAGATAATTATTCAATGACGACCTTCGATGATGTTTTTTTTGTGGACATGGATAGGACAACAACTGTCAGCGATACCGTTATTATACTAATTATACCCAGAAAGACATTGAAATCAATGAGAACCAAACTCAATATTGACAACCAATCCACATTTAAAGACGCGGGTAATCATTAATAATTGATATTGCGATGAAGCTTAATTAATGACGATGCTTGTCGGATATTAAAATACATTAAATTGCGCTTTACTAAGACAACAAATATTACCGTATTAGGATACGAGACGCATGTGGAAATAAATCCCAATACGTACATAGAAATCACTGTGGTTGTTGCTCATGAATTTTAGATCAATCGGATGCGTTTGTTTTTTGTTTAGCCTCTCTATACGGCGTCTTTAATTTCACCTTTTGTTTATTAAAGTCGCTTTGCTTTATTTATATTTTTCGGAAAATATAAATATTGTCCGCGACTTGTACTCAAATCGATTATTAAAATCGAGTAAAAAAACAAAAACAAACACAATCTCCTTATCAACGGAAACTAATCTCACAACCTTAAATTTAATAGGCTTTTGATAAGGCCAATCAAACGGTTTTGAGGGTTAATATGTTGACAGATTTTTAATTTATTATATCTTTGTAAAAACCAAACAGAATGGAACTACTTTTTGCTACTAATAATATGATTTTCAGAGGTCCGATTTGCACAATATTGTAGTTTGCAAGAAATTTCTATAACTCTAAATTGACGCATCAAGACTAACAGTATAGGTGGCTAGCGACCATATCTACACACATGATTACAAAACAGAAATAATGAAAGTTGGCAGCAGACAGCAACTACTATAATCTAAAACCGAAAACTATCAAATTGGCAATATCTCTGTTTACACCAACAGATTCTGTAAAACATCTTGGTGTTTTGGGTTTTTTTTTTTACTCTCATCTGGACACGAATAAACAAATTTCGACCAAGAGTAAAAGTATTAATTTTCAGATTTATAATATTGGATAAAATAGATTTTTCATTGATAGTGACAAGACTAAAATGCTGGTAAACATTATGGTTACATCAAGACTCGACTACTGTAGTTCACTTTTGTACAATCTACCTAAAAATAAAATGAAACGACTTCAGAAACTTCAAAATAGATCATAACCAAGACTGAAGCAAATGAACATATGGCCTCAATTCTGAAAGATCTCCATTGGCTTCCAGTGCGTCAAATAATCAAATATACAACTGATTGAATACGGTTCTAGCTGTGTACCATGTGTACTAAATAATATTCTCCGTTTTTTGTTTATGTCTTTTATGGATTAATGTGTTGTGATTTTTGTAATTTCATATTAGTCGTACTTATGTAAAGTGCCTGAAAGCATCACGCTGAGTTGAATTGTCGGCGCTATATAAATTATTATTAATAGTATATCCGGTTTATATGTTGAAAGATTTTCAATTGATCATATATATATATTTGTAAAGGCTGTAATGTTACTTTCAAAGATTCAACCTTCACAGCTACCCAACAGCGATCTCAGTGTTGAAAGATAACATATGACTGTATATAAACTGATTTGCATCCATTTAGTCACATTTGCGAGACTATAGAAAATTAAATGAAATGGGGTTTAACGTCCTACTGTTGTGCTCCTATACTGGGATAATGAAGACGGGCATACGCCATACAGTGTGCTATGAGGGAAATTTTGCCCGGGCAGCGGCACTATCGCCTGCTCTTATATCGAATTCCAACTGCCAAGGGATCTTGTACGTGCATTCCAATGTATACACGGGACCTAGGTTTTTCGTCTCATCCGAAGGACTAGACAGCTGTCCTTGTCAGGCCCTCCGTTCTGCACCACTGACAAGAGGAAACCAGCGAGACTATAGAGAAAATAGTGTGCATATTATGTCACGTCGCACACTGATTTAATGTGTGCATATTGTGTCATAGATATTAGGATCCCACATTTTCACAGTAAGATAATAACATCAACATTGATAGAAGTGGGTGAATTTTAAAGGATAATTCCCGTTTTGAATGTCGAAGATAATGGATAATATCGAATTATAGATTTAGCTAAAAGAGAGAAATGGCGTTTAATGTCCACTCGACACAAATTAGGTCATTTCCTTGACTAACACGATTCAATTTTGTTTCAATAATTCGCTTGCGCGTCAGGGTCTTTAGCAGTGTGAGGACAGGAGACCCTACTCCTTGTCACCCACAAGTGGGGATTTGAAACCACGTCACTTTTCAATATCGCATAGTTTAATGGTTCTAGTACCAACATTTGATTAAACCGGACCTCTTCTGTTTTCAAATCTTGACAATCATAATGTAATCTGAAAGACTGTGCATATGTGTGCGTATCTCCACTGTAATACAACAATACATGTTCTCCATGGAAATTCAACAATATGTTATTAATCCCACCTTCAGGGTGCCTCTTGAACTCTCCAGCAGCAATACCCAGTCAATCAGATGGCATTACGATTGCGGATCATCGAGACAAATGGTAACGTTTTATGCCGTGGTACAGCTGTAATGACGCCAGGCATTGATAGCGTAGTTTGCACGAATGCTAATACCCTGCATATATAGACAAAGCTTACGACCTTCCAAATAGTGAACCGTTAATATTTTCGAAGTAAAACTGACCATCTAAATGATTTTAGCAGCGCGCAACGACATAAAGGAAATGCATATTTTCATCACCCACATCCCGTTTTTATTTCACCCAAATAGTAGGTTTCGCTCCTGGTGTTGGCCCAGCAAATTTTATTCGTAATTTCCTTCCGTGTTTTTTTTGTAAATGAATTTATTTATTTAGTATTCTAAGAAACAGATGCATTCATGACGTAGATACAAAATGATTTATCATGAATAATCTGCTTATTAAGGATAACCCATGAAAACCAGGAATGGGATATTTTAATAGCAGATCATGTCATGTCATGTCATGTCATGTCATGTCAGCACTGGAGGTTAGGTTCTCATTAAAATGGTATAATGAAATGAAAATAATATGCGTTATACAAATAAATATATGATATGGTATGGTAAATTAATATGAAAGAGATTTTAAAAACATTATCACACGAGGCGCGGGACTCAATAAAATGGCATAATGAAATGAATATAATATGTGTTATAAAAATAAATATGGCAATCAATATGAAAGACTTGTTGATAACAATAAAAACATTATTTTCTTAAGTCATTCATCGTCTCCTGAATGTAAATTTAATAAACAGATTTTTACATCCTTTTAAAAGCCCAGAAGTTTGTTTATTGATTTTAGTTTGTTTGCTAGACCTTTCCAAACTTTAATACTTAAAGGAGCTAAGTCGCTAATATTTGGAACCTAGAAATTGACACAAATGAGTAGCAACGCATACAATAATGTAATATGAATGTATATAAATTGATTTACATTTAAACCTTTGTGTTTTTACTGTAATTTTTAATCAGTTAGGTTCGGCGAAATACGCCAGTATTCTCAATCGAATTTCAATCTCTAGCGTCTGGTTATTCCAGTCTACACCGATATTATTTATTGGGCTTGCTCTCCAGATAAGAATATAGCGTCACCGTTTGACATGACTTGTGGAATATGCCTAGCCTCGTTTTTCGAGTCCCTTATTACAAATAGCGCTGAAACACATTATGGTACACGATTCGTGTACCAATTGAAAAAAGGTTCATTTTGTCTTAAATATCTTTTCCCGGTAAGATCACAACATCAATGTTGATTTAAACCGACAAATAAATTGTGTTTTCAATGTCGAAGATTTTGGATGATATTGAGTTAGAGACTTAGCTACTTTAAATAAATAAAAGTTGAGAGCAGAGTATTACTGTTGAATTTTGGAGCAACAAAGTTGTAGATACTTGATCTAGTGCTATACAAGTGAGCATAATCCTACCTGAAGATAGATTTCATATACATGGGGCAAGCACCATACAAGATTTTGTGCACATGGCCTAATTTAAAAAAAGTTGTATATAACGTATTTGTTTATTGTGTTGTAGTTTTTTTGTTGAATCCAGAAAACCAAGCTGAACATGAACTGGATGAGAGCATTTGTTAATAATTTTCTAGTTGTCCCCGTTTTTCGAAGAAAGCAGGAGACTATTAAAATGGGTGTGTCTGTCTGTCCGTCTGTCTGTCACACTTTTTGGGACACAATAACTCTCCTTCTAATTGAGCTAGAATGTTCAAACTTGGTCTAGGTGTTTATTAGGTGGATGACTTGATGGAGTTCGGATGCTGATAGCCATATCATTAACATAGCAAAAGAACAATAGAGGTCCAAGATTAATACCCTGAAGGACACCGCATGTTACATTTGATGAATCGGAAAGTGTGTAACCCGGCCGCCATTACACTTTGTTTCCTGTCCGACAGGCGTGATCAGAACCAGTCAGTGGATCTGTCGCCCATAATTTGTAATATATTGCATACAATTTCATGATCGACCATGTCAAATCTAAAAGTGTTATACCTATAAAATTTCTTTTAACATTTTTATCTTTTAAGTGTGGTAATACATTAATTAAACACGTGTCAACAAGGGCCTACTCTGCGCCGTGCTCGATACTAAACATTGCTATTTCGATTCACATTAACATAAGTCATGGTTTTTATTGCAGAAATTGGTTGATTGGTGCCACTTCTATGAGCTATTATAGATGGTTTCTAAAACGCGTATGCTTTTAACGTTCCGTGACATTCTAAGTCTGGCAAATATATAAACGATAACGACTTTCACAGATTCATCTTCATATTTTAGAGAATGATCAACAACGAATCGATTACTTTAGAGATACTCTGTTAAACGCTTTGTCATAACCACTTTTCACCAGTAATCTATATGAAGATATCTGAAATTCTATCACCAACGGCTGTGTCTTACTAACCCAATTACATAATTATGGTAGGAAAAATAAAACGTCTGTCAAACTAAAAGAAAAGAGAATTGTATACTAATATAATAAATATACAGACTGATTCTCATATCCCAGACTGTATTACGGCGGTGTTGTCGTCATATTCTACAGATAAATTCCAACACTGAAATTGTAGTATTTAGTAATTAAGCCAGAAATTCTAGGGAAAATAATTCGAACCAAACGAAAAAAAACACGATAAAAGTTTTAAATATTTTCCGACAGATCGAGTCTATTTTCATGGAGGCCAAGTAATCGTAAACCCAGGTATATTTTCATTGGTTTAATTTGTTTTTATGAGAGACCTCATTCTGTTCCAACTGTAAAAACTTCTCATTCATTCAACAATGGAATATAAATTTCACAGAAACATTTGCCAATTCTTAATAGAAATAACAAATAGACTAAAAATATTAACAGATTTATATTGAAAAAACACATTTAAAAGTTGTCTAATTGATATTGTTGTAGTAGTTAACACATAATAACTGTATTATTGTAAACATTCTCTATTATATATTTTCGGCATATTAAACCATGCTTGAACGATTGTCCATGATGTAAAACAATAACTGTATAAATGTAAACATTCTTATAACAGCGTTTATTCTATATTATATATTTTCAGCATATTAAACCATGCTTGAACGATTGTCCATGATGTTAAATAGGTTTGTGTATATCGTGTTCAATCGCTCTTAAATGGCTTAAGGTTCACCGAGATGAGGGAGACGGGGGTTTAACGTCTACCTGACATAAACTATGTCATTGTAGGACTAATGCATGAATCAGATGACACATGTGATATATGTTTATATAAATGGGTTTATATTTGCGTCAAGGTAAAGCACAGAACGTTTTAACAATGGATCGTTAAGACACCGTCGCAACATACAGACTTGAGTAACACTACTGTTCTCATTTGCATACAGATTTTCTTAAAGGTAAAGTAATTTTCGGAAATGATACTTTTCTCAAAATGCTTTTTTTTTCAGAAGGAAAAAGAGCGCGAGAAATGAGGCTTAACGTCCACTCGACACAAACTAGGTCATTACGGGGCTAGCATATGATTTCCATAATTTGCTAGTGCGGCGTGGGGGGGGGGGTCTTATGAAACCAGATGATCCGGGAAAAACCTTGTCATGTACAAGCGGGAGGTCGAAACCTCACCACTCGATTCAATGGCAGACCTTATGATCTAAAGCTCACGCGTTACACCCATCAAGAGTCAGAGACAGATTTATAATATCGTGTTCAATCGCCCATGTATTGCTGAACATAGCAGTCGTATTTGGTAAGGCCTGGTGTGTGTTGTAGATTGTCGCCCATGTATTGCTGAACATAACAGTCGTATTGGGTAAGGCCTGGCGTGTGTTGTAGATTGTCGCCCATGTATTGATGAACATAGCAGTCGTATTTGGTAAGGCCTGGTATTATAGATTGCCGCGATGTGAGGGCCAGATGACCGGCCACTTCTGGACGTATGTTGCCTAGGGATAAGTTCACCTTCTCAACCTTGTAGGTTTACTCTGGGTATTCCAATATCACCCAATTTACTAATTAACCAACCAAACAACATGTCTAGATCTGTTTCAGAGATATTATTTTGTGTGTGGCATTTGAAGTGTGTTAGATGAGTGGTCGGCGCTTAGAGCATGCCCCTATGTGACATGCAGTGTAGTGCAATATATATATTTTCATATTATTTGTTATTACAAAGGTCCCAGATGGGATGATGAGTTATGTTATGGTTATTCCATTTGTTCATAACAAGGTAATTATCCTCTGTTATCATCGGGTGGAGAAAGAGATGCGTCAACACAATACGATGTTTATAGTCGAGTGTTCAGTTTATAAAGACTCCCAATGTGATTTTAGCAGCATGAAATCTTTGTTCAAGTTGAATCTCTGATGGGAATATCAGTCCATAATGAGTCTAATTCTGTTCAGTAATTACAATGATATAAACCTCCTTTAATCTAGCCAACTCCCTATATGATCCTACCGTGAACTAAATTGATGGGCTCATTTCCAATCTGAATGAATCCAAAACAGGAAGCTAGCTGGCTTTGTTATTTTGAATTTATTTATTCTATGAAAATTCGTTTCCGGTCAATCAATGATACAAGGTAGACAGACGGTGTTCTTTTCACATTAGATTTATAGAGTCAAAAACGCGTCGCATTGTAGGCTGAGAACCTCAAAAACATCGTCAATGGGCCCTAAACTGGAAGTGACGTCATGAGTATAGGCTCTTCTATAACGTGATCCCGGAACAGTAACTAATGATGTTGTTGTTACATAACTAAAGACCTAATTACCAACAATGATCCGTTTAATTACAATATTTTACGAGGAAATCTAATTTATATTAGTCTGATACTGGTTTATTTCATCTACAGCTATAGATATATCAATGTATCAACACGATCTGTGTTTGAACTGCTGTTAGATGTTGTCACACAACACTGGTAATAGAAGCATTCATTCATAGATTATATATCTTAACTAATTACACTGTTTAATGTTAGATCTGGCTAATAAAGATAGACATGCGCTATACAATGTGCTATGAAGGATGTTTTGCCTTGTCTACACTTTATTTTAAAATCCGAATGCTAAGGGTAATTAATGTGCACGCCATTGTGTGCGTGGGACCTCGGTGGTTCTTCCCATTCCAACGACTAAACACTGTCAGCCCCAACCTTTCCTGCTCCATTGACAAAGGGGAAACTGCGTCGGACAATCCCGAGGATTTTCTCGGCTAACACCACGAGTGAACCCGAGATCGAGAGGTTAGCGGACCAGCGTTAGACCCCGCCCCCACCAAAATAAATTAGTTTTTCTTCCATTAGTGTGTCAAGAAAACAATATTCTTAACTTTATTTGTTTTTGATTAATGAAAAGAAATACCATAGTTCCGTTTAAGACAGACCTATGCCGTACGTAGCGTTGAGAGACTACTCTTTGAAACGTTGCCAAAATACATTAGTAATTGTTGCTCCATAAGTTTGTTGAGAAAACGACATGTTGTAGTATTTTGAATTGGTGATCATAGAGAATAAAATGAAACCCCGACATCCTAATTATGATTAATCATTAGATCTTCCGGGTTATACAATACATCTGAACGGAATTTCATTTTTATAAATGACAGGCCAGCAATAGATGGTCTTATTAGCTCTTCCGGTTTATATATCATGTCTGTTGGTCCACGTGTTAAATCCAACTGCCAGACCAGAAAGCCATGTTCATAAGGTTTTAAGGGGCGGGGTAGGGTTAAAGAATAGTTAACGCCCACGCGTTGTATCGTAAGGTCTGTCATTGAGTCAAGTGGTGTGGTTCGATTCCCCGCTTGTACGTGACAAGGAGTAGGGCCGTCTGTCCATTCTCATTGGTTTGCTCGTCGTCCTTGGGTTTCCTCCCACTGCTAGACCCTACGCGCAAGCGAATTATTGGGATACCATTGAACCATATATTAGTCCCGAAATGATCTAGTTTATGTCAAGTGGGCGTTAAACATTACACAGATACTGTGCTGAGGCAACACAGTGGATGTTCAAATTAGAATTTCATACAAAATTTGAGGTCTCTCTCTCTCTCTCTCTCTCTGTTTTATCACAAGTAGTTTTTTAACGGCGTGTGTGTGATATGAGTAGTGTTTCTATCTTTACTTCCTCCAGTAGAAATCTCTGTCCTCCTCCATGTTCTCACGGGGAGTTAGCTGTAAACAGTTTGTTTGTGTGTATGATAGTTTTAACAGGCAGCCCACGTTCAGAATTTGTTTGTCGTATGTATATTTATATATAGATTTAACCCGACCACTCTCCAAACTGAATTACTGTCTGTACGGTTTCAGATTTAGCCATTCGCAGATGAGCACGAGGCCGAAACACGTGCCTATGAAAACATTAACATTTCAACAATGAAAAAGAATACATTAGAGTTATTTTGATGACATGTTTTGTAAGAATGAATGACTGATAAATAATGAGGCTATTGTAAGGCTCTCGCTAGCTGGTTTCATTAAGATTTCCCTTTGGTGACTACAACTTTAGTGTCGACTGTCTTGCAAGGAGCCACGGTGTGTGTAAGAGATTGTCTCGCTCTCTTGGCGAACAGGTGTTCGATCCCTGTCTTGTTATTGCGTAGGACGTTCGTCGGGATTTTCCGGCGTGGTTTCCACTTGTCACTGGTGCAGGGCGGAGGGCCTGGCAAAAGAGAACTCGTTCGATGGGACGAAAAACAAAGTCCCGTGTACACATCATCGTGAACGTAAATGAACTCTTGAAATTTGTTATTTGGAATGTAGTCGTACGCCCGTCTTCAGTAGCCAAATCGGAACATAACTGTACTGTAGGGCGTTAAACCCCATTCCATTTCATAAGTTGATCTCGACCCCCCCCCCCAAAAAAAAAAACCAATTAGCAGATTTGACTCTTACATAATGCAACGTTGTGTCTGTTTATATTAAAGGACAATATTAGGTTTGATTATGTAATAGCCTCTCAGTATGCTGAGATCAATTAAAGTTAGTTGGTTAATGGCGCTTAACGTCAGCGTCGAACGACGGTCCTATGTATTACCACTTTCAGAGTGCAAATGCTTAATGCCAGTCTTGGCTTGCACTATGCACAATGTATTACCACTTTCAGAGTGCAAATGTTTAATGCCAGTCTTGGCTTGCACTATGCACAATGTATTACCACTCTCAGAGTGCAAATGCTTAATGCCAGTCTTGGGTTGGTCTATGCACAATGTATTACCACTTGCAGGGTAAAAGTCCTAAATATCGGTCTTGGATTGGTCTATGTACAAAGTATTGCTACTTTCAGAGTAAAAATGCTATATGCCGGCCTTGGCTTGGAGTGTAAACAATGTATTTCCACTTTTAGAGTGAAAATGATTAATGCCGGGTTTGGGTTGGATTGGATGGTGTGTCGGGACTTAATGGTGATCTCAGTTTGTTAGGGCTTAATGGTGATCTCAGTGTGTTGGGGCTTAATGATGATCTCAGTTTGTTGGAGCTTAATGGTGATCTCAGTGTGTTAGAGCTTAATGGTGACCTCGGTGTGTCGGGGCTTAATGGTGATCTGAAATGGAACATGACTATTTCAGTATGTCAAAGTTCAAGGACTTGTTGGACGTAGGGGTACGGATCACCAAATCGCTGGCGGTTCGTGGGTATGGGTACGTATTTACCGAGGTGGTGAAAAGGGTTTGAGTACGGATCGCTTTCTGTTTATCAAGATGGCGCTGTAGGGGCTGTAATATGAAAGTCAAATACTGTACAAAAAACGACAGATGTTTAGCATTTAACATCACACCGATATCTATATTTTAATGACCCTAGTTAATCGACAATATCGCAGATCTTCAGATTTCCCAAGTACATGATCGTCTCCACGGACAAAACAATACCTTACTACTTGATATAATAATTATAATCGTTAAAGAAGTCGCCATTGGGGAATCTATATCGTCACCGGTTACTACCATTGAGGATGTTGAAACACATCTTTATTCATTGCAATCAATTTCAAAGGCAAACATGATTATGTTGCACACACTATTCCATTTCGGGAACAGCATAATAATATAGTACAACTTTTATTGCAATGTTTCGCATGCACATGGGTGTTTTTAGCAGTGAAAGGAAACCAGATTACCCGGTTATATCTCTAACGGTACAATAGCATCTATTGGAAATGGAGATGACGTTTTCTCTGCCTCGCCTATCTGTTCCCACCCTATGCTAGACTAGCCTACCAACCCAACATTTGTTGAAATATTACTACTGACTGTGACATTTCTAACCCCTAGAAATATCCCCGGATATAATGAAGCGCTATAGATGATGAATAATAATAATAACTGTCCCGTCAGGTCATTTTCTTATAGAAAAATTTTGTTGTTTGTGATTAAGCCACATAAATACAAGAAGGAGCAGATCTATAATTAACTTAGTGGGTATGTGATGAAATTGGTCAAATGTATATAAATTAGGAAATGAAATGAAATGTGGTTTAACGTCTTACTGTTCTGCTCCTAACCTGGGCTAATGAAGACGGGCATACGCCATTGCTATGAGGGAAATTTTGCCCGGGCAGCGGCGCTACGGCCTACTCTTATATCGAATTCCAACTGCCAAGGGGTCTTTCACGTGCACGCCAATATGTACACAGGACCTCGGTTTTTCGTCCCATCCGAACGACTAGACAGCTGTCCTTGTCAGGCCCTCCGTCCTGCATCACTGACAAGGGGAAACCACGCCGGAAAAACGGGATGAACTTTCTCGGCCAATGCAGGGATCGAACACCCGACCTCCAGGCTAGCGAGCCAGCGTTTTACCCACTTAGCCACGTGATCCCCATATAAATTAGGACTACCTTTATCACAGATAGATGGCGCTGTGTTGACAAGTCTGCTGATGGTGTAAATATAGCTATAATTGGTTCATTAGATGGGAACTCTTAATATTTATGTATTCAATATAGGTTTTAAATGCTCTTGATGAAAACTTGAGCTGGATAATGATCGACTTTTAAAACAAGATGATTACAAAAACAGACATTATCAAGGCTTTATTAGAGCAAATTGTCTTCTTTTTAATAATGCAATCACAAACTGTCTGGGTTTAATTTTAATTTTATTTCCCCTAAAACTCATTACAGACAACATGTAGAACATGTCTTAAAATGTAGCAATTAAGAGAATGTAAACAACTGATGTTCTTAATGTCTGCTTCTTTTGATGGGGGTGTGGGACTGTAAGTGGTCGAGTGGTCTTACACTTGCACTTTAGATCACAAGATCTGTCAATTAGTCACGTGACTTGGTTTCGACCCCAAGTTTGAAGGCTATGGGGCAAGGAGTGGGGTCACATGTCCAACAATGTGGGTTTTCTCCGAATTCTCCGCCACCCCACCCCCTCCTAAATACCCCTATATAGACAAGCGTATTATTGAAATAAAACTGACCGATGTGTTAGTCCAGAAATGACCTAGTTTGTCTCCATTGATCTTTCTCTCTGAAGTTAATACCAAAACTTGATGGTAACAATGGAGTTTGGTTCCAATTGTATCTGTGGGAATTTTATATTTTTTGTAGACTATAATATTAAACATAGTGGCAGATGAACAGAACGGAAATTACAATTATTTTAGTCTGATGTTACATGAGCAATTTTAAGTGTTTTGCGTCATTAGTTGTTAAATTCAATTTGAGTGTATTGATACCAGTACCTCTAAAATTAAAATAGCATTGTTGGAATATCTTACATTCTATATCTAAATAGATCTCAAATAGTTTTTAAGGAATTTATCTAACGCTGATGCAACACGCGTACGTTAATTAGGTCAGTTATAAAACTAATTTATATATTGTTTATATAAGCACTGTTTTATTCGGTCTCTGTAAATGGGATTGGGTAACAAGCGCATTCCAACGTAAAATATAGTTATACTAGTGGTTAACCAGGGTATACCCATAGACCGGAAGTAGCGTAACTCCGAAACCGAAAGTTGTAGTCCATCGCCACCTGGCATATGTTAATCCCCGGTCTGAGCTTCCCCTATACACCAAATTTCAACCCCGGGACAGCCCCAGTGAAGCCGCCAACTTTGGACAGACTGACAAACAAACACACAAACAACAATCACAAATATCAGTATATATTATTATGTACTGAGGTTATTTTGATAAACCTTGGAATAATCAAATACAGGAAAACTAACCATACCCTACCATCATGTATGATGGTACATGAAACCATCATAATGTATTGCTCATTTTGGCACAAATCTCACATTGCCATGATTCAGAGAGAGAGAGATGGGGTTTAACGTCCACTCGACACAAACTAGGTCATTTCGGGACTAACATATGGTTTAATTTTATTTCAATAATTCGCTTGCGCCTAGGGGTCTTTAGAAGTGCGAGGAAACCGGAAAACCCAGAGAAAACCCACGAGGTTGGACAGACGACCCTACTCCTTGTCACTGACAGGCCTTATGATACAGCGCGCAGTGCGCACGTGCAACCCCCCCCCCCTCTTCTGAAGGTATGAATTAAATCGATGAAGAAAAAACCACAACATGCTGTGAAGCAATTGAGCAATGGTGAATACAAATCTAAAAGTTCAATTGAATAATATAGTTGAATAATATAGCATCATGTATGTTAAAAGTACAATCTTTAAATGAATGTAAAAACAATTTTAGGTAGCTTAACGTTTTGTCTAGCGTCGTAATCTTATATTCGCTGCTGTTTGCATATTAAGTACAGTGACAGATGAGTAAAACGATATAGCACGAGGCGTATTCAATCGACATATACCATTGGAATTAGGAGTTTTAATGGGATTATATGGTCGATTAGTTCAATAGTCAGAATATTAGCATGTTGCAATGGACTAGCATGTTTTAAACATGTATAATGGACAAAGCAATTATTGGAGACATCAACAGAGGTAGAGTTATGTACATAATCATATTATCGTATGCAGCTAGATACAACTACACGAAATATATATGTCAAGATGGCCATTCTCGTATGCATATAGACGAGGAGCAAAGTGATTTGCACCAATTGAAGACAAAATATCCCCGTTGTAAATAATAAGATGAGGTTGACAGAAGACGGTGGGCACAGATCTTTTCTTCATTGATGACTGACAGTCAATTGATAAAATGCAGCTGGTAGCAAGAACTAGAAAGAAGCGATGAATAACTTGTCATCGCTAGCGATCTGGAACCATTGCTGATACGTTTATGTCATTTATAGTAATGGTTTCCACTGGTGCGATGGTTCTCCTGTCGGATATAAAATACCTAAAGGATAATTCATGGATTAAACATATAACCATCGCTGTTTATTCTGTTTGAATCTGTCATCTCTTTACCAAGTGATGAGTCTAAAATTATCCCGGTCCTGGTTGACTGGTGTTGAAAATATATAAGAAATATATTAAAGACAACAAAATATCATTCAGTTAAATTAATCAGGTTGTGATTCAGGAAAATTGATTCAGTGTGGTACACATTTAGTTTGGATACTATTTAAATCGTTGATTTGACAATGTCCGGAAAATATAAATCACGGTCACCGGATTTTTTTTATAGAAATAAAACCAAGAAGACACAACAAGGAAACGGAACTTCATGTTTCGTCCTTTTCGAACGACTAGACATTGGTTCCGTGTCAGGCCCTCGGTCCAATACCACTGGCAATCGGAAAACAACACTGGGAGCGATCACGTGGCCTCCTGATCCATGTTTGATTCACTGGGCCACCAGACTAGAAAAAAACCTGTAAACAAGAGATGAATACGAAGACATCTGTTAGTATACGTCCCATTAACACCATTTGAGTCACGTTTCACAAACACTTCCGGTTTAGTGATATTAATGTAAAACGACGACCATTTCTGTCGATATGTATACAATGATATATTTACCGTGTAATTGACTTCGTATCGACTCCATGTAAACCAGGAGGATACGATTTATTTACTCGTGATGGAACATCTGTGTTTAACATAACACATCATTCATTCCATTGTATGTCTTCCTTTTAGCTACAAGGCGAAATCAAATGAAATGAAATGGGCATTCACGTCCTACTGTACTAAACCGACTGTGTTAATGAAAACGGGACTACAAGGCGAATCTTTTAGTATAAAATTATTTTACCTTGAGCAATCGCCCCCCCCCCCTCCACTGAGCAATCGCTTACTACTGGTAACATAGTCTTGTTTTTGGTAAACCGTTCAATAAGAAAACCAGGCGCATGTGCAAATCGTGGGTTCAAATGAAAACAACGTCCACGCGACACTAGCCAGGTTACTTTAGGAGTATTATATAGAAGCTTTAGATGGGGAGGGGTTGGGGAGGTCGGAATCGCCACCGATTTTTGGTCCTTGGGATCGAAACCACACCACTTGATTCAAGGACAGACCACGTGATCTATAACCAGATGTAGCCTAACACAAAAACATCTAAAACAAAAGAATTTAATTAAATAATACTGAATAAAATATCGTAATGTTTACCTTTTGTTTGGAAGACAGACTGAATTTATGAAACATTCGGCTTCAATCTTTGATCACAATTCCAATAAAATTAGTTGTTTTGCGTGGTTCGGGTCACGCTGATCGAAGGAATTGAACAGTTGTAAAGATTCTTGTTTCTTGGCAACAATGATATAACTGAAATAGGGTTTAACGTCCTACCGACTGGTCTAATGAAGACGGACATACACCATACATTGTGCTATTAGAGAAATTTCTCCATGACTACGCACTTCTTATATACCGAATTCCAATTGTCAAGGCTTCTTCTATGTGAACGCTAATGTGTACACGGGACCTCGTATTTCGTCCCATCCGACCGACTATACACATTCATGTCTTCCATACCCTTGCATAGTAATTCACATAAATTTAAAATTTCGTGCCCGATACCATTGAACAATAATACCTTATAATATTAGTTTAAGTATAGTTTCCGGTTTCCATACACTTTTGAGAGTGCACAATATTTTGTTTTCCCCATCTTTTCGGAACCTGGCCTAGAACGTTTCAGAACGTTTCATGATTAGTTATGTTGTCCTTGAACTGAGAGAGAGTGGGAGGGAGGAAACATATCTTTCAACAAAGACGCCTTTAATGTTCATGAAATATTTGCTAATGTCAGTATAACTTGCCGAGAATTAATCCAATTTAAGATGAATTATTGTGACTGTACTGGACATTCAGCTTAATGTTCGCCATGGAACTTCTCAATCGTGTAACAAATACCTCGCCAGGCTTGCATGGTATATGCTGTTGTAGCGAATCGCGGGTGTATTCCTGTCAATATTTATTTGGGTTGATATTTCAAATATTATACACCAGCTTAAAATAAACTGTTCAGTAGGCTATTTACGTGATATATTTCCCACGTGATATATGTTTTATCAGTTATTGGCTCAGTAGAGGGAGACGGGGTTAACGTCCACTTGACACAAACTAGGTCATTTCGGGACCCTACTCTGGGGAGATTTTAACGAACCCGTACGAGAGACTTATGCATTACTTGTGTGTGTTCGCCACCGTGGCAGATCGCACACTAGTGTAGACTCTATTGTTCCTGTATACGATTTTCAACCGGTTTCTTGCGGCTAATGCTAAACCTGAAACATATCCCGTGATGACATAGCAACACTTTACAATATAGTAAAATAAGACATTACAATAGTGTAAAATAAAATATTACTATAAAGTAAAATAACATATTACAATATAGTAAAATAAAACATTACACTATAGTAAAATAACACATTAAAATATTGTAAAATAACACATTACACTATAGTAAAATAACACATTACAATATAGTAAAATAATACATTACAATTAGAGGAGAGAGAGAAATGGGGTTTAACGTCCACTCGGAACAATTCGCTTCCGCGTAGGGGTCTTTAGTATTTGGAAAAAATCGGAGGACCCGGAGAAAACCCACGAGGTTGAACAGGCAACCCTACTCCTTGTCACGTACAACCAGGGATTCGAAACCACGCCAGTTGACGTGCTAACCATTCGGCCATCAAACCCCCATTACAATTACGTAAAATAACATAGAACACATTACGATATAATAAAATAACACAATACAACATATTAAAATAACATTACAATATAGTAAATTAACCTATAACACATTAAAATATAGTCAATAAGTAAACTTATTAGTATTAATGGAGAGAAGAGGCCTGCTACTAAATAAATATAAATAACTATTCAAATAAAACAAATGGCACGTACGCACGCAAATATGCCAATCGCAAATATATATATATATAAAATAACCTATATATATATATATATATATATATATATATATATATATATATATATATAAAATAACCTAAATATATATATATGTATATAAAATAACCTAAATAACCTAAATAAGATAAGTTGACATTAAACTCTCTTAAGTCTCATGAATCTATGATACTCGGAATCTAAATAAAATGAAATAGGGTTTAACGTCCTAATGTTCTCCTACGAGAGAGAGAGAGAGAGAGAGAGAGAGAGAGAGAGCGATGGGGTTTAACGTCCACTCGACACAAACTAGGTCATTTCGGGACTAACATATGGTTTAATTTTCTTTCAATAATTCGCTTGCGCGTAGGGGTCTTTAGCAGTCGGAGGAAACCGGAGGACCCAGATAAAACCCACGAGGTTGGACAGGCGACCCTACTCCTTGTCACGTTCAACCGGGGATTCGAAACCACGCCAGTTGACTCAATGACAGGCCGTATGATACAGCGCGCGCGTGCTAACCATTCGGCGTTCTCCTACGACTGGGCTAATGAAGACGGGCATACGCCATACAGTGCGCTATAGGGGAAAGTTTGACCGGACATCGGCGCTACGGCCTACTCTTTTATCGAATTCCAACTGCCAAAGGATCTTTTACGTGCACGCCAATGTGTACAAGGGACCTCTGTTTTCCATGAACTTACTCGGCCAACACCGGGAGGGAACCCGCATCTTACTCACTTAGCCACCGTGGCTCAATAAAAGTTGAGAATTAAGAATACCTACCAACTGGCAAAAACCGCTTTTAAATTTATTGAGAAAATAAAAAAAAATATCCTTTGATGTCTTATATTGTTCTAATTTGGTCTATGACGTCACTCCCTGATAATATTTTTAAAGTTTCAGATAATCATTAAGCTTTTGAACAAAAAACCTTTCAGATAGTATAGAGTTTAATTGTGTAGAATATGTTCCCTTTCCTAAAACGAGAGAAAAATAATCTTTATAAAAACAATAAAAACTAATAAAGCGCGTGTGTGTCTTCTATCATAACTATAATTTGACAAATGGGAGACTTTTCTTATTGAATTTCATTCTTCTTTTTTAAATTCTACCTACATGATACATAACAAATCTGACTGCTTCTGTTATCTTTACCGTGGGAAATGCTAGCGTTTTCAAGTTGTACAAGACATTAATTACGTGCTAATTAAAACCTTGATTCAAGTTTGATATCGACAAACAGGACGCAATTTAAATGTTTGGTCTATTTTGTCTGCTGATAGTCAAAGTCGTCATTGAAGAAAAATAAGAATTTTTGTAGGAAGAGAGAATTTTGTGATGTGTTTGTGGTGCGAGGCAGGATATATATATGTATCGATTTTATTGAAGAGTCGTGTTTCTCGCTCTCTCCACTCTCCCCTATACAAGCTAGTCTCGACACAACGCGCATGTTGTTCGTACTCTCAGCAGCGACTGACTAGCTTCAGGTACAATTCTTGTTTGAAGGATAGTAAATCATACGGACAGGTAGGTTCATTTAAATTCTTATTTTTATTTGTTTTAAAACAACAGGTTTGATACGTTTGTATATTTTATTTTTTTCAGGTGTTTTTATGTTTTTCTGTTATAATTAACTGTATCAATATCGTGCTTTAATTAACACTTTGTTGCTAGAATCAAATTTTAATTTGATTTGACGTTTTAATTAATAATTGGTTGTTAGGATAAAATTGTATTTTTATTTAAACGATGTAGATGGTCATCTTTGAACAGAAATATGATTTAACATCTTTATTTAATGAAGGCGGTCAACACAAATTACCAACTCGCGGTAGGGATATAATTTTATTTGGATTTAAACGAATTTAGTTTTTTGTGAATTTGTTATAATGATCTTAGATTTAGTTGATCATCTTTGAACAGAAATCTGATTTAACGTCTTGCTGTTAATGAAGGCGGTCTACACAAATTACCAACTCGCGGTAGGGATATAAATTTATTTCGATTTAAACGAAATTTAATTTAGATGTAGTTGATCAACTAAGGGTTGAAGTGAAATAGAATTTAAATAAAGTTAATGAAGACGTGTATACTCCACGCAGTATACTATTAGGGAATTAAACTTCCCCTGGAGAGCGGGGTTTCCGTCTAGTGCTTTTCGAATTGCAACTGCTAAGGGCTGTTTTACATGCACGCCTATGTCTACACGATATATCGACCCTCCGCCATACCTCTCCGTTTTTACCCCAATAATCCCGGAATCTCCGGACTCAGCGAGCTAGCGCTTTAATCGCCGAGCCACTGTGACTCCCATATGCTTGAAAAAAAAAAATAAAATAAATGAAAAAGGAAGTTTATAGACTATTCATTAACATCCGTGATAAATACTGTTTGAGTTCTCAGATGTAGTTAAATAAAACAAGCCCACGCCAATAACGGTATCACAACATACGGCATTACATCTTTTGAAATTTAGTGCCGGTAAACTTCCGTGTAGCTAAGTGAAATAATCCTTTCTATGATTAAATGCTAGGAATATTTTAGTGCTTGCTTGCATACAGGTCGGCTTCTACAGAAATGTCACAACCTTACATATTACAAGTAAAATGGATATATCTGATTAGTTTTGTCACTGTATTATTTTTACAACAACAATAATAATGTTGGCTTTTAAAGAATTGGATAACATCAACAATTATTTTAATCGACAATTATTTTATTGTGGAGGCTTAATGTAAGTGGGAGAAGAACTTCGATCTGAAAGATAACACCTGCGACTTTTGCTCTCTGTTGATTTGATTTTAAAGATATATTATGTAAGATCTAAATCTACATATTTCAGGTATTTATTCTGGCTTCAAATGTTGTATAAATTATTATTTAGACATTTATTCACATGACAATCCTATAATTAACTCGCTAGATCATCGGATAACCGAGATTTAAATGGATTTAAACACCAGCGAGATTAAAAAAAAATTAATAAATAAATAAAGAAAAAAAACGATAAAATTGATAATCGAGCATAAGTCTTGGTTACACGCACCGTAGCTACGATAATAATCAATCTACGCTGCATCTTCAAACCATCATAACTTCGCCATAAATAAAGTCATTTGAATGAAATTTTCAATATTTTCATTTTACATTATCTATTTTTAAACTATTATAGTAAAAACTGCCAGCTCTTTATCTAAATCGTATACAATGCGTCTTCAATGATTCATTTCTACAGTATACAAATTTTCTTGATTCTTGTCAAGGTGCTTGTATGAGATATCACCCAGGGTGGAAGCAGACGTTAAACCCCATGAACGAATGTGTCCAGGTGCCAAGTTAAGACAACACTGCATCCAGTTAAACATCGTAAAACGGATCCATTTAAAAACTGTTATAAACTTTTAAAATATGTTCGATTACTGGTCAGGTTTAACGGAGCAAAAAGGCTCCGTTTAAAATATATGTTACCATATGTTGAAATGAGTTATGATATTTTACAATATGTTGGAATCGCTTCGATTTTTATTCAGGTTAAACAATGCAAAAATGATCGGTATAAAACAGGTTAGAATCTGATGGAAGCTGTTGGATTTTCTTTAACCAGTATAATAGAATAAAATCTCTTAATTCTTTTTCATCGTAATGAACACCGTAACAAGGCTAATAGTTTAAAACCCGACAAAAATCTCTTAGACTTTACAAAGATGGATGATTTGTTTTATTTTTTATCAGAGGTTAAGAAGAACTGTGCCGTTAATACTTAATAGATAGCATCATTTTAAACTTTTATGTACTGCAGATTCTGTTGCTGATATGTGATTTTATTTTCTATCCAGAACCAATGTTTTATATGCTACAGTTTGTTTTTTAAGATTGATGGATTGATTTTGTTAGGAGAATAAGACGAACATTATGCGGCATCAGCGTATATACTGCATATGTTATTGATGTATGTTTTTAAAGAAATATAAACCTTTAAACTGACAAATATTGCTGGTTGATATATTGCAGAATAACTTAGAGTTAAAATACAGATATAACTTGTGATATATGACCCCAGCAGCGACAGATATAACTTGTGATATATGACCCCAGCAGCGACAGATATAACTTGTGATATATGACCCCAGCAGCGACAGTACAATTATACTGTACAATTACAGAATATGAAATAAAATAAAAAGCGAGATACATAATCAGGAAGGGGTGAGATAAGGCCTATAATCTATAATGATAGTCATGCCTTCGCTTCCCTATTAATCCCATAATTATCAGAGTAATGACGAATTAATTAATCATGGACCGGGCTTGAAGATCTGAAGGGTTGCCCTTGACAATACCGGGATAGAACACCGGGATATTATTCACAACCTACACCAGGATTAAAATCCGGGACATTCCACCTGCCCATACCAGGACAGAACAACAGAACATCCTGGTCAGAGTCCCATGTTTCAAAGATCTACTCATATATGTCGGACAGACTAACATTAGGCTTGTATTTAATAAGCATGTCAACACCAGAATGATGGACTTATGGGCATGAAGACTACTGCTAACTTTTTATATTTTTAGTCAAAAATGCGAATAATCTGAGATTATCATCGATGTCGAATCGACGGTTTGGTTCAGAGTCTTACTACTTTGTTGTGAGTTTTCGAGTTCACTTTCACACAAACTGATTATTCACATAACGATATAGCATAAATTTTAGTCCCCAAATGACAAATATACCGATCGTATAATTCGCTATGTCCAATTTCATAATTAGCTTTGACTTGATGTTTGGGTCAATGTACTACAACCTGAGGTTCTCATCTGGATTTGATAATCATTTTGTTATTGGTTTGGGGGGGGGGGGGGGGTGATGGACGAATGGTTAGCGAAGGCGCGTTGTATCATAAAGTCTGGCATTGAGTAAACCTCGTGGGTTTTCTCCGTGTCCTCTGGTTTCCTCCCACTGTTAAATACCCCTACGCGCAAGCGAATTAATAACATTGAACCATATGTTAGTCCCGAAATTTAATATCGTGCGTACCCTACCGCCCCTCCGCCCCCGTCTCTCTCTCTCTCTCACTCTCTCTCTCTCTCTCTCTCTCTCAATGTGTTATACAACGTGCAAATAATGGATAATAATGAAAAAAAGGTAAAACTAATTTCAGTTTATGGCTAGTAACATATAAATACATTACAATGGGTAAATAACCTCGTATTTACCATGACGCCCGACCCTTTCTGTTGTAAAAAAATTAAAATCACCAAAAATCAGTTTCAAAGTAAAATATTTATCATATACCTTATACAAGACATATAAAGACTGTCATACAATATAAAAAGCAACCATAGTCTGCCATACCAAATAAAGGTTTTAAAAAAACTCAGTCATGCCATATGAAAAGCAAATAAAGACTGTAATGGCATATACAAGTCGAATAAAGTCTGCCATACCAAATAAAAGTAAACAAAAGACAGTCGGGCATAATAAAAGTCGAATAACGATTATTCAAATCGATCATCATAAGACCAGCTATATTCTGTATTACTTCTCTGTTGTCCGGGGGTGGCCTGGTTATCTAATGCGTGCACGCTGGATCATTACGTCTGTCACCGAGTCTAGGTTCCTTCCACTGCTAAAGACCCCTACATGCAAACAAGTTATTGAAATAAGATTAAACCATATGTTATTCCTAAAATGACCTAGTTTGCGTCGAGTGGCCGTTAACCCTCTCTCTCTTGAAATAAAATTAAAGTTCTGAAATGGCCTAGACTGATATCTGTATTTACATATTTAAAGTCTGATTTTTTATCCTGGGAAAATAAAGAAAGTGATCATTGACCATCACGCACATTGACCATCACGTACATTGACCATCACGCACATTGACCATCACGCACATTGACCATCACGTACATTGTCACCTTAAGGTTTTCTTTCTTTAAAGACCGGTGGTGGGCCTGGAACGGATCAAAGGTGTAGGAAGTTATACTCCATTCATGTTCTGTTTATTTGTATCAGAATGAAATAAAATGGGCTTAAAGTTCTACTGTTTTACTCCGACGGGCCTAATGAAAATGGGGGTAATCAAGACGAAAATACGCCATGCAGTGTGCTATTAGTGAAACTTTGTCCGAACAGCTGTACTACGACCTACTCTTATATCGAATTCCAACCGCCAAGAGCTTTTTAAGATGCACGCAAATATGTACACGTGACCTAAGTTGTTCTTTCCATCTGAACTTTTCTAGTCACTATATCTTGTCTGACCCCCCGTCCTGCACCACTGACAAGCGGGAACCACGGTAGGCCCTCCGTCCTGCACCACTTGGTCAACAACAGTGGTCGAACACGAGACCCTCCATGTTAGCAAGTCAACATCTTACTCACCGAGCTACTGTGGCTCGGCGTATTATAACATATTGATTGTCATTTAGTCATAATACATAATATAGCTAAAAAAACAAATAATAATTTTTAAATTATGAATAATATAACAGCTGCCACTATTCAATCAAATTTATTATGCACATAAAATAGTTACGCTCGATAATTTTATATTTAGCAATTTCGAATTGAATGGGTAATTATTGCAGTGTGTTGATTCCGCTGTCGCGTGAGTGACAGGCATGTTAAAATACATTCTTCCATATACTCGGCTGACTTACGTTTTATATTACAGTCAATTAATTGTGATGAAGAAGTCTCGGATATGTTTATTAATAACGTCCTGTTTGTGGAATTAAAACACCTCTAATTAACAAATGTTTGTAGAGACCGACAATTACACGGTGATGGATAACATACCTCGTGGTATCAAAGCCATTGTTGCTTATCGCCGATAGTCTTGAAACTTCACAGAGCCCTTTTAATCATTTTCCCCTTGTCAGCGGTGCTGGATGCAGCAGGTGACACGGAACAGTGACTTTAGTTGCTGGAAGATATGTCTTACCTGTAGAAGCTATTATGGCGTTGGCTCACTAACAATTTCTCCAGGGATTTACCCTAGTACCCCAGTGATGACCGAGATCGTTTTACAATCGTGTTACCCAATTGATGTAGGGGTGAGGGTGACAACTAAGTAGCAGTGTCTGTAGTTGATATTAACAACTAACGGTTGATGGAAATGAAATTAAATGAAATGGTTTTTAACGTCCTATTGTTCTGTTCCAACTGAGCTAATGAAGACGGGCGTACGAAATGAAATGAAATATTGGATTGAGTTGATCAGTAGTGGCATACCATTAAAGCCTTTCTTTTACAAAATACAAAGTTACTGTAAATTTGTTATCAGAGATTTTGTTTCAAATGATCTTAACCAGAAACAAGAGTAACTATTTATCTTCTTGTTCTTCGTCTTCTTGGGGCGACGCTCTTAAAATAAAGCCAAATGTGGGTTATCTACCTTATTTCTCTAAAGATCATGTTAGTGAATTTCAGCACTCCTCCTCTTCTCCGACCCTAACCCAAACACCTGGCGTCAGAAAGGGATACTTCGGGTAAGGGTGACTTCGGGTTATCTGCTTTATTTCTCTTAAAGATTATACTTGGGGAGACTTCGGGTAAGGGCAACCTTAGTGTGACTTTGGGTTTCCGTGGGTAACACTGTGTTCCTCAAGTAACCGACTGTGTTTACTATATGACGTTCCAATTTCAAGATGGCTGCGATGACGACATCCTCGGTTTTCTGGTCTATATAGTACAGGTGTTTAAATCACAGAGTAAATAAATTACACGTCACAACAGCATCCTATTAATTTATATATATATCAATAATTTTAAGGAGCACGGACATGTTGAAGTAATACCAGATTAAAAGTAGGATAAAACCTTGTAGCAGCACGTACGGTGGGTGGTAGGCTAAGTGTTAGACATCATATCCCTGATAATGTTACGGTGGGTTGTAGGTTAGGCGTTACACACATGCAACCTATCCTTGATATTTATATTTTCATCGCTGGATCAATTACAACTCAACATTGTCTGGATCAATTACAACTCAATACTGCCTGGATCAATTACAACTCAACATTGCCTGGATCAATTACAACTCAACATTGCCTGGATCAATTACAACTCAACATTGCCTGGATCAACGGACCTAGACAGATACAGACTACGGAGATCTCAATCAATACACCAAACTTAATTAAATTGACAACTGATTGTCTTTTAACCAAAACAAAGAGGTATAAAACGTACTAACCGTAATCAGCTAGCGATAAAATACATCGTTCTTGTCTAATGAAATGGCCACTCAAAGTAGATTTATGTACAAGAAACGAGCCCGTCGTGTATCTATTAAGAAAGATTGTGAAAATGTCACTTGGACCTGTTTTGTTTACTTTCTGCGGGTGTATTAAATAGTGCCAACAAACACGGAATATTTTTCTTAAGCTTAGCTTACAACCCGACGTGGAGTCACGGTGGCTAGGTGGGTAAGGCTCTGGCTCGCTAGCCTGGAGGTCGGGTGTTCGATCCCTGAATTAGCCGAGAAAGTTCATCCCGATTTTCCGACGTAATTTATCCTTGTCAGAGATGCAGGACGGAGGGCCTGACAAGGACAGCTGTTTAGTCCTTCGGGTGAGACGAAAAACCGAGGTCCCGTGTAAACATTGGAATTCACGTAAAAGATCTCTTGGCAGTTGGAATTCGATATAAGAGTAGGCGATAGTGCCGCTGCCCGGGCAAAATTTCCGTCATAGCACACTGTATGGCGTATGCCCGTCTTCATTAGCCCAGTATAGGAGCAGAACAGTAGGACGTTAAACCCCATTTCATTTCATTTACAACCCGACGTACGTGTGGTTTGACACGCACGGGTCGTAGGGTTTGACACGCACGGGTCGTAGGGTTTGACACGCACGGGTCGTAGGGTTTGACACGCACGGGTCGTAGGGTTTGGTAGCTCGCAGACCAGCCGCAACAAACCAATCTGATTAAAACACACATCTTATTTCCATTCCTTATTTAAAGTTCAAAATTTCTTTCTTTTTTTTTGGTCTGCACTACACTAAGATCTGGAAGAGTTGTTATTTAACAGGCGTTCTGGATGATGTGAGGGATTAGCCAATGAAACCATCTGTTACGGAACTGTGGGTGAACTACTAGAAACGTCAACGCTGATTGATTAATCAATGTCTCACGTCATAGAGTCAAAAGTCGCTCGTACGATCCCTGGTGCGACCATCCACTATAACCGGTCAGATCTCCATGTAGTGTCGGCAATCGAAAGTTAAAAAAAAACGAAACGAAATATAGATTTGTATTTTAATCAGAATGGTCTCGCGCACGGGCTTATTCAAATTTCCCCCGTAGATTACCAGTGATAGTCCTTACGACGAGTTGTGAGCTAGACTTTACGCAGATGAGAAGGAAGGGTGTAGATTACCAGTGATAGTCCTTACGACGAGTTGTGAGCTAGACTTTAGGCAGATGAGAAGGAAGGGTGTAGATTACCAGTGATAGTCCTTACGACGAGTTGTGAGCTAGACTTTAGGCAGATGAGAAGGAAGGGTGTAGATTACCAGTGATAGTCCTTACGACGAGTTGTGAGCTAGACTTTAGGCAGATGAGAGCCTAAGCTGTGCGTTTTATCCGTGCGCTTTAAACCATAAGGCCTGTTATTGAGTCAGGTGGTGTGGTTTCGACCCCGAGCTTATACTTGACCAAGGGGTATGGTCCGATATCTTCTCGCTGCGGTTATTCAATGTGAAATGATATGTTATGAAATGATGTTTAACGCCCTTGTTCTGCTCCGACTGGGCTAATGGATATAGGCATACGCCATACAGTGTGCTACGAGGGAAATTTAAAGTGATGTTTAAAGTGTACACGGGATCTCGTTTTTCGTCCCACCCGAACGACTATACGCAGCCCCGTTCCGGTCCCTCCTTCTGGTACCACTGACAAGGAAATTATTTTGAATACAAAAATGTACCATCGTATGTTAATTCCGAGATGACCATCGTGATGAGTGACGTTAATTCTGTTTCTCTGTCTCACAGTGCCCATGTGACTGTCATCAATCTTTTCAAAGTAAATCAAAATGCACCCATATTCTGGATGTCTACAAATTATAGGTATAAAATTAATGCTAGCATTTAATATTCTAATATAATAATCGGCCGAGTCTGAAATCAAACCAACGTTTGAAAATCCTGGCGTGTACATCGATTCAGGAATCTCTGATGAATTCCAAATTGATATCCACTCGATAGAAACTAACATATAATACAGGTCTTCAGCTGTGGAAGGAAACCGGAGAAAAACACACGAGGTTGATCAGGCGTACCCGTTCCATGTCACATACAAGCGGGGAATCAAACCCGCACCACTAGACTCAATGACAGACCCTGTGATTCCACGTACACGCGTTAAACCTCTAGACACGTCATCTATTACTACACCGACCGGGCTAACGAAGATGTGTCAGGAACAGGTGTCGTGTTTTCCAGACCACATGGAACTACTACTTCAAATCGCATTGCATCTTTGTTGTATTTTGTACAAGAAATATGGACATTACATAAGAAAGGACTTTTATTCTAAATAAATAGATTTGATTCGCGCGCCTATAGAAACATGTCGACTCCAAGGAATTACTTGTCAATATTGATTATCAATGCATTCGAACAATTAAATTAGTTTCACTAAACCAAGCATTTAAATGTGTTAAAGCAAGAACACAATAATGGACAAGATCACCCCACTGATTCGATTCGCACCTACAATAAGGTTAGAATAAATTTAACAATCTCCTCGTGTGGTTACTGATAACATTATCCCCTTGTAGTATTCTTGTACTGTTTTTAACCTACACCCTGTACTATTCTTGTACTGTTTTTAACCTACACCCTGTAGTATTCTTGTACAGTTTTTAACGTAACAGTATTGTTTTTAATTTATAAAAACTTAATAATATGATAATCTGAAGACTTATTGAATCGAACAAACATTTCTAAAATATAAAATAGCTCTAATTTTTAATTAAAATTTGTTATGAAAAAATTAAGATTTAGGTAATATGCACATTTTGAATCCTTATGTTGTAGTATTGGGTAGTATGTGGTGATATTGGGGTGGTATTGGGTAGAATTGGGTTGGTTTTGGGTGGATTTGGATAAATCGTATTGCCCTTATAGAAAGAAAAACAGTGGTCATTATTCAACAACGGGGCTTAAACTGTTAAAATTTCAAATTTAAAGGGCATATGGCTCTATTTTTTTCTTTTTTTTAAAACTTGAAATAGACGAAAATGGTTGTAAAAGCAGATATTAATGTAATATGAATCTATGTAAAGTGATTTGTATTCAATTTGTAAACAAAAGTAGTGCAATTTCTCATCCATTATGTTGGGTAAAATACGTGAACAGTTCAAATTGAACTGGAGCCGATTACGCCTGATTAGTTCATCTACAGGTGGTTTTCTTTAAATATTGTTTTATCGTCTGTGGATCAGCCCTTAATTATTACTTCCACATTTTGTTGTAGGATATGTTTTATTTGTTCATTACAAAATGGCTCCGAACCCAAAGAATAAGCGACTCGCGTACTGATTATAAAAATGTTAATTATGTCTTAAATATTGGATATTTGGAGCCTATATTTTCACGGTAATATAACAGCATTTATATTGATTGAAATTGGCCAATTTGTGTTTTTAATTTCGAATATTATGGAAGATATTAAGTAAGAGATTTACTATTGTAATATCGTCGTTGCGACATTGTTTTTAAATTTATAGACAAGGAATAGAGATATAAGATGGTTTAAACAATATATGTATTGTGAGAATAGTGTGAGAATAACAAGAAAGAGGGTCTTAGTTCAAGGATAGATTGTGTAAAAAAACATGTGACTGAAAATTTACCTATTGTATCATTTGGTTTAGTTTGTCCAATCTCTGTAATTATTTACATCATATTTGACCAATTAGATAACTGAACGTCAAAACAACAGCTTGATTCCAGAAGGGGAAAGATGTAATAGTTTAATAGTTTCTATCAGCAGATTCGCCCAACGGTTCTAGCTGAATGAGGTTTGAGAGAATGATTTTATTCTACTAAACATTGTATCCATATGTAATTTTAAGCAGCTATGATATATAATAGTAAGTGCAGGGGGACTGCACCACACAAAATTTACACAAAAACAAATACACGGACAAGACATCATACTCAGGAAAACACAGACAGATAGACAATTAAAAAAAGGTGAATTCCTGGTAAGACAAACGTCTTAAGAAAACATTAAGAAGTAAATACACAAAGTGAAGCAGAAGCAAAGACAGCTAGAGACAAATTCTAGACGATCACAAAGCTACAAAGAGATGTAGTAAAAAAAGATGCATGGGTCATACGTAGGGTGTGGCGACCGGTTAGGGTCACCCTCTCTCCACGTCTGACAGAAGACCCATGATGCTGCATTAACTCCTTCAAACAGTTCGTATGCTGAAAAACTGATTAATGGCCACAAATTATTTATTTTTTAAATAAGTTTTTACTTGTGGCAATCCATGATTATTTTCATTGTCCTGTACTACCCGTATTGTCAATGTTATAGCGAATAATTGGACTTGGAGGACCCCTTTCAGACTACACACAGCCCGGATGTTAATATAAACGGGTTAATATTAATTTGCACAACGTTAAGATAAGGCACATTTTCTGAATGTGTTAACTCAGATTTCTGGATTGTTCAAATAGCATCGCTAAAATTGCTTGAGTAAATCTATTGGCTTCAATTTGAAGCAGATGTTTTTATGATATTATTTTTTAATGCAGATATCCTTATGATATGATTATTTTCAATGGTCAGTGTCCATAATTCGACTATTTTTAGGAAATCTTTCAGATGACACGTGTGATATATGTTTACATAAATGGGTTTATGTTTGCGTCAAGATAAATCACAGAACGTTCAGAAATCATCGCTACATACAGACTTGAGTAACACTACTCTTCTCATTTTTATACAGATTTTTTAAAAACTAAACAATTGTTCAGAAATGATACTTTTCTCAAAATGCTTTATTTTTCCGAAGAAAAAAAAAACGCGCGAGAAATGGGATCCAAATCATTTTCTGGCGGACAGTGATAATAAACGGTATATAACGTGACAGTTGATCGATTGTATTTGTTCGGAATATGATTGGTTGACAGTCTGTCAGATAACGACCAAATTAAGGCCGTTGTTAGGGTGCCCCATGTGCCGAAAGATTTTTCTACTAAAAGATGGTACGATTCAGTGGCTTGTCTCGAAATGATGTCTGGCTAGTCACGCACTCGCTAGTACGTGCTAGTCACGCTAGTCTATAAATAGCCATCGCACGTGAAATTCTCTACACATCTATCAATTATTACAGACGTAAAAAATATGTTGTTGGCGATTCTGGATAGCAGTAATATTTAGCTTTTTGGTTATTACAACAGCTTCAGAAATTACGATCGATTTATTTTTTAAATTGCTTAATCATTAACTTTACCGTTAGGAGCGGCATCTTTTGGTTTAGTCGAATATCTACGAAACACTCGGTTTAGGCAAGAACATGATACTAGCAGTAGTTTCATTTAACTTTTATAAGGTTCTTAAAACATTTGCCGAGTTGCCTACCGTGCGTGTTTCTAAATTCAGTTTCTTACTCCAGCTTTCTGTCATGTTTCGTAAAAAGGTAGTCCTGATTATCCCGGCGCTAGTCAATATGACGGAGAATGGTCGGTAAACTGGTTAAACACTAATTTCAAAACAAGGGCACGTAACCTATTTTTTGCTAAAAAATGAATGGATGTTATGGACGACACTCGGAACCATTTTTCAGTCTATTATTCATGGATGGTTAAATGGTCATAGCTTATTAAGTACAAGGCCGTTTATTTAGTGACTATAAATGTGCGAAACATATTTAAGGATTGGTATACATATAAATATTGTGGTGTAATTGTCGAGCTATTTGGAGATATTTATTTATGGTGGGGCATCCTACCATTGTTCGTCATTTGCATTTTTCGGACAACGGCTTAATCCACGGTAAAGGTGACGTAAACAGGTAAAGATTAACGATCCATTTAATCGGATTTAAAGAGGCTCATGAAATTATTTAGAGAAGATTATACGTGATTGGTTCAGTCTCATTTTTTTATAGTCAGCAGAGGATGTCGAATAAATATTAATACTAGATTCCCACTATCATGATTCGAGCTACGATTGAAATCATGGTTTTAATCGAGGTAATCCTATATATAGGCTTCAGTCTGTTAAATCTGGTAAGGTAAGGTTCCCGCTATCACGATTCACGCTATCACGATTCACGCTACGATTGAAGTCGTGGTTTTAATCCTGGAGTAATCGTGGTGATCCTATCAGGTCTTGTCCCGTATTTAGGTCAGTCGTAGCATTCGTGTTGACAGTTGATAGTATCGTAACGTATTTGCACGTACTAGATCGTGGTCTCAATAAGGACAATAGTATCGTATAACACGACAGTGGGATCATAGCATTAAGTAACAATGCGTGATTTGCATTTTTCGCTAAGATATCAAATTTCTTACGACTTAATCCACTCACAGAGATTATTTAACATTTAATTGAGAAAACAAAATGAAAATATCTTCTCTCCTAGCCTGGATCCAGTCGGATTTAAAACAAGCCCATCAAATATAGATTGATCATATCATCTTTGTCAGTACTGAACTTGGACTGATATTCATATTAAACACAAACATCACGTTCATCCAATTCATCAGAACATCTTCAATACTGAACGGAACTGTTCCATGTTATTAAAACCGACCTAAATCGATCCATTGTTGAACTGATATTCTGTTTAGACATTCATTTACATTTGTAGAGGGACCCAAAATCCATGGGGGGGGGGCTTTAAATACACGAGCCATTGGCAGTTGGAATTCAGTATAAGAGTAGGCAGTGCTGCCGTTCCTCAATGTATGACGTAGACCCGTATTCCTTATTCCAGTCGGGGCAGAACGGTTTGACTTTAAAACCAATTTCATTTCATTTTATTTCATATGTGCACAGCACTTAAGGGACTATCTTTTGTTAATGATTCGCTGGTGTGCATACCTCTAGATTACAAACCCGTCAGTCAATTCGAGAGAGTTCTCTACGCGCACAACCGATCTCAATAATATCATACTTTGTTTTGATTAAAACATAGCGGACGGAATGAACTTTTAAGAAGTTATAAGAAGTTTTTGACGACACGAGTCATTTCGTCTTTCTTCATCCCGTTAAATATTATAAAGGAAATAGTTTTATATTATTTTGACCGTTTGCGTAGACTTTCTTCAGACTGCTTAATATTATAAAGGAAATAGTTTTATATTATTTTGATCGTTTGCGTAGACTTTCTTCAGACTGCTAAATATTATAAAGGAAATAGTATTATATTATTTTGACCGTTAGAGTAGAATTTCTTCATCCCGTACAATATTATGTTAAGGAAAGTAGTTATATATTTTGATTAATCAAATATTCAGTCTTTTGTTATTCATTAAATTATAATCCATCGTGTCTTTTATTGTATTGTACGAATTGACCCCGGGATAAATACAGTATTATTACAACTTTGTACGAATTGGCCCAGGATAAATACATTTGTTCCATCTTTGAACAGTAGCTATTGGAACGGAAACTCTACAAATCGAAAGAATCGTCGTTAAACAGACAGGTTGACACAAAGATAAATAAAACTTTATTTATATATAAATATTGATAAAACATAGATAAAATATGTTATTAATGGAATTTGTTCGCGTGGTAACAATGTTTCTGGTAATGTTTCAACAATACCCAACACGATGTCATCCTGACAGATGGGGTTTAGCGTCCTACTTTTCTGTACCGACTGGGCTAATGTTTTCCCCTGGTCTCTCGTTTTTACTATACAAACCCTCTAATATTTGATCTGATAATTGATGATAAAATTGGTATTTTATGTCAGGATTTGCTGAACAAGGGGGTGGGAGATCAGGAAGTCCAGAAACAGGAACTGATTACGCTTATGCTGGCTTCTTGTAAAATTAAATTTTAAAATGCCACGGAATCTTTAAAAAATTATTGTCAAGACGATAGCATTTAGTTAACACTGAAGTCAACCGGGAAGTGAGTGTGTGCTTTATTTCATAAGGTCTGCCATTGTGTCAATTGGCTTAGTTTCGATGCCAAGCTTATGGGCTACATGGTAAGGGGTAAGGTCGTTTGCCCAGGCCTTTTCCCTCTAGTCCCACTGATAAAAGACCCCTACGCACAAGCGAATTATTGAAATATAAAATGGAACATCGAGTTGATGTTAAGTCTCTCTCTCTCTCTGGAATATTTATCAGTAATCTTACTACTAGGTTATATTAATGACTATCCTGCCATTAACAAATTGCTGATTATATCTAAAATGATTTCCATATACTCCTGTAAAAGCGCAATAACTTGGGTTATAAACTATGTTATACATATACCGCCATGAATGTTGTCCATGAGAATTTCACAGTATGATCATAATTACATTACTTAGTATGAGGACGGAAATAAACGATGCATGCTACTCTTACTACTTGTTTTTATTATCCAATACGTGTACTTGTTATTTTGACGAGAAGAGAGAGACCGTTAAATTCAATTAACGGAACCAGCTGGCATCTTTATTCCACATCTCACGTGGTAGAACTAAATTGACAGGATTTTAAATCTCTATGGCCGCATCAACAATGACAACGGAATTAACTTTATTCATATATTTTTATACGCCCACATTTCGATCCGTGTATATTTTCCTGTGCGCAGTGTTCAACATTTTTGTAAAGATTTTGAGATTTTTATTATTTTTTTTAAGGCTGACGAATATCTCTTGGATGTCAAACAATAATCGAATTATTGCCATTGAAATCTTACAGATCAGATTATGTGATGCATGGTAAATTAACCTGTCGATATCAATTATTTATCGGACCATTTTGGAAAGTGGCAACTAGTCTTAGCAATAAATATACGCAGTAGTATTGTATTTTAATTTGGTTCGAGTGGTCTTCTGTCTATTAAAATAAACACTACTATCGTAGTCCGAGTGGTCTTCTATCTTGGTCCGATTGGACTTCTATTGGTCCGATTGGACTTCTACTGGTCCGGTGTCGGAGTTATGCTATTTCAGAGTCATTGCTATACCCGTGTTTTGCCGGGTCAACCGCTAGTATAGCATAATTTAATTCCATGCAAAGACTAGAAGTGTTGGGGTTTTTTTTTGTTTTTTGTTGTTTTTTTTAATAAATTGTAAGATTGGAAAGAATTGGAAATCGGGATTTCAAAAACTTAAAGATTCATTATGTAAGAGTTAGATAAAGAGCTGACTGTTTTTTGATACACAAGTTAAAAAATAAATAATATATTGACAATTTCATTCAAATGACTTTATTCTAGGAGAGGTTATTCTAGGAGAGGTTATGAGTGTTTGGAGTTTTGACAAAATGCAGCGTGGATTGTTTATTATCACAGCAACAGTACTTGTCTCGATTATCCATTTAAATCTCGGCCATCTAGTGATCTAGAGAGTTGATATAGGCTTGTCATGTGAATAAATGTTTAAATAATAAAATATAGAACATATAAAGCCAAAATAAAGACCTGCACTAGACCGAGTTAGCTATACATAATGCATCTTTAAATAATTTTGGGACCAGTTGCGATTTTTCCAATAAGGTTTACGAGAAACACGAGTAAAATCGACAGATATAATGATCATTCAATATCATCTGCGTTTTAATTGGCTGATGGGCCTCATAAACTTTCTGAGTGATAAAACAGAACTGTCAGAGTTCTTCATGGCTATAACTTTCAGTAATTCGTTCTTCGTGTATGGGATGGAACAAGGCGAGAGACAAGGGAAGATCATTAACTGGAAATATTATTACACAGAGAAATGAAATGATGTGGACGAGTGAACTGTAATATAACCATCTCAATCAGTATGATGTATAGTCGTTAATTATATTCTCTTGATAAACAACCTGTCTGGAAACACAGGGTCACTCTACCTAGAGTCTGTGAACATAGGGTCTGTATGGTGCAGACATAAAGCAGGTCTGGAGGTTTTCTTTTTCCCAGAGCCAAATGGAAAACTGTGAGTCGGTAATGTTTGCGATATCGTACCAAAAAGTCTAGTCGATGTGTGTGTAATACGGCGCCGTCTGAACGTATTGGTACATTTGCCATGATGGCCCCACAGGAACCCAATCTTTACTTTATAACATGATTTTTTAATGTTTAAATATTGATTGTTTTAGAAGTACCAATTCAATAAATATATGTTTTTAATTGACATGTTTATTCCTGTGAGTGATTGTGTAGGTGTTGATCTAAGACACTACTTTCCCCTATTGAGACAGACCTGCTGTATACCATGGGTTATCTTATACTTACATATATTTCTATCTAACACTCATACACTTGAAGTGTGCAAGAACAAAAGATGTAGGCAAGACGACCCTGCTTTCTATCGCTTTGTTGGCGCCATCTAGATGTGGCTATCTCTACAGATTGGACTATAAATAAGGTGGGGACGTTAGTAATTAACAAATTTACACAGTAAAGGCGTATCTCAGTCATAGATTCTTATGCTTGAATTTGACAGATATGACGTGCTAGATCCTCAACAACTGTTTAATCATTACTGACCATTATTGGTTTGCTTGTACTGCTGATTGTGTCAAGGACATACAGATTCGCTCTTCACATTTATATGGCGTCCATGTAGATGTTTTCGCTCTGTTGAGTCCACGCAGTTTTTTCTGTCTCTGGAGTCAGTGTGTTTTTCTGTATCTGGATTCTGTGTGTTTTTTCTCCTTCTGGGGCCCACGTAAACTGTTTTTTCTCGAGAGTTCGCATAGTTTCTGTTTTCCGTAGTCCACAAAGTATGATTTTTTCGAGAGGTTTATTTTTTTATACGCCCACATCTCGAGGTCACAAGTTTTATACGCCAATATCTCGAGCTCACAATTTCTATAAGACAATAATTCGAGGTTAAAATTTTTATCCGATTTTAATCAAACTTAAAATATATGTTAATATTCCAGAAATCACGGTTCCCTTCACTAATGGCTCATGTCGGACCGTAATTCCTGCATTATGGTCCCTGAAAAAAAACCCAAATAGCTTGTAAACCCTCTAGAGTTCAGAATTCTTATTTGTTTTTTTTAAAAAAAAAACCGTTCATTTGTATCCCCGTTACGCCATAGGTACGATTGGGTTTGGGAAAATCGGATCGAAACTGTCCGTCAAAGTTGCCCTCCCTCTTTACGCAAATAGTATAAAAGCAATACCATGTTACGGAGCCTCTGTCTGCTAAAGATCAAACGATTGTAGATGGGTGCGACTTTGGTGTGCATCGGAGTAATGCCAATTGCTCTTTACGCAAAATGTGAATTAGTTTGTATACCCTTTTCTTTGTCCGATTCAGATAAAACTTTAAATCATAAGATCATGGTTGACCTCCCCTTGTGAGTGGTGCCCTGACAGGGACAGTGTCTAGTCGTACGGAGTGGACGCGAAACCGAGTTTCCGTGTACATATCGGCGTGCACGTAAAAGAACCTGTTATATAAGAGTATGCCGTAGAGCCACTGTATGACCTGTGTCCGTTTCATTGGCCCTGTCAGTACATACAGGTAAGACGTCGTTAAACTCCGTTTTTCTTTACAGCCATGTTTTTTCAGGCACCTTCAAGAAGCTTTACTCATTCGAATCTTATTGGTTTTATTGTCATTACTTGATGCCTTCTATGTACATGGTTACACTTCCTCATAAAATCTATCTACCATAATCTTACAACGTACGTCTCGTCAAAAAACACGGATCAGTGTTAAGTCTCAAAATCCATTCATATTTTTTATCGCTGCAACTTAAAAGACCGCGATGTATGTTTAGTGAACTGGGTCGAGGTTTGTGGCTATTAAAATCGGCTTAGTATTTCCGGTAGAGTTTTATCTGTTCATTACGCGTCACCAACACGACGTGAATCAATATCAATCATTTAAACACTCCTTTCACCAAGAATTAACATTACACAAAAAATACTTTTAACGACCAAAAAGTATTTGAAGTGACTGCTTCCATTTTAATCTTTTTAAAAGAAGATTATAGCTATTTTCTCTTTGAATACTTTCTTTTTATGATGATTTCTTTTTAAGTTTCTTCATGTTAACTAGTTTCATCAGATATAACAAGGGCATCATTTTCAACTTCCGTATTTTGATTGCCAAATGTCAAGGTCGGTTATCTGACATCTGGACCAACTGTACTCTATGCTTGAATGCAAATTTGGAAACACACATTCCGGAAATGAGGGTTATTCACTCTAAAACGACAAATATCCTCTATTAATTTGGTTTTGTAGGTGTTGTGATGTGTGAGAGAGAGAAATGGGGTTTAACGTCCACTCGACACAAACTAGGTCATTTCGGGACTAACATATGGTTTAATTTTATTTTAATAATTCGCTTGCGCGTAGGGGTCTTTAGCAGTCGGAGGAAACCAGAGGACCCGGAGAAAACTCACGAGGTTGGACAGGCAACCCTACTCCTTGTCGGGTGTTGTGGTCTCTTGCCATATTTAATAAGGTATAATGAATGCATTTCGTGAAAGTATTCAACAACTTTTGCTGTTGTTGTTAAGATAAATTATATAATTATAAGAAGAAAAGAATACCAATTGTTTGTTTGTTTACATTTCGTCACTGGCATTTTACATTTCCCAGTATAACTTCCCACGTGGCGCTTGGTAACGCCCAACTCGCCACGCCCCTACAGAAACATTGTCCTATATAATTGTCCCACCACACAGCAACCCAACAGGACAAAGCACCAACATATGTTTATTCAGGTACATGAGCCTATATAATGTCTTGTGCTTCATATTATAATTATTTGTTTTCCTGAAATCTCACTCGACGTGCAATGTAACTCTAATCCCAGTCCAATTATATCCTAATTTCAAACACGCCATTCTCATTATCAAGAGATAGCCTTAATTGGGTAAATTGCAGATAACTATTTCCCATGCTAATGGTAGATTTTCTTCCGGCTTGAAATCAATCGGATTAAAAAGAAATGAAATGAAATGAGGTTTAACGTCCTACTGTTCTGCTCCAACTGGGCTAATAAAGACGGTCATACACCATACAGTGTGCTATGAGAGTGATTTTGCACGGACAGCGGCACTCTTATATCGAATTCCAACTGCCAAGAGGGTTTTCGTTCCATCAGGCCCTCCGTCCGGCACCACCCTAACCCTTCTGCACCACAGAAAAATGGGAATCCACGCCGGAAAATCCCGATGAACTTTCTCGATCGAACCCGCGACGTTCGGACTAGCGAGCCAGCGTGATATTCACAGACCCACCGTGGCTCTTGTTTCTTACATATCCGCCGGGAGATCAGAGTATTGCAATAAATTTGCCATTATTATGTTTTTGTTACTGAAAGTTGCTTTGCATTTAAACAAAGCATAATTAAGTTTGCGTTCAGCTGACACTAATCTTATTTACCTTATTAAATAACAGATATTCCAGCCTCACGTGGTATGAACAATCCTCTAAAAACATGTAGTATACTAATTAAATTGGTGATATATTACTAGGATATTAAATTACTGCCGCACGACTTGAGGTTGTCCTCAAACTGTATTGGCTAAATAAGTAGTTATGTTTAAAATGCATTATGTAAGATCTAAATCTACCTATTTCAGGTATTTATTCTGGCTTCAAATGTTGTAAATACTATTATTTAAACATTTATTCACATGACAAGCCTAGATAATCAACTTTCTAGATATGCTTGTCATGAGTTTATGTGTAGGTGTCATGGTGTGTGTGTGTGTGTGTGTGTGTGTGTGTCGGGGGGAGGGGAGGGTAGGGGAAGGCGCGTGGGTAGTGTATAGTATAGATATGTCATTGAATCTAGTGGCGTAGTTTCCAGCATGGTTGCATATCTGGCCTCGTGGGACTTCTCCGCCCCCCCCCCCCCCCGTCCCCTCTCCCCTCTTCCATCTCCCACTGCTAAAGACCCATTCACAAGCGAATCATTGATACATTGATATCAAGTTGAACCATATGTTAGTACACCACCTGTCTGCCCGTCTGTCTGTCTCTCTCTGTCTGTCTCTGTCTGTCTCTCTCTCTGTGCATCTGTCTCGCCTTCCCTCTCTCCCTTCCATCCTTCCATTTCAGATTTCGCTTGCACAAACGGAAACTAAGAATCAGATAAGCTTTAATTAAAACCAAGGGGTTTGGGTGTATGTGCTTTAGGTCACAAGGAGGCTGTCACTGAGTTAAGAGGCGTGGTTTCAAGTGGCGTGGTTTCGATTTCCAGCTTGTACGTAAAAAAATAAAAGTGTACCATATTAATGTTAGTCTTTACATGATCTAGTTCAGGAATTAATGTGAACGCCATGGGTTCTGTCTCTGTCTCTCTGTCTCTCTCTCTATCTCTCTCTATCTCTCTATCTCTCATAACACTTCCTCACCATAACACTGACCTATCGTTACTCATTACCACATTTAATCGATTTTAGAATAAAGTACTGTCTGAAGACTTCGGACACACACAACCTTGTCCATACTTTAATCTGGGTAATGCCTATCAAAGTCGCAAACCAATTACTTATAAGTCGACAGTGTTAGTAACCTATAAACCTAGGCTACTCCATACAGTGCGCTATCTGAGATAAATTGAGAGAGAGAGAGAGAGAGAGAGAGAGTTGACACGTCATACCATATGTTTTTCTTACACACTCTGTAGTCTTATACATCCTGTGTTGTGCTCAGTTGTGTTTAAAACACACTTTTACCTTCCTGTAGTAGTGGGGGGGGGGGGGCTCACTAGTAAAATAGCTTATCTTCCTGTAGTTGTGGGGGTGGGGAGAGATTCATTAGTAAAATAGTCGTGAAGGTGAGGAATTGGGCAGGGAGAGACTCGGGGCCTCTCTTTGTCTACATCCAGAACTACTGGTCAAGAACGATCTACTAGGTAAATTATCAATTTCCGTACTAGAAACACGCTTCTTTATTAGCGATCGGCCATTTCTAATTTTCTTAATTCATATCCTCGGTAGGATACAGCATTATTACTGTGTAGGACCGTTACGAAATCTCTTTAGTATTCTAGGTCAAGTAAATTGATGAATAAGCACTAAATATCATGAATGGGATCAGTCCTAAAGGGTAATAAAACGGAAGCCAGGATCAGAATTATAGTAGATTGCCTTCCTATATAGTAGGCCATTAAAATTTATTATTAACAATAAAAATAATAATACCAACTATTGAAGCAGTGTCCGAGGTCTATGGCAAGTATTGAGTTGATGAGACATGAGTGAAATATTGAGTTGGCGAGACATGAGTGAAATACTGAGTTGACGAGACGAGTGAAATATTGAGTCGACGAGACATGAGTGAAATATTGAGTGTAAGTCTTTCCAGAATGGGAATTGGTGCGAAGTGGGGGCCGAATGATGAACCATATGTTAGTCTCGAAATGACCTAGTTTGTGTCGAGTGGACGTTAAACACCTGCTATCTCTTCCTATCAGACCACCTGTATTACACGTGTAGTGAATATACGGGCTACAGATGAAGTAATGTATCTGAAAAAAGTTTCTGTAATCCCGCCTTACAGGGCTGTCAAATTGTCAGAATGGTTAATAGTAGAACTCATAAAACAGTGAATCCCCTGATAGATAAAATAAAATATACCAAGCTACTGTTTAACGGCTAGCGCTTTCTGTTCGTACTGAACATCTTTAGGCAATTTTTATTTATGAAAGATTGGGTTGAACAATAGTCGTTACGTCATGACGTCACCATATTAAATACAACAGATGTAATGTACACATTTAGTAAATAATAAATAAAAGGGAATTATTTCATCTGTTACTATAATTTTGGTTTATACGTTTTGATGAAATAATTTTCTTTACCATTCATGTAGGCTTAGATATTGTTGGTTTATATAAAGCTATTTTTAAACAAAGTATACTAGAATCACAAAATCACTATCCTTTGGATGATTTTATTTTCAAATTTGTCATTCTGTGCACATTTATTAAACTTAGTGATGGAAATGTAATTGATGTATTTTAAATGGTTCTGGGGATTTACACTAAATTTATAGCTTTATCTGTGATATTTTAATGATTTAATTTTTTTAAATGTATATTATGTATGATGTATTTATTGATCAAATAAAAAAAAAGAAAGAAAAGGGCGCTGGCTCGCTAGCTTGGCGGTCGCGTGTTCGATCCCTGTGTTGGCCGAGAAAGTTCATCTGGATTTTCTGTGGTGGTTTCCCCTCTCAGTGGTACAGGACGGAAATGAAATGAAATGAAATGAAATAGGGTTTAACGTTCTACTGTTCTGCTCCTAAACTGGGCTAATGAAGACGGGCATACGCCATACAGTGTGCTATGAGGGAAATAAATTTTGCCCGGGCAAACTGCCATGGGATCTTTTACGTGCACGCCAATATGTACACGGGACCTCAGTTTTTCGTCCCATCCGAACGACTAGACAGCTGTCCTTGTCGGGCCCTCCGTTCTGCATCACTGACAAGAGGAAACCACGCCGGAAAATCTGGATGAACTTTCTCGGCCATGGATCGAACACCCGACCTCCAGGCTAGCGAGCCAGCGTCTTACCCACTTAGCCACGTGATCCCCGGTACAGGACGGAAGGCCAAACAAGGACCCGTGTATATATTGGCGTGCACGTAAAAGATCCCTTAGGAGTTGGAATTCGATATAAAAGTAGGCCATTGTTCCCTTGTCGGGGGGGGGGGGGGGCTAGTGGTCTAGAGTGCCACGCTTCGAACTCAAGCTGGCCGGGTCACCTCTTGCTTGCGGCTGTGGTTTCGATCCCTGGTGTAAGCGTATGTGGCTTGGAAACCCCGTTGGTTCATGAGATAATGAAAAATAAGACTTGTCTGTGATATTACCTTCGGTGGAGGCGGACGTTAAACATTAAGAACAACAACAACCCTTGTCCGGGCAAAATTTCCCTCATAGCACACTGTATGGCGTATGCCCGTGTTCATTAGCCCAGTTCAGGAGCAGAACAGTAGAACGTTAAACCCCATTTCATTTCATTTCTTTATTTGCAACCTATGAAGGTTTAGTTGACCTTCTGTTTTACCAATGTACAACCATAACACACAGTAAGATAAATTACATGTCATGTCTTTGTTTTACATGAAAATCATTCGATTCAGTTTATGTTAATGGAGCTTCCATCGACTATTATTTTAAAAGTTAAACATCTTTCATCCCCACATTTAGAAACAATAGCCTTTTAATTTTCTGAACCAAATTGTGGGGAAGTGAGATTTCGTCTCATGTTCGGGTGTGTTTTTAGACTGTAGTAAATGTGATTTAATTATGTCCCTACATATGAGAGAGGGAGAGAGAGAGAGAGAGAGAGAGAGAGAGAGAGCAGTAATACTATAGGCCACCATTTTCAATATCGATTGAAAGGGGAGAATTTTTACTATTCTTGAAATGTATCTAAAGACAAATGTTAGGGTAAAGATGGCCATGTTGATCATATTTATACTGCTGTATTGGTATGGAATCGCTGATATTAAGACGGCCACACGTGCGCAAGGTGGTATCCGGGTGTAATTCATCTCGATTACAGCCTTGATATTTACAATGTGTATTTTTGACGTGACTAGGATAGGAATAATTTAGTTCGGTGATATCAAGTTAGAATCGCACAAGATCTTTTCTTCGCTGGCGTCATTGACCCAGTCGGAGCATTTCACTTTTTGTTTAACTGTTGAGTGCTGTTGTATGGTATGTACCGTACTGGAGATAAAAAAAACTCCTCGATCCAGTGAGTCGCGGTGTGTCAGTGAGTAAGATAGCGGTGTTGGTTTATACTGGCGTTTGACGAGAAATTAAGTGACGACGTGGCTGGAAAGTAAAAACAATCCAGTAACATCTCTCTCCTCCTTTTACACCCAGTTTATTATACAAACTTTAACATGAACAACAAAACTCGTTTCTACAGTACAATTTAACATGGAGTATTACAAAACTAGTTTCTACTCAGAACACATCGATGGGGTATTACAAAACTAGTTTCTACACAGAACACATCAATGGGGTATTACAAAACTAGTTTCACAGAACACATCAATGGGGTATTACAAAACTAGTTTCTACACAGAACACATCTATGGGATATTACAAAACTAGCTTCACAGAACACATCAATGGGGTATTACAAAACTAGTTTCTACACAGAACACATCTATGGGATATTACAAAACCAGTTTCTACATAGAACACATCAATGGGGTTTTACAAAACTAGCTTCACAGAACACATCAATGGGGTATTACGAAACTAATTTCACAGAACACATCAATGGGGTATTACAAAACTAATTTCACAGAACACATCAATGGGGTATTAAAAAACTAACTTCACAGAACACATCAATGGGGTATTACAAAACTAGTTTATACACAGAACACATCAATGGGGTATTAGAGAATTATTACGAACATGATTTTTAACAGGGTATGATTATTGACAGATTGGGTGGTCATGTCGTCTAATACGATTTAGATCATAAGGTTTTTGCACTTAGTCACGGTACGTGGTTTGGAACCCTAGCTTGTACGTGACAAGGGATAGGGTCACCTGTCCAACCTCGTGACAAGCAAATGTTACTGATGATTCCTTATTTTAGGTAGGGGATCATTGACTATTTATATTAATCGTTTTATCAGGGGATCATTGACTATTTATAGTAATCGTTCTATCAGGGGATCATTGACCATTTATTGTAATCGTTCTATCGGGATTCCAAAGAAATAAAAACTGACTATAAGGTTACTGGAAGAGTAATTTATACCTTTGATTCAACTCATAATAATTGAAGATCTTTTAAAGATGCATTATGTAAGATTTAGATGAACCGCTGGTCGTTCTCGCTATAATAGTTCACAAATACAAAATGTAAAATTTAATTCAAATTACTTTATTCTGAGCCAGGTTATCACTGTTTGTAGTTTTGACAAGATATGTGCATTGTTTATTATCGTAAACATGTTACTGGTATATTCGAGACTTAGCATCGCTTCTCCATTTTTAAATTCAATCATTAAACGGTTATAATCTACATATGGCCTAGAAAGTTGATTATGGTCTTGTCATGTTAATAAATGTCTAATTAATAATTTACATAGTATTTAAGGCCCAAAGACAGACAGACTTGCAATTGGCAGAATTAGCTCTTGAATAATGTATCTTTAAGTAATGTGCTTAACTTGTTTAAAATTATATCTGCCCGAAGCGGACATGATTTGTTTCTTTAAAATAAGATTCCTTCAGTATACCAAGTATTAATGTATTTTATTCCCCGCGCACTCTAAATATTCAACTGAACCGTTCAAACAGATAAATAAATACGTTTAGCTTGCGGTTGAATAAAAACGACTTCAACTGTTACAAAATAAAATGGTGCTAAAATTGTAAAAACTTAACCTGTTTTTCGTAAATTAAACGAATCGTGCAGAATGTAGTGGAAATAATTGAGATTTTGTGATAACTAAAATTAGGGTGCCATCATGCTTGACTTTTCATAATAGATGACGCTGTTAAAATTACAATACCATTACATAACCACCAGCTCGCTCTGGGTCACTACTACTTTATGTTATAGACGGTCTTTTTATGGACGTAAAATAATATGTTGTTGGATTTTAATAATTCATAGACTGATACCATGATCACTCAGATCAAATAAACCACATACAATCAACATTAAAATTAAATGAGAACAAGCCATTCGATATATCAGTATTTGTTTACATATAAAAAGGAATTACAGTAAAACTTCGCTATCACGAACATGGCTTTCTTGAAGACCTGGGTTTTGTCGAGCTTAGTTATTGGTCATGCAAATTTCTAACATAAGTCAGCGACTTATCACGAGTACGTAAGGGAGATAGTTAGGGTACTTGATAGATAGATAGATAGATAGATAGATAGAGAGAGAGAGAGAGAGAGAGAGAGATAGAGAGAGAGAGAGAGAGAGAGAGAGAAAAAAAAGAGAGAGATAGAGAGAGAGGGAGTAAACTCGATTAATGTATTCATTTTTGTATTTGTCTTCCTTTAATAAGGCGTGAGGTTGTGGTCAGATACGTAATAAGTCGTGTGTGTGGTGTATAATCTATTTTATAGTATTGGTGGAATTAATATAGAAAGACCATCAATATATTATTTAATCTGCGATATCACACTAGGTGAAAGCAGACGCAAAGTCACACGAAACAACGAATATATTATTAACCCAGGCCCCGAGTTCACGAACCATTCTCAGACTTAAGTTAAGAATGTTCTCACAATTGTTCACCTTATTTCAACTAAAATATAAAAACTTTGTTGTTTTAATGTATCGAATACATCAATAAGAAACTATGTGCAAGGTTTTGTATTTCTGGATCAAAGATATTTTTCATAAACCGTTATTACTTTACTTAAGTCTGAGAATGCTTTGTGAACGCAGGGCCAAACCATCAATATAATATTTATCAAGTTGTGAATCGTAAAGTGTGTCCTCGATAAGGTTCATCCACAAACACACACACACACACCTTGTTTCGATAGCACATTAGTATCAGTGCGGAAATACAAATTATCTAACTAAAAAACGTTTTTGACAAGATAAATGTATAATCTATATTGAAAGGATGGGTGGAGTAAATGGTTAAATGGCTTAGACTATCATTATATTATTCATGAAGATGTTTACAGAGGTCGTAAACGACATTTACTATGTGTAAATCAGAGATAGAGTACGAAGTCGGGACCCAGTAATGAATATAAACAATGTTCAATGGCTTGTATAAATCTGGTAATACCATACGAGTACATGCCATGGTATGTTGATATGCCTTTAAAGACAAATATGACGTCTGTTTATACGAAGATAAACTAGTGTATCGTTCTGGGGAGATAAAATGGCGGGTCAGATTTTACAATCAAAAGAAAGATCACATAATTATGTCATCGATAATATAATTTGTAAACAAGTTCCATGGATGATTATTGACGCACACGAAGATCTCTAGGTTTCAGTATATCACGATAAATTGTTTTAAAAAAACACAAAAACTAGAAGAAACTGACAAGAAGAAATAGTTGAAAGATATACACATAGTATGATTATTATTTAGTCTGATTTATAGTCAGTTGATAGTGGGCGTGGGTCACGGTGCGAGGCTGTGGCTTAGTTAGTAAGACGCTGGTTTGGTAACCTGGATGGCCCCGGTTCACTCCCAGTATTGTACCACCTAGTCACTGGGCGTAAGTTGTACCACCTAGTCACAGTGCGAGGCAGTGGCTTACTGAGTATTGGCCGAGAAAGTTTATATGTGATTTTCGGGCGTGGTTTTCTTGTCAGTGGTTGCTGTCTAGTCGTTCATATGTAATAAAAACATTGGACTACACGTAAAAGAACCCTTGACAGTTGGAATTCGATGTATGAATCTAGACCTAGTAACATTACGATGGAAATTGTTATATGTTGTTACATTATGTATTAAACTATTGAAATTCGCTATAATTTCCTACAGACAGACACCTGTTATATTAACATAAATATAATTACCATCACATCTTATCTGTAACCCGAGGTGTTAGGCTTTAGTATTATTGAATCAATGGTTCCGACTCCAAGCGTGTACGTGACAAGGAGTAGGATCGCCTGTCCAACCTCGTGGGTTTTCCCCGGGTCCCCAGTTTTCCTCCTAAATTCAAGAAAATAGCAGTATATTTATCTCAAAATGACCAGATAAAAAAAATCACGGTCTTTTACACTTGTCTGGGATATTATAGAATATTTAAACCATTCGCTCGCTACAACATGAAGTTCTCCACACTACCACACTGGCGCTGTCAATTTGATGATATAAAAGCCAGAATATATTTAATACCCAACACGACATTATTCCACACCAGTTGCAAAATCAAAGCCAAATGAAAATATGAATTATAGATTCGAACCATGTGTTAACTAAGAGCAATGTATTATTAATATGTAGACTGGCGTTGAAAATCCACGAGGAAATGTTGGATTGTTGGAATGTGTCAAATAGCTATATAATATTATAAAATAACAATCACGTCTAATCTTTGTTAAAGTAGCACTGTTGGTATATATATAAAAGTAGCACTATTGGTATATATATATAAAAGAAAAACAACTATGTCCTCTCTTTGATAAAGTAGTAATTTTGTTATTATTTTATATAAAAAAAAACAACCACGTTAAATGTTTATTAAAGTAACGATATTATTTAATATTATTAATTAATTTATAAGACTATGTTTGTTTATTAAAGTACCGATATTATTTAATATTATTAATTAATTTATAAGACTATGTTTGTTTATTAAAGCAACGATATTATTTAATATTATTTAATTTGTTTATAAGACTATGTTTGTTTATTAAAGCAGCGATATTATTTAATATTATTTAATTTGTTTATAGTATGGACAGATAAACAATGAACGTTATGAGATAGATAATATCACCAGTACCTTAAAGAAACATTTTTTAAGATTTAGATTAACAGATGACCGATTTTGATATAATAGTTCAAACATAATAATATGATGAAAATGTCATTTAAATTACTTTATTCTGGACGAAGATATGAGTGTTGGAAGATGTAACGTAGATAGTTTTATTCTGGACGAAGATATGAGTGTTGGAAGATGTAGCGTAGATAGTTTTATTCTGGACGAAGATATGAATGTTGGAAGATGTAGCGTAAATAGTTTTATTCTGGACGAAGATATGAGTGTTGGAAGATGTAGCGTAGATAGTTTTATTATTGTGTAAGATATAGATAAAGAGATGGCCGATTTTAATTTTAAATCTCGCGGGTGTTTTATTTATAGGCTTGGACTGTGAATAAATAATTAATAATAATTAATATAAAATCTGAAGCCTGACAAAAAAATAAACCAAACCTGCAATAGGCAAGTTTAGGTCTTACATAAATTCATCTTTAAACTTTTAGAATTTCTAAATTGATTGAACAATTAGTGTGATTCAAATTGGATTAATGACAACAAAGTATTTTACCCTACCTAACCCTTAAACCAAACTAACACCAGACACCTATTACATTCCTGAATTAGCCCCACGAATTATTTCAAACATGATTAGGTGTAAATCTTGACCAGACATATCTGTTTAGCTTGAGGTATATATTCCATGTTATTATATCCACAATCCGCTTCATTTTCACCACGATAAATATTGTCTGACGCCCTGGGTGTAGCAGGAACCATTTTCTCTTCATTTACAAAAACACTGAGTTTTAAGCCACATGTCATATAATATTTAAAGATAACATGCGTCCTGATGGGTTGTTGTATCTAAAGATTATATAAATATATTTCACCATGCTTTTAAAACACAGATACGTCTTCTGTGACATGGTGCGATGTTATAAGAGAACCGTGGGGTGGCAACGAGTGGTTGCTGGAAGTGTGTGTGATAGAGAGAGGGAGAGGTGTGGGAGAGAGAGAGAGAGAGAGAGAGAGAGAGAGAGAGGGTGTGAAGAGAGAGATGCAGAGAGGGAGTCAGAGAGAAAGAGGGAACGGGGGACTGGGGACCGGGGTGGGGCTGTGTGTGTGAGAGAGATGCGGCGGGGAGGGGGTGTTATTAGAGATATGAGAGAGAGAGAAATGGGGTTTAACGACCACTCGACACAAACTAGGTCATTTCGGGACTAACATATGGTTTAATTTTATTTACATAATTCGCTTGCGCGTAGGGGGTCTTTACCAGTGGGAGGAAACCGGAGGACCCGGAGAAAACCCACGAGGTTGGACAGGTGACCCTACTCCTTGCCACGTACAACCGGGGATTCGAAACCACGCCAGTCGACTCAATAACAGGCTTTATGATACAGCGCGCGCAGGCTAACCATTCAGCCATCCAACCCCCCTATTAGAAATATGCGTGGTGGTAAGAAGTCATCCCCGAGGCGACACAGGAGGTGGGATGGTGCTGGGAGTGTGTGTTTGAGAGAGAGACGGGAAAGGGAAGGCAGAGAATGAGTCAGGCAAAGAGAGACTGGGGGGGGGGGGAGTAAGTTTGTATCCCGTGGGCCCCTTCCCCACCACGTGTTGTGTTGTGTGCTTGGTGGTTAATTATATTCCGAGGTCGAATGGACGGCAGGCCTTTAGTCGACAATAAATAATTGTAGAAATAAATATGATATAGCCACGACGGCATTTAATTCAGAACAAAAACAAAAATCCTGTTGCGTGAAATGAACTAATATATATTCTATTGAATGGCTTTACATGTAAGCCTGGATACACAATACAAATAAATCTTACAAGGCATTATGTTCAACAAAAGCCAAACCCCAGGGGACAAGAAGCAATTAAATATTAATCAAGCCTTTTGCGTTGGGTAAATTTTAACATGGTTGGATAACAGCGAAATGTCTCAGTGGTAAACCAACTGATTGCTCGCTAAGTCTGGTATATCGTCCGTAACGTTCTCCGTCAATTTCCTCTAAGATTTCTTCGAATTAAGAGCTTTATGATATAAAGACGGCATTCACCAGATATTGACTGAGATCACACGGTATATGGACAATTTGAATACTCTACGGTCTCTAGACCCCATCTTGCTATTTAGAAGAGAAGAGAACGTAAAAGCTAGGCCTATTCCTCAATCCCTTTCAATTTCTGAATAAAATATTATTTAGAAAAAAAAACAGAATTCCTGGTAATGTTAATACAGTTGTAATAAAATAAGATCAATCTTTTTGGGGGTTTTAAAATAATGTATTGAATAGTTAGTATCACCCCCATTGTCCATCGGTTATAGAATAATATATTGAATAGCGAGTATCACCTTCATTGTATTGAATAGTTAGTATCACCCCCATTAATCACATGTTATAGAATAATATATTGAATAGCGAGTATCACCCTCATTGTATTGAATAGTTAGTATCACCCCCATTAGCTACATGTTATAGAATAATGTATTGACTAGTTAGTATCACCCCCATTATGTACAAGTTATAGAATAATATATTGAATAGCGAGTATCACCTTCATTGTATTGAATAGTTAGTATCACCCCCATTAGCTACATGTTATAGAATAATGTATTGAATAGTTAGTATCACCCCCATTGTCCATCGGTTATAGAATAATATATTGAATAGCGAGTATCACCTTCATTGTATTGAATAGCTAGTATCACCCCCATTAATCACATGTTATAGAATAATGAATAAATGAATAATGTATTGAATAGTGTATTGAATAGTATCACCCTCATTACCTAATGTGTTGTTTATATAAACTCAGTTGTCCCTTATTGCAGGATAGTTAATGATATAACATTGTTTTAGGTAAGAGATGTTTCCAACCCTGAACAGACAAACAAACGACAGTCACAATACTAGTATAGATATATAGAGAATCTCCTACCAGTCTTTTTTGATATCAAAAAATATCAACACAGGTTGATAAAGTAACAAAAAACGAGGAGGAGATTTTATTTATCACCCAATCCCTACTTACATGCACAAATAGACAAATATAATTCTTTGCTGTAGATCTCACTTTTACTGAACATTATGGCGTAGTGATACATCATTTTTTGACAGCAATTCAACCATTGCAAAGTCCTTTATATTTACCCAGTGTTTCCATCAAGGTCTATTGAATAACAATAGTTCGTTTTTAATAAAAAAAAAAGTTACTTTTAATAAGAAATGAACTATTCTTTGAAAATTCATGTAAAGCGATATCTCCTAAGGAGATATCGCAGTAGATTATGAAATATATCACACAAGCGATATCTACTGTAGAATGTATTATTGGGTGATAAATACATATATACATAAGTCATAACGTTTAAATGACGCTAATTATGTGAAGATTAATGGAGCCTCGGTTGACCAGATACGACAGGTTTAACCTCTTCAGTGATGGGCACATCGCGTGATGTCCACGGCCAACATATAGATTGCTTCCTTAATAAAACTAAACCACGTGGTGTAATGGGGATTAACTGACAAGAATTTGTATGATAATTACCTCACTATATCACGTGTTGGAGTACATCCATGTATCCGTGTAGAGTGACCAGACCAGGTAAAGAACATCTTCTTAAAGTGCAGATCAAAAAAAACCCAGTTAAACCCTGAACAAAACAACAAGATGGATTTTCAATTACATTATATAAGTCTATAAAACACAGTATTTTAAATTACATTATATAAGTGTATAAAACACAGTATTTTAAATTACATTATATAAGTCTATAAAACACAGTATTTTAAATTACATTATATAAGTGTATAAAACACAGTATTTTCAATTACATTATATAAGTGTATAAAACACAGTATTTTCAATTACATTATATAAGTGTATAAAACACAGTATTTTCAATTACATTATATAAGTCTATAAAACACAGTAATGTATTTTAAATTACATTATATAAGTGTATAAAACACAGTATTTTCAATTACATTATATAAGTCTATAAAACACAGTATTTTAAATTACATTATATAAGTCTATAAAACACAGTATTTTATATTTCACGAAAAACCTAATTAATGATTCGATTATATTAAAAGATACATTATGGGAGATTATATTTAAAGATACATTATGGGAGATTATATTAAAAGATACATTATGGGAGATTATATTAAAAGATACATTATGGGAGATTATATTTAAAGATACATTATGGGAGATTAGATAAAGAGCTGGTAGTTCTCACTATAATAGTTAAAAACTACATAATGTAAAGGGAATTTACTGAAAAATTTAGCGATTGAATTTTGGGCCTAGCCCCGATCATCATTACTAAAGTCGGTACGATGAAAAAATATAGTCTCTATTTTTTTATTTAATCAAAAGCAGCAGACGGGGTTCTAATCCAGTAAATATCGCAGGCTGGCGATACCATCGAGAGTTGATTATGGTCTGGATAAGTTAATTAATGTCTAATTAATATTTAGATAATATTTCAGGCCCAAAGAAAGACCTGCAATAGCCCGATTTAGCTCTTGTATAATGTATGTATGAAGGAGCTAAATCCCTATTCTCTGACACCTAGAAATAATGTAATATGAATGTATATAAACTGATTTACATTCCATCGTTTCTGTTTTTACTCTAATTTCTAATCAGTTAAGTTCGACGAAATACGCGAGGAGTGCAAATTGAATGACAGTCTTTGGCGATTAGTTATTCCAGTCTACACATAAAGTATTCTCCTGTGGGATAAGTTTAGCCTAGTTCATCGAGTCGCTTCATTACAAATTGCGTGCCAATTTGAAAATGTTCATTTTGTCTTAAATATTGGCTATCAGAAGCCATCAATGTTGATTTAAATTGACTAATAAGTCATGTTTTCAATGTTGAAGACTGGCTGATATTGAGTTATTGACTTGCTCCTTTAAAGATACACCGTTTTTGTCAATCCCACGTAATATACCGTCGTCTGTGCATTTAAACATTAGTGATTCCAATTCATTTATTACAGGAATGCGTATAGTCGTATGGATAGGACGAAAAAACGAGGTCGTGCGTACACATAGGCGTGCACGTAAAATAGTCATTAACAGTTGTAATTCGAAATAAGAGTAGGCCGTAGTGCCGCTGTCCGTGCAAAATTCCCCTCAGTATGGCTTATACCCGTTTTCATTAGCCCCGTAGGTGCAGAAAAGTAGGATGTTAAACCCCATTTCATTTATTACACACCAGTTGTACAATAATATAATTTACTTGTTGTAGATTCCACGGGGCGATCTTGTTGTTGAAGAAACACTGAAATGAATTCAATATAGCCGTTATAACTTGCTCACAAATTTAAAAGGGATTAATTTTAATCCGATTTTCGATTTCTGATGTTTCTGTGAAAGAAATGATGTTAGAAAGTTAATCTAGCTTTATGAAGGAACCAGTGAAACGTAATCTGATTCACTTGCGATATTTATTTTTTTTTGCTTCAAGCAGGGTATATTCTGTAATCGCGTGTAATTTTGTATCAAATGTAAAAGCATCAACGTTTCTATGTTAAATCCTCATCAAAAACCCAGGAGATTCCTAACAAATAAATACCAGATTTAAATATGTTCAATAGCAAGCCATTTTATTAGCAATGCCTAAAACTCCACGATTCATCTTGTAAACATCCAGGCAGTCAATTACCCAAAAACTTCATTAAGTGTGTTTTAACCCCCCTCTGGCATAGCTCAAGATGTAATTGTGTATCGTGAAATACGATGGTTGGTGGTAACACCGAGTTATTGGATCAACTTCTACATTCACGATTTTATTTCAGTTTTTTTTATGCACACCAACAGATTTTACGAGCTGTGACTCAATTTGATTTGTAGAAATGAAAATCGCATTCTGCGTTTACGCAAAAAGCAACTAAAAAATTGAAATACTCTGATATAAATTGATAAATGGACTGAAGTACAGAATGTTATTTGATTTTATTCGACACTAACCTGGTCATTTTGAGACTAACATATATTCCCCTGTCCTTCTTAACCGTAATGGAGTGTTCCATATCATTGAGTCAGATGGCGTGGTTTCGATTCTCCGCGTGTATGTGACAAGGAGTCTGATCGCCTGTCCAACCTCGTGTTTGTTCTCCGGTTTCCTCCCACCGCTAAAGACCCCTACAAGCAAGCTAGTGTAATATGGCGACCATTTTTCCCGGACAGCAGCGTTATGGCCTTATCCATTTCACATTTCAATTGTCAGGGGTTATTCTAAATTATACAATAAAACCCATAACTCCGCTGTCCCGGAAAAATGGTCGCCATATTACACTGCATCGCCCATCTTCATTAGCTCGGATGGGACGTTAAACACAATTTTTAATCTCTTAACGTGGTTTTGTTTTCTGAAATCGACTCCGATGTGATCCAAATCCAGAATGCCATGACTGGTAATTATATTCGATCTTGCAATTGTCGAGTTCAAGACCTGGGATTATGTTATAAGGATGGCTGCCGTCGTTGTGTTAGAAGCCATTAGTTGGTTTCTATGATTGAATCGACTATTCACGAGATATGACAGATTCAACAACATATGGATGACTTCACTTGTGAGTGAATGACGAGAACCAATATATCTGTAGCATTGACCAGATGAAACCTTATTACTGGTAATTTAAGTATGGTAAATCTATTGGTAATCTCCGACTAGTTCTAGTATATAATTTAACTGTTTAAGGTGAGAGACATTACCAGGAGAGATCACTTACTGTCAGCTGTAATCAATCTCAACAACCAACTATCGCACTTAATAATAATTGAGGGAGGTAGGAATGAGTTAATGATGCTTAGTCCCAAGTTCAGTTGTTTGGAACGTTAGGAGAAGGGGTAAGGTTGGGTTAATTATCCTAACTTATTGATGTTTAGTCCAAGTTGTGTAATAATTGAGGGAGTGTAGGGTTATGTTAACTATCCGGAGTTATTGATGTTTAGGTGTATTTTATTATTCTTTTACAAATCGGACTCTTCTCAGTAGTAGTCCAACCAGTTTGTTGCACTAACATTTTATCTAAATCGCATGAAACCATATTAACATGTCTGTGTCTTTTTCTGTTACATGTATTACTGCAACCCTTCAACCCTTTCCGTGGCACATGGCGATTTTGAATATCTTCGCCTATGTTGTTGAAACAATTGCACGCCTCCTTGATGAGCGGCGTTCTTCGAGCTCGTGTCTACAGAGAGTCACTAGACAAGGTTTTAAATGCACAGGAATGTTTTTCTTCTTTTAGATATTGAAAATTGGTCCGTGGCACCGAAAGTATTAAAGATTAAATACTGTTTAAACAAATGGGCCTTCAGTAAATATGCCCAACACTTCATAAAAAAGGGCTACTTGCCGATAAAAAGCCGACTAAAACTAATTTTGGTGCCTCCTGTAGACAGTTATCATCCGTGTTACAACTACAGAAACGTTTGCTAGATGCTGATCGTCAGGTGTAAATCACCACATTATATCGCAGCAATTTCAGGCATCCATAGAAACGTCTACATTCGTTTCCGATATCTTCCAATTCGTGACAGTAGTCTTAGATTGTTGTCATCCACAGCCAGAGGCATCGACAAAAACAGACGTCAGTAGACTAATGAGCATGATGGTGTTCTAACATCCACATGACGCAGTGTGATTTAATGTGTGCAGTATAAAACTAGATTACCAGGTAATTCTATATCCAAAAACATCGTCTAGTAGTTTGGATGGGACGAAAACCCCGCCGGTGGATACTCCTCTATCAGGCACAACTTCCCTGGTAAAGCCTAGTCGGCAGTTTCTGGAATACCGACAGACTTTGATATCATAGTTTATCGATAATCCCGAGTTAATCCACGAACAATGATGTTATATAAATTATGGCCCATTTCTCACTTAAATAATAAAACTGCATTGATTGTAACAAATATAGCTTTATTAAATAACATTAAAAAATTTACACACAAAAAATGCATTAGATATAATATATACGATAAAATGCGTTTGATTTACACAACTAAATAGGATATATTTGTTCCATAATGATTAACGCTTAAAGTCGCATGTAATAACTGTGTTTTTAAATGGTTAATTCTTGATTCAAGCTGTCCATATTTCTTTCCACGATATTTGTAGTCATTACGTAGTAAATGTCGGCCGCCTGGAGATGAAGCGAATATTAACCTGAGTGTTGGCCATTTTTAAATCAATATAATTTCGACATAGACCATCCATTTATATTAATATGATGAACTGAATTTATGTTTAAAGACATAAACTGGGTTCAGACTGTCAAGGGGTTCTTTATCGTGCACGGCAAAGTCCCCCACACAGAGAAGAGTAACCGTACTGGAAAACCCCAGTTAATTATTAAAACCCCAGCAACTCCAGTCCTTACTCAGGACTACACGATTTGAGGAATGTAGATGCAAATTAACGTTTGTAAGTCATACGTATTGTGAACTATTCGATATAACCATGTCCCTTTAAAGTCTCTATGCGTCATAGAATCCCTTGTAAACTACAATATTGTGAACGATATATCCTCGGCCCAGAAAAAGCCCAATTCCTTTGAGTATTTACAAAGATATGTGGAATTGAAATTTCACCGATTTTTACTGGTCACCATGTTATAAGTCCGCCGCCATTTTATTATAATTATTGATGGGTTTATTTTAAATACGATTGAATCAAGAGTTGGTATTTGGATTTTGTTTGTTTAACTTAAATGCTAAATTAACATGGATCAAACCATGAGAAATTTGATATTTTAACGAAAAATGCCCACATCGTTACTTTAAACCCGAACATACCACCTTTAAAATACAATATCCTATCTCATCTAGTGTTTGTTCAGCTTTCTGCATTCTTATCGATAAACGACGACCAGGTTATTAATACTGTTGCCATGTTATTAATATCATCTTCCCGACCATCGCATGTGCTTGTTCAATAGATTTGTAGCAATAAAGCTCTTTAATTTCAAGTGAGTTATGTATCTTAGAAAATTAATAGCCGTATCGTTGGTAATATAAATCTAGCTACGGCAATCATATTACAGGATTGAACCCACTATGGGGGAATTATTCCTCCACGTGATTAATATATCAGCAGCATAAAGCTAATGATTAAATTATCTACACGGGAGCACTAGGATAGGAAAACAAGTACAAGCCACCAGACTGGATAACTAGGATAGAAAAACAAGTACTATCGTTAACATACCATACAAGCCATCAGTACATACCATATACACACACTATCCGACTATAATACATAAAATACAATTTATTGATACTGGATAATGGTGACTATTTGCCTATTTAAGTCGTATAGGAAATGAATTGAAATGGGTTTAGACTTTCGGATGCTACGAAATATAAAGGCCCGCGTACGCGTTGGTGTGCACTTAAATGAACCCGTTGACAACTGGAATTCAAACTTAGCAACCTGATTGTGTATTTCCATCACATGTACGTATTATTAGTAGCTTGTATTTGAAACTTACCTGTGTATATATTTTTGAGGTAATTCCGTTAGATTTTTGGAGAAGTGGTTCGATTAGTTTAAATTGTAGTTCCACGGATCATGCGTTTGTCACCCTTATACTGTTGCGTTCAAACAGAACTGGGCTAATGAAGATGGGCATACGCCATATAGATTGTGCTACGGAAGATTTTGCCCGGACTTCCATTTATTTCGACTTCAACCTGTCAATGGACCGTTTACGTGCACGCCAATGTGTACACGGGACCTCCATTTTCGCCTATACCACGCCCACTGTCGTACACCACGCGCTCATGCAGAAAATAATTAGATCTCTCTCTCTCTCTCTCTCTCTCTCTCTCTCTCTCTCTCTCAACAGTAAAGAGACATCTGATATATTATTTTAAGTACTAACAAGTTTCTGTTTTAATTACGGACTATGTATCGTGTAACCAGGCCCCCGGCTGATCGAGTACGATAGGTTGTCACATTGTACAAGACACAAATCCAATCTACAAGACATCAGAGTTAAAACACTGATTGTCTATCTCTGTTTACCCAGTAATTATATATCTGATATAAACCATGTCTCATCTCCACGTCGCATCTCCACCAATTATATCTGGTATATACCACGTCGCATCTGCACCAATTCGGAGACAGAAAAAATCCTACTTGGATAAGTGTCATATATCAGCATTATACGGAAGGTAAAGAAATCAGCTTGTGTCGGAAATTACTATAACAGCATACGACTTGATCTGATAGTGTATTATTAGTGGGGAAATCTATAACCAGTCTGTCTGTCTGATCCCAATTTCATAGATTACATCCCATAGAGAGGACATAGACTATATAAAATCGTTTATTTCTAATAAGACTCCATGTTCTATAAAATCATATCGTTTTGAAACTTTGACTTTATAATAAAAGGGATGAAGAATGATAACATGTCAATTTCCATGGTAATAAGATTTAATAAAACCAGACAAACATGTGAAATACGACACAAGTGATGGACCGAGTATAGACGATTGAACTGATTTATCTTGATGAATAACACTCTAAGTAATTAATATAATTACAGAGAGAAAGGGAGAGATAGAGAGAGAGAGAGAGAGAGAGAGAGAGAGAGAGAGAGAGAGAGAGTAATTTCGACTCAACATAAACTGGTTCATTTTGGGACTAACATGGCTTGGTGTTTTTTTACTTCGATAATTGGCTTGCTCGTGGGAGTCTTTAGCTGTCGGAGGAAAACGGAGGACCCGAAGAAAACTCACAATTTTGGACAGACGACCCTACTCCTTTTCACGGACAAGCTGCGAAGCGAAACAACCAGGGACAGACCTTGTGATCCAATGCGCACGCGTTAACCCATTGCCCCCCTTCCGTTATTTATAAATAATATGACAAATATACTACATATGAATTTACATATGCGTACATATTTTGAGCAGATGGGTATAGTATAATTTGGATTTTTTGCGTTCAATCCGAAGGACTAGGCAGTAATGGTGCTACTCTAGACAAATGAAATCCCGAATAAAGTTCAAGAACCCGTGGATATTCTTGTCTCCGGGCCTGGACCGTTTAATAACTAAGAATAAGCTTTTACAGCATATCATTAAATAAAATATTTGACTTCTGATCTGTTATTAATGTCGCAATATTTTTATTAAATTTCAAACGAATACAGAATAATTTATTAATCTAAAAAGTAAAAACAACAAAGCGATATAAATTTGACATTTTTCATCTGGCTCAGGGAGCATCTGCGTTAGATGGCTGTCATTAAGCTCAAATCCCACTTGTGTCATATTGTTGCTACAGATTAATTTTACATTGTTCTAATGTTTCCTGTTTACAAACATTTCTCGCCAGCAACTAGGCCAAACATCCGGTCGACAATATGGGTTATAAAAACCCAAGTCAGAGTTTGCTGAAATCTTTTTTATGCACCTCATTCAATTCTAGCGCATTATCTACAATTGATAGTGGGGATTGGGCCGTCGAACGGTAAATGCATATTCGTTGTCTCATAAGGTCTGTCATTGTGTCAAGTATCATTGTTTCGCCCCACACACTTGCACGTGACAAGGAGTGGGGTGGTTTGTCTAACCTCGTGTTTTTCTCCGGGTCCTACGCTCAAGCGAATTATTGAAATAAAGTTGAACCATATGTTAGTCCCGAAATGACATAGTTTCTGTGGAGTGGGTGTTAACCCCCTTTCTCTCTCAAATGCCGTCTACATGTGACGTCACATTGGCTCGAGAGCCATGCATTGTTTATATAAAATGTATTGACGTTAACACGTCCGGACAGAATGGTACCTTTAACTTATTTTATATACCCATTTACTAAACAGAAAATAGTTTTTTATTGAGATATACTTCAAAAATCTTGTTAATCTTGTGAGCTAGGTAGTCCGCGCCGATGTCATCCCTCTCAGTAACTGTAGCGTCCTAGTGAATATTCACTGTTAATCAGTTTTATGATCGAAACATTAATAAATGTGTTCTATTCTTTATTGCTAACATTCTAGTTTCATACAACAATATGTTCACAATTGCCCAATAATAAAACACATCGGAATGACTTCATAACAATAAAATTATTGTTCGCTGTTTGTGTGGCGACAAATTCAAAACAGCATGACGTGCATTTAACGATTTTAATAATGTAATTTAACTTTCTAAAAGTCACAGTCAGAAACGAAATGAAATGAAATGGGGTAACGGTCTTCAATCGCTCTACCATTTGAGTTAATAAATATGGAGCACGGTTTGAACATGCTTGTTATGGTGGTATAAATATTATGATGAATTTCAGTTTATTGCCCAGTATAAAAACAGCATGACATTCATATAACTCTGTAAATATTGTAAGTTAAGTTACTAAAGGCGAAGGGGTTCGAATCCCGAACATGGTAGCCAAATGAACCGGATGAAATAATTTCTTTATTTATTATTGAATGTCAATAAAACCTCAGACAATTTGTTACAATTCATTGGTTACTTTCTGATGATGGCGATTATATTACTGGTGATGGCAATTATATTACTAGTGTATGTTTTATACACAGGTGCATGCAGGATGGCAATAGATTAACAGGCACTACCAATTTCGCAAACATAAAAACAATAGATATAACTAATTTGAATTACATTTTAAAATAACACTTCATTCATACAAGAAGAACGTTAAACGTTCATTTTATTTCATTTATTTGATTATAGACAATTCGAGAATTTTTTAACTACAGAGAGAGAGAGAAAGAGAGAGAGAGAGAGAGGGGGGGGGGTTTACCGTCCACTCGATACAGACTAGGTCATTTCGGGACTAACATGGTTCAATGTTATTTCAATAATTCGCTTGCGCGTAGGAGTCTTTAGCGGTGGGAGGAAATCGGAGGACTCGGAGAAAACCTACGGGGTTGGCTAGGCGAACCTACTCCTTGTCACGTACAACCGGGGATTCGAAACTACGCCAGTTGACTTAATGACAGACCTTATGATACAGCGCACGTGCTAACCATTCGACCATTCAGTCCTTCGTTTAAACACCGACGTTTATACGTGGTTGTTTATTCTTTCGATTAAATCGTTATTTGTTTATTAGTTTATTAATAATCCGACGATGCGATGTGTGATATATTTGCATATGAACGATACATATAACTAGATGAGACCAATTCGGTCATTTAATGATTTAACTTAGAAATGGAGTAGCGAGGCTAAGTCTCTAATATACCAGTACCGTGATTTCGGTATACACAACGGTTAATTCAATATTACTGCATACGCGTAATAGTGCCAGACGTTGTGGTGTTTGTTATTGTTGAAAAGGATGAATCTAGGAGCTTTACAACTGGACTGTCTGTCTTAAAGATACATTATGGGAGATTAGATAAAGAGCTGGCAGTTCTCACTATAATAGTTAAAAACTAGATAATGTAAAGGGAATTTGCTGAAAATTCCAGTCAAATTGATTCACTCTGAACCGAGATTTTAGCGAATGACTTCTAGCCTCGATTATCATTACTAAAGTCGGTAGGATATAAAACACAGTCTCGATTATCCAATTCATCATTAAATCAAGAATGAAAGTTGAGCAATATATCGGAACCTAATCCAATAAACATCGCAGGCCACCGATGACATCGAGAGTTGATTATGGTCTGGATAAGTTAATTAGTGTCTAATTAATAATTTAGATAACATTTCCGGCCTAAAGAAAGCCGTGCAAATTCAGCTCTGCCTTAATACAATTGGACTAGATATAAAACATTTCCATACAGATCAGCTCTGGAACACCCTTGCAGAAAGTGCAAAACAATGTCAGGATTTAAAAACCAAACTCAATACATAATTTTTCCGTAAAGCATTTCTTCAACGTTTGTGTAAAAGTTTGTGAAGCACCACTGAATGTATGACAGTAATATGCGCTAATATTAGAATATGTAAAGTAACGAGCATATTTATCTATAGTTGACTCAGTGTACGCTACAGCCGTTTCGTTATTACGTCGTTTTATTAATATTTGAATTCTCCATATTTATTCTTGTACGTGGGTGTTATAAAGAGTATAGTTCTTCCTTGTCCGTGTATAGTTGCTTTATTACAAGTCGAAATATTTTTTAGGAATAATTTTGTCAGATTTTCATGAGATCAATCGTTCATTGTCAGTATAAAAAAACACCTCCTGCCGGTGATAAGTAATATCGCTTTAAAATGGCATATTTTCTTCGAGTTGAAATATTGCTATTATTTTTTTAGAGTTGAAATATTGCCATTATTTTTTTAGAGTTGAAATATTGCTATTATTTTTTTTTATTTTTAAAAAATTATCACGTCCAGCTTTTCCTTGAAGGTAAAATATACCATGCTATTTTCATCTATAAGCTTAGGAAATCTTAAAAGAACAAAAACCTCTGAATTCGTTGATTACCAAATATTAACTTCTGTTTTATAATAAGTGATGTAATGTTGATTTTAACATGCATTATGCAAGGGGTAAATCTGCCTATTGCGAGTCTTCCTTTTGGCCTTAAATGTTATCTAAATTATTAATTAAGACATGTATTAACTTATCCAGACCATAATCAACTCTCGATGGCATCACTAGCCTCCGATATTTACTGAATTGGAATACATATTGTGATGGACGATATAATGTAAAAATGGATAATCGAGACTCTGTTTATTACCAACGTTAGTAATGATGATCGAGGCTATCATAAAATTGAATCGCTAATTTGTCGGTTTAGAGTGAAGCAATGTGAATGACATTTTCAGCATATTAAGTTTTCTTTATCTATTTTTAACTCTTATGGCGAGAACTGCCATCTCTTTATCTAATCTTAGCTAATGCCCCTTTAAACAATGGCCATCATGCAAGAATAATTTTTAAAATCATGCTCGATTTTTTTTAAGTCGATTAGAACAATTCGGCCATTTAATGATTTAATTTAAAGATGAAGAAGCGAGGCTAAGTCTCGAATATACCAGTACCATGGTTACGATAATAAACAATCAATGCACACATTTTGACAAAACTACAAACAGTAATAAATTGGCTCAGAATGAAGTAATTTGTATGAAATTTTCAATATTTTCCATTATCTTTTTTGAAATATTATAGCAAGAACGGTCAATTCTTTATCTCAATCTTATATAATGTAGCTTTAAAGGCTGACGACAAAATATTCTGGATGACATTTAGTAATTTGAACATAATCAAATAACAATTACTATGGTTATTACACCACCATCTTTCAACAGATTGTAAAATGTATTATCGGTTTAACAGTTTGAATAATACATAGATGATTAAAACAATATGGTAATATTTATATGTTATCTCTTGTTTATAACCATGGTGTCATGTGTGATATATTTATACGTAACTATAATAATAACAATAACAAATTGTATCGTTTATAATGATAAGCATTGTCAGGTCTTAACAAGTTTATGTTATATTAATTAAACACCTTGATAAACTACTACAACATGATAAATAGACTGTTAAAATGCGTTTATTGTAGAAATGGATCGATATATGTGTCTCTAATATTTCACACAATCGAACTGATACAAGGTTTAAGTTATGGTTACGACAATTCATGTCAAGAAAGGTTTTATTGTTAAGTAAGCATTAAAGTGCCCCAAATAGCTAATGACTGGTCCATGGGTCGATGCTTGCGTCTCGAATATTTCATACAATCGAACTGATACGTGTTTGATGTTATGGACAAGACAATAATTCATGTTTTATTGTTGAGCAAGCAACAAATGGCCCATAGAGCTAATACGTGTTTCATCACTGTAGAGAAGCCAGGTTGGCTATAAAACCTGTGGATGGTATTGTTAACAGACACAGGCGTATTTCAATGTTTATAAAGCCATTAGTAAAGAATGTACACAGTTCCTTGTCATAACTCTGTCTGTTTCATGTAATGAACGAATAAATGGGGTTTAACGTCCTACTGTTCTGCTCCAACCCGTCTAACTGTTTCCTGTACCATATTTATTATTCGAATTTAACTAATATTACATCGATTAAATCAGCATTATAACCATCGCTAGAGAAGATTCTTCTCTGAAAAACGATTGCGCTTTAGGTCATAAGTTCTGTTATCCCACGTCTGTACATGACAAGGTGTATTGTCGCCCTCTCAATCTCTTGTGTTTTTTTTATGGGTCCTCCGATTCCCCACCCACACACACACTGACGAAGACGCTCTGAAATAAAATAAAATCCTAGGTTACTCGCGAAACGACAATAACTAGTTTCGTTTCGAGTGGACGTTAAACACCATTGCCCTTTCTCTCCGTTACACGATTTACTGTTGTGTTCAATAAATTTGCAAACTTATGAAATAAAACAACCAGTGAACTAGGTACCTGGGGGAATCGAACGAAATATAAGATTTTACAGGTGAATGTTATCCCTCAGTTGTTGATATCATCAGGTACAACAGGTGAATATTATCCCTCGGTTGTTGATATCGTCAGGTACAGGTGAATATTATCCCTCGGTTATTGATATCAGGTATATATAAATTAACGATAGATTTAACGTTGATGTTTAGTTATGCGTGAAATATGACACGCCTAAAAGTAATTTCATAAAATGAACTATGTGATGTAAATTCCAACATATGAATTTTAATGTATTTTGCAACATTTACAACTAGTAAACAGGAAGTGAAACGAAATGAAATAATGGTGTTTAAAGTAGGCAAACACGACTTAATGGACAATTTAAATCTACATTGATGTTGTTATCTTAAAATGAAAAGATGGGCTTCTGATATCCAATATTTAAGACAAAATGAAAATGTTTTATTTGGCACACGAATCGCATTCCAGAATACTTCTGAGCGCCATTTGTAATGAAGCAACTCGATGAACGAGGTTAAGCATACCCCACAGGAGAATACTATCGGTGTAGACTGGAATAACCAGACACCAAAGACGGTTCGCGTATTTCGCCGAACATAACCGTTTAGAAATTACAGTAAAAACAGAAACGACTGAATGTAATATACATTCATAATGCATTATTATATGCAATTCTAGCTGCAAAAATAGACATTTAGCTCCTTTAACGGACAACTGTTATGCATCAAGTGGAATAATGAAGACGGGCATTCAGTGTACATTGGAGTACCGTTTACCCTGACTGCAGCGTTTCTGCCTACGAATTCCAACTGCTAGGGTTTCTATTACGTGTACACCAACGTATACAACGGGACCGCGGGTTTTCGTCTCACTGACAACAAGGGAGAACGAAAGTAGCCAATCTTCGAGAACTTTCTCTTCCAACAACAGAATAAAACAGCCGCAGCTCTCAAATAAATAACTAAAAATAACCATTAGAGTGGGGTAATAAATGGTTCAATAATAATTCATGAATATGTCAATAAATATAATTAGATCTTTATAGTATTTGAACTTCTGTTACCGAAAGGCATCGATTCCTTTTAATAGCTAAATCCACAATTATAACTGAGCATACGGTCAAAGGCATTGATTCCTTTTAATAGCTAAATCCACAATTATAATTGAGCATACGGTCAAAAGCCTTTATACCTATTGAGGTAACGGTCAGTCATAAGGTCAGTATCTTTCATACCCATTCAGACAACGGCCAGCTGTCAGGGCGTATCAATTTAAACTTGTGATTATTACAACTTCTGTTACAAACAGTCGTCAATACTTCTGTTACAAACAGTCGTCAATATTTGAACATGGGTAAAACGACCCCTTGTGTTCAATTAAATTTTATAATTGCTGTTAAAGATGATGACCCGTTGTCAGTAACGAAATGTGTAAATGAGAAAGAAAAAAGAAATTAAGTTTTGTAATTGATCCTAAATGATGTTCTAGCGTTTTGACGATCTTCTCCAGACCAGAACAAAATATAAAGTGAGAACTTGGCTTTATTATGGCGAAGGTAGAAGTTTTGTTATCGATGTTAACAAGCGGTTCGACCCCTATCCTTTATGTATAGAACGAGTTTTTATAAATTGTAGTATTATCAGGAATATTTCTATCCTATCCAGTTTAGAATTCCGCTTTTGGAATGGGTCTATATCCGTGGATAGACAAGTTGTTTTACTTTCCAATCAGTAGAACAGAATCATATTCTTTATACAATCACCAGTCATTGCTTTAAGGCCTGGGTTAGTGGCGGACTGGGGAGGGTGGGTGGATGGCCGAATGGTTAGCAAGTGCGCGCTGTATCATAAGGTCTGTCATTGAATCAACTGGCGTGGTTTCGAATTTCAGGCTGTACGTGACAAGGAGTAGGGTCGCCTGTCCAACGTCGTTGTTTTTCTCCGGGTCCTCCGGTTTCCTCCCACTGCTAAAGATCCCTACGCGCAAGCGAATTATTGAAATAAAATTGAACCATGAACGAAATGACCTAGATTGTGTGTAGTGGACGTTAAAACCCATTTCTCTCTCTCTCTCTCTCGTGGCAGACTTCTATGAAATGTTTGATAAAATGCTATGGTTTCATGAAAAGCATATAAATCTCAGATCTATACACCTCATACCACATTGGCAATCATCTTTCCTCTCTCACGCCAACCATTTGTTTCCCCAGTTTATCATTATACAACGGTTTGATCTGTAAATAATGATGATGTTTGATAGTAAAAGGAGACTTTGTTCTTCGATGGTTAAGATCAGATGATGACTTCTTGAGAACCAGTGTTTTAAGGGCACCACGATTTAAGATTTCAAGTTCTTTCGCCTTTATAAACTAAATCCTGATTACGTCACGGTAATATTATATAGGTAATATAAATGCTTTATATATATTATTTATAGAGCCAATATACTTGAACGATATTTTATACTTCTGAAACAGTACTTAACGGTATAATTATCATGCTTCAATAAACTCCTAGATGTTCATGTTCTGGTCTATCTGTCTGCTCTTCTCAATTAAATTAAACATTAAAGATACATTACCCTCATCAATTAAATTAAACATTAATAATAGACGTGCTTTTCATTTCTTTAAAATGTAATATTAGTTTTAGTTGTGACACAGAAAAACAATATAGTTCAACCGGTATATCGCCGGATAGAGACCGAAAGAGACCGATATTACTGTTCCTCATAACTAAATCACTCGAGTTATGTGAACAGGTGTCCATATTGTTGACGGTATACTATTCACGTGACCCTGGTGACCTATTGTAGGACGGCTAAATCTATTTGTTAAGGCCAGCTCAATTTTTGTCAACATCACTGAAATGTAAACAAGGTTATCGAGATTGTAGGTTAGGTTTAAGAATTTGGGGGAGAGGTTAAGTCTCCACATAAGCACTATTCACCTGATCCCGGTCGTCTATTGTACGAGCGTATACTATTGACGTGACTCCGGTTGTACGACTTGATGCCTGTTTTTGGATAGCTTAGTGAGTTAGATGTTAGCTTGCTAACCTAAAGGTCCCCTGTTCCATCCAGGTGTTGGCCTAGAAAATGTATCGGGATTTTCCTTTATGGTTCCCCCATATGTCTTTAATAGAGCCTCCTTATTTACCATGATATTGACTTGACATGTGACAACCAGTTATTTACCATGATATTGACTTGACATGTGACAACCAGTAATTTACCATGGGATTGACTTGACATGTGACAACCAGTTATTTACCATTAGATTGACTTGACATGTGACAACCAGTTATTTACCATTAGATTGACTTGACATGTGACAACCAGTTATTTACCATGAGATTGACTTGACATGTGACAACCAGTTATTCTCAGAAAATCTTGGGTAAGAGTTAGGAACGAGCTGATCAAGTAGGGATACGACCCAATATTCTCCCAGGATTCATGAGTCTTCTATAGTTTCATGTGGTGATCTGTACGGTTTTATTTGCGAACGATTTTTCGTAAGTGATGATCCATCAAGTTCCCATCTCCACGCCTTTTAATCACGTTCTTTCGTGGGGTATAGTTCCCACTGGCTTTAATTAAACAATGCGGTTATTTTTACGGATCCGTAATGAAAATCATGTAGTCTATTTTACGACACATCCCGTTGCACCTGGGCATCGGGAAAATATTGGTCTTACTCACGTAAAGACTAAAATCTATTGGCTATTTTTAGGGTTAGGCTTAAGGGTTAGCTTCCGATTGTTTTGGCCCTTTTTCTATACCGAAAGACCATTAAATCTATTAAACAACTGGAAGCTATGACCGACAGGAATAGCCTACCACGCATGACCGACAGGAATAGCCTACCACTAATGCATTACGGTTACATGACCGACAGGAATAGCCTACCACTAATGTATTACGGTTACATGACCGACAGGAATAGCCTACCACTAATGCATTACGGTTACGAAAAAATATCCACTTTGTTAATTAAAACATCATAAAATGCATGAACCAGATTATTTCGGTCTATCGTCTATGTCCAAATAAATGTCTACCGGATTCTTCAAAATGACTTTAAAGTTTCCAGTTGTTCTGGCGGAGAATTTCAAAAGTGTGTGTGAGGGCTAGGGTAATCAGTCAAAAATGCCTATTGGATTCTTCAAAATGGCGTTAAAGTGTTTTTGGCGGAATATTTGTGTATGGAAGGCAGGGGTGGGATATGATGTACTTGATCGTAAATAGCTAACAATTTTGGATAGCCAAGCCACAGTGAATATTAGGCATATGGTCGTAGCATATGTTGAATTAATAAACAACCTGTAAGTAGATTTGTCTTATTATACTTGTCCTGATAGGAGTTCTATATATTTCACACTGTTCATACAGGATTTCCATAGAGAACAATCTGTGCTGAGAGGAGTTTCACAGAGTTCATCTGTCCCTGTAGAACATAAATATATAATTCAACCGGTCCTTATATAACTTCGGTAGTGTTCAACATGTCCTTATATGACTTCAATAGAGTTCAATATGTCCTTATATGTCTTTAATATAATCCAGTATGTCCTTATATGACTTGTTTAGAGTTCGACATATCATCCTAGCAAGCAAGCTAACAAAAACCTAACTATGCTACACGGGCAAGAATAGACACCCAACTAATGGCAACAAAACACTTATTTTGAGAACATGATCGTTAGTACAAACTGAGTCCATGTTTCTCCATGGCTCTATTGAGATTATTAGTAAGATTTGAATATCGGCTATAGTTCTAATTATATCACCTAGTATCTCTCTCTCTCCCCATCTCTCTCTCTCAAACACCCCACCAATCATAATAAACACCCCACCCATCATAATAAACCAGGTTTGTTTCATGTGAAGGTTAAACCACTCTCTCTCGGTTTAAAATGAACACAGAATGACTAATATAATAAAATGAATACTATGATAATATTGATAATGTTATCTAACATGGTCTGGGAATTAGTAATAGATAACAATATGACCAGTAATAGATATGGTAGATAACGTTATCTACAGATAACGGTATCTACATTATTGACAACAGGTATTGTTTTACCTGACATGAAGTGACATGTTGTACCTGTTCTTACTTTGATCTGGCGTCATACATATATAGGTATGTTTCAAGTTTAAAATTCATATAAATAGTATCTGGTTTATATACACAAATGCCGTCCTACTTTTGCTAAAGACATACATCATACGAAACTTGTCCTGTCCGTCTACAATTAGCCCCGCTTGTGAAAAGACACGAAAGCTAGTTGGACGACATTTTAATTCCTATATCGACGCTTTTAGTCGAAAACGTTAAGTTTCCATGTTTAATGAAATTGACAATGTTTATTTAGTCTGTGTATATATGAAAGGTGTAAAAGGGGTTAAACCTTATAACAAAATAATACACTAATGTTTAAATATGGCCGCCTTCCTGGGCAGAGATTTATTCTTCAAGTAGATAGTTGTGTGTGCACAATCGGCACACAACTGATTACACAGTATTTTATTTTAAGAACGATAATGGTATTGATTTAAAATCGAGATGAAGGTGACATTAAATCAACTCTATCAAGTAATTTATACATTTCAATATAACAGTCAAATTGACATAGAGGTGAAAATATATAAAAAAAACAACATACGACAGGTAATTAAAAACAAATCAATAAACAAAACAACCGTGTCAATATTATACCTTGTATAGTGAGTTAGGTAACGACAACAGGTGAATTAGCATGTAACACAAATGGGTATTGTAATATAACGAAATTTTGTGACTTTTGTATTCATGTGGGAGAGAGAGAGAGAAATGGGGTTTAACGTCCACTCGACACAAACTAGGTCATTTCGGGACTAACATATGGTTTTAATTTTATTTACATAATTCGCTTGCGCGTAGGGGTCTTTAGCAGTGGGAGGAAACCGGAGGACGAGGCTGGACAGGCGACCCTACTCCTTGCCACGTACAACCGGGGATTCGAAACCACGCTAACCATTCAGCCATCCAACCCCCCGTATTTATGTGGGACTATGTTGATGTAATGTTAGATCAGTGTACAGGGGACCTGGTTTATAATTCACCAATACCGACTGTTTGATTTGTCAAGGTTACAACATCGTTTTGAAGTATGCGAGAGTATTGTTGTTATATTAGATCAACTTGTGGCAGGATTTACAACAATTTAGGGTCATTAAGTTTAGCACGGCTTACATCTTCTAGTGAAGACTAAAAAACATGAAAGATTCAATGAGCAAGTCTAACGAGGCATTCTAAACATATAACCTACAAGCATTACTAATGCGTTCCAGCTACGAACGAGAATGGGACGATCGTGAAACGGTTTTTCGTCTTTATTCAAGTGTTGCGCTATATCTACGACCAACATCTGTTAAATTAGCACGGACAAACGATCTGTTACACAGTTAATTGGTACGTTCTGGAAATATGTATACGTTTAGCCGACATTGTGATTTACATAAGAAAATGATATGAAATGGGGTTTAACGTCCTATAATTCTGCTCAGACATTCACACGCTATACAATGTGCCGTGAGGGAAATTTTGCAAGGACAGTGACGCTACGGCCTACTCTTATAGCAAATTCCAACTGCCCAGGGTTCTTTAACGTGCACGCCAATATGTACACAGGACCCCAGTTTGTCGTCCCATCCAAACGACTGACAGATATACGTCAACCCAAATATTTAAACAGCAAACCAAGCATAGAGAAGCCTTCACAAAGGTGATCGTTTTTGATGTATGGACAATGAAACGAAACTGCGGACTGGCCTATTGAAGACTGGCATATGAGGGACACATTTCCTGGGCTTCCCGGGCAGCGACGCTACGGCCTACTCTTTTTTTCGAATTCCCCCTGTCAATTTAGTTTTTAGTTCACGCCAAGGGAAAACACACTGAAAAATTGCTGGGTATCTCTCAAGGTTTTGTTTTATTCACTGAGTCACTGTGGCTCACCATCCAAATATCGAAACACGCACTCGGTACATTGGTTTCATTTATTTCAATAAGGGGTCTTTAGCAGTGGGAGAAACCCCACGAGATTGGACATATGACTCTACTAATATCGAAACACAAGTGGCATTTAGGGATTGAGGAAATTAAAAAACACAACACAATTTATATGGAATACAATCACTGGTTTATACACATATAGCACAACGTTTCGATAAGAGAATACTTGTTGAAACGTCGTGCTATATGTGTATAAACCAGTGATTGTTTTCCGTATAAATTGTGTTGTGTTTTTTATTGAGAACTATTTAAGACGAAAATAAGGTAATTTATTACACGCGTATTGATTGTGTTGCTGTTGGATCTCAAGATGGCGTCTTCTTATTCAAATTAAGGAAGAGTTCCTTCTTGTGCCATTCGAGAAAAAACCTCTTCAGAAATCAGTCGGTAACAGAAAGGAACGCGAACAAGCACCATCGATCGAATGTCGAAAGAAGATGAAGAAATATGACATGAAATGCAGTGAAGTGAAATAAAACTGAAAAATACAATTATATTTTTTTCAATATTCTCTTCCTGACAAGTCCATTCATTTATTCCTTGACACCCATAGATTACGACTCTGTTACGAGGACTGGCTGAAAAGTTCTAAGCCTATCTGTGAAAGGCCTATACAAAGTCGATGGTCTTCATTTAAATTTAAACATTGTCGCCTTGAAGGTGTACACACGTTTGCCAACGATGTTGCAAGGCCTGAATGCCGGCCAGGAAAACATTTTCTTCCGTCACCCTAAAAGAGTCGTTCACAGCTGACACGACGTCATCATTACTTGGAAAATGACGACCGGCTAATTCCTTTTCCATTTTTGGAAACAGGTAATCCATGGTTAAAATCTGGAAACAAATTGTCAGGGTCTACTTCAAAACGGCGCAGATTGTCACGGGACGTCAGGAATCTGACAGTCAAGGTCTTTGGCACCCATCTTGCATAAAATTTTGTCATTCCTAACTCGTTGGCGATAATGTGCTCAACACTCTCATGAGAGATGCCCATAACACTGGCAACATGTCGAGTGGTCAAAGGTAAAATTAAAACTTCAAAACAAACCGCTGTCAAAACTTAACCATACATCAAGACTAATAATAGTAATTAATTTTAAAATATATAAATGAATAATACTGAACGTAATAAACATGTTTTTTTATTAAGCATTCGTTTTGTACCCTGTGCTATTTATTTGTATGCAACATTGTACACTCACAGTTTAAGTATTGACCTGCTAAAAATGACAGCGATCAGCTGATTGATTTGACAGCTGTTTGTATTGGAGTTTTCATTTTACTTTTTTGCTATCTGTATACTTCAGAATGTGCTTTCTGATGTATTCTTTACGTGCATCAACCATCTGTGTTTCCATCACATCATATGAAATATCCCCATCACTAAAATTAACGTAAAATCGGCGTTTTTCGAAATTTGGTCAGAGAAATTCAATGCAAAGTAATGGCGGCCTACGAGTGAGTTTGCTCACCGATCTCCCACAATGCAACAGCGACACGCCCTTTTTTGGGAATGGGTGATTCATGTATCGGCGTGGCATGTGAATAAATGTCTAACTGTTTATGTATATAACATTTGAAGCCAGACAAATGACCTGCAAAAGGTTAATTTAGCTCTCGCATAATACCGGTTTAATTCGTTATGCTGGGGCTTCCTCAAACTATCTCGACTTGCAAGTGATTGAAATCTTAAAGATGGATATAACATCCTGGCTAGAGTTTCAGTAATACTCCTTCCCTCGACTCATCAATAAGTGTTTATTACTGAGCGACGTTCCGATTCTTTAATCTTTATAATTCTATCAAATCAAGAGACTTTTCATACGTTAATAGAGAGAGAGGGAGAGAGGGGATTTAATGTCCATTCAACACAAACTAGGTCATTTCGGGACTAACATATTGCTAATTTTGTTTCAATAATTCGCTTGCGCGTAGGGGTTTTTAGCAGTGGGAGGAAACCGGAGGACCCGGAGAACCCGGAGAAAACCCACGAGGTTGGACAGGCGACCCTACTCCTTGTCACGTACAACCGGGGATTCGAAACCACGCCAGTTGACTCAATGACAGGCCTTAAGATATAGCGTGCACGTGCTAACCATTCGGCCATCCAACCCTCCTATTTAATAGTGAGCCACGATGGTTTAGTGAGTAATTGAACAATGTTAGTCCCGAAAAAAACTAGTTTGTATCGAGAGGTCGCGCTACCCCTGTCTAGCCTTACCCTATTCAAGTGTTATGTCCTATTTGGAAAGTCCACTCGACATTTTTATTCTGCACGGAACGAAGGTGTACAAGAAGACATGATAAAGTCCGCTCCGTCCATCGTCTTCAGATTTGTCTGGGTAGTATATCATAGAAACCATTTCACGAGATAAAATTTTGTCAGATACATTAATAGAACTTTAGTTTATTTTATGTTTCATCTTGGAATGATTATGTGTCCACGGAAATAAATTTGTTTTTGTAGACAAGGCCTATAAATGTTAATGGCCATGTCATTTTGTTTGTTTTGATAAATGTTAATGGCTAAAACTTCAACCGTTTTTTTGTTCAAGTTCAACCATTTGATGTTTTTTATTGAGAAACCCATATTCACAAAACCTCACCTCTCTCAAACCTCTGTCAGACATTTTAACATAAGTTACTTATTTGGCCAATAACTTCACCTGGGTCAATAAACAGACTATATCAACCACTTCTTGGAAACATGTTACAGACAGATTTTTAATTTGCTAAATGGGGAATGTCAATGTCAACACCAGACGTCTAGGTAGCTCATCAAATAATTTATAATATTCTCTTCATCGAACCTAATGAAATACTTGTCAAAGTTTGAACTTTGTCACGTATGGTTTGTTGAACTGTAAAACCTTTAGTCAATATTGCTAAACGGTGATTTGTGTTTCGAATTAAGAAAGCAGACGAGGAACTCCAGTCAATGACTTATCAATAGACGACCACCGTTTCCTAATAATAGTGAAACGCCTGCACCCACCTGACATGAAATTGGGTTTGACGTGTTATTTTGCTGCGCCACCTGAGCCTATGAAGACATGGAGACGAATTAATATAAGCCTTTGGCTTGTTTTTGAATCCTTACCTTTTGATAGTGTATGTATACAATATCTATCTTATTTAAATAAAATATTGTTTAAAGCAGCCTATGAAGACGGGAGTACGTCATGCAGTGTCCTAAGCGGGAAATTTGGCCGGACAGCTGTAGCTTTGGCCGACTCATTTTTCCAATTCCAACTATTCCGGGTTCGTTTACATGCACGCCAAATTGTACATAGGAGCTCGGTTTTACTTCCGAACCAAACGACTAGGCGCCATTCCATGCCAGGCCTTCCATTCTCCAACATAGAAAAACATTCGCTGCCAATGTCATAGTCGAACCCGTGGCACCCCCGAAAAAGGGAAAATCCCAGACAAACATTCGCGCCAATGTCGGGATCGAATCTGTGGCACCCCCGAAAAAGGGAAAACCCCAGATAAACATTCGCTGCCAATGTCGGGATCGAACACACGGCATCCTATCTATCACACTAACATATAATTGGTTGACGTGTTTGTTGTAAAAACAAATGATTTTATGACAACCTTTCGATAATGTCTTATTACCTTCACTTTACTGTATTGAATAACATGTCATTTTATGACAAGCTATCCATAATATTATGTTATTACCCTCGGCTAGTTTTTTATTCAATATCGGCTTGTAGTTATATGCAACAGTGATTGTCAACACTCTTTGTGAAAACTGATTGGGTTGGACAGGTGTCACGTAATGGCAAATTACTCAGGTATTTTGCAGGTGGCCCATAATCTCTGTAATGAGATAAATCGAAAGCCGCGGTGACTCAGTGAGTATGTCCGGTCCTGGTGTTGGAAAAGTTAATCGGGATTTTCCTAGGCGTTCCCCTCACCCCACGCTGTCATTGGTTGCAGGGTAGAGGGTCATTTACGTACATGACAAGGTGTACGCAGTAACTCAGTTTTTCGTCTCATCCGAACGACTACACCCTGTTCCTTGCCAGACCCTCCGTCTTGAACCACTGACAAGGGGAAACTGCAAATCTCCAGGTTAGCCAGCACCCTACTCACTGAGCCAGCGTATATAATATGATCTACAGATATTGAAATTACTGCTCCTAGCTCATGCTACGAAACTAAATAAATACATTTTTACGAAAATAAATTATATAGAATATATATCTATTACATCAATGGATACAAAAACAATATCTTGGAAATAAATAAATCACACCAATAGGTTAGTTGTATAGGTGTTGTACAGGTGATATATCTATACCTGTAGGCTAGTTACAAGGTGTTGTACAGGTGATATATCTAATATCCATTCTAAATCAATAATCATCAATATGTTAATATACTGCAACAAATACAAAATAGCACCATTAAAATAATTCTATAATTTTTTTATAGGAAAATAAATTATATTTAAAAATAGAGCTACAATTCTACGAGTGCCAATATTTTATACGAAAATAAATTATATTGACAATAAAACGATGAGTGCAAATATTACATAGGAAAATAAATTATATTGAAAATAGGACTATAATCCTACTACTGCCTGTATTTCGTACGAAAATAAATTTGATTGAAAATGGAACTATAATACTATGCTTCCAAAAACTTTATACGAAAATTAATTATATTTTAAAATATATATATAATTCTATGAGTACAAATATTGTATACAGAAATAAATTATATATTGATCAAAAGGTCTATATAACAAACATTTTATACGAAAATAAATTAGATTGATAATATTTAATATTGTATGTAAATCATACGAAAATAAATTTAAATGAAACAAACATCTTGTATGAAAACAAAATCAATTGACCCAGACAGACTTCATGTAATCATTTACAAACAAATAGTTGGGTCTTTCCTTTGTTAAAAATCTATTGTCGCTTTCAACAAGAAACTTATAAAATTTTAAAATAAAGCTGATGTCACCTGATAAGTAACGACAATAAAAAAAACAACAAAAAAACTCTTTTCACAGCAAACTGTCTTCATTCTACACTCAAATGTATTAAGCAGAGGGAGAGAGAGAGAAATGGGGTTTAACGTCCACTCGACACAGACTAGGTAATTTCGGGACTAACACATGGTTCAATTTTTTATTTCAATAATTCGCTTGCGCGTAGGGGTCTTTAGTAGTGGGAGGAAACCGGAGGACCCGGAGAAAACCCACGAGTTGGACAGGCGACCCTACTCCTTGTCACGTACAAACGGGGAATCGAAACTCCGCCAGTTGACTCAATGACAGACCGTGTGATACAGCGCGCGCACGTGCTAACCATTCAGCCCCCCCCCACCCCCGTATTTAGCAGATAAGGGTTGCATGTTCTAAGGAGGACGGAACATATCTATTACACCATCACTCTAAATTGTAGGATGTGTTTATCTCCTTAATTAGATGATGACCTTTAGCCGTTCAGAAACAAGGAAATTTTGCGATTCGTGTTATAATGAATCAGTCTTTGATTTCTCTTCCTCGTATAACCTAAACGCTTTATTGATATAAAATTGTACCATATTGTAATCTCTCTCCCTCTCCCCCCCCCCCCTCCGCCCCCGACAGGAGCTCCATAGAGCAAATTCCTAGTTAAATTTGAATTCAATTGTATATGTAATATACTAATGTATCGGATACGCTACGGGGTATGACAGACATGTTTTATATTACATCATGAAAGATGTATGACACGTTTAATTATTATATCTCAAATGTGACAAAAATCGATAAACCTTTAACAATATACTCTTTTTACTCATGTAACCGTCTTTCTACAGAAAGCGATGTTTACATCTACATATACCATACAAAACAGCAACGTTAAATCTTAAGAAATCATAACGTTTTCAAAAATGACGCCAGTTGTATACGAGTCAACTCTATATCAAGAGACGTCGAATCTACGATATTGTTAAATGTGAGCGTTCTATACAATGAAAACAGGTGGGGCTTAACGACCTACTTTCATGAAAAGAAATTCATCGACTGGGCTAATTAGGCCGGGTGTGCGTCATACAGTGTGCTACTATTCTACGCTATAAATGCTAATGAAGAAGGGGGTATAAGTACGTCGTAAATATTGCCCGGAAAGCGGTGAAATGAAATGGGGTTGAACGGCCTACTTTTCTGTTCCAACTGGGATAAACAAGACGGGCATACGACATACAATATGCTATGATAGACAGCGGCACTACGGCCTACTCTTATATCGAATACCAACTGCCAGGGCACCTTTTACGTTCCGCCAATGTGCACAGGGGCCTCAGTTTTTCGTCCCATCTGAATGAACAGACAGCTGTCTATGTCAGACCCGGAAAGCGATGCTACTGCCATATTTTATTTCGAATTGAAACCATCAAGGGTTCTTTTACGTACACACTAACGTGTACACGTGACCTAGATTGTAGATGTCCGTGCAAAATCACAGGATATCGCTTTAGAACTCAACTTTAGATATCAAAATGTCCCAAAATTGCTGTGTGTTAGTCCCAAAATTACCATGTGTTAGTCCCACAATTTCCGTATGTTAGTTCCAAAATGATCGATGTGTTGTGTGACGAGAATAAGTACAATTGAGTATTTTATTTTACATCAGATCAAACTCTGATTTAACCAGTTTAAATCATTTAAACCCAATTACTCAGCTTAGATAAGTTGTCATACATACTTATAGCGGCACAATTACTCATCTTAGATAAGTTGTCATACATACTTATAGCGGCACAATTACTCATCTTAGATAAGCTGTCATACATACTTATAGCGGCACAATTACTAATTGTTTTGGGCGACGTTTTCACGAGTACTTTCTCTACGTTTTCAAGCAAGTAATAAACGTTGAAAATTTAGAAACGTCGCACAAAACTTAGAAACGTCACCTAAGTAAATTTATTACAAGTTGTTCTATACGGGTACTAAATGCCTCTAAAATATCAATTATATTTTATTTCCTTAAGGAAACTACAACGTATAATAACTCTAGAACTTTGCGAATCATGATAGCTATTTTTATAAATTATTATTGTTCTGAAATGGTGTTTAACTGTTCTGTTCCGATTTGGCTAATGAAGACGTAGATTATTGTTCTGCCCAGTCTTCAGAAGATTATAACTTGTATTATTTTACTTCCTTAAGGAAAACACATTGTCTGTTACCGTGAAACATGATGGCTTATTATTCATAAGATTAGATTAAAAGACCAAAGTAAAGTGTCTGTGGCCATGGGCGGTATCCACCATTATTATATTATTATATATTTGATTAAATTATAGCTTATATCTGTTTTTTTTTTGTTTTGCAGGTGCTTGGTGATGTATTAGTAATTACTATGAACTCGATTCAAGAGCACAGAAGACTACAATACTGTGACATTTAACAAAAACATCGTTAAAAACAGCTTGACGACAATTTACCAGGAAATGAAATTGGTTTGAAGAAAGCTTTGTAAAAGTGTATTATTTTCAACAACATCGATTGTTATCTGTTTGTGAATTGTTCAAACTAATTACAAGATAATTAATCGAATATGTTTTCATGTTGAGCATGTGGTAACAATAGTGTATTATTATAAACTAAGAACGCTGTTTATCTAAAGGGACAAACTTTTATATAAGGGATGTTAAACTCCTCCTACATCAAGTCGTATTTAGTGTTCTAGAAATATTAACGTCCGCTTGAACCTGTGGTGATATCGCAGACCATATTGAACTATTCTATATAATACATACTAGATGTTAAACTGGTAGAGCCTACGATACCCAATAGTTCTAGTCCCCGTCGCACAGTTTACCTCTCAAGCATGACTTATTACTAACAATAATAACAATGTTTCCATATTCGATTTGAATGACAACATTTAGATTGTCCAACTGATTATTGTCAAGCGGTGATTATAAAGATATCACACACTATCTATAGGTATCAAATATTGATTTATAGGGTTTGAATCATACTGATTGATATCACCATGACCAAAGCTATAATAATACCCCAAGTTTATTAGATCTATCAATAACCTTTGATCAAATGATTATGTTTAATCTTTGGTCTATCTCATATCATCTAATTGATCAGTGTTTCATTGGATCGAATCAGGTCATTAGTGAAGCTGGAAATTAGAACTGAAGTCGATCGGGGACCGGATCTGTAGGATTAATAGACAAATCTCTTACCATTAGCAGCCATTCTCGGTGGGAAATACAGGTCTGAGCCTTTGTTACATCGTTTAATACAGGTTAACGAGTACGTTATAATCCTTTTAATACGTGCCATTTCTTGGTTGCTTGTGAATATTGCTAGATTCCCGTTAGACCTCGATCGATTCTTCATATTGTAAAATCATTGTGTTTGAAGCAGAGCCAGGAAACTATTATTTGAACATTAAAATTGGCTGTGAAAAAAATCTGCATCCGGACAATCCGACACGTTTATTGTTCGTCCCCTTTTGTCGGTTATAATTACACTTAGAGAAGAGTTTCTTAAAATGGAATGAGACGACCTCGAGTGTAGAATTATTTTATAGGACCAACTAGTTTTGGATTCTTCGTTCAGGTGGAGACAACAGTGTCCAAAACGAAGAGGAGCCGTGGATACTTTCGCGGTTTGGTTTATTGAAGGTAGCAGTTCATTGACTATTTTGTGGCTGTAATGTGTGATATGTCTGTTGAGACAACATCGACGTAAGTAAGGTCTTCGATATAAATCGGAGAATCATTTTAACTAGACACTGTAATTTGTCCAGAATCATTATTCTATATTGATATTGACGCACAGACACAGAATCCGGGAAGATAATAAGCTGTTATCCCGGTTTTAGCTTTTTGTATAAACGGAGGAAAAACGTTTTGTGTGGATTTGAGAAAATATATAACATATTATTTTGTGAAATGCGTTAATAGTAAAAAATTTTGTTTTATCTTTTATCGTACTGGGTTTCAAGATATTCGTATACATGAAAACATGTTCACGTAATAAGAGTTGAATGCTCCAGGCTGTTACAGAGAATGATTAAAGGAGCTAGATTTAATATCTTCAGTTAAAGTATCAAAATACATTTCGTGACAAGTAGCTAAAATATCAACGTATCTTAGCTTGCTGCATCTTGTCAAATGATAAAACACACCAGTCTTGACAAATAAAGAGGCTTATTTCTGCTGACAACCAAGTTGTTTCATAAAACAACTGATAGGTTTTCAGTAGGAACTGTGAGTGAAAAAAACAAAACGTATTTAAGTAATCAGTGTGTGTTTTAAACAGAACAGCAGTTTTGTAAAAAAAAAAAAGGAGACTAATAGCAAGACGTTTAAGAAAATTTGGATTGATGGACGTTAAAAGGTGTGTGATTATTTATTTACGTTCCGTTAACCAAAGACTGAGGAAGTCGACAGGACAAACGGATGGCTGCAATCAGAAAAGTGCTTGACTCTATAGTATTAAGATCTAACATCACCTGGTTTAAAAACCCAGGCGATATCAACGCTCGACAGTAAATAGGACGCGTCGCAGCTAATAAAAGACAATTATATGCTGGCAGTCACTAATTGACAAGGGGGCATTGACAAGAAACGCACCTTTTTCAGTGGAAAAAAGGAGTTTGCGCCGATTGATTGATTGATTAATATGGCAATGGGACAGTGTCGACATTAAAACATTTTACTCAATCTTATCAAGCAGAATCTAGTGACCTAAACTGTTTAATAACGATTCAGCTTTATTGATACAATATAGAAAGGTGGGCGCTCAATATCTCTCTCTCACTTAACTAGTTATTATTCGATAAAAATTCCTACTGAACTGACATCCCGCTAAGGAGAATATGACATTTGTGAAATCTTTCTGAATATTTGGAAATGTGGTAATCGTCGCCATGAATTGCAAAATAGACATTTGTTGACATTTTCATGTGAAATGATTTCAACTGGGTCTTGGCAAGCAATTTGATGTTGAACATAATACGTTTGAGTGTTTCATGAATTAGAAACTTTATTTCCCCTGTGGTTACATTTGAAATGCATTAAGCCTTTTAATAAGTCTATTCAGAAAACAGCAATCATCTGAGAAATATGTTTAATGTTTTAAGAAAGTAAGTGGGCAAGAAGACGACACGTAATATTACTGACAGATGAAGTGATTATCGCTTTTGAAACACACAATTTTAAGAATAACATAACAGGTTATTGTGGATTGTGTTTAAAACAATTGTTCAAATCGGGCGATAGACATCTTGTTGTTTTTTCCTTTCCTTTAAAACTGTTAACAAATTGGAGCGGTTCCATTAAATTGTAGCGGTCCCATCAAGAAACAAGTTTCTATCAAACAACACTTCAGATTACCGACAACGCTAAAGTAAGTAAGTATTTTAGTATTTGTACCTTCAGCTTTTTGATTTGTATAAGACAAACGTTAAGAAGATGGCACAGAGAGATTTCTATGACGCACACAATGCAATTGATTTATGATTGTAGATGTTCAAGAATAAAACATATTATACGTATTCGATTTCTTTATTTCTAGAACTGATGAATCTCGTGATACGTGAGAAAGTTTTTATTTTTCTGATACGTCGACGCGAATTCTGCAAGGCGGAAAACGAGTACATCAGTGTTGACACGACACATTGTACATTAATTATAATCAATGTCGTTCTATCAGATCTTTTATTCTCGTTTGTTTCAAACAAGCAATAATGCTTAGAACATCTTGGTTGGTTGCTATAAAGATAATTTTCGCTTCGCCGTGTCATTTTACTGCACAGTAAGATCGGGATTCAAATGTCCAGCTAAAATTTAGTAATTTCTAAGATTAAAATGTCCAGCTAAGACGTTAGTCATTTCTACGATTAAAATGTCCACCTAAAAGTTAGTAATTTTTAGGATTAAAATATCCAGCTAAGAAGTTACGATAAAAATATCCAACAAAAATTTAGTAATTTCTAGAATTAAAGTGTCTAGCTAAGAAGTTAGTAATTTCTAGGATTATAGTGTCTAGCTAAGAAGTTAGTAATTTCTAGGATTAAAATATCCAGCTAAAAGTTAGTAATTTCTAGGATTGAAATGTTCAGCTAAATGTTAGTAATTTCTAGGATTAAAATATCCAGCTAAAAGTTAGTAATTTCTAGGATGACGAGTTATAAATTTAGTTTTTTCATGGATTACATGCTTTACTAAGCAGTTCGTCTGTTCTTGGATTAAAATGTTCCAATGATTAGGTGAGTCTAGCTGTTTATTACTAGAAGAGGGGTTTTGGGTGGCCGAGAGTTCTAACACGTACGCTTTACGGTCTGTCATTAAGACAAGTAGTGTAGTTTCGATCTCACACTTGTACGTGGCCAGGAGTAAGGTCGCCTGTCTAACCATGTATTTATAGTGTTGTCTGCTGGGTTTAGTAGAGTTATAATTTGTCTCTGTAGATTAAGTCGTGTTGAGATATTGTGACAGTATTGGGTCTTTATATCAGGTTCAGATGACAAGACTAGTTTAACATCTTAAAATACTTTTATTCTCTGCTTCTTCTAACATATTATATACAAAACTTAAGACTCCATAACTAGCTTGTGTTGAGAGAGCCATGTCCTAGCTCGGCTAGGCACGTGCCAACTCCCAACATTACATGGCCGTTGTCCGGTATTAACTCCAGACCTGCGTGGCCTGTCCTGGCCGGACCCGTCTGTCGATTTGTTTCTTAATCTGGGTTTATAAACCCTTCCAAACAAAGGATCTTATTAGGCATCTGGCTAATGTATCATATCAAGTTTAACATTCGATACATGCTAATCAGACAAAGAAAGTTTAAATAAAACATGCCAGCAAGTTAACGTTTACATAATCGTTACTGTCCCACCCACTATCAGATTCAAAGCTTTGGTTTGCTCCCTGTGTTGGACGAGAAAGTTCAATGGGATACTTCAGCATGTTTTACTCTATGAGTGTTGCCGGGCACAGGACAAGGATCAGCGTCTAGTCGGAATGAAAAACTGAAGTCCTGCGTACACGTTGGCGCCTCGGCAGTTGGAATCGCCGTTATCCGGGCGACATTTTATCCATAACACAATACATGACGTACGCCCATCTTCATTCATCTTCAATGGAAGGTGACAAGGACAGCTGTCTAGTCGTTCGGATGGGACGAAAAACAGAGGTCTCGTGTACTCATTGGCGTGCACGTAAAAGATCCCTTGACAGTTGGAATTCGATAGTGCCGCTGTCCAGTCAAAATTGCCCTCATAGCACACTGTATGGCGTATGCCCGTCTTCATTAGCCCAGTTCGGAGCAAAACAGTAGGACGTTAAACCCCATTTCATTTCATTTCAATAGAGTGGCTTGATCTCGTTTTAAATCTCAATACATCTTATCAAGCCCTTCAAGTAATACCCTGCATATTTCGTCACTGATTTCGATTGGCTACTGACCTAGCTGGGAACCTCTCAGATTCATCGAAAGAAAATATCATCGCGAATACCAAGTATACCTGTGATATTCGAGTTGCAAAGTTCAAGGTTCCCTCACTGTCAAGGTCGCCATGTTTGATTTGAATGTGTTTGTTTCACGACCTCTGATAGGACAACGCTATTGTTCACATGCTTGCGGTACAGGGAGATAACGTACCTATAAGTTCGGGACATCAGACTAATCTGTTGTAAAACTCGCGGTTGTTGCTTCAGGAATATGGTCTTCATTAGACCGACTGGTACAGAAAATTAGGCCATTAAAAGGGATTTCATTTCATTTTCATTTGGTTTCCCTACTTCATTGAGTTGATAATCTTGTCATCTTTACACAGAACACCAATTATATCATGCACATGATAACTTGAATCTGTTGTAACCCGTCACAACTTAACGTCGTTTGATGAACATTAATCATGCTAAGTTTCACATCACATGGTAAATTACATCACACCTGGTAAATTACATCACACCTGATGATCACTAAGACCTTAAACTGGAATATTTAATTCTATAACCCTATATAGATGATCTTTTATTGTTTGACTATTCTGAGTACAATTTTGAACTCGCTGGAGAATTGTTTATCGTTAAGATTTCAGACCATTGTTTAGGAATGTTCAGTTTAAAATCTACATTGTATATTAATATCACCCATAATATATAATGGTATATTTGAACTATTAACAATATTTAACTGGCTATCAAAAATATTATACCAGTTTAAATTGGAGGCAGGAGGTCGGTAAACCAAACATAATAAAAATGATTTTTTCTATATTTGGGTGTAATTTCGATCCATATTGTTTTAATTTCCCCAATCTCTAGATCTAACCGTCTCTTAAATATGACGTTAGACTTTACATACATAATTAATCCTCCACCAATTTTATTGCATCTATCTTTTCGAATTATTTCAAAATTAGAAATATTTATATATGCGTCATTAATCTTTGAGTGTAAATATATGTTTCAGTTAGACCTAAAATATCAATCTTATTAGATTCGCCAAGAATAAAATCATTCACTGTAAAATTACTGTAAAATCTGTTGATATTTAGATGACAAAGTTTGAATCCATGATGTTAAGTGATAATCGCCGATGACATTGTGGTATACTGAAGGGTGTTATCAGAGAACAAATAAAAAAAAGGAATCATTTATATTAACACTAGATTGTGGATCTTTGAGTGTAAATATATGTTTCAGTTAGACCTAAAATATCAATCTTATTAGATTCGCCAAAAATAAAATCATTCACTGTAAAATTACTGTAAAATCTGTTGATATTTAGATGACAAAGTTTGAATCCATGATGTTAAGTGATAATCGCCGATGACATTGTGGTATACTGAAGGGTGTTATCAGAGAACAAATAAAAAAAAGGAATCATTTATATTAACACTAGATTGTGGATGATCAACATTGTTTGTTGGATTTTGACAAATATAAGGATCTATTTTAGACGATTTAGCAATATTAATATGGTTGTTATTAAATGAATCATTTGAACAAGTATAGGTTACGTTAATTTTTTTCCTCGACTTCTACACTGCTATTAAAGTCATTATAGTAACAAGAGGAGGGACATTAATGTTATCAAATAAATCTAAAAGAAAAATTCCATATTGAATTTTAATATATACATAACGCTTCTGTGCTGGAAGATATTTCAGTAATACTCGTTCGGCATTAACAGCATTACCTATGTTCTATTGACCATACATAGACCAGTAACTAGAATTGTGATAATAGTTCTTCGCTTTGTGGGCACTTACTTCACACGAATAGCAATACACATCTGGTGGAAGCTTGCAGGATTTGGAACCAATTGAAGCAAATGGGAGTTTTTACACGCTTGGTTGGTTTCAGGATGTCCACATAATTTTTAAATGTTTTAACTAACTCAGCTGTTCCTAAATCACTCGAATGTTTTCCATCTTTCCAGTACATGTTCAAATCATAAGACAATATTGGACGATATTTAGTAAAGGATATACACATCTTTTTATATATCGCATTTATGTGAGCAACGTCCACATCACACCTGGGTAGAACTCGCGACAGGACTATATTGGTAGACGGAGAGGCACCTTTGATATAGTCAATAACCTTGATTATATCTTGTTCGATGCTGTAAATATTTCTTCCTTGGCTCACTCCTGTCATTACCGCCTACCAATATAATAATGTCTCTAAAGTTAGGTAGATGATAGTAGTTCAGTTGTCTGTATATAGTGGGCATAATTACACCCTGTATACACTTCGCTGTTACATTTTCTTTTAATCCCCTTGGGGTAATTCTTTGAAAGATGGAGCTTCCAATTATTAAAGTCACTTTGACTTGATTTTTTAGTAGATGAGTAGCATGCTGTGTTTGGTGGTTAGCTTGATTTGTGGTTTTATGCGTATTTCCTCTGCTATTTTCAGTTCCTTCGGGTTAATTAGCTCTTTGTGGACAAGGGAATGAGTTTGTCTTATCTAGATCTTGATGAGCTGGTGGTATAATGTACATGTAACCCAGTAGGCTTGGTCAAGCTAGGTCCATCAGTTTGAGTGTGGATAGATCTATCTAGTGTCACACGTAGATTTGCCATGTGTACTGGTACCCTGTAGAGAATTAATCCCCTCTTCCACCCTTAATTGCCAAAACTGATTTAACACAACAATGTTTGCTTATTGGGGTAGAACTATGTAAGGGTAATGGGAGTTGCAGGGAGGCGTGACTACTTGATTTATTTAATGAGTTAGTGTCTTTTACACATGACTGTTCCTCATTTCGCTTTTCTTCATTCCATCTGGTTTCTGACATAACATTCCGAATCTTTTATTTTCTTTAGCTTCACAAAAATCTACCTTAAATAAAGGAAATAGTTCATAGTACCACTCAGAACATGTTCAGCCTTGTACATGTATTCTATTTGTTGGGTCATATTTGATGAATAGATATCAATTCTGAAACACAGTTTAAATTAATTTTCTGTTGCTTGTCTTTAGCATGACTTTACTTGGCGTCTATTGATGTGTTATTGTAGAAACTTCCTCTTCCTTTCCTTATTAATGTGTTATTGTAGAAACTTCCTCTTCCTTTCTTTATTGGTGTGCTATTCTAGAAACTTCCTCTTCCTTTCCTTATTGATGTGCTATTCTAGAAACTTCCTCTTCCTTTCGTTATTCGTGTGTTATTGTAGAAATCCCCTCTTCCTTTCGTTATCGATGTGCTATTCTAGAAATTCCCTCTTGCTTTCGTTATTGATGTGCTATTCTAGTATGGCGGTATATTAGATTCAAAATTCTAACATGCTATCATCTAATTTCTTACTTCCATTCATGTAATTTCTAACTTCCATTCATGTAATTGCTAACTTCCATTCATGTAATTTCTAAATTAAGACAATGTATAATCCAACTTCTTTATTTGTTTAATGTAAATTTTAATTCTGTTTCATCTTATTTCTATTATTAAGACGAAAAATGTCTACTTCATTGTCGCTTTACATGTTAGAATTTTGATACTTCTACCTAGCAACCGTCATTATGACGTCGTTTGGTGTCGCCACCGTGTGCTCAATTTGGCGATTGAGCACCTGATCGGGACCATTCTGTTGATACAAACGACTCGCTCTTCGTCAGGTTGAATGGTTTGGCGGAGAGAGAGAGAGAGAGAGAGAGAGAGAAATGGGGTTTAACGTCCACTCGACACAAACTAGGTCATTTCGGGACTAACATACGGTTTAATTTTTTTATTTCAATAATTCGCTTGCGCGTAGAGGTCTTTAGCAGTGGGAGGAAACCGGAGGACCCGGAGAAAACCCACGAGGTTGGACAGGCGACCCTACTCCTTGTCACGTACGACCGGGGATTCGAAACCACGCCAGTTGACTCAATGACAGGCCTTATGATACAGCACGAGTGTCAAAATTGAATACATCGAGAGAAATGAAATGGGGTTTAACGTCCTACTGTTCTGCTCCTATGCTGGGCTAATGAAGACGGGCATACGCCATATAGTGTGCTATGAGGGAAATTTTGCCCGGGCAGCGGCACTATCGCCTACTCTTATATCGAATTCCAACTGCCAAGAGATCTTTTACGTGCATTCCAATGTATACATGGGACCTCGGTTTTTTCGCCTCATCCGAAGGACTAGACAGCTGTCCTGCCAATGCAAGGATCGAACACCCGACCACCAGGCTAGCGAGCCAGCGTCTTACCCACTTAGCCACGTGATCCCCATACATCGAAAGAGAGAGAGAGAAATGGGGTTTAACGTCCACGCGACACAAGCTAAGTCATTTCGGGACTAACATTTGACTCAATTATATTTCAATAATTCGCTTGCGCGTAGGGTCTTTAGCAGTGGGGGGGGGGGACCTGGAGGACTCGGAGAAAACCCATGAGGTTGGACAGGCGAAAATACTCCTTGGCACGTAGTACAACCGGGAAATCGAAACCACACCAGTTGACTCGATAACAGACCTTATAATACAGCGCGCACGTGCTAACCATTCAGCCATCCAACCCCCCCCCCCAAACAACATTGAAAGTGATATGGTTTACAAATACTATTTCAAATATAAGCTAAACAGCATTTGCTAATTTTTATTTAAAACAAGTGCAGGATTTGGAGAATTTTATTTGATTTTTTTTTTACAATTGAGCCAATTAATATTTATATTTAAAATACAGATGTGACGTCATCCTTTGATGTTGGAGTACCATTATTTTAAATAATCGTACGGGCAATGTGCCAAGCGTAACTTGGTAAAATATTGAACTTGAGTGACGTATTTCATTGCAAAGCACGTGCAAGTGTCTGTATTTTAAGTTGTTTAATGGTCTCGAGCATAAGACATTGCGTAATATATTGTAAAAACATTCGGGCACATTGCCCGTACGATTATTTGAAATAATGGTACGCCAACATCAAAGGGTGACGTCACATCTGTATTTTAAATCAAATGAGCACGCAGTAGCGACACCAAACGACTTCATAATGATGGTTGCTAGGTAGAATGTAAAAATTCTAAATTCGTTGATGTGGATGCTAAACGTGTAAAGCATCAAAGAAGAAGACGTTTTTCGTCTAAATAATAGAAATAAGATGAAATAGAATTAAAATTTACACTGAACAAATAAAGAAGTTGGATTATACACTGTCTTAATTTAAAATTTACATGAATAGAAGTTAGAAATTACAAGAATAGAAGTTAAAAAAATACATGAACAGAAGTTAGAAGTTAGACGAAAGCATTTTAGAATTTTGAATCTAATATACCGCCATATTCTAGAAACCTCCTCTTCCTTTCGTTATCGATGTGCTATTCTAGAAACCTCCTCTTCCTTTCGTTATTGATGTGCTATTCTAGAAACTTCCTCTTCCTTTCGTTATTCGTGTGTTATTGTAGAAATTCCCTCTTGCTTTCGTTATTGATGTGCTATTCTAGAAACTTCCTCTTCCTTTCGTTATTCGTGTGTTATTGTAGAAATTCCCTCTTGCTTTCGTTATTGATGTGCTATTCTAGAAATTCCCTCTTGCTTTCGTTATTGATGAGTTATTGTAGAAACTTCCTCTTCCTTTCCTTATTAATGTGTTATTGTAGAAACTTCCTCTTCCTTTCTTTATTGGTGTGCTATTCTAGAAACCTCCTCTTCCTTTCGTTATTGATGTGCTATTCTAGAAACTTCCTCTTCCTTTCGTTATTCGTGTGTTATTGTAGAAATTCCCTCTTGCTTTCGTTATTGATGTGCTATTCTAGAAATTCCCTCTTGCTTTCGTTATTGATGTGTTATTGTAGCAATTCCCTCTTGCTTTCGTTATTGATGAGTTATTGTAGAAACTTACTCTTCCTCTGGTTTTCGTTATTGATGTGTTACTGATGCGTTATTCCATTCCTTTTTATATATATATATTCCTATCATACATAACTCACTACAAGTTTATTGAATAAATATTCTAATGGCTTCCAAAAGATCTTTTAAATCCCGATATTGGCTGAGAAATATCCTCGGAATATTCCACCCTGATTTTGAGTGGAACGGTAAACCTAGATTTACTCGTGTACTCGTTGGCTTGATGATACAGTATTGGGGTGCTTGATAATACAGTGGAACGGTAAACCTAGATTTACTCGTCTACTCGTTGGCTTGGTGATACAGTATATTGGTAAATCTCGCTGTCCTGACAAACCAGTTCTATGGGATAATAATCAATGGTTAATTATACAAATATTACTAAATACCACTGTGCTTGATAACGATAAGAGAATACTTAACGAAACGTCGTTCCTGAATATAATAAACTTGTGATTGGTGTCCCATATAACTGTGTTAGTTCTGTAATGTTTCCACGAGATTAAACTCCACCCGATCATTTTGGGATTACAATTCGCCCCAGCCCCCGCCCCCCGAATTAGGCCGTTAAACCGCATTTCATGTGGGTTGTAGCTTTATTACATAGATGGCCAACCTTAAAGATACATCATATAAGATTTAGATAAACAAGCTGGTCGTTCTTGCTATAATAGCTCAAAAATAGATAATGACAAACGGATTTATTGACAATTCCAGTTACATTACTTGGGCAAAGTGTTGGGTGTTTGAAGTTTTGACATGATACAGTGTAAAAAGTTGCGATTGTCAAGTATCATTGCTACGATAATAAACAAAGTCTCGCGCTTATCCATTTTCATGTTAAATTCATAAATGAGTTCAGTATGGGCTTGTGAATAAATGAGTTCAGTATGGGCTTGTGAATAAATGAGTTCAGTATGGGCTTGTCGTGTGAATAAATGAGTTCAGTATGGGCTTGTCGTGTGAATAAATGAGTTCAGTATGGGCTTGTGAATAAATGAGTTCAGTATGGGCTTGTGAATAAATGAGTTCAGTATGGGCTTGTGAATAAATGAGTTCAGTATGGGCTTGTGAATAAATGAGTTCAGTATGGGCTTGTGAATAAATGAGTTCAGTATGGGCTTGTGAATAAATGAGTTCAGTATGGGCTTGTGAATAAATGAGTTCAGTATGGGCTTGTGAATAAATGAGTTCAGTATGGGCTTGTCGTGTGAATAAATGTCTAAATAATAATTTATATAACATTTTTTTAAATTGAAATTCACAGTAAATCCCATTAATGGTTTACATTTAGACTTCAAAGCGTATTTTTGTAATTGTCTTTCTGTCTGTCACACTTTTGGGACACAATAACTCTCCTAATTGAGGTAGAATGTTCAAACTAGGTGTTTATTAGGTCAATGTCTTGATGGAGTTCGAAGATGAGCATTTTCTGTGTAGCCTAAGTGGAGTTAAGCAATTTGATTGGTTGATGCTTTGTGACAGTATTGGTACTTTAATCAGGTTCTTGGATGACAACACTAGTATATACATCTAATAATAGTTTTATTCTGCTTCTTACAATATTAGGTACAAACATCGTGATGTAAACGACCGTAGAACTAACTATATGGAAGGAGTCATGACTTAATTAGCTTGGCTTAGCATGAGTGTGCTAACTCCAGAAGCTGTCGTCTCGTACCGTCTCGTGCCAAGGCGCCCATGGCCTTAGCTCAGTCCTGGCCGGACCTAACTCCTAGCCCTGCCTGGACCTCTCTCGTATCCATTAGGTACCTTGATCTAGGCACCCGCCTAGCATGGCCTCCTGGACCCGCCTGAAGATTCGTTTCTGTTCTTAGTTTATAAACGTATTCGAGACAAAGGAGCTCATTAGACACCTGTCTAATGTATCAAGCATCATATGAAGGTTTAACATTCAATATAGTTTATCAGACAAAGAAAGTTAGATAAGACATGCCAACAACAAGTTATAGTTACGCAATGACATAAGGAATACTACCAAGATCTCCAGCCGGGTATTGATAGCGACAGGTTTATGTTACAATCACTAATACGTATTTTAATATGGCAGGACGCCTCTATGACATAAGTCATTATGTTATAGCTTTGGGACACGATAACTTTGGTTCTAATTAAGTGAGAGTGATGAAACTTGGTGTATAGTTTTATTACAGTCATACCGTGGGTAAGCTCGATAATGAGCATTGTCTGCGCAGGGTAAGCAGAACGATAAGCAATTTGATTATCCGAGATTTTGAAGCTCGATAACTTTGATTCTAATTAAGTGAGAGTGGTGAAACTTCGTATATAGTTTCATTACATCAATAACTTGACTAAGTTCGGTGATGAGCATTTTCTGCTTAGACTAATTAAATCGAGACTAAGTTCGGTGATGCGAATGTTCTGCATAGGCCAAATAGCGATAAGCAATTTGATTATCAAGCCTCTCTGATTTTAAGTGAGGTAGACTGCTTAAATTTGGTGTAGATGTCCATTATCTGAATGTCGTGACTGAGTTCCATTATCTGAATGTCGTGACTGAGTTCCATTATCTGAATGTCGTGACTGAGTTCCATTATCTGAATGTCGTGACTAAGTTCCATTATCGGAATGTCGTGACTGAGTTCCATGATTAACATTTCCGCAAAAGCTAAGCAGAGCTAAGCAGCTTGATTGGTCAATGCTTTTGGACAAGATAACTTTGATTCTAACTGAAGGGGTGTGATGAAACGTAGTGTATAGTTTCACTACCAGGTACTTCAAAACCTTGATTGTGTTCGATCGTGAACATTTTCTTCTACTTAGACTAAGACAGTATAGATTGTGGCGGGGGACATCAGCCTCACTGTTGACTTGTTAAAGTTGATTACAAGTACGGTACTACTCCTTTGACCTCAACCAAATTCTCCTTTTTTAATTCACAAAAGAACACGATTGTGTCAATTCTCGTGTTGCGCCAGTGTTTCTTTAATGTCGGCTAATGGAAGATTTTACCATGGGCTCCAATATGATGTTATACGTTATCCCCTGGAGGCTGACATTTTATCGAGATCAAAAGCAAGCTCTAAAGTGTTACTTAATTTCCACAAATGTTTGTTAATTTTTCCACTAATACTATTATTCCGTATTAAGAAGCACACAGTTTGGGAATTGAAAACAACACGTCTCTTGAAATAAGTTAAGTGGAAGCCATATTGAAATTTGTTTCTTGTAAAATCAGCGTTATTACACTCGTGATTCTTTCTAATTTTGAGAGCCGTGGTGGCTCGGTGGGTAAGGCAATGGCTCGCTAACTTCCCAGAGATTTGCGCTCGTCAGTGACCTGGACAAAATTTTTCCCATAGCACACTGTATGGCGTATGCTCGTTTTCATTAGACCAGTCGGTGCAGAACAATAGGACGTTAAACCTCATTTCATTTCATTTCACATATCTCTCTCAAAATATCAATATTGACAAGAATCCGGGGACACATAAAATAAATTAGCGTTTTTATAACGAACAAAAGTGTAAGTTCGCTGAACTAGTCATATCGTTTGTAGATGTTCATATGATAACATTTAATTTAGGAACACCCGCTGGCGTGTAATAATATAACACCAATTATTATCTTGTTTGTTTTAAGGATTGCTTTATTCATATATCAGTAATCAATCTACCTACCCTTTCAAATAATCATATCACATGTTATAGGTCGATATTTTCACAAGTAACTGCCTTATATTGAGGTTATGTTGATTTAATTAAATAGCAGTGGTGAGTGGATGTACAATCTCAAGTACAACAATGAAGGAAGCAGTGAGTAAATGATATGTTTGATTACTGACAATCAATATGAGAATCAATGTGACAATCAATGTGAGAAATAAAACTGAATAAACATATTGATTTTTAATTATAGATTTTATCTTACTTTACAGGCATAATCTTTTTTAAGACGTTGTATGATTTACACCGCTGTAGAGGTTGAACTTCCACTGAGTTGTATGTCTAACACGGGGGGGGGGGGATGCGGGCAAATGGTCTAACGCATGGGCTTTAGATCATACAGTCTGGCATTGAGTTAAGTGGCCTGGTTTTGATTCCCCACTTGTACGTGACAAGGATTAGGGTCGCTGGTTTTATCCGGGTATTCCGGTTTCCTCCCGCTGCTAAAGAACCCGACGAGTAAGCGAATTATTGAAATTAATTGTACCGTATGTTAGTCCCGGAATAACCTAGTTTGTGTGTCTAATGGACGTTATCCTCTCTCTCTCTCTCTCTCTCTCTCTCTCTCGCTCTCTCCAAGCGTATCTCTGCGGAATTAGTAAAGAAATACACACCTCCGTGAAACGCTGGCTGACTAGTTAGTGCTAATGAGGCAGTCATTAAGATGATGTCGATAACAGAATGACAGTAATGAATTGTATTAACCCAGGTCATTATTCATACATATATAGAATTATAAACCTTAAATTATTCATATATATATATTACATATATAAATCAATTAAACACCTTTTAATGAACTAGATTTATTTTAATGAATTAGATTTATTTTAATGAATTAGATTTATTTTTGATATAGATGTTACTGTTAGGCGGAACATAAAAGTAAGACATTTAAACCCCATTTTATTTCATTTGGTTAATGTTGGGTGTCATGAATACTGATAGTGGCTCAGTGAGTAGGACGCTGTCTCGATAAACATTCGATCCCGGTTTTTACTGAGAAAGTTCCTTGAGATTTTCCGGCGTGGTTTCACATGAAGAATGGGGGTGGGGGGGGGGCTTGGTTTCACCTGAAGGATGGGAGGGGGCGTGGTTTCACCTGAAGGATGGGGGGGCTGGAAATGAACAGTGTGTAGTTGTTCGGAAGGGACGACAAAGCGAGGTCCCGAATAAGATCCTTTGACATAGAAGTAGCTCGTAGCGCCGCTGTCCGAGCAAATTTTCCCACATAGCACTCTGTATGGCCTGTGCCTGCTTTCTCCATCCCAGTTGACGCTGAACAGTAGGACGTTAAACCCCATTTCATCTCTGTTTTTATTGTTAATTAAGGGCGGCCCATTCAAGGCGTTTATTGTTGGTGTCGATATTTAAATAACCCCAACCCACTCTATTTAAATAACATTAAAGTTTTATTAAGACCTTCTATTTTATGGTAATGGAAAATAATTAAGGATCATAAGAAAAATAAAATATTATAGAAAGCCTAGCTTTATGAATTTAAACCAAGCGCGAACCAAGCCAAGACGTTTCTTAATTTCAGTTTAATTAAACTTAATTTATGATGAACTAATTTTTGTAAATAGGTAATTACAATAAACATATGGTACTGAGTTATGAAATTAAAAATGATTAAACTGAGTGTGGGCTAGGTCAAGTGCCGACTCTTTTCACCAGCGTTTAATTAAACATGACTAATGTAGCATCAGGTTATTTTTGTAAATAGATACTTAGATAAACAGATGAATTCAAAACTTACTCTTCCTCTGGTTTTCGTTATTGATGTGTTATTGATGCGTTATTCCATTCCTTTTTATATATATATATTCCTATCATACATAACTCACTACAAGTTTATTGAATAAATATTCTAATGGCTTCCAAAAGATCTTTTAAATCTATTTTGTGTTTTATTTATGATCTAGAGTAACGGTCCTTGTGGATATTGTTACCACTTTTACTTTAAGCATATTGATTATGTGTCTCGATTGAAATTAACCACTGAAGTCAAGTATCATCATATCAAATCATCCAGGCTTTATTTCAATCTGGCTAATGTTGTTTCATAGTACGTCGAGGGTCAGGGTGGCTTAGTGATTACGACACTAGTTCACTAACTAGGGTTCGATCCCGGGTTCCATCCCGATATTGGCTGAGAAATATCCTCGGAATATTCCACCCTGATTTTGAGTGGAACGGTAAACCTAGATTTACTCGTCTACTCGTTGGCTTGATGATACAGTATTAGGGTGCTTGATAATACAGTGGAACGGTAAACCTAGATTTACTCGTGTACTCGTTGGCTTGATGATACAGTATTGGGGTGCTTGATAATACAGTGGAACGGTAAACCTAGATTTACTCGTCTACTCGTTGGCTTGGTGATACAGTATATGGGTAAATCTCGCTGTCCTGACAAACCAGTTCTATGGGATAATAATCAATGGTTAATTATACAAATATTACTAAATACCACTGTGCTTGATAACGATAAGAGAATACTTAACGAAACGTCGTTCCTGAATATAATAAACTTGTGATTGGTGTCCCATATAACTGTGTTAGTTCTGTAATGTTTCCACGAGATTAAACTCCACCCGATCATTTTGGGATTACAATTCGCCCCAGCCCCCGCCCCCCCCCCCCGAATTAGGCCGTTAAACCGCATTTCATGTGGGTTGTAGCTTTATTACATAGATGGCCAACCTTAAAGATACATCATATAAGATTTAGATAAACAAGCTGGTCGTTCTTGCTATAATAGCTCAAAAATAGATAATGACAAACGGATTTATTGACAATTCCAGTTACATTACTTGGGCAAAGTGTTGGGTGTTTGAAGTTTTGACATGATACAGTGTAAAAAGTCGCAATTGTCAAGTATCATTGCTACGATAATAAACAAAGTCTCGCGCTTATCCATTTTCATGTTAAATTCATAAATGAGTTCAGTATGGGCTTGTGAATAAATGAGTTCAGTATGGGCTTGTGAATAAATGAGTTCAGTATGGGCTTGTGAATAAATGAGTTCAGTATGGGCTTGTGAATAAATGAGTTCAGTATGGGCTTGTCGTGTGAATAAATGTCTAAATAATAATTTATATAACATTTTTTTAAATTGAAATTCACAGTAAATCCCATTAATGGTTTACATTTAGACTTCAAAGCGTATTTTTGTAATTGTCTTTCTGTCTGTCACACTTTTGGGACACAATAACTCTCCTAATTGAGGTAGAATGTTCAAACTAGGTGTTTATTAGGTCAATGTCTTGATGGAGTTCGAAGATGAGCATTTTCTGTGTAGCCTAAGTGGTGTTAAGCAATTTGATTGGTTGATGCTTTGGGACACGATAACTTTGGTTCTAATTAAGTGAGAGTGATGAAACTTGGTGTATAGTTTTATTACAGTCATACCGTGGGTAAGCTCGATAATGAGCATTGTCTGCGCAGGGTAAGCAGAACGATAAGCAATTTGATTATCCGAGATTTTGAAGCTCGATAACTTTGATTCTAATTAAGTGAGAGTGGTGAAACTTCGTATATAGTTTCATTACATCAATAACTTGACTAAGTTCGGTGATGAGCATTTTCTGCTTAGACTAATTAAATCGAGACTAAGTTCGGTGATGCGAATGTTCTGCATAGGCCAAATAGCGATAAGCAATTTGATTATCAAGCCTCTCTGATTTTAAGTGAGGTAGACTGCTTAAATTTGGTGTAGATGTCCATTATCTGAATGTCGTGACTGAGTTCCATTATCTGAATGTCGTGACTGAGTTCCATTATCTGAATGTCGTGACTGAGTTCCATTATCTGAATGTCGTGACTAAGTTCCATTATCGGAATGTCGTGACTGAGTTCCATGATTAACATTTCCGCAAAAGCTAAGCAGAGCTAAGCAGCTTGATTGGTCAATGCTTTTGGACAAGATAACTTTGATTCTAACTGAAGGGGTGTGATGAAACGTAGTGTATAGTTTCACTACCAGGTACTTCAAAACCTTGATTGTGTTCGATCGTGAACATTTTCTTCTACTTAGACTAAGACAGTATAGATTGTGGCGGGGGACATCAGCCTCACTGTTGACTTGTTAAAGTTGATTACAAGTACGGTACTACTCCTTTGACCTCAACCAAATTCTCCTTTTTTAATTCACAAAAGAACACGATTGTGTCAATTCTCGTGTTGCGCCAGTGTTTCTTTAATGTCGGCTAATGGAAGATTTTACCATGGGCTCCAATATGATGTTATACGTTATCCCCTGGAGGCTGACATTTTATCGAGATCAAAAGCAAGCTCTAAAGTGTTACTTAATTTCCACAAATGTTTGTTAATTTTTCCACTAATACTATTATTCCGTATTAAGAAGCACACAGTTTGGGAATTGAAAACAACACGTCTCTTGAAATAAGTTAAGTGGAAGCCATATTGAAATTTGTTTCTTGTAAAATCAGCGTTATTACACTCGTGATTCTTTCTAATTTTGAGAGCCGTGGTGGCTCGGTGGGTAAGGCAATGGCTCGCTAACTTCCCAGAGATTTGCGCTCGTCAGTGACCTGGACAAAATTTTTCCCATAGCACACTGTATGGCGTATGCTCGTTTTCATTAGACCAGTCGGTGCAGAACAATAGGACGTTAAACCTCATTTCATTTCATTTCATTTCACATATCTCTCTTAAAATATCAATATTGACAAGAATCCGGGGACACATAAAATAAATTAGCGTTTTTATAACGAACAAAAGTTTAAGTTCGCTGAACTAGTCATATCGTTTGTAGATGTTCATATGATAACATTTAATTTAGGAACACCCGCTGGCGTGTAATAATATAACAACAATTATTATCTTGTTTGTTTTAAGGATTGATTTATTCATATATCAGTAATCAATCTACCTACCCTTTCAAATAATCATATCACATGTTATAGGTCGATATTTTCACAAGTAACTGCCTTATATTGAGGTTATGTTGATTTAATTAAATAGCAGTGGTGAGTGGATGTACAATCTCAAGTACAACAATGAAGGAAGCAGTGAGTAAATGATATGTTTGATTACTGACAATCAATATGAGAATCAATGTGACAATCAATGTGAGAAATAAAACTGAATAAACATATTGATTTTTAATTATAGATTTTATCTTACTTTACAGGCATAATCTTTTTTAAGACGTTGTATGATTTACACCGCTGTAGAGGTTGAACTTCCACTGAGTTGTATGTCTAACACGGGGGGGGGGGGGATGCGGGCAAATGGTCTAACGCATGGGCTTTAGATCATACAGTCTGGCATTGAGTTAAGTGGCCTGGTTTTGATTCCCCACTTGTACGTGACAAGGATTAGGGTCGCTGGTTTTATCCGGGTATTCCGGTTTCCTCCCGCTGCTAAAGAACCCGACGAGTAAGCGAATTATTGAAATTAATTGTACCGTATGTTAGTCCCGGAATAACCTAGTTTGTGTGTCTAATGGACGTTATCCTCTCTCTCTCTCTCTCTCTCTCTCTCTCGCTCTCTCCAAGCGTATCTCTGCGGAATTAGTAAAGAAATACACACCTCCGTGAAACGCTGGCTGACTAGTTAGTGCTAATGAGGCAGTCATTAAGATGATGTCGATAACAGAATGACAGTAATGAATTGTATTAACCCAGGTCATTATTCATACATATATAGAATTATAAACCTTAAATTATTCATATATATATATTACATATATAAATCAATTAAACACCTTTTAATGAACTAGATTTATTTTAATGAATTAGATTTATTTTAATGAATTAGATTTATTTTTGATATAGATGTTACTGTTAGGCGGAACATAAAAGTAAGACATTTAAACCCCATTTTATTTCATTTGGTTAATGTTGGGTGTCATGAATACTGATAGTGGCTCAGTGAGTAGGACGCTGTCTCGATAAACATTCGATCCCGGTTTTTACTGAGAAAGTTCCTTGAGATTTTCCGGCGTGGTTTCACATGAAGAATGGGGGTGGGGGGGGGGCTTGGTTTCACCTGAAGGATGGGAGGGGGCGTGGTTTCACCTGAAGGATGGGGGGGCTGGAAATGAACAGTGTGTAGTTGTTCGGAAGGGACGACAAAGCGAGGTCCCGAATAAGATCCTTTGACATAGAAGTAGCTCGTAGCGCCGCTGTCCGAGCAAATTTTCCCACATAGCACTCTGTATGGCCTGTGCCTGCTTTCTCCATCCCAGTTGACGCTGAACAGTAGGACGTTAAACCCCATTTCATTTCTGTTTTTATTGTTAATTAAGGGCGGCCCATTCAAGGCGTTTATTGTTGGTGTCGATATTTAAATAACCCCAACCCACTCTATTTAAATAACATTAAAGTTTTATTAAGACCTTCTATTTTATGGTAATGGAAAATAATTAAGGATCATAAGAAAAATAAAATATTATAGAAAGCCTAGCTTTATGAATTTAAACCAAGCGCGAACCAAGCCAAGACGTTTCTTAATTTCAGTTTAATTAAACTTAATTTATGATGAACTAATTTTTGTAAATAGGTAATTACAATAAACATATGGTACTGAGTTATGAAATTAAAAATGATTAAACTGAGTGTGGGCTAGGTCAAGTGCCGACTCTTTTCACCAGCGTTTAATTAAACATGACTAATGTAGCATCAGGTTATTTTTGTAAATAGATACTTAGATAAACAGATGAATTCAAAAGTTATCAAAAATTAGTAACGACACCGTTCATTTCATCTCAACCAAGACGTTTAAATTGTATCCATTTCAGTGCGGCTAACCCTGCTATCCGCAAGTATCATAAAATCACCCTCTTGATGTAATATGTGAATGCCAAATGAATATAAAATGTCGGCATCGATATAAGTAATACGTATATAATAACAGACAGCTTTATAGATGACATTCATTTGGTTTATTAACTGTAACGTTTCAATGAGGTCACTCTCACTGATATCAAACAATGATACAATCAAACAATGATATACAAACAGGTAACAATAAACTAATAAAAAGACGGAAGTCATTCAAAGGTAATGTAATATGGTGTTAACCATTAGTCAGACCTAAGAAACTATTAATTAATCCTTTAGGTATGAGGTCATTGTCCCCACAGCATTGGCTAAGTGATTAGACACTGGTTCGCTAGCATGGACGTCGCGGTTTCGATCCTAGTGTTGGCCGATAAACTTCACCGGGTTTTCTGGCGTGGTTTCCCCTTGTCATTGGTGTAGGATGGGACGAAAAAAACGAGGTCCCGTGTATACATTGACGTGCACGAAAAAGATCCCTTGGCTGTTGGAATTCGATATAAGAGTAGATCTTAGCACCGTATGCCCGTCTTCATTTCCTAGAGCGTAATAACATAAAGTTAGATTGTTGCGGACCCTTGTTTACTTTTCTTCTGTTTTAACAAGTTGATTAATCTGGTTAATTAATGACATATAATATCGTTAAAGAACAGTCGTCTATAAAGTTGTCTGTTATTATATATGTTGCTTTCACCAAATACCCTTTAAAGATAAAATACGTATATATATCAAACATAAACTGTCACCGTCTGTATATATATACCACCTACACAGTGAAGTAATAAAAATGGGGAAAAACAATAAAGAAAGCGTATGGGAAAGAGAAATGGGGTTTAACGTCCACTCGACAAAAACTAGGTCATTTCGGGACTAACACATGGTTTAATTGTATTTCAATAATTCGCTTGTACGTAAGCGTTATTAGCAGTGGGAGGAGAAACCGCGGAACCGAGACATCCAGATGAACTTTCTCGGCCAACGCAGAAACCACCTGTTTAGTGAGCCAACGTCTTACCCACTGAGCCACCGTGGCTTCTGCCGTTTTCAATAACCCAGTCGGGACAGCCCAGTAGGTCGATAAACCTCATTTAATTTTCATTAAAACGAAAACTGAACTATAAAAAACCATAACAAATAGAATCCACGTAAGCAGTTTCGTTGAGTCTCATCTAACGTATTTCCTCGAGTGCTTTTTTGTATAAAATTTTTTTTAGCGACATAAATATTCGGCTGGCAGACATTCGTATTTTGTTGATGGCCTTCTACTAAGACATTTACAATGGTCGTTCCAGACACCGAACAGAATCATAATTAGATTTTCATCACAGACATTTAATCTGAACAACAAAATTCACAGGGTTAAATTAAAATCAGATTTTCACAGACAAATAAATTCGACATTTGCTTTTAACATGACAAACATATTGAAACTTGGACTCCCGAGTAAAAATGATTTAAGGTTTTCTAAAACCTTCTGAAGGAGATAAATCACGTCGTCCATTATAACTCGATGTTTAAAAACGTGAAATAAATCTAGAAGGCACTGTACAAGATTAGAGAGTGATATCCATTATATCCAATGTTCGTAGTTATTCTTCAAGGCAGGATAATCGAGAAAACAAATGGTTACATTGTTTACGATGTCTGTTAGATCTAGAAATGGACAACTTACAATTATTCAGTTGCTCTCAAGCTAGTGTTTCTTTAGCTGTTAACATTTTTATACGCCCACATTGATTCGATTTTCATGAGACTTGAAATACATGTTTATAACCTAAAGATCTTGGTTCCTTTCGATATTCGCGCATATCGGATCGTAACTCCCTGAATTATGGCCTTTGATTTTAATTTTAAAAATCCCGTTTTTAGCGTTTGGTTCCTCCAGAGGTCACAATTTTTATCCGATGTTTGAATATATCACCGTTACACCCTAATCTAATGTCGTTTGAGTTCGAATGGGCACACCTCGTACGCAAATAGTGTAAATATATGGTATTACACGGTTGTAAACCCTCTAGAGGCCACAATTTGAATCTGGGTTTCATGAACCTTTAATTTTATGTTTATATCACAAAGATCTTGGTTCCCTTTGATAATCGCGTATATCCGAACGTAACGTCCTAGATTATGGCCCCTGATTTTTCATAAAATCGCATTTTTAGCTTGTTGAGCCGCTAAAAGTCACAATTTGTATTCAATTTAAAAAAAACATTTAAATATATCACCCTTACACATTAATGAAGGTTGAGTTCTAATTTCGTAAAATCTGACCCAAACTACTGCCAGAAAAAATGGCCGCTCCTTGTACGCAAATAATGTAAAAGAATGTAATAACAAGGTTGTGGACCCTCTAGAAGTCACAATTTTTATCCTATTTTGGTGAAACTTGAAATGTAAGATTATACTCCAAAAAATACCGGTTTCTTTAGATATTTGCGCATATCGGACAGTATCTTCCTCAATTTTAGAGGTCACAATTTTTATTCGATTTTACAAAAACTTTAAATGTTCCACCATTACACCCTAATGAACTTTGAGTATTGAATTTCATGAAAATCGGACTGAATCTCCCTGACAAAATGGCCGCTTCTTGTACGAAAATAGTGTAAAAGTATGTAATACCAAGGTCACAATTTTTATTCGATTGTGATGAAACTTAAAATATCTTTATATGTCAAATATCTCACCCCATGTCGATAATTGTGGATTTCAGACCATAACTCCCTGGATTATGGCCACTGATTGTACGAAAAATGTCCTTTTTATTAGCTTGTTCCCTAGCCATCTCTTGTAAAATGTGAGTGTATCTTAATTCCGATGATCTTAATCGTTTTAACCAATGTTACAATATAAATGATATAGGGGTTTGACTATTTTCGATTTTAGCTGGACGTTTAACTTGTACAATATTGATGAAGCGGCGGTGGCTCGGTGAGTAAGACCCTGACTCGCTCACCAGCAGGTCTCCGGTGGGCTGAGAAATTTCCTCGGGTTTTTCCGACGTGGTTTCCCCCTGTCAGTGGTGCAGAACTGGGGGGCTGACAAGGAACAGTGTGTATTCGTTCGGATAGGACGAAAAGTCGAGACCCCATGTATACATTGCCGTGCACGTAGAATAATCCTTGATATTTGGAAAGAGTTGGCTATAGTGCCGCTGTTCGGGTAAAACTTCTCTTATAGTTAACTGTATGGCATGTGTCCCCCTTCATTAGCCCAGTCGGATCAGAACAGTAGGACGTTAAACCACTTTTCACTTCATATGAATCGTTGACCGTCTAAGTTCGATTATAAAATAATTGACTTGATAGAGTAAGCATACCCTGACCCGGGCACGATGTCTTAATAGCGAATTTTTATCATAATTTGGAACCCTTTTCTTTAGTCCGGATGGCACAGAAACCTATTTCATTGTGTTTAATAGTTTGGACATGGACTTGGAATCCAGAAGCCACCACTGAGTTCTAGAATAACAAGTCTATTTGTCCGTGTCTAAAGAAGCGATGCGGAATAAAGTGAACTCGTCGAATGAGAAAACTGTACAAGAGGAAGTGATACCATGTGTTCCAAAAATGGTAAATACAAATATCCCACTTCCCACGCGACAGCTGCCTTACTTGATAATGACGTGAAATCTAAATTCATATCTGACTTCCTGTTGAGTGTATCCATGGCATCATGACTGTTACACGTCACTTAAATAATATTATATTTAGAAGCTATTATAACAATCTCCAGAGAGCACACCTGCTTCATAAATTGATAATGAAAAGTGAATATATTGCAAATTTCATTCAGATTATTTTATTCTGAGGGAAGTTATGAATGTTTGGAGTTTTGACGAGAATAGTGTAGTCTCGATTGTCATTACTACGATAATAAATGAACAAGATTTTACATTATACCCATAACAGATTAAATACCACGTAATACCCCAGTCACCCAGTGGCCCATGGAGATGGATTGTGTGCTGTTCATGGCCCAGGCTGTTGGTATATGTTTCGTTCATGTGTCTAATTAATAATTTCAATACCATTTGAAGCCGGAAAGCGTCCCGTAATAGGTGGATTTAGCACATACATAATGCAGTTTTGTTTGGTTCTTTTTTGTAGTTTAATTTTCGTTTAACCTCCTGTAAACGCCATTTTATTTCATTTTTCCTTTCCATACAAAATTTTCTAGTGTTGTACACGCCTCTTATGTCTTTTGGACCCAGACTACTAATTCTCTCCCCACAGACTTCAACGATAATCTTTGACATTTCTTGGTCTATGACATTTATAAAAAATTCTTTCATGTCACCGTGAAGTCATGTTTGTATGTGGTGACAAGTTCTAAAACACTCGAGACCTTTGATGTCAAATGTCGGTATCTAATATTTAACCCCCCAAAATACATAAACCGGCATCTCAGAACTTTGTCATTAAATATTTAGGATACATTTGTTCAAGCCTAAAATATTATTTAAATTATCAATTAGTAGACATTTATGAACACGAGAAGACCTTAATCAACTCTCTTGCTCATAGGATGGTGCCGATTTCAAGCAGATTAGGACGGTTGGGCAATTCAATGATTTAATTTAAAAATGGAAAAGCTAAGTTAAGTCTCGAATAACCAGCAATAAACAGCAAATGTACATATCTTGTCAAAACTGCAGTGATAACTTCGATCAGAATAAAGTAATTTGAATGAATCTATTTTTAAATCTGTTTCATGTATCTTGTAAAAGTCCAAATACAAGCCCTGTAGTAGTTTATTTAAATGTAATGTCACGTGACAGCATTATATAGATTATACAATCACGTGTCCTGTGAGAAAAGAAAGAAATCTATAAATTTAATTTAAGTTCAACAGATGTGTTGATTTAAGGTCCGGTTATGTTTGATTTTACTGCAGATCATTCAACCATTGTTTCACGTCACGTTCTTATTATTTTCTTCCAAGAGAGCAAGGGAGAGGTTGATAGAGGAGTGTGAGAGAGAGAGAGGGGGTGGATAGAAGGGACGGGAGGAGAGAGGGAGGGGGAAAAGAGAGTTTAACACAACACAGACCAGACTATTGTGATACTAAAATATGGTACAATAATTCGCTCACACGTAAGGGTTTTTAGCAGTTGGAGGAAGCTGGTGGACCCAGAGAAAACCCATGAGGTTGAACAGGGCGAGTCATGTAAAGGGTTGAGATAGAAACCACCCTAATTGAATCAATGACCAACTGCATGGTCTAAGACGCACACGTTAGATTACTCGACTCCTACAACCTGCAAGGTGAATAAAAACTACCTTGGTTGCCTTGTGTTTTGGTTACCTGTTGAACTACCTTGGTTGCCTTGTGTTTTGGTTACCTGTTGAACTACCTTGGTTGCCATTGTGTTTTGGTTACCTGTTGAACTACCTTGGTTGCCATTGTGTTTTGGTTACCTGTTGAACTACCTTGGTTGCCTTGTGTTTTGGTTACCTGTTGAAATGAAATCTTCTAATCATGAATCCTTTATCTTTACAGGTTGTCGTCTGCTTAAAATTAAAATGGAGGTTGTGAATTTAACGACGACAGATAGTGCCGGATTGACAGCCAAGGAAACAAGTTCCACAGGAATGGAGGATACAAGTTTAGCCATCGTGTGTATCTTAGCCATATTAAGTGTTTTCGGAAGCATTGGCAATGGATTGGTATTATACGTATTCTCTAGAAAAATGGATAATGTTACATCGACGGTGTTTATCTTGGCATTGGCGGGAACGGATTTGATAACATGTCTAGTGATAATGCCGTTCACAGCCGTCGCTATCATCCTAGAAAACGAACTGAAATACGATTTCTTCTGTAAGCTCTACCATTTCCTTATAACTTGTAACGTTCCATTGTCAGCCTTCATCATGGTGGCCATCGCCGTCGATCGCTATTTCTGCATCTGTAAACCCTTTCTACACGCCATGAATCTGCGGAGAGCAAAGATCGTAGTCGTTGTTTTGAGTTTCTTTGCTTTTATTTTAGGGACTGTGACTACGTTAGCTTACGGCGTGTACTACCGGGAAACGGTTACCCACACAAATCAAACCCTGAATACTACAATGAGTGATAGTGGTGCTGGTAATTCCAGTATTCAAGTCACCAACGTTACAGAGACTCGAATAGTTTACAGAACAGAGTGTAACGGTAATTATCTGCTGATATCACAGTCAGTTATAAGTGTCTATCAGAAAATATACGCTTCATTGTACCTGCTATCTTTCCTCATTGTATTAGTGCTATATATGATCATCTACAGATCCGTCATCAAACGACGTAGATGGCGCCAGCGACAACGTTCCGCTCGCCCTTCCGGTAAATCTGTGGCTAGTTGTGTGACGGAAGTGGAGGTCATGGAATTACCTGAAAACAATGGCGTCTCATCAGTGAAACACGAAGAATGCGTACGTTTGAACAGTGAAAATCGTAAATCAACCAAAGGGAAGAGAGACTATGACTTTTTGGCCAATATTCGAACGGCGGCCATGTTGTTTGTGGTTACCATAGTATTTATAATAGCGTTTTTACCGTCGTGGCTGATGGCGCATCGACTGATAAGCTTTAACATAATCATTTTTTATATGTACTTTCTTTATAACGTGGCTAATCCTGTTATATATTCGTTCATGAATCAAACCTTTCGCAAGGAATTAAAAGCAATGTTCCAAAGAGGACGGAAATGCGTCGTGCGTTAAGAAATGGTGAATATATTATTATTACAGACGAGAAGGATTGACATCTTGTATCATAGTTTGTTATATAGATATTTAATTTTGTTTTAATTGCGTTTCGTTAAAACGCGGATCATACAGTCGGTGTATTTGTAACAAACCCTACAGTTTAGTTTAATAAAACGGGCAAATTTTAGTTCACAAAGAGTTCGGAATATCGAGGTTCAACTGTACATATTCGGAGAAAAATTTTCTTTTTTGCAAAACAACTGTTGTATAATAATATAATATACTCCTTAAACTGTTTATAATTTGTCAGGTGTTTCCAGGTGTCTTTATGTCTATATAGTCTGTATATAATATTGATTGTTGCGCGAGGGGGCCGATTAAATATCGACCCGGAACAGTTCCGTGTTGCTGTTTACAATACCAACATTGTTAATATCATCCAGGTATAAACTGCTGCTGAATGATTGTCTGAGTTGCATCAAATTTCCAAAACGTAAAATGATCAATTCAGAATTTTACATATTTGGTTATATACAGGTCCATCGGAAATATTCAAATTATATAGTTCGCAAAATAAGAAACACGTGTATCGAGCCATCGTTAAAATTTATACCTGTTTACTTTCTCTGAGGGAGTTGTACAAAGGTTTTAGTAGTTTTGAGGACATACAAGACGCCATATAATGCTTAGTCTTAGACGTGTCTATGATTATTTTGTGCATATGATATTATTTAAAATTATTGTGTTGATGAGAGTGAGAAAACCTCTTTATGCTAAGGTTTACGATTATCTTCTATGTGGTAATATCATGATAATTATCACAAAGCAATAGGTATTTAATGCAGGTGTGTTAATTAAATAGGTATTTAATACAGGTGTGTTAATTAAAGATGACATAGATATAATTTTTTTAATTAGATATACCTCTGTGATTTATTAATGGGGATGTATTTCACATTAAGATTTGAAAGAATTAACCAAATTTGTTTTGTTTTCATTTTAAAAGTTCCGTGATTTTTTTTTGTTTGTTCGATATTAAAGCCAGTGTCAAACGGAAGGGACAGCGACATCGATGTCGGCACCTTCCCGGTTAAGGCTCCACGGTCATCAAGCTTGACATCTGCAAAAATAACAAAATTTGTTTCCTTTTTCTTCTTTTTTTTTTAAGAATTCGGTTATTTTTATTTTTTGCTCGATGTTAAAGCCAGCGTTGGCGGCAACTTCCCGATTGAGAATTATCGGTCAGGAAGGTTGACATCTGCACCAAAAACGTCATAATTCCACGACGTCTTCATATGAAGCCGGGGGACCCGCATAGAAAACCAAGAAAGGAAATAACTTTTCGGGGTGATAATTTCTCCATGTTACATCCCACCCTGGACCGATTTAGACAATGTATTGTCTAAACTATTTTTTTTTTTGATTTAGTTAAGATAACATTCGTGATTGAAGCGAACTCTATGTTGCTGCCCTTGACTGGAAGCACCAACATTACAAATTTGGAAACATTACAATCGTGTTTAATTGTGTTGTGTGAAAACCCAGTATTTTATATGATTATGGATAGATTCAACCAAATTATTAACAGTATCTGTAACGCTTCTGTAAAGTGCGTCTATTGCAGTGGGTCAGAGAGAGAGAGAGAGAGAGAGAGAGAGAGAGAGAGAGAGAGAGACGCAATCAAGGTTTTGTCGGGATTAACATATGGTTTAATTTTATTTCAATTATTCGCTCTCACGTCGGGAGGAAACCGAGGGTTCCGAATAGAACCCAAGATGTATAAGGTGGAAATCTAAACCACGCCACTTGGCTCAATGACAGGCCATATTATTATCTAAAGCGCACGCGTTAAACATCCCCCTCCCACAACACTATAGGAGTAAGTAGACTTCATAAATAGACATATAGGGACGTGGCAGCGAAAAAGCAAAAGTACATCATCTCAGAAGCATCCTTGAAAGTTGGAATTCGAACAAATCACACTGTACGGCGGGTGAACCGATTGGTTCATTCTGTGATCTGATTGAATCTCTCGTAGTCGTGTACGGGGCAGGATATGTTGTATTTTTATAGAAAACCCGATAACGCTTCTCATGCTTTGCGAATACAACCATGAATCAGATAGTGTACACAGATTTCACCTGGCAGCACCGCTAAAAGATTTTATGCGAAAGGAGAACCAGGCGGTAAATGTGTGGAAATGGACCAAAATTATGAACATTTTGTTTATACAAAAAATGTTGCTTAGCTTTCAAATTGCCTTGCATTTTGTCTTCCATATTGACCGAGAATGATCAGACTTTATGATTTGATGTATGGATGGTGTGAAATATATAGTGTCGGATTGAAACTGTTGTGGGTACAGTAGACATCGCTATAAATTTATAACATAGGTCATAGGTCAGTCGACAGATGTATGGAACACCAATAAGGTCATTAATCGACATTTCTAACAATTTAACATCGATATCTAGTAACAATTATTAACTTCATTTTTGAATAGATCAAATAGTTTCGTTTTTACAATACGAAGTCTGGGTGGGATCAAAGCATGACATCAAAGCATGACCTTGAGGTGCAGCAATTAAGAGATCCCCGTCAGTTGCAGGGTACCCTGGGATTTAAAGCCATGTACTTTCATTTGTAAATTGTGAATCTAAATTGTCTATGTAAACGATACTCCTTATAAGATATATAGAAAACAACTATATGGATATACTACTTCTGAATTTATTAACATGCTAAATTTGTTAAACATCTTTATTTGCTTGAAACCGATACCTGTATGTGTATCGAAACATAGCATGTTAATAAATCCTGAAGTTGTATATCCAAATAGTTGGGGGGGGGGGTAAAAGATGTATATATTTGTAGAAAAGCTACTATACTAAACCGAAACACCGTTGGCCTACTATAAACTAATGGTTGCCGGTCCGCAACAATTTCCTAGACTTGGATCCCGCAGTACCTCTAGCCCTGTGTCTTACAGAATCTTGATCTGTAGATGATGGCTCTCTTCTGGTGTTGGCCGAGAAAGTTGATCGGTATTTTCCAAAGTGGTTCCTCCTTGTCAGTGGTGTAGGACGGAGGGCCTGACAAGGGCCAACGTACAGTTGTTCGGGTGCGATGATCTCATCTACACATGGGCGTGCACATGGGAGATCCCTTGGTAGTTGGAATTCGATATGAGAGTAGGCCGTAGTATCGGTTTCCGGGCAAATTGGCACTCATAGCACACTGTATGCGTATGCCCGTCTTCATTATCCCAGTTGAAGCAGAACAGTAGGACATTAAACGCCATTTCATTTCAGTATCATTCGATTAATGGTCTGTCTGGTTTTCCATAGATATGCCTTCTATGTTTACTGGTATTATTTATATGTAAATTCCATTTTGTGATTATAAGCATAGAATATTATTAAAATATCTTAAATTACCTGTTATTTGTTTTCATCAATCTAATCCTGATCGGCTAATTTCCTTCAAGTATACTGAATGTTGTATAACGAATGGTACGGGTGTAGTCTTGATTTCATTATGATAATTTTGTACCCACATGGACTGGTAAATGTAATATGTGAAGTACAGGTCCAATTTTTTATTGGGTGGGGGTGTGGGGGTGGGGACATAACTTCCGGTATGATGGATTACAATTAACACCCTGTTGATAATCCATGTTACGTACATCCGTACGAGTCTTTGTGAACGCTTAAAGCACGTGCATATCTGGTTACCGAGAATGTCGGGTTTGGTAGGGCAAAGATATGGTATAGACGTCGATAGCGGTATGCTGATAGAAATGTTTTGGAACATGATCAATGGGAAGGACCAACCATCATGGTATGGACGGTATTGGTTTGGATGAGACGCTGGCTCACTAGCCTAGAGGTCGGTTATTGGTTTGGGCGAGACAGTAGGACCGGTTGTCTTCCAAAATATTCAGTCTGGTCGCGGAAATGGTGCCACAGCGCAGGTTTACACCAAATAAGTCATTCAACCCCATTTGGTACCATTTTTAGAAGGCAACAACAATGGATACTGCCGAAGGATTATGCAAGACCCCATCCTGCCAGGAGGACACAAGACTTTCTGGCATTGAACAACCGCATGCTGCCAAGGCGACACAAGACTTTTTGCATTGAACGACATTAACATGTTACCATGGCCATCAATAAGTCCAGATATTTAAAACCTGATACACTTTTGGGACGAGCTAAAAAAGAGGACTGACCAAATGATTTTCAGACCACAGACAGCTGTACAACTTACAGAAGCAGTTTGAGGAACCATGGTCCGAATACCCATAGTTTTTATATACCTACTTATTGTGTCCATGTATCGTCGGTGTGTAACTGTTATACACTGCTAATATAGGACATACACCCTACTTTTAGCCTCGTTTTGATTGTAGAGATGCATATAATATTAATACATTTGTAAACTACTTCCTTCTTAATTACGGTTCTCAAAAACAGAAGTGTCCATCTATCCCAACCCTTACCCCTTCCACCACCATTTTAAATTTACCCTTCTGAAATTTTTGTTTAGATATACGTTTCTTTTGTCGTTGGGGGTGGGGGTTAGCACGTGCTAATCATTCGGCCATCCAACCCACCAACAAAGTTAGAAATTAGCCTAAATGAGAAAAGTCCAAATTATTCTAAACAACAAATTATATAATATTATATTAATGAAGACCGGACCTATATATATGTGGGTTCAAAAGTTTTATTGAGAATCGTTCTTTCATTCCCCGAGTTTTACGTTGTTGTTGTTGTTCTTAGTGTTTAACGTCCGCTTCCACCGAAAGTGATATCGGAGACAAGTCTTATTTTTCATTTTTTTTTATTTTCTTAGCGCACGCACAGGGGTCTTTCCTGTGGTAGGAAACCGGAGTACCCGGAGTAAACCCACGAGGTTGAGAAGGCGGCCCTATGTCCAAGCTACATACGCTCATACCGGGGATCGAAACCGCAGCCACATGCCAGAGGTGACCGGCCAGCTTGAGGTCGATGCGCGGCACTCTAGACCACTAGGCCATCCCAACCCCCCAAATAGTTTTACGTCCATGTGATTTCGTTAACAAGTTACCGTGAATCAAATTGCCAAGTATAAGTTCAATAGTTTTACGTCCATGTGATTTGTTTAACAAGTTAACAAGTTTTACTGTGAATCAAATTGCCAAGTATAAGTTCAATAGTTTTACGTCCATGTGATTTGGTTACCAAGTTAACAAGTTTTACCGTGAATCAAATTGCCAAGTATAAGTTCAATAGTTTTACGTTCATGTGATTTGGTTAACAAGTTAACAAGTTACTGTGCCAAGTATAATAAACATAGAACAAATAGTAATAATAACAAAAGTCAAACATATAAATGTTATGCATATTTAAAATCAGCGAAACATCCTACAGATTTTGATAATACAATTAAATATAAATAAATGAGAAATATATACATTATTTACATAAATCATTCAGTAAATGGACATGAATATGATTATCTACCCTTATAAAAACAAGAGCGAAATGACTGGTTTGTAAACTGTTTTTTGATTGGTTCGTGGTCTTTAGCTACAATCAAGGCCAGGGCAGATAATTTGAAATGGCGGAGTAGAACGGAATGAGTATACTGGGGATACCGAGGATGAATATTACGGCCATGGCGGATATGCCTCTCCGAATTTATTACTGACCACCATCAAACTGGTTTATGTGGAATAATACTGTCTAAGTTCTGGTCACTTGTGTACGGCTGGGGACCGCCACCATGGTTAATCCGGCGCTGAAAATAGGGCATGGAGAATCGAAAGGTGGGGCACTAACGTCCCAATTCACACTTTGCATACCAAAGCTATCTCCCTTGTTCCAGAGTTATCTGCCATTGTGGGTAGGTTTAACGTCATCGACGTCTATTATTACACCATTATTCATTGATGGCTACAGTTGCCCTGGCCTGTTCTGACAACGATTAATATATGTTCTAAGAAATGGATGATAAGAGTTTTACACCAACAGAAACCAGTAATATTATAACACAAAAATATAGAAATGCAACATTACTATAAGTTACACAAGCTGGACATAACCGTAAATAAACAATAAGGTCTGTCATTAAGTCAAGTGACGTGGCATCGACTCTATCCTTATACGTCACAAGGAGTAGAGTCGCATGTTGAACCTTGTTGACATTTCTCCTTATCCTTCAGTTTCTTCTCACAGCTAAATAACACGTGTTCACCGAGAAAGCTCCTCGTGTAGAATTGACGATGCGGCGGACAATCAAGATAGCCTGTTTCAGGAAGTTAACATCTCGTCTCATTAAACAGTGAAACAGCTAATAATTAAATTTATGGAACAATACGGACTCAGACTAGCAATTATTTGCCCATTGACTTCAATGTTAAATGGCTGTAACATCACAGGCTGTAGCTTTTTGCTCAACATTCCGTTGGTTCCAATCTTTATAGGTACAATGGGGACAACATTTGGCAATCTCCTCATCATAATTTTGAAGGGGGTTGACCATTTAGATTTTTTGCTTCCGACACAATGATTGCTCTACAGAAGGACACTTTACACCCCCTTATTACCCAAAACTGCTATGAAATTGCAAATTTGATCCCTTTTCTCCAATTCTAGACCAAAAAGTCAACCCAAAATTGTCTATTTATAACTCGCACTTACATTCGTCCATCATGAAATAATTATTAGGGGAAATAATTACTAGTCTTAGTCTATACAAACCATGGTGAAGTAATCTCCCTGTAATTCCACTTTCTAAGCATAATCGTGATTGTTACATCATACAAATTATCATTAAATCAAAACAAGACCACCCACCGCTGTCCGGGCAAGATTCTCCTCATATCAGACTACAATAGCTCAGTTTTTTAAAAGTCTATTTCACTATGATATTCACTATTCATTCATTATTACAATATTTTATATCGGGAAGTCGCAGTGGCTCGGTTAGAAAGATGTTGGCTCGCTATCCAAGGTCTCTGCTGCCAAGAAAGTTCGCCTGTCAATAGTGCAGGACGAAGGGTCTGATACGTAGCAGGGTCTAGTCGTTCGGATGGGACGAGAAATCGGGGTCTCGTGTACACATTTACACGCACGTAAAAGATCCCTTGTGCGTAAAAGTAGGCCGCAGTGCCGCTTTCTGGGCTAAATTCCCCCCATAAAACACTGTATGACGAATGTCCGTCTTCATCAGCCCGGTCGGTGAAGAAGAAAGGTGGTTTGTTAAAACCTCATTTCATTTCAATGTTATATCAAGGTATATGTTAATAAATGAAACAAATAATATCAATAATTATCAGGCTGTACAGTGCAATGGTTTAATCGATATTCCGTGTTCATTATCTCAGTTGATGCAGAACAGTGGGACGTTAAAGATACCTTCCTGTGTACAAACTGGTTGTTAAAGATACCTTCCCGTGTACAAACTGGGTGCTAAAGATACTTTCCTGTGTACAAACTTGGTGTTAAAGATGCCTTCCCGTGTAAAAACTGGGTGATTTGATGATATATTTGGACTAAATGCATATTCAAACTAATTAATCTATCAACAATTTGCTTCGAATACCCGAAGTTATAAAACATATATTAAAAGAAGTCATGTTTATGTTACATGACCTAGCTGTCGTGGTATCCCATCCGGGCAGTATTGGTGCCTTTTACTCATTTTACGCCAGCGATGTAACTAAATAGAACATATGTTTTATTCAGATATACTACGCACACCTTTATTTAATAATTCAGATAATTGATTTAGAATGTAATTTACAGAAGAAAACAAGTTAATGTTAAAGGAGCATTATGTAAGATTAGATAAAAAGCTGACAGTTAAAATAGATAATAGTTAAAATAGATAATGTCACGGGAATACGCTGAAGATTTCAGTCAAATTACTTCACCCTAAGCCGAGGAAATCCCATTGTTTCCGTTGTTATGATAATAAATAATGTCTCGATTATCCAGTTTTACGGTTAATCATGAACAGCCGCTGAAGCGCAGATCGCATTCAAATCTGTTTAAAATCGGACCCATTAGATGGCATCGAGAGTTGATTATGGTCTTGGTAAGTTAATTAATGTCTAATTAATAGTTTATATAACATTTAAGGGACGTTAACCATTTCAGTTCATTTCATACTTTATGGTTTATGTGCCGGCAGTGTAAAATTAAAACGTGTTTCGTCATTCGTTGGCGAATAACAAATAATGAGATAGATCGTGTTTCGATATTCGGGATTGAAACAAAATGATTATTTTTCTTATAAATTTCATATCATCGTTGTCCATCTGTCAAGTAAACTGGGGTTTTCATTTAATTGACTTATAAGAAGGATGCCATAGCGGTATATTTAACGTCCTACAGTTCTGAACCGACTGGGTTAATGAAGACGGGCATATGCTTTGCAATGTGTTATGTGGGACAATTTTGCCCAGACAGCGGCACAATGGCCTACTTTTCTTTGGAATTCACACTTTCACAGTTTCTTTTACGTTCACGGGACCTCGGTTTTTCGTCCCATCCGAACAACTATACGTTGTCCCTTGCCAGGCCCTCCATTCTACAACACTCACAAGGGGGAATCACGCTGGAAAATCCGGATAAACTTTCTCGCCCAACACCGAGATTGAATACGAGACCTCCACTGAACCACGGCTGCTCCGATCTAATAAAAATAACATACCATAAATAATTTATTAATCCTTTCAAAAAAACAAAAATACATTTTAATTTGTTTAATTTGAAGACAGTACTTTGTATTTCATAACTAATTTCAACCAATATGTGGTCAATTGACGGTTAGCCCCTTATTGCCAGGCAGGGTCTCAAATTATTCTGTATTTGATATATATTGTAGAATAATATAGGGAATCTGGGAACAAAATGTGTAGGTGATAAAAAAAAACAAATACTCATTGTCTAAAACAAGGTCTTAGCTTTCTTCACAGCAAAACAATTTTAATCTTAGAGCACAACTCATCACTGTCCGAGCAATGTTCTCCTCTACGGTCTGCATACGTGAACGTAGCAAATATCGAGACACGTATTTTATGTTAGTCTGAAATAATGCCGAAACACATGTGTGTTGGTTGTCTTAATTTTGGCTTCACTATGAATATCATATATACTGACCTAGAGTTTACTAAAAGGTATTGTGTTTAATAACGATAAGAGGATACTTGTCGAAACGTCGTACTATTTAAATATAACTAGTGATTGTTATTTTCTTCTGTCCTGGCATGATTGCACACCTGGCATGATTGCACACTGTATTGCTCATGTCCGTCTCCATTTTCTTAATTCGGTGAAGAACAACAGGACGTGAAACCCCATTTTATCCATTCCGCCATCTTAATATTGAGAAAGAACAAAAACAACACCAAATTGTTTCTAGATTCGTTCGACTTTATTTTAAATAATCGTTTTTACTCCCATAAAAACCGTCATTTATATTTTCTTGAAAATTCAGCAAGTGATGTTTTTTCATGTTAACTTGTAATAATGATCAGGTAAGGAGAGTATTATAAATGTCAGAATATCACTGGGGTCTCATTCCTTTCTCTTTAATATCACAATACAATACACATCTCACTCACTGTATATCTAATACATGCCACTGGGACCACAGCGGAATCAAAACATTAATGACTCCAGTTTTACGAGCACTGTTATCATTTTAGATTTTTGTTTTTGTCTGCTGTAAAATCAAGATGGTAGGCGTAATATGATTTTCAGAAGTGTTTATCTGTCTGTCTGAGAGAGAGAGAGAGGGAGAGAGAGAGAGAGATGGGGGAGGGGGTAACGTTTAAGTTTAAGTTTATTACATTTAATATAGCACTCATTAATGAAATACAATCATTCAATGGCACTGTACAATTAAAATATGTAAATAATTTAGTATGTACGAGAATATAAAATATAGTATATTAATAATTAATTAATTCTTGAAGGTCCTTTGGAAAAGATACGTTTTAAGTGATTTCTTAAAACTATCCTGAGAGTTAGAGTTTTTAAACTGTCGGGTAAAACATTCCATAGCCGTGGACCGGCAACACTGAAAACCTGGGCCCTGTTTCACAAAAAACTTAAATCTCCTTAAAATCGTCTTAAACTAAAATTCCATCCTAACTTAAGATAGGTGTGTTTCACTAAACGATTTTAAGCATTTTAGATAAAATTCACTAAAATAATATTGTAAGTTAAAATTTTATCTTAACTTAAAGATACATTATGGGAGATTCGATAACGAGTTGGCAGTTCTCACTATAATAATTAAAAACTAGATAACGAAAAGGCAATTTGCTGAAAATTTCATTCAAATTGATCCACTATGAACCGAGAACTAAGCGAATCAAATTTCTGCCTAGCCTAGGTCATCATTACTAAAGTCAGTACGATAAACAGCATAGTCTCGATTATCCATTTAATCGTTTAATGGAGAAAGAAAGTTATGCAGTAAATCGGCTCACAATCCACTCAAGATCGAAGGCTAGCGATGCCATCTAGAGTTGATTATGGTCTGGATAGGTTAATTAATGTATAATTGATAATTTACATAACATTTCAGGCCTAAAGAAAGACTTGTAATAAGCAGATTTTGCTCTTGCATAATGCATGTTTAAAATAGTGGCGTTTCACAAAACTGTTTTAGGGACAATTTTAACTAAGATCAATTTTAACTTAAAATCACGACATTAACAAACATTGATTAGAGCTACGTTGTGAGATCTATTGCGACAAACAGATATATTTGGAATAATGATAATATTGCCAATGGCCCTGGTTAGATAATTTAAACATACTATCATTCACAAAAATAATTTCCATTCAATTTCTTTTCATTCCATGGGAAATATAGCTGTGGCCCACCCGTTTATTTTATTGTAAGGCAATATAAGCAATTAGATGACGTCCCAAATTAAAAACCCACGAACCCCGGGACTAACAAACGTTTCTATTTTATTCGAATAATTCGCTTGCGCGTAAAAGTCTTTAGCAGAGGCCGCGGATTAATTTCCGAGATGGAGGGTCTGACAATTGAGGGACGAAGTCCCGAAAACGAAGCGTCGCGTAGCCACGTGAGAGCTCATTGCTGGAGGCGCCGCAGGCGCCAGAAGCTTCCGGCGTGGGGTTTGGGGCCCGGTTAAGGGCCCAAAGAAAATTTTGAAACTTTGATGTCTTTTTTTTTCATTTTAAATAACCCAAAAACCCTCCTAGATGCTATCACGAAAGAAAAGTTGACCATGACTCATCACCACTCGTGTTATCCATGACGAGAACAATGCCAGTTATAATTATTATAAATGTAGATTGGGACGTAGATTAGCGGGACGAAATAACAATTTCTTTTTTTTGTTTTTCAAAAAAAACAACTGATACATTTCAAAACTAATAACACGCAATAAACTTGTTTATTTCGTCTCTCTACGACTGTCTGACCATGTGCAGACATTGTTACAACGTATGAAACCCTCCTCATTGGTATTGTAACGGCTAGTTCAACCTGGCAACAGTTTTCAGTTCCGAAGCGTGTATGCTTACACCCTAAGTGCCCATTCTGAACATCTGAGACACGCTACCTGCGGAGAAGTATCTCAGACAGTCAATAGCCATGATATCCATATCACGTGATCTACACATCACAGGTTATGACATTGACGTCAATGGGTCATGAGGTCAACAGAACGTTAAATTGTAAACAATAGGTTTATCTTCAGCATTGTTTCCTTTTCACCCATAAAGACTATATAATTCGTACAGTCCCAGCATGTTCTCTCTTCTTCCAATGATTTTTCGCAAAAATAACATCTACAACTCATAGAATTGGCGTTGTCTTCAATGACAGCGTCTACGAATAGAGGCTGCCATCTTGGCACTATTTTGTGCGTCGGTCGTGTCTATTTCAGATATACACAATCAATTCTGTTGATGTTTTAAGCGTTGGGATTGACTAATAGTTAATTTATTTCAGTTCTAAAACAAATATTTTAAACTTTAACGCAAATTTAGAAAATAGCCAAATTCTGGCTGGGATTACTGAACAAAGTGGCCATTCACTGTATACGTGCGAAAAACAAGCTAGCCACCAATTAATTTTCGGACGTTAGTTACGTACGCCTAAGTGCCCTCACCGGAATTGTGCACTGCGCGACCGCAAGCAATTTTAACTAAAATCAATTAAAATTGAATTTTAAGTTACAATCGATCTTCGTGAAACGCATAGCATAGCGTAGAAGAAATAATATTGATGAATAATTACCACAAAAACATACTTCAGTGAAATCATTGTTATAAATACGTTAACTATATATGTTCACATATCTTCAGACATAAATACAGTATTCAGTACCTCATAAAAACACTAGTATACTTGAATAACTGTAGACATAATATATACGTGCAGCCATCACACTCGAGGCGCTGTAACTTATAAAACCTCTACTCTTCACATAAGGAGCTTTCTCGGTGACCACCGGGGTCTTTAGGTTACTGGGCCAGCCAGGGAGTGTTTCCTAAACTAAAAAAGAAGGTAGGGCCTGCGTACTGAATAAATAGAGAGAGTCCAGAAAGTTTTGAGAAATCGGTGCCATTTATTGGATTCTGACATATATCTTCGGTAAAAAAAAATGATGTTTGCTGTCTTGAAAAAAGTCACTGGATAATGAACTATTAGAAAGTCGACCTATTCTTTGTCATCACTTGAAAAACAACCATATAAAATGAAAGAGGACAAATCTGACTGGTTGGACAAGACAAAACTCTTCATATGTGGTATAAATAACACAACATGTAATATATTGTTATCAAATCAAAACATAAAGTGACCCCATTTCTAGTAGGCAAAGTCATTATTACTATTACAAATTATAAATGACATGAACATATCCAGCCTAATCGGGCCTACTCTGTTGTTGGAGAAAAATAACTACATAGGCCGGGCCTAGCTGGGCCTACCTTCCTAAACACCTCTAGAGCCAACACCTTATTCAGTCTATACTTAAGTCTCAGGACATGCCTATTACACAATGACACCACTCTGATCAGAAACAAGGAAATTTGAGATTTATGTTACAATAGTTATTAACGCCATGAATCAGCCTTAGATTTCTCTTCCTCATGTAAGCTAATTTGCTCCCATTGCTAAAGACCCCCTTCTCGTAAGCGAATCATTGAAATAAATTTGAACCATATGTTAGTCCCGAAATGACCTAGTTTGTGTTGGGTGTATGTTATCCTGTAAAAATATCAAAGGGAGACCTTCTAGATCTCCAAGTTTTCTGCCACCCTCCGCATCCTACCACACCCCCATACCCAGGACAGATAACTGATTACTGAGTACTATACCCTATAATTGAATCTGGGATATACAGTCAAACAATTAGTCCCGGGCATTAACAAACGTATACATGCCAATGCCCTGGCGTAGAACAAACAAATTAAACTATTTCATTCTCCGTCAAAATTGGAATGTAACACAGTTAAAGGGAAATAACTCGTTTATTTGATGGTTTCAGGCCACTAATTCTCCACCCGCAACGTCCTTTTCATCACAGGGAAAATAACTGGCATTTTAAATCGTATTTGGAGAGAGGCGTTATCTACGCAAGGCAACATCTGGTAAAAACTTGTTGAAAAAATGTGACGTTCACTATCGTACGAAATTAAATGAAATGGGGTTTAACGTCCTACTCTTCCTATCGTACGAATCAGTTTCTTGAAAATTAAATGGCGGCTGTATTTGTTTCAGTAATGTGGATGAGTGGTGAGGGGTGGGGTAGAGTGTTCGTCGTGGGTAGGGTCGAGTGTTCGTCGTGGGAGAGTAGTGGGGTGGGGTCGAGTGTGCGTCGTGGAAGAGTCGTGCGGGTGGGGTCGAGTGTGCGTCGTGGAAGAGTCGTTAGGGGTGGGGTCGAGTGTGCTATGTAAAGGGGTCGTGATGATGTGGCTCTTGGACCTTTAAACCAAAATAGTTTTTGATCTCGTCAAGATTCATAGTATTATGCTATTAAAGGATTTAAAAAGATGCATTATTTAAGAGCTAAATCGTTCTATTTATTTTGTTTATTTTGGCCTCAAATGTTATATAAATTATTAAATTGGACATTTATTCACTTGACGAGTCCGTTATCAACTCTTTAGATCTTCGGATGGTCATGATTTTTAACGGATTGAAACACGGCCGCCACTTGATTGACATTTTCAATATATTCCCTTTTCATTATATATTTTGAAGTATTATGGCAAGAACGTCCCAGCTCTTTATCTAAATCGTATGTAACGCATCTTTAATATCTGTGTATAGGTGTATAATCCTGTCTGTAATACCTGTATATATTTATAGGTGTATAATCCTGTCTGCATTACGTATTGAGGATTAATGTCTTAATATATATGTTACGTTATATATACATTGGGAATGGTTTTTTTTTACTCGCTGGTAACGTTTGTGTCGCTGTACACCAAGGGCTGTAAATAGCTGGTAACGTTTGTGTCGCTGTATATCAGGGGCTGTAAATCGTTGAGGACGCTAACGGTCAGTGTTACGATAGGAATGAATGAAATTAAATGGGGTTAACCGGGCTAATGCAGACAGAGTCGCCATTGGACTCGTACCCGGTTAAACTTGTTTCATTTCGCAGGAGACTAACATCGGTTAGTTTTATATTTCAGCAAACTAACTGTTTGATATTGGTGTGTTGGGAGTGGGTGGGGTGGGGTGGGGGTGTTGGGTGAGTGTGGAGGTTGGGTGGGGTGGGTGGTGTATTGATATCCTTTACTTATTGTTAGTAATTCTGTGTGAATGTTAAATAGTTTTATTTAAAGATACATTCTCGTGTACAAACTGGGTGATTTTATTATATATTTGGATTAAAATCATGTTCAAACTAATGTTGAACCATATGTTAGTCCCGGAATGACCTAGTTTGTGTCGAGTGGACGTTAAACCCCATTTCTCTCTCTCTCTCTCATCTCCTGCCAGTTAGTGATAACCCTGACATTTTTGCCCAGTGCTGGGGGTGTTTTTCACTGAATGCAGTATTTTCCTTTGACCAAACCTAGCAAAAGATAGAAATAATCAACACCTTCCAATATCTTTATCAGATGGTTGTGAATACAAAGATTAAGATCATCGAGGTCTTCCAAAAAAATATTATAGGCGAAGGATTTAACGTCGGAGTCAATGGAGAGAGAATTACTAGTCGTATTCCATACAGGACTGTTTATTACCTCCCTTGTCATGGGTTTAATATTGAAGTCAATGGAGGGAGAATACTAGTCTGACCCCAAATCGAGTTCCCTTTGTTATCGAATTGCAGTTCTGTGATAATATTTTGTCGAATTATTGTTGTCCATGTTTAATCTGAACTGGTCACATTAGCCATTTACTTAATTTGATAATTTTATTAAATTTCATTGTCTGCAATTCCGGTGTGTGTCTGGTCCACTGTTTGTCTTGGGGGTTTTACTTGTGTGTGGTGTGGTCCGTCGGTTATTTAATTTTATTGTCTGTGTTTTGTGTGCGGTTTGTCTACGTATAATATCGGTCCACGGGTTTGTTTTGAAGGGGTCTCATGTCCCCACTATTATAGTGTCCGTGTGTTTTGCATGTGATGTAGTTTCTGTTTTGTTTGTATATGCTGGGCGCCTCTAATGAACTTACTCTTAGATACTTACAGAATGAAACAACAAGAGAAAACAGGACCGGAATTCAGAATATCCTTATTTCAAAGTTCAAATATTCTAATTTCAAAGTTTAGTTATCTTAATTTCAAAGTTCAATTATCTTAATTTCACAGTTTAATTATCTTGCTATTGTTGTTGTAAATATGTGTTCGTCGAGTGATGATGTAAATGTGTATTTGTCGAGTTATTAACCCTACCCCCCCCCCCCCCAACGTTTTTCCTGTGTCAAAAACATCTGCAATTTTTGACGTGGATTACCACACTAAACGTTAATTAAAAACTTGAATATAATGAAATGAAAAACATATTGATGAATGTTCTCGGATATTTCTAATAAAGCTAATATCAAATTGATATCGTTAAAACCAACATGGACGAGAGAGAAAGAGAGAGTGAGAGAGAGAGAGAGAGAGAGAGAGAGAGGGGGGGTGTTATACGATGTTTAACGTCCACTCGAAACTAGGTCATTTCGGGACTAACATTATTTATTTTATTTCAATAATTTGCTTGAGCGTAGAGGTCTTTAGCAGTGATAGGATAACGGGCAGGCGACCGTACCCTTGTCACGGTTTGCAATCGAAACCACGACACTTGACTCGTTGACATACCTTATGATATACTGTGCACAAGTTAGACAATTTTCTCCCCACATCACCCACTCACCCCCGAAGATGGCCGCAGACTTGAATGGCTTATTTGTGTAAGTCGCTTGGGTGTATTGTTACATCACGGAGAATAAGTAGTTCACTATAATCAGACTTCTGTTCAAATCGTACAGATTAAAATAATTTCTATCTAACTTGCTTTATTTTATAATCCATGTACAGCCGAGGGTAATTATAAATAATCGAGGTGGAGGGGGTCGTCGTTAGGCCTCTTTCATTATAAATAAAATCAAACAAGACAGAAACGGTTGGGGGGGGGGGGTCGTCGCTAGGCCTATTTGATTATTATGAACATCAATCTACATGTAGAGTCTGCCTATTTATTGATTAATCAGAAACGTAATTACTGAACAGAAGGACGGTGACGACAAACACACATGACGTCATAGTTAGTGAGTTGGTCATCAAGTTAACGATGATTGGCGGACGAATTTGTTGTCATAACAATTCACCCGATGTACACAAATAAAACAGATGGTTATTTTGTTTATCGAGATTAGTGAATGGATTAATTAGGATTAAGCAGACATTGATTAATTTAATTTATCCGATCTATATAAGTGGATTATGATCAAGATTGTTACGGGAAAGGATTATCCCGTTAGCCATTATTGATTTTGTGATATAAAGATACGAATCTGTTATGTATTTTGTCATTCATAACATTTCAAGTCGTACACCACACCGATCTGTCTTACTCAATTATTAACAAAATGGATTACTTAGAAAATGAAGACAGCGATATAGTAAGTTTCATCCAAGTATTCTTATTTCTCGATTGATAACATATCTATTTGGTTATTGCTCTTGACTCTAACAGTCTGTTTTCCAGCCGTGATGATGTGTCCACAGTTCGTACTGTCAAAAACTGTTGGTATATAAGAGAACAAAGAGGGCGGGGGAGGCGGGGTTGGCACGTGGGCTTAAGCAGTGGGGTCAAAGAGGAGGACACGGAGAATACCCACGAGGATAGACAGGTGGCCTGCTTCTTGTATCGTAGACTTGTTGATGTCACCACACAATATATCGGCGATTGTTGTTTTTTTTCCTACAAAGGATTCTTTTATGTGCACCTACATGTAGAGAATGGATCTTGGATTGTCCCCACACCCACGACTATAGACATATTCCTTGTCATTCTCACATGGGCTTCTCCTGAACCCATATTCTCTGCTCACGTCGGGATTTGAATAATACTGCAATTAACGTATTTATCAACAATTTCTTTTTAGGTTTTGTTTTGTCGAGGACAACGAAAAGTCCGAGTTCACAGAAATAGAGACAATCCACCAAAATGTCGGCGACAGCTTTTTGAAAAGTCTGACCCAGAAAATGATTGTCCAATCAAAGAAGAAGATACAACCAAAGAGCAACAGTCACCAGTAAAAGACTGGGTTACATGCTTGAAATCGTGTCTAGATTTTGAATATGTGACGTCATTAAATCAATTCCAGTCTTACCTACAATACATGAACTCTATTGAAAACCAAACAGAGAAAACGACGTCATCAAATAGTGCTGACACGTCACAACAATTTAGTCAAATAATTGTTGATTCAGAAACCGGAAAAGATTTTGTTGTGCTAAATAACGTGAAAGATGATAGTTTTGAAGCTAAGGATAATTTAGATGAACAAAATATTCTCGTTTATTTAAATAACACGAATAACTGCGTCATATCTCCTAATATAGAAATAACAAACAATGGAGGGAATTATTACACTGACGTCATGTTATCTAGTGAAGATATTTCAGAAGATGAAAACGTCATCAGTTCATGGGTAATAACAGATACACCATCTAGTGGTTTTTACTGTGATGATGTGATGGGATCAGACGAGTTCCAAGTGGATCATGAAGAAGTTGTGCAATGTTTATCTGGGTCTTTCGATACGTTAAGTTGCCATTCTGATGAGTTCAGCGGAAATGACGAAGGATTTCCAGACGATTTTATGGATGACGAATAAAGACATTATTCAACAGTGCCGTCCGTGCAATTCATATTTGATTAATGAAATATTTATAGATCGATAGATCGAGTTTAATACAAACATATGAAATAGAATTCCTGTTTGGTGATTCAGGTCACGAACAAATAATTATCTGAATATGTGTGTGACGTAGCTTGTTATTCATAGACTTGTTTATGCCAGCCATTTATAATCCGAATGGGGGGTGGGGTCGAGTGGCTTCGATTCCAACCATGTATGTGATAAGGAGTAGGGTGGCCTGCCTAACCTCGTGGGTTTTCTCTTGGTCCCCCAGTTTTCTTCAACAGCTAAAGATGGGTCCCCCAGTTTCCCTCAACAGCTAAAGACGACTACGTGCACGTGAACCATCAACCAATTGTGATAATATGTTATTATTTATTTACAAGTTTATTATTTATCTATGACATATTTATATATTTAATTTATACAATTTTATATATTTTTTTATATATTATTATTATACGCAATAAATGGTATTTATAGCATCAGTGTTGCTTCCCCTGTTGGTTTGAAAGGGGTAACGCGTGAGTATTGGATCATAAGACCGGTCATTGAGACAAGTAGTGTGGTTTCAAAACACATTTGAACGAGACAAAGAAGTAGGGCGTTACGTTCTACTCTTATATCGAATTCCAACTGCCAAAGCATCTTTTACGTGTTCGCCCATGTGTACACGGGACCTCGGTGTTTCGTCCCATCCAAACGACTAGACAGCTGTCCTTGTGAGGCCCTCCGTCCTACACCACTGACAAGGGGAGACCACGCCGGAAAATCTAGATGTACTTTCTTGGCAAACACCGGGAGCGAACTCGCGACATCCAGACTAGCGAGCCAGCGTCTCACTCACTTAGCCACCGTGGCTATTGGAATAAAATTGTACCCTATGTTAGTCCCGAAATAACCTATTTTGTGTTGACCTCCGTCGACACTGGAAGTCCCAGGTTACCATTTGGAATTCGAGTAGGGGAAACGCCGCTGACGTGACAAAAGTCCCTTATAGAAAACACCATGAACTTGTGCGTCATCAATATCCCTTTTAGTACAGAGCAGAAGAACTTTAAACCCTATTTCTTATTATTTCTATCCTCCATTAATTGTGTGTAAGTTGGTGGAAAAATGTACAAGGAATCTGTAAGTTATTCTGAAGTTTATTAGACCATTTCTCTAATAAATATCGGTGTGCTTTCTCATTCAGAAACTATCGCGAATTCACCAAATACAGACAGAAAACGTCCACCCCATACAAACTAGGTCATTTCGGGACTAATATATGGTTCAAATTTATTTCAATAATTCACTTGGGCATAGTGAGCTTAGCTTTGACTGTAAGTGGGAAGGGGGGAACCAGAGGATCCAAAGAAAACCCGGGAGGTTGGACAGGCGACCCTACTCCTTGTCACGCACAAGCGGGCAATTGAAACCACGCCAATTAACTCAATGACAGACCTTATGATCTAACGTACACGCATTATACTATTCGCCACCACCACCCCACCCCCGGCCAGTAAACAAACATGTATTAGCACGATCGCCAACTAAAATGACGTCAGACCTAGCCAACACCCGGGAACAGTTATAATGGATTTGTGTCCCTTGCACCGATATCGCCAATAGAACTAAATTTCACGCGGCGAATCAGAAATGAAATGAAATGGGGTTTAACGTCCTACTGTTGAGCTCCGACTCGGCTAATAAAGACGGGCATACGCCATACAGTGTGCTATGCGGAAAATTTTGCCAGGACAGCCGCACTATGGTCTACTCTTACATCGAATTCCAACTTCCAAGGGATCTTTTAAGTGCACGCTAATATATACACGGGACCTCGGTTTTTCGTCCCATCCGAACGACTAGACAGCTTTCCTTGTCAGGCTCTCCATCCTGCACCACTAACAAGGGGAAACCACGCCGGAAAATGCCGACGAACTTTCTTGGCCAATGCAGGGATCGAACACGCGACCTCCAGACTAGCGAGCCAGCGTCTTACCCATTTATTGCGAATGGATATTTATTTACCTGGCATTAAATTGCCCCCGGCTTAATATTCTACACATCAGCGTGCACGTAAAAGAACCCTTGACAGTTGGAAGTAGATATAAGAGTAGGCCGTAGCGCCGCCGCACGGGCGAAATGTTCCTCATAGCCCACTGCATGGCGTATGCCCGTAGTCGGTGATAATATGTTAAACACCATTCCATTTTATTTCAACAAATCCTGCGAGATGGATGTCTGAGTAGGGTATGTCATCTATCAAATTTACTGACTCTTTTCCAAGTTTTACACGTAACAAGTATTCATATCGCTGACTTTATTTGGGGATTCTCCGACCACCGCCTGCACGAGTTGGTATCCGGCACCGTCGAAGTTACATTTATCCCACTCACTAAACACGTTTTTTATTCACTTTAGATTTCCTTAATTAAAAACCAGCTTTCACAAACAAATATCCTTAAAATATCTGGGTCTGCCGATTCAAAATACCAGATATAATGACAATATATATTTGGTAATAAATCAATCCGGTGTTTTAAATATACAATACATATATACAAGGCGGTTTTAAAACGTTCAGTTGATATCTAGTCTTTTATTGTCACGTTCCAGGATAATGTTATTACATAAATTCATGGATTAATGGTATTTCGTGGATTAATAGTTTTTCATGAAGTAATGGTCTTTCGTCTCCATAAATTAATGGTTTTCATGAAGTAATGGCATTTCTTTCATAGATTGTTGTATTTTATGTTATATTACAGCCCGGGCTAATTGTCTGTTATATTACAGACCGGGCTTATGGTCTGTTATATTACAGCCCAGGCTTATGGTCTGTTATATTACAGTCCCGACCTATGATTCAAACTTCTGATCGGTACATGCAATCAAATTATGGATCAATAGCATGGATGTCGTAAGATGGCTCCGTTGATATTTAAATGACCACCGCTAGGGTTGGAGCATGAAATGAAATGAACTGGGTTTAACGCCCTACTCTTATGCCCTGGCTGGGCTAATGAAGACGAGCATACGCCATACAGTGTGCTAAAAGGAAAAGTTGCCCGTACTGCTGCGCTACGGCCTACTCTTATACCGAATTCCAACTGTGAAGGGTTCTTTTACGTGCACACCACCTGTACACGGGTCCTCGGCTTTTCGTTTCATCCGAACGACTATGCGTTTTACATTGCCAGACCCACCCTCTTCCCCCGCCCTGCACCAAAGGCACGCTGGGAAATCTCGGTCAACAAAGGGATCGAAAACGGGACATCGAGGTGAGCGGGCCAACGTTGTACTCACTGAGACAGCGTGGTCCCCGCTAGAGTTGGAGCACGTGACAGTGGTATAATATAACGGTTCCATGTGCCGTATATCGTAACTACATTCTGTGTATACGATAGTTGACCTAAATTCCGTGTATACGATAGCTGACCTACATTCCAAGAATGTGAATATTATCAATGAAATGGCAGATGCAAACAACAGAATTCGCCATGGGGAGGCACGTGACCTTTTACATTTCATCAGAATGTCCATGGGCTTTCGTTAAGGAACAACACCACGGGGCAATAATAACATGTGACCAATTATATCTGCAGTATTCTTCGGATTAGTTTAATACACAAATTAAACATCATATACAGTTTTAACATTGCCTGGATAAATTCTTAAATTTTAAAAAATATTTTCTCGATTAAATAATAGGTTCCCGAGATTACAAAGAGCTCATTATGTCATGATAGAGTAACCCATGATATTATACATAATGACTCATCCACGTGAGCCACGGTAACACCCGTGCGATAGGTTATACGTTTCGTTTTGAAAAACATTTCAATGCGTACGCTATAAGAATGATGTCCATTGGACTACATATTTATTGTACAGCAAGGCCCGGCATATAGGGACATCACAATAACGGTGACAAACCAAACTATCGCTTCGTCATACCTTTACACATCGCGACCGGTCGTGGCTATAAGAAGGATTTCCATTTGACTACACATCGCGACCGGTCGTGGCTATAAGAAGGATTTTCATTGGACTACACATGGCGACCGGTGATACCATTACACATCGTGACCAGTGATACAATTACACATCGCGACCGGTCGTGGCTATCAACAATATTTCACGTTTTGTACTTCTATCTGAATCACATTTTTTAGGGGCTGGGCTTTTCTCACAGCAGAACACCGTTTTCACGGCCTTTTGGGCCTGCCGCCTGAAGTTCAGATTCAAGAAACTGTATATAATTGGGTTAATGGCGTTATTAATAAAGAAAAAATTGGAGAAAAATTTACTGGTGACCTCAACTTCTATACTCCTTGTATGCTCTAGGTCTTTCATTAACGATCTAGTCATCATAATGGCTATAGCAGGGAGATAACTGATGACGAACACAACAGTTACAGCGAACAACACAACCGTTGTTCTTGTGATACGAATTCTTGAAGCGTAGTTCGCCAGACTTCCAAATCGCGTCCTTTTCTGCTCCTCACACTCGACATTTCCTGTTCCGGTTCCGGTTCCGGAGGAATCATCCTCACCATCTTCATTGCTACCACTGGCCGCGAGATATTTTATCCGAATCTTTTTCTTTTCTTGCGCCGTTCCTGGTGGTCGAGTTATCTGATCTCCAATAACCATGCTGCGACGCTGTTTAATCTCCACCCAGATTCTGACGTAGAGAATAGTCAGAACGAGTAGTGTCGTCACGAAAACTACGGACAAAGCCCCATAATACAACTTCTGAAACGTCGACTTTCGGTACTTCTCCTCGATAGAACAATCATAACCCCGGATTCCTTGTATCGGGGTCTGTGGGTTGGTGATGCCGAATAGAAGGGCGGTCGGTGTAGAGAACAGAAGCGCAAGCACCGTTGCCATAAAACACAACATCTTAATTTTAAACAAACTGATTACCATGAGGGGTTTACAGATTTTAAAATATCGATCAAATGCGATCTCAACAAGCACAATGGCCGAACCGTAGATAGTAAACGTTTCCGTAAACCTGAATACCTTACATCCAACGGAACTATAAAACGTGTAAGGATATCGCAAATCATAAATTTCTGTTGGCATGCCAACCACACAGGCAACCAGATCAAATATGGCCATGGTTAATATAAAATAATTAGACGAGGTTTTTTTAAATCGTCGTCTATACACGTATACCACGAGTGAGTTGCCTAACACTCCAATCACCATTAACAGAGTCACCCATAACATCACTGGTATAAAATGGACAGCTTTAGCATCGTTTAATCTCTGTAATAGACCGGTTTCAATAGAGGTATTATTACAGGTGCCCGTACAGTTGTCCGGATTATTGGTACTGTTCTCCATGATCAAGTCTAATCTAAAAACATAAAAAATATCGCCATTTAATTAATGAGTGAGAGAGAGAGAGAGAGACAGAGAGAGAGTTTAACGTCCACTCGACAGAACTGGACAGGGCACTCGACAAAACTGGACAGGCGACCCTACTCCATGTCACGTACAAGCGTTGAATCGAAACCACGGCACTTGACTCAATGACAGACTTTATGATCAAACGCGCACACGTTAACCATTCGGCCACTTAATCCCTCAACTAATTAGAGCGACAAGACGTCTTAATTAAGATATTTCTACGCACTTCCCATGATACATCTGTTTTGTTTTTATTCCATGGTCACAGTGGTTCTGTGGGTATGACACTGACTCACTAATTGGCAGAGAATATACCACTTGATTCCCGGCTTGGTTTCCCCTTGTTAGTATTGAAGAATGGTGGGGCAAGGAAAAGTGTCTAGTAGTGCGAATGGGACAAAAAACAGATGTCCAATAGACACTTTGGCGTGCATGTAAAAGAAATCCTAACCCTGACCCAGTATTTAGTGAATCTGTCAAAACAACCCAGGCCACTCACGGACCCCATTTTCAAAATAAGTGAGCAGCCCTCGTTATAAATAAGAAGACTGGAAAGACCGTGCCTAATTGTGTTGGGTGTGCATAAGATGCAGTCTCGGACTATATAAGACGACGAAACGAAATGAGGTTTAATGTCATACTTTTCTGCTCCGACTTCTCCGGACATACATCGTGTTATTAGACAAATTTTGTCCGGACAGCGGCACTACGGCCGACTCTTATTTCAAATTCCAACTGTCAAGGGAACTTTTAAGTGCACGCCAATGTGTACACGGGACCTCAGTTGTTCGTCCCACCCGAATGACTATACGTTGTCCCTTGCCGTAAAATGACGATAAACTTTATCAGCCAATAGCGGGATTCATCAAGTTAGCGAGCCACCACGGCTCCTTAAGACGATGACCCCTTATCTAAGAAATAATACCGACCTCTATATAATACCGGTTCAAAATAATCTAATAACTCTAACATCATGCTACTCTTTCACATTCTCCGACTTTCGCCTGGAGGTCAGGTGTTCGAGAAAGTTCATCCAGATTTCCCGGCGTGGTTCCCCCTTGTCAGTGCTGCAGGACGGGGGGCCTGACAAGGACAGCTGTCTAGTCGTTCGGATGAGACAAAAAATGAAATGAAATGAAATGGAGTTTAACGTCCTACTGTTCTGCTCCTAACCTGGGCTAATGAAGACGGGCATACGCCATACGGTGTGCTATGAGGGAAATTTTGCCCGGGCAGCGGCACTACGACCTACTCTTATATCGAATTCCAACTGCCAAGGGATCTTTTACGTGCACGCCAATGTGTACACGGGACCTCGGTTTTCCGTTCTATCCGAACGACTAGACAGCTTTCCTTGTCAGCCCCTCCGTCCTGCATCACTGACAAGGGAGAACCACGCCGGAAAATCTGGATGAACTTTCTCGGCCAATGCAGGGATCGAACATCCGACCTCCAGGCTAGCGAGCTAGCGTCTTACCCACTTAGCCACGTGATCCCCCGGATGAGACAAAAAACAGAGGTCCCGTGTACACATTGGCGTGCACGTAAAAGATCCCTTGGCAGTTGGAATTCGAAATAAGAGTAGGCCGTAGTGCCGCTGTCTGGGCAAAATTTACCTCATAGCACACTGTATGGCGCATGCGCGTCTTCATTAGCCCAGTTGGGAGTAAGATATTAAACCCCATTTCGTTTCATTTCTCCGACTTCTTAAAAATTTAATATAGAATGGGTAGCGACATCATGACGTTGATATTGACCAACGTCCGTGTTTAATATAGAATGGGTAGCGTCATCATGACGTTGATATTGACCAACGTCCGTGTTTAATATAGAATGGGTAGCGTCATCATGACGTTGATATTGACCAACGTCCGTGTTTAATATAGAATGGGTAGCGTCATCATGACGTTGATATTGACCAACGTCCGTGTTTAATATAGAATGGGTAGCGTCATCATGACGTTGATATTGACCAACGTCCGTGTTTAATATAGAATGGGTAGCGTCATCATGACGTTGATATTGACCAACGTCCGTGTTTAATATAGAATGGGTAGCGTCATCATGACGTTGATATTGACCAACGTCCGTGTTTAATATAGAATGGGTAGCGTCATCATGACGTTGATATTGACCAACGTCCGTGTTTAATATAGAATGGGTAGCGTCATCATGACGTTGATATTGACCAACGTCCGTGTTTAATATAGAATGGGTAGCGTCATCATGACGTTGATATTGACCAACGTCCGTGTTTAATATAGAATGGGTAGCGTCATCATGACGTTGATATTGACCAACGTCCGTGTTTAATATAGAATGGGTAGCGTCATCATGACGTTGATATTGACCAACGTCCGTGTTTAATATAGAATCGGTAGCATTATCATGACGTTGATATTGACCTACGTCCGTATTTATTCTCTAATTATCTTTAACGAATTTAATTACTACATGACCATCATAGAACCAAGACCCAGTAATTGGATTGAAGCCAATTCTTTATAGCGATGGTTGCATATTTTCTAAGTAAATTAAAACATAATTATTTCTACATCTATTGCTTAAAGCGCCATTAGTTAAGATTAGATAAAGAGCTTTAATACTTACAAAATAGATAATGAAAAGAGAATATGTTGAAAATTTCAGCCAAAGGGAAGCCATTGTAACCGTTGTTACGGTAATAAACAAAGTCTGGATTATCCATTTCTACGCTAACGGCATCAACCGCAAAACATATATAAATCTACTTAATAGGGAGGCTGCGCAAGCGACGAACACGAGAACGAAAGGGTGCTGATTACACACGTATTCATCTCGTTAGCCATTTGATACGCGCACCACACGAGATAGTCGTCAGTGCAAAACCAATACGGTTTTCGACTATTTTCTCGCACTTTTTGTCTTCAAATCACTTCGAAAATACGTTATTTCGAATCCAGAGTGTTTCTTCTATTTTGTGAACTCGATTTTGTTGAAGCAAAAGTCGATTCATACAAGAACCATTCAATCACGGATCCACGGTGGCTCAGTGAGTAAGACGTTGGCTCGCTAACAAGGAGGTCCCGTGTTCTATCACTGCGTTGGCCGAGAAAGTCCATCTGGATTTTTCGGGCGTGAGTAAGACGTTGTTTCTATATCCTGGAAGCCCCGTGTTCATTCCCTGCGTTGACCTCCTTGAGACGAAAATGCGAGGTCTCGTGTACACATTGGCATGCACGTAAAAGAACCCTAGGCTGTTGGAATTCGATATAAGAGTATGCCATAGTGCCGCTGTTCGGACAAAATTTGCCTAATAACACGATGTATGTCCGGACCAGTCGGAGCAGAAAAGTATTAGAGAGAGAGAGAGAAATGGGGTTTAACGTCCACTCGACACAAACTAGGTCATTTCGGGACTACAGAAAAGTATGACATTAAACCTTATTTCGTTTCGTCGTCTTATATAGTCCGAGATAAATCTTATGCCAACCCATCACATCTAGGCACGGTCATTCCAGTCTTCTTATTTATAACGAGGGCTGCTCACTAATTTTGAAAATGGGGTCCGTGCACAATTTCCCCCATAGCACACTGTATTGCGTATGCCCGTTTTCATTAGCCCAGACGGAGCAGAACAGTAGGACGTTAAACCCTATTTCATTTATTTTCATTTTTTTCCATTCTAGCAATTACAATAACATCGAAGTAATAACAAAATTACCTCATTTCTTTTCTATGCGTTTCAACTTGAAAAGTTGCCAATTTCTCAACTAGCACTAGTGAATTACATGATTAATAGAATATTCTTTAACAAGGTAGGACTGTGTATAAATGGGTTTTAGCTCCTTAGTTTATCATAATTTAAATATATTATGATTTACGAACCATGTTCCATAAGATAACATAAAATTTGATTGAATCAATACGCCCATTAAGAGCAGGTTACATATAAAAGAAAAACAAAATAAATGTAATAAAATAAAACAAAAATCATTTGGTGTAGTAAAAGAGAAATAAACTCAATTGGATTGTTGTATATCAAGACACTTAAAGATGCATTCTGTTAGATTTGTTGTATATCAAGACACTTAAAGATGCATTCTGTTAGATTTAGATAAAGAACTGATCTTTTTTCCTGTAATAGCTAAAAATACATAAGAAAATATGAATGAAGCTTTCATTCAAATAACTTTATTCTGGTGGAAAGTTATGACTGTTGGAAGGTGTAGCGTAGATTGTTTGTTATAGTAGCAACGGTAATTGACAATCGAGGCTAAGTCTCGATTAGATTCTTCATTTTATCGTTCAATTTTTAAATCTCTCCGTTGTTTTAATACATTTAAATCTCAGCCATCCGATGATCTACCGCGTTGATTATAGGTATGTTTAATTTATAATTTATATAACATTTGAAGCCAACATTAAAAACCTGCAACAGGCAGATTTAGCTCCTGCGTACTGCATCATTAAATTGATGTGATTGAAATTCACGTCATTAAATTACCGAATTATATGACTTAAAATACAAAATGAACGCAAGAGAGAGAGAAATGGGGTTTAACGTCAACTCAACACAAACTGGGTCATTTCTGGACTAACACTTGGTTCAATTTTATTTCAATAATTCGCATGCGCGTAGGGGTCTTTAGCAGTGGGAGGAAACCGGAGGACCCGGAGAAAACCCACGAGGTTGGACAGGCGTCCCTACTCCTTGTCACGTACAACCGGAGAATCGAAGCCATGCAAGTTGACTCAATGACAGACCTTATGATACAGCGCGTACGTGCTAACCATTCGGCCATCCACCCCCACCCTTCAAAATGAACGCAATTTAGGGCGTTAAGGTAAGGGAAGTAACTAAAAGACATAATGCATCTTGAAGCACATGTCAAGCATAATTATACGGTTTAAAATATAAAATAAACTCAAAAAGACGTAATGCATCTTGAAGCACATGTCAAGCATAATTATACGGTTTAAAATATAAAATAAACTCAAAAAGACGTAATGCATCTTGAAGCACATGTCAAGCATAATTATACGGTTTAAAATATAAAATAAACTCAAAATGACGTAATGCATCTTTGAGAATCAAAGATTAATTAGGTTTGTTCTAAGTTCAGATTAGGTTTAAAAGACGGATGTACTAGAATAGATATCAAAAAATCGGAAACTTAATCTAATTAAACTATTAAATTACTTCTTCATTTCTTCATTTTGGTATATAGTTTCTTGTGATGTTTTACGCTACGACGTCATGGAATACAACATCAAAAGTACATCAAACGAAAGGCGCCTTGTTTGAATTTCAAGTGAAATGAAATGGGTTTTAATATCCCACCTTTCTGCACCGACTAGGTTAATGGAGACGACGGGCATACACCATTCAAAGTGGTAGGAGGGGATGTTTTTCCGGAGAGCGGCACTGTGGCCTATTCTTATTTCGAGTTCAAACTGCCAAGAGTTCTTTTACGTGCACGCTAATCCGTACACGGGACCTCGGTGTGTCGCCCATCCGAACAACTAGTCAATGTTTCTTGTTTGGCCCTCCGTCCTACATCACTGCCAAGTAGGACACCACGATTGAAAATGCCAGGGAAATTTCTCAGCTAACAACGGGATCGAACGCTTGTATCTCCTGCGAACGCAAATCTGATTAAAATAGCGATCTATATATTTCGTTTCGTTTTTTTTTTACTTCCGATGGCTTACACTATATGAATATCTGACCAGTTGTTTTGGGATGAGGCGTCATGGGTCATACAAGCGGCTTTTGACCCTATGATGTCAGACATTTGATTAACCAATCAGCATTGAGGTTTCTATTGGATAACCCACTGTTCCGTGCACCTCACGCCAAAAGCTTGCCGTAACAAACCGTTTCATTGGCTAATGCCTCGAACATCCAGAACACGTCAATGATAACAACTCTGCCAGATCCTAGTGTAGTAAAGACAAGTAAAAAGAAATTTTGAACTAGAAAAAAAACGAAACGAAACAGGATCTGTGTTTTAATCAGATTATGCAGGCGCCGTACACATTGAGGCATCGCGGCTCCCGAACCCCATCTGATTTGAATTGAAAACAAAGGAACAATAAGCACCATTATCATTTCACCACAAACAGATCTCGGGTAGTTCATTGATTGATCAGTGTAACGAATCTAGTGTTAGTCCATTGATTGATCAATCTAAACGACGAGGGATAACTAAATAATATCTATTATCAACGAATGTTTGTCTTTGATACTAGAGAAAAACGAGAACAAATCACGAACGTTACAAGGTTTTATATGGGTCAGAGGCTAAAGATGACAGAAAAATGACATAGGAATCCTTTGTGAACGATGAATCTTTTATAGGTGGAATTAAAATTTCTTGGATCTATGCTGCTCGCTATAATAAGGCTATAGTGTTATAGTTTGATCTAATACGTTTTAGTTTTTTAAAAGACTAAATAATCATTTTTCCAATTTCATTCAATATGAAAATGAAACCGGAATAAATACTTCTCTCAAATTCCTCCAAGTATACTTAGTTTATTCGATGTGGGAATTAAAATGTCGGTCAACTGGCGTCTTGTCTGTTCTCAAACGGAGCTACATGTAATTGTTGACAGCCTATGTAAGTTTCGTATGTTTAAACTATTAAAAGTCTCCCTTGTCAAATAAAACATGGTAAAATCAGCCTAGAAATAGAAAACTAGTATTGTTGACATGATGATGGAATAAATAGAAAGTCTGGTTTAGGTCATCAGACCTGTCATTGAGTCAAATCACGTGATTGTCCTGTAATAGCTTCGTCTGCCCAACCTCGTGGGTGTTCTACAGGTTCTCCGGTCACCATAAACTACCGGAAAAGAAATGGGATTTAGTGTAGTATTAACTGCACCAACCGGGCTAGTGAAGTCAGACATACTCCATACAGTGTGGTAGGAACTGTATCAACCAGGCTAGTGAAGTCAGACATACTCCATACAGTGTGGTATTAACTGTATCAACCAGGCTAGTGAAGTCAGACATACACCATACAGTGTGGTATTAACTGTATCAACCAGGCTAGTGAAGTCAGACATACTCCATACAGTGTGGTATGAACTGCATCAACCGGGCTAGTGAAGTCAGGTATACTCCATACAGTGTGCGTTTCCGCCTACTCTTCATCGAATTCCGCCTGCCAGGGGTGCTTTACGTGCATGGGGTGCTGTTTTACGACCCGTCCAAACAACTTGGCCCGCTCTACCCCTCGCTATACCCTTCAGTAAGCCTATGAGCAGCTGCCAAGGAGAAACCACGCCAGAAACTCCAGAGGAATGTCTCAGCCATCACAAATATCGAACCCCGAACCTCTTGACTAGTGAGCTATTGTCTTGGTCATTGAGCCATTGTATCTGCCGTGAACTCTGTTAGATTTATGTTGTGTTGTTATATTTGTGTTGTTATATCTGACGTGAGATTATCCATAAATAATTATCGGTATGAAACAAAGACTTAGAATTAAATCAATACTGTATAATTAGATGTAACTGTTTATAACCCCCTCGACATCATCAACAGCCATTTTTTGTCGGTTTATTTCAGTAGAATTCGACCTGTGTAAATTACAAATATCATAAAAACATATATTCGATATTGTCGCAGGTTGAAGTGTTACTCGGTTGAATTCGTCAATAACTAATTCACCAACAATGTCTGGAAAGTGAAATGCGATAAAAAAAACCAAAAAAAAACCCACAAAAACTAATTTATTCTTCTTCAACCCGCCATGGTTAAAGATTCCAAATAGATCATCGAGTCCAAACACCTCACTCAGACGAGAATAAAGCCATTATTACATTGCTGAGGTTGGTTACACACACCCACGTGTTATTACAATCTATCATTGATATACAAGTATATAACCAAGTTTAGTAACGGGCCTGGTTTGAAAGTCTTGTCAATATATTATTCAGGTCTTCTGTCTCTGTGATAATATGTCTGACGTCTACCTGTATGACAGTTTATCCCAAGTCTACTTGTATGGCAGTCTGTCTCAAGTCTAACTCTATGATAATATGTCTGAAGTCTACCTGCATGACAGTTTATCCCAAGTCTACTTGTATGGCAGTCTGTCTTAAGTCTAACTCTATGACACTATGTCTGACGTCTACCTGTATGACAGTTTAACTCAAGTCTACCTATATGACAGTCTATATCAGGTCTACCTGAATGACAGTCTGTCCCAAGTCTAACTCTATGATACTATATCCGAAGTCTACCTGTATGACAGTTTATATCAAGTCTACCTGTATGACAGTCTATATCAGGTCTACCAATCTGCCCCAAGTCTACCTGAATGACCGTTTAGCTCCAGTCTACCTGAATGCCTATCTGTCTCAGGCCTACCTGAATAACAATCTCTCTCCGTGGTTTACATGTAAGGTGCTTGCCTTTCCCACAAAATATGAATTGTACAAAGGTTATGCCCCCTCGAGAAATCTCAATTTTTGACAGATTTAGATGAAATGTTATATATATGCTAAGGGTTTGTAAAGAAGGGGAGATTGGTGTGATTTTGTAGCAAACAATGTATTTCGTTGCCCGAAAGTGGACGACAAATGTATATTGAAAATGGCCGCCATCCTGGATGTTTGAATGGCTATGGGTTGATACGTGTATTATTATTTGATAGATTTCCCTGATATTATACACTTATCTGCTGCACTATTCCATCTGAAACCATTTATAATTTTGAACAATCAAATACGTTTAGGTTTGTCTCGTGAGCATATATGAGGCTCAAGTTATGGTGGAATTCTCGGAACCTACCAGGGAATATCGAGTGACACTGTAGGTCGCTGAAACCGTCGGGTGATCAAGTGACAACTCTCTTTCATTTGTTTCCATTCGAATTCAGACCACGTTACATGATTCCACAAGCGGCGCATGTTATTACTATTATCAGGAAATTGCAGCATAATATCACCAACTGTCACGGTCCTAAATATATCAAAAAATTCCACATCACCGTCAAAATGTAACCATATCACCATCAAAAATACCCACATCACCGTCAAAAAGTAACCAGTTCACCGTCTCAAAACAACACCCACATTTTCGTCAAAAGTAACTAAATCACCCTAAAAAATTATCTACTACACCCTCAAAAACACTCACATCACCGTTAAAAAGTAACCGAATCACCCTAAGATAAAAATCCACATCACTCTCAAAAATACCCACATCACCGTCAAAAATACCCACATCACCGTACGTCAAAAATACCCACATCACCCTCAAAAATACCCACATCACCGTCAAAAATACCCACATCACCGTCAAAAAGTAATCAGTTCACCGTCTCAAAAAACACCCATATTTTCGTCAAAAGTAACTAAATCACCCTAAAAAAATTATCTACTACACCCTCAAAAACACTCACATCACCGTTAAAAAGTAACCGAATCACCCTAAGATAAAAATCCACATCACTCTCAAAAATACCCACATTACCGTCAAAAATACCCACATCACCGTACGTCAAAAATACCCACATCACCCTCAAAAATACCCACATCAGCGTCAAAAATACCCACATCACCGTACGTCAAAAATACCCACATCATCCTCAAAAATACCCACAGCACCGTACGTCAAAAATACCCACATCACCCTCAAAAATACCCACATCAGCGTCAAAAATACCCACATCACCGTCAAAAAGTAACCAAATCACCTTAAGATAAAACTCCACATCACCATCAAAAATACCCACATCATTCTCAAAAAGTAACCAAATCACCTTAAGATAAAACTCCACATCACCATCAAAAATACCCAAATCATCTTCAAAATACCCACATCACCGTACGTCAAAAATACCCACATCACCGTCAAAAATACCCACATCACCGTCAAAAATACCCACATCACCGTCAAAAAGTAACTAAATCACCTTAAGATAAAACTCCACATCACCATCAAAAATACCCACATCATCCTCACAAATACCCACATAACCGTTCGTCAAAAATACCCACATCACGCTCAAAATTACCCACATCAGCATCAAAAATACCTACATCACCACATCAGCGTCAAAAATACCCACATCACCATCAAAAAAACAAATTAGCCTTAAAAACACCCACACCTCCGTCAAAAATACCCCCATCGCCGTCAAAAACATCACGGTAAAAACTATCACGGTATACGGAAATAAAACCAGTAATTCAACATTAACCACGTAGAACATTTAATCATTACCTGTCTAAATATGGGTTGATTCTGATTGGTTTTTAATGGGACTGTCAATGGAACAATAGGATGTATTCAGCCAGTACCCAACAGAATGATCTGTATAAACCATGTAAAAGGTTGTTAGTGGTCCGTGTGTTTTAACTTGGTCTAATGTCAAATAATGAATAAGTGATTAGTGATAGGATATCTTCCATATAATAGTTCACGTTTACTCTCACTCACAGACATATTGACATTGCTAGCTCATTTTCCAAATGGCTGACACCTGCCATAATAATATTAAAATAATAATGTACATTTTGTAGAGCGCTAAATCCACCCAAAAGCAAGCTTAAAGCGTAATGAGAAAATAGTTACACAGTGAATAGAAAGTCTAATTCTCATAGAATTCCCGAAACAAGTTAGCCTTCAGCTGTGATTTGAAACTAGTTGGGGGTTGGATGGTCGAATGGTTAGCACGTACGTGCTTGTATCATAAGGTCTGTCATTGAGTTAACTGGCGTGGTTTCGAATCCCCGGTTGTACGTGACAAGGAGTAGGTCGCCTGTCCAACCTCGTGGGTTTCCTCCGGGTCCTCCGGCTTCCTCCCATTGCTAAAGACCCCTACGCGCAAGCAAATTATAAAAATAAAATTGAATCATGTGTAAGTCCCGAAATGACCTAGTTTGTGTCGAGTGGACGTTAAACCCCATTTCTCTCTCTCTCCCTTGAAAGTAGTCAAAGTTTCAAAGTTTTGGATTTTCAGAGGTAACTCATTTCGCAATTTAGGAGCAACTACACTGGTTCCCGGCCAGTTTTTCATAGTTGTGAAAATAAAATGAGATGGAATGAGATCTAACATAATACTTTTCAGTATCGACTGGGCTAGTGACGACGGACGTATGTCAAACAGCAGTAACTCTCATGGGTACCTTTAAGAGCACGCCAGCATTTACACGAGATAGTCCGACGTCCTGCACCGCTGACACAACACTTAACGTCAACTCGACACAAACTACGTCATTTGGAGAACGTCGTATAATCATTCTCTATAGCCCAGTTAGTAAGTTGTTCAGTGTTCTTTATGACTAAACATCGTGACCATTTGAAATTAATTTTCCTGCTAAGGTTAATGAGTTAATTACCTGTATTTACCTGTTACATGTCGAGAGAGAGAGAGAGACAGAGAGAGAGAGAGAGGGGGGGATGGTATCATTCGACACAAACTAGGTTATTTCTTGACTAACATATGGTTCAATTTAATTTCAATAATTCGCTTGCGCGTAGGTGTCTTTAGCAGTGGGAGGAAACCAGAGGATCCGGAGAAAACAGATGAGGTTGGACAAGCGACCCTACTCCTTGTCACGTACAACAGACGAATCAAAACCCCGCCAGTTGACTTAATGACAGACCTTATGATACAACGCGCACGTGCTAACCATTCTGCCACCCCCACACCCGCGCAACCACCCTCTTCATTAGAGGGAATACATTATAAAGGGTGGAGCGCTGTCAGTACTGTAATGTAAATGATTGGACAATAGTTAGAGTAGACTAAACCATCCAAGATAACAATATGTGCAAAGTAAGAAAACGAATTAAAATGGCGCCGAGGAATAAATCTCAAGATTGACATAAATGATCATGTATAAGAGATCATATCTGAGAAATTATACCAAACAGTTAAAATATCTGGTTGTAAGAGGTTATTTCAAGCTTAAAGGCTTGCTTCTAAAAATAAGTGCAGGGGCGCCGCACTATACACAGACAAAACCCTGAAAGACAAGATAAACGACACAGACATTGCAGGCAATAAACATCAATTATCAAATGTGTCAAGCTGAAACACAATGTTGCCATGCGACATACGTCCACATTTTGCAAGAGATGGAGAGAAAACAAGCTCAAAAAAGGGAATTCTCGTACAATCAGGGGCCATACTCCAAGACGTGGCGGTCCATTGCATGCCTATATCGACAGGAACTGAGATCTTTGGGATATAAACTTATTTCAAGTTTCGTCAAAATCGGATAACAATTGTGACCTGTAGAGTGTCCACAAACCAAACATGGATGGACAGGTACGACGACAATATACGTCCACATGGAAATATGAGCGTATAACAAAAGAATGATTTAAAAGTATTTCGCAGTAATACGACCGGTCTTGCTGGTGATCATCTCCCCAATTGCGTTTATTGATTGCGACAATCCGTGATATAGAACGTCCAAAAATAACAATTATAAGGGCGATAATTCGGATAGAATTTCGGAAAATGTTTAAAATTAAAATGATGTAGTGAGTATATATATATACTATTCAAAAAAAGTAGGGGATATTTGATTTTGGGGGCATAATACTAAAATATGCAAATGACTACGAAAAAAGTCACTATAGAACCTAACAGAAGAAACATTTCCAGTTACATGTGACGCCCAAACGCACCAATAGCTACCGCATGGAATGCAGGTGATGCTTGGGATCATCATGGGGGTCCAACCCAAGATTTGCACGACTCTGACTTTGAATGTTACAGTCATTGTGGCATTGAATTCCAGGGTGGAAACATCAGTTTAATTGTTTTAGTGACCAGAAAACAAATTTTGATATGCGTCGGCTTACCCAAAATGAAAGGTTACGTGCCCTTGGCATGCTACAGATCGGCACAACACAGGCGGTTGTGGCGCGGACGATGAATGTTTCTCAGTCTGTCATAAGCAGGCTATGGTCCAGATACCGTGATACACAATCTGTACAGGACAGACCACGATCAGGTCGACCAAGGACGACAACACAAGCACAGGATCGATTTATCCGTACCTTGGCCTTGAGAAATCGTGTCATCACAGCAAATCAGATCAGCGCTCGTCTTCAAACAGACACTGGTGTGAGAGTGAGTGGCCAGACGATTCGGAATCGACTGCATAGGGGTCACCTTCGCGCCCGACATCCTCGCGTGATCCCTTGTTTGAGAGATCATCACATTCAGGCAAGACGTCGTTGGTGTAGGGATCGTCAACACTGGGATAATCGACGCTGGAGCAATGTGATGTTTTCAGATGAGTCAAGGTTCACTGTTGATTTTTTGGACAGACGTAGGAGGGTGTGGCGTCGTCGAAACGAGCGCTTCCAAGACGTTAACGTCATCAGACATGATCGATTTGGGGGTGGTTCTGTTATGGTGTGGGGAGGCATCACTGTTGCTGGAAGAACGGCTTTACATGTTGTTGCAGGGCGTGTTACAGGCCAGTACTACCGGGACAACATCTTGGCAGTCCATGTTGTGCCGTTCGCACGACGTCATGGCCGCCGTTTCATCTTCCAGGATGACAACGCAAGATGTCACAGGGCCAGGATCGTTACAGGTTACCTCCAACAACAGAACATCACCACATTACCTTGGCCAGCACTGAGTCCCGACCTCTCCCCCATCGAGCATGTCTGGGACATGCTTGGACAGAGGTTACGTCAACGTCAACAACGTCCTGCCAATGTCCAAGAACTTGCTGCTGCGTTGCAACAGGAATGGGACAATCTGGACCAAAATGACCTTAGACGTCTCATTAGGAGTATGCCACGTCGGATCAATGCTTGTTTGGCAAACAGAGGAGGATTTACCCGTTACTAACTTGGTTGTGATGCTGTGGTAACTTTGCTGTTTGACCCCGGGTATCATTTTACCCTTATAATGGTCAGTCTGTGCCTTACTTAGTCTAACGATCATTTGGAATAAATCGATGAATGTGAACTTCATTTCATTTTGTCATTTGTTTCTTCGTCAGTTTCATTAGGTGACTTTAATAACACTTAAAAATCAAATATCCCCTACTTTTTTTGAATAGTATATATAACGATATCTCTAATATACTGTCGGTTGGTATATATTATTACAAGCTTACCTCCCCGGGCAAAAAGTAATTTAGAAATAATTTGTTAGAGGAGTTTTCATTTGATATTACGTAATTTGGGGACATATCAAACCAACTGGTCCCCTTCTGGTGTGGTTCAATGCTCTAGATGCAGTTAAACTATATCTGTTGGGTTTCAACAACAGAATATGGATTATTTCCAGGTCTATGAATAATGCACATGTTAATGGACTAAAAACACCAATAAAATCATGGTGTTGTTTTCTGTTTTTCAATTAAATACACCAACGTGAAATATGATTAATCAAATTCTTAGCTCAAGGGAAATAATCAGCTAATGTTGCCGTAAATCATTTCGGAGGGCGATTGAGTAGGCGGTGGGGGAGGGGACACTGACTGGCAGACCCTGCCACCCACACCATAACAAACTATTTTGGTATATACGGCCAAGGTTCAGAATATAATATCGACGATATCACTTCGGTGGAAGCGGACGTTAAATAAAGCTATTTCACATACAATATAATATCATATAGTTGGGTATGTTTCACGGTCGTCGTACATTGATTTAGTCCGAGAGTCCGGTAGATGTCGCTTCATCGGTTCCACTCGGATCGTTTGGAACTCTTCAAATCAAGCCAACATTCACGGCATTTTATGCGATTCACATTTGTTTTGAGGGTTCCCTGAAGTGCCCGATTAGAGTCCATTGTCGATTCATTATTTTAATAATAGAATAATAATATATTTATAAAATGCCTATAATCCAATATGTTGTTGCTCTATGGAAATATACAAAATAAAATATAAATAAAACTATATAGAAACCATAACAACTAATGGGAATAAGCATATCAAGACGAGGATTTTAAAGAAACCAAAGAAACATCTATCAACATTCCGCAATTAGAATAAAATATGGTATGCAATTATAAAACGCAAACTCTGAAAACGTTTAAGCATTTAGCAATTAAAATAGCTTTTAAAATGATGGGTATTTAACTTTTTTGTTGAAAACAGACAAGGAAGGGGGATCTTTAACCTAGTTTAAAAGCAGCAAGATCTTTCACCAAACGAGGATTTTGTATGATAGGACATTGTAAGTTTTTATTTTGTGACCTTAGTGTGCTTGCAGGAATACATAAAGTGATGAGCTGTTTGAGGTTGCCAGATGAGTCTTCTATATTAATGATAGAGTATGTTAGAGTATTTTAAATTCCATTCAGCTAGTAATTGGTAACCAATGCAGTTTATATAAAATAGGGGTAGCGATATCAATCCACAGTTTTCTACTGACTGGGGATCTTTAAAATACATTAGCAATTTGAGAGGAAGTTGGTTTATCGTCTTAATTAGACTGGCGATGCCACACGAAGTTAATGGCTTGTACCAATTGATAAATTACAGCAAGCGAACAGGTTAATAGCTCCATGAGGAGTGTCATTAATATAAGTCGAATGTCTAAATTAAATATCTGAAAACAGATTTTTAGTGTTCCGCTTTTTTTCGCTTCTTTACTTCTTTGCTGCGAGGCGTTATGGGGTAACTTGTTTTCGATTAAATTTTCAGTTTAGCGTCCTACTGTTTTGCTTCGAATGGGCTAATGAAGACGGCATACGTGTAGTCTTTTACGCACACGCCAATGTGTAGGCGGAACCTTGGTTTTGCGTTGCATGGAAACGACTCTACGCTTTCCCTTGCCATGTACTCTGTCCCTCACCACTGACAAGGGGGGGGGGGCACACCGGAACATCCCGATGAACTTTGTAGGCCAACACCGGTCCGAACCCGAGACCTGAAGGTTGGGGGTCTGTGTATTACTCGCTCAGTTTTCCGGCGTGGTTGTTCTGGATGGGGCGAGAAACCGAGGTCCCGTGTACACATCGACGTGCACATAAAAGATCCCTTGGCAGTTTGAATTTGATTTAATTAGTAGGCCGTAGCACCGATGTCTGGTTACAATTTCCCTCATAGCACACTGTCATGGCGTATGCCCGTCTTCACTAGCCCAGTCGAACGTAGTAGGACGTTAAACCCCATTTCATTTCATTTACTCGCTGAGCCACCGTCGTTCCGTTAGTCGTTTTAGTTTCCATTGCAACATGAATGTCAGTGATTTGAGAGATATAGAAATATCTAGCAAACTAAAATATTGTATATGTTGAATCTCTTATGGTTTTCACAGACATTCTAAACTAATGCTATTTGTCTACAATTAACTCTTAGCTGGATGACCGACATTTTAAGTCCTAAATCGACTTAAGTATACTTCTAGAATTTTGAGATGTATTTATTCCACTTATTAATAAAATAATTGAAAATTGTATGACAGATAATTACTAATTTTTTGATATGGCGGCCATTCAGGGCCGAGATCCATTCTCGAAGTAGGTAGATGTCTATGTGTGCAGAATGACATAATGACCCGAAATTTCACGGCCATCATTGTTTTTTCGCAAATTCTAATTAATGGTCCGGATTTAAATTTGATTGACTCTATATGTTGAAATTATCTACCGTTGGTATTTTGATTATGTTTTCTTAATTAATATGCAATAATGTGTATATTGATCGTTAATATCAAATTCTCACGGCTTAAATCACGGTAATATGTATTCAGATTAACGACATGATTGTCTACCCCATCCAGTACCATCATGTCAGTTCTCAAGCTGAGCTAATTGTGACAAACAGCCTAACTGTCGAATGTGAATAAAGATCACCTTGTAAATAATGTACTTTATGAATCAGGATTACCACGTAACAACTTCATGACATACTCTAAATTATAGCCGATTAAAGTTAATCCTAACCCTATACACTGTGGTTACCAATGACCCTTTCATAATAAATAAGAACATTACATCCAATCGTGTCCTTTCCATTAGATGTATGGTTACTTACGCCATACAGTGTTTTATGGGGGGATTTTTTCCAACTTTCAAGGGTTATTTTATGTGCACGCAATTAATGTGAACACGAGGCCTCGGTTTATCTTCCCAGCCGAACGACTAGACCCTTTCCACCCTGCACCACTGACTAGGGAAAACCGGGCCGGTAAATACCAAGGAATTTTCACGGCGCACACGGGGAGCGAGCCAGCGTCTTGCTCATTGAGCCATTGAGTCCCCCGCGCCTTTCCATGCTCGCGGCTCCCCTCAGCAAGATAGTAAATGTAACTGTATGTACATCATATCATATTCAAACCAACATCAGACCTACCTGATTAGCCAGACCTACCTGATTAGCCAGACCTACCTGATTAACCTGATTAGCCAGACCTACCTGATTAGCCAGACTCAAAACACCAAATCAATTAGAGTAAGAGATTTTAACCGTTAAACTCCATGAAAACGAAGAAATATTTTTTTACGGATGTTTTAACGACTACATCTTTCCAAATTACCTAGCTGATTTATATCTCAGCAATTGTGTCGTTGATTTGTCTCAAATTGTGCACATGGTCGAATTTGAAATGAAATTGGTTTTAAGTTTTATGTACCGACAGCGCTAATTGAGACGGCATACTCCATGGAATGTGCTACTATGGAGGACCAAACAGCTCTTTATTCAGTTTTCTTAATTCTTAATTCATAGTCCTTAATTCTTATTTCTTCATTTGTTGTTGTGTTTCGATATTTATAAACTAAAATTGACATTTGTATCTTAAAATCAATATTTGGTTTATAAATCAGACATTTGTCATATTAGATTTGTAAATAGTATTAATCTAATTATAGTTTAATATAAAAATAAAATTTGTTTTAGAAAATAAAATAAAAATTAGCCAACGTTTACATTTCTTCATAGACATACAACGAAAAACACAATCTCGAAAAACAAATTTCCAAATACAAATCTCCAAATACGGATCTTGCAAAACATTTCTCCAAAACATTTCTCGAAATTCATCGAACCGGAAGATTATGACGACATGAGCTGAAACCAACCTAGCATACAATAAAAGTCACCATACAATCATAGGGAATCTAGCAAGCATATATACAATAATGAAATGAAAATAAAATGAAATGGGGTTTCACGTCCTACTGTTCTGCTCCGACTGGGCTAATGAAGACGGGCATACGGGCCTATGAGGGAAATTTTACCCGGGCAGCGGCACTATAGCCTACTCTTATATCGAATCCCAACTGCCAAGGGAACTTTTACGTGCATGCCAATATATACACGGAACCTCGGGTTTTCCTTGTCAGGCCCTCCGTCCTGCATCACTGACTAGGGGAAACCACATCGGGAAATCCCGATTAACTTTTATATACAATTAACAAAATCGATCAATGACCGTGACTACAGAGAAAGCACGTGCGTGGTATGGCTAATCGGGACTATCCTTCGATAAAGAAAATACATTGAAAGTAGTCTATTTTCAGTAATTAGGTTTGTGTCTGATAGCGACATATTTCTTTGCTGAAACGAAGGAGTGTCCCATCGCTTTTACTTGATTATGTAATGATGAATGTGCCAGGGAATAACTAATATATCGAAAAAGTGATAGACAAATAATTTCTAGTGATGCAGTAAACAATTACCTGTATTTAAATTTTACATCTACCCCCTCCACTAAATAGTACGTAAATGTCCACAAAAATAATTTTCATTTTTGAAAAGAGCAATAAAATACTTTTCAGTGGTAAATGAAAAAGCATCAGGAATTTCATATCAAGACCCGACGGTGCCAGAAAATAATTTACATGTTTGAAACGGTAAAGAACCTTCTTTTCAGTGGTAATCAGTGAGATATCTGGGTTGTCGTATTATGGTCCGTATTTTGACATTTAAGACCCCCCACCCCCCTTTAATAGAGTTTAGTAACCGTACAACTTTTCAAGTTATTTTCTAGCCCATTTATATTTACAAACCTTGAAAAACGATCAAAGTTTCACGGTACTAAACTTAATTAAGAGAGGCGAGGGGAGGGGGCGGGGATTTAAAGTCAAAATGTGGATCTTAATAAGAAATTCGTGATATCTGCTACAAAAATGTAAATTATTTTCTTGAACATTTATATTTTTACATACCTTGAAAAAAGAACAAATTTGAATGGCATCAATTTGTATTAAATGAGGGGGGGGGGCATCAAAATACGGGCCAAAACACGAAATACAAGATATCGGGATGCATACCATTAAAAAGAAGATCCATGTACCTTTTCAAAATTTAAAATATTTTCTGACATATTCATATTTGCATACCGTGTTAAAACAGATATAATTTGGATCGCCTGAATTATATTTAGCGAGGGGTTGGGGAGTAATTAAAGTCAAAATACAAATCTTAATACGAAATTCCAGTTATACTGTAATGCATCACCGGGAAGTATTTGTCTATCGCTCTCTGAATATGTGAGTATTAGCTATTATACTGTCACATTCATAATTACATAATTTAGAAAAGATAAAATCCTCTTTCGTTTGTGCAAAGAAATATGTCCCAATCAAAAAATAACCTATAATAATTACTAAAAATAGAGAATTAAGGACTATGCATTAAGAACTAAGAATTAGGAACTCTGTATAAAAAGCTGTTTGGTCTTCCATATGCTACGAGGGAAAGGTTGCCGACGCTGCAACACCAGACCCAATTTAACTATCCGTAATATCAAGTAAAATCGAACTTTTGTTGCTTTTTTTTCTATCAATTGGTAAAGATCTCTAAAGCGCTTTTACCATTTCAAATCTTGAAATTTAAATAAATTTAGAGAAAAAGAGAACCCCATTAACTTACCGCGTATAGATGTCCAAGAGTATAAGAATTAATCCGAGTGTTAGCCAAGAAGAGAATGAATTGGTTTATAACGGAGGTAACATTATGGATGATAGTGTGATATGATTCCTATGGGTATGATACAACCAATGTATACAATATCATATTCACTGATTCAATGACATCTCTTATACAGATCACAAACCACACGCATCACCATTAAGCCTCGGTCTCATATTGTTCGTCTGCTACATCAAACATTCAAAGGGCATTATCATGTTGAAAGAGAGAGATAGAGAGTGTGGGGAGAGACAGATTAATTGGCGGTCGTCTTAAAACACATTTAAATCTCGGTCATCATGGTCCTGTGAATAAATATCTAATTAATAGTGTATATAATATTTGAGGCCACGCGACAGATCTAAAATAGGGTAGATTTAGCTGTTTAATTATCGTTTTGATCATGTCAAATATGTTGTTTTACGACAATAAAAACATTTTATTGACTTTGTTAAAACGACATGAATTAGTTACAACGATCATAAAATTAATGTGGATTGAAAGAGAAATTCGTGATGGATTGATAATTAACTTGCCATACCAACAGAATGTCGGGCGGGGGTATATTCATAATTAACTTGCCATACCAACAGAATGTCGGGCGGGGGTATATTCATAAAGATAATTAACTTGCCATACCAACAGAATGTCGGGCGGGGGTTAGGGTTAGGGTCGGGCGGGGGTATATTCATAAAGATAAAGATGCTGAGGGTTAGGGTTAGGGTCGGGCGGGGGTATATTCATAAAGATGCTGATCGTTCTAGCGATAATATTTTAATAATAGATAATGAAAAGTGAATATATTGAAAGTTTCAGTCACGTTAATTTATTCTGATCGATTGTCAGTTACCATTGTTACGATAATATATCGAAAATATATCGGTTGCCATGTGATCCTCACCTAGAAACATCATACAAGCAAATGTTGTTATACAGTCTGAAAGTTTTAATTCATAAATGGGAAACTGCAGTGATTAATTAGTGAAAGTTATTACCAATATGCCCTAGATAGACAACACAGTCATTGATTTGATCCTGCTTAATTTCTATTGCCTTACATTGGATATTAATTCTGTTCGACATTTAATTAAGTAGTCTCGTGACAGAACAATACCTGAATAACCTCCAGTAATATCATCGATTATTAGTAAACGATATCGTTATATCGTTGGTTAATAGATATCAATACTGTTATATCAACCAATGTGGAACAAACTAATCTTACCTAAATACACAAACAAACACAACATGTGATTCAATTATCGCCCATAGCAAATTTAATTGGAACTAATCGCACGAACATTTTAATATCCATATAATCCAGGTTTCCAGCTATGTAGTTTTTATTGCGAGAACTTGGTTTTTCCACAGAAAATAAGAGGATTGTTTTCCCCACGTTTTTTTCTCTATTCGCACTAATGACACGAAACAAGAAGCAGTTGGACCTCCTGTTTTAACTTGCTTTTATCATGACAAAGGGAGAAGATGACCCATCCTCTCTTCTCACGTACAAATTTAACGTACAAATTCTCATGTGCAAGAACATTTTGTTTTTACTCATTTTCTTTTTTTATTATAAAACTCCTTGATATGTAAATAACTTAACTAAATCAACTTGTCCATACTATCATATTGTAATGTATTGGATGTTAAATCTGTAATAAACAACAACAACGATCACAGCTATTATGCAGTTTGTGTTGGTTTGGCAGGATGCAACATAGGGCTTCGATACCTATGGAGCCTCCACCCATGTTTGACACTGTTATAAGCCTTTCTCATGTCCGAATACAAGGCAACGATCCCAATACATTTGCATTAGATGGATATTTTCGCCGACAAACACCGCCAAAAAGCATACATAGAAACCAGACCTTACACGTACTGTAGTCTTAAACACCAGTCATCATCCTGGACTTCGAACAATTGTGTAGCAAAGAAACTTTCATTATACCTGAAGTCATGCTGGTAGGGCATTGGGAGTCTCCCCATAACTAAATGCAATAACCTTGGGTTTCGCATCGTCTAAACACAGAAATAAAATGGGGTTTAATGTCCTAGCCTGGTTGTTTTTGTGTTCAATGACACAACAACCTAGTGAAGATCATTACAAGAAGTATTATCAGTATAACATGATTATAATATCATAGAGTAGTTTAGTGGTTTGGGATGTTCTAGAGTGTCGCACTTTCATTCTGACAAATTAAAGATATGAATCATTTAGTTTTAACATTTTATTAATATTTAAGGTCTAGTGTCATAGATTTTATCCGGAAGGAATCAACCTGTCCCGGTTTCATAATTTTATTCTGTTTGGCACTAAACTCATTAAGGGGAGTAAAAAGAATACTATACATATTCTCTCACTTTCATTTGCCTGTCTAGCCAGTTTGTCATAATACAACGTTGTTATATGTTTGTCAAAATTGGACAAAAAAATGGATGTAAAAAATGTATTCATTAAATGCATGGAATCTCACTTTCAATATTTTTTGGTTCATTATAAAGAAGGCCACTTTAGAGAGTTATTCGAGACATCTTGTGTATTACATACTGAGAATAAACAAGTTAAATTACGCCTTAATCCCTGAAATTATAAAACGTTATATATATTTATGTGTGTGGTCAGATAAATAGGATATGTTAATATATTTTTCATTTACAATTAAGAATTGAGATGAAATATATTTTAGTTAAGTAACTGTCTCTGAAAAATTTACTTCGACACCCTAACTAGCCTCGAGAATTTTTGCTCTCTTGAGGTCGACGTGTTTCAAAGTTATTTGAAATAGATTTTTTATTTTGGGTCCAGAGCGAAACTTTTTACAATATGGTATTATTCTTTCTAATGCAATCTTATTTAACGTGATTTTAACAGGACGGTAAATCTCATTTCGACTATGTACATGTATATATTAACTTATTATTACTTATCACAGGTAACTTTTTAACTGGCCGGTCACCTCTGACTTGCGGTTGTAGTTTCCATTCCTGGTGTGAGCGTATGTGGCTTGGAGACAGAGGCGCATTCTCAGCTTCGTGGGTTTACTCCGGACACTCCGGTTTCCCCTAACAGGAAAGACCCCTGCGCGTGCGCTAAGATAATAAAAATAAAAATTAGACAACTGGTCTGCGATATCACCCTTTTATTTATTTACGCTCGCGATGTATTTGTATTTCCATGTGTACTAAAAATCGCCGAAATGACGCCATAAGCAAAGCCCCCCCCCCCCGCCCCCCACACCCCCCCCCCCCCACACACACACACACATACACATACACTTAACTGTTGGGTTATCAGATTTTTCGGGAAGACGTGTGAAAAAGAGAAGTATTAATATATCATCTAGTTGGCAAAATAAAGTGCACGAAATCTAATAATACACTAATTCTACTTCTCTTTCCAAATGAATTCCGTGATTTTGTACTGAATTGACTAGGGATTAAAATATTTTTTCCTTAGCCAATATGCCTTCTGCGAAATTTTTCGGACATGGATTATTATTTGTGAATGTATCTGCAACAGTCTGATTGGATGATCGTATTTACGGATTAGAAAAGCGGGAAAACGCGTTTGTTGCCGTCAAATTTTCAAAATTTTCTCCCATCGTAAGCAAGACGTTAAGCACCATAATATTGTTGTGGTCGTATACCTGAGCAACTAAAAGAACAATTTATTTTTTAACTATTAAAGCGACAACTATCAGCTCTTTATCTAATCTCCCATAATGTCACTTTAAATAATTAGAATCACCCAGCATGATGAAAAACAGCTGTCAATTAACCCTGTTATCTAACTCTAGAAAATACAAGGAAAAATAGGAAGAAACTCGTCTAAATTAACCAGATACGCTGGCAAGCTTATCATAGACAAAACATTAATTACTGATAAGGTAGATAGAACAAAAACGGTTGTTTATTGCACAATTAGTTTGCAGATTTGTAAATTGAAAAATGAATTTTACAAACAAAAAGAAATATAACAAAATATCAAATCAGCGCCATCAGACAGATACCTAAAGCCTAGCTCACAACCCGCTACGACGGGCAGTCTACGGAAAGCGCCCTAACTTAGGCAGTATTTTTCCACACACATAAATGTAACTACGTCAATTTGAAATCGGTTAGTGATAAATAAGGGGGAGTGAGGGTGTGCTTTATTCATATCCGTGAAGTAACCGACACGGCTGACCCAAATTTAAATGCGTTTTGTTGGAACCAAAAGGCGAAATATCGTAAGTAAAAACTGTAATCTATACAGAAATTAAACATACTATACACACCAACTTATCAAATAAGTAGAACCTAGGGGTTTAACGTCGACGAATACCAGTGGAGAAACCAACGGCACTCGATTCACCGGCAGTAAAAGAAAAAAAAATATGTTCGGAGACTACCGATGACATTTTTGTCAGATTCTGCGTGAAAAACTCGAATATAAATGGTTTCATAGTTACCTTGATTCCACATCCTGTAACCAGAATATTGCCGCTGAAGAGGATTTTAATGCGTTTTCTTTATACACTTTTACCACTAAATAACCCCCCCCCCCCCCAAAAAAAAACAAACAGAAATACGGATTCAAGTCAAAAGTACGACGCAACATCGCTAGATTACACCGCAACACGAGCCTACAATGGATGAATGGGCCCCACTGTCCAGGACTTTGAAAATCCGATGAAGTGAAAAATAAATAACAAAGAGCTCGTTATTCGCTGCTTGAATAACAATTTGGATTGTTTTTATCTAGAAGTCGTTTTAATGTGTTTTATGCTACTGGTGAATAATGAATAAGAACAGCATACCCGTATATTCCCCATGTCAAAATATGTAAAATCTGTTAAATGTTTGGATATGTAAAAATACACACAAAAAGCGGCAAATGTCTTTTTCTAAAAATATTCCTACGCTTAATTATAAATTAGCCATGACAAATATCGATAAGACAAGGCTGTTATCGAAAACGTTTGCTGATGCTAGTAGAGATAAAAATCCAGAACTATTCAATAAATCTTGGTCTAAAGGAATAGTTCCGGACGACTGGAAAACAGCAACGATAACCCCCTTGATTAAGCCGTGTAAGATAAAAATGAAACCGGTTCTTACAGACCGGTAAGTTTGAATTCTACTTTGTGCAAAACACTTGAGACAATGGTAAAAAAATAGGCTAACATATTATTGTGAAAGTAATGGATGCATTAGTCCAAATCAAAGTGAATACAGACAGCGGCGCCCCACTATTGGTCATATTGTAGGGTTACAACATGACATCATGACTTCACTGTCTAAAAAGAACAATTATCTGTGTGCAGTATTCGTCGACTTCATCAGGACGTTTAACTTAGTTTGGGTGGATGGCCTACTTCAAACGGTACATGGACTAGGAGTAACAGGACGCATGTTTCACTGGGTCGAGGATTTTCTAAAAGATAGGCAAATAAAAGTTAATGTAGGACTCTCAATAAGTAACAGATATGGACTCGAAAATGGTACAGCTGAAGGTTCTGTTATAAGCCCTGCACTTTTCAATGACTTTCAGTCAAATAAATACATTATGAAATTTACTGAAGTTGCTGTTTATGCAGATGACAGCTCAATCTGGCATGCAGCGAATAACTACGGTATAGTCAGAACGATAATGCAAAGAAGCAGTAGATAAATTTTCAAATTGATCTAATGACTGAGGATTTCGAATATCTGAAAGTAAAACAGTAGGGATGCTCTTCTGTAGGGATCATAGGGAAGTTTCGTTCATAAAACTTGAATCAAACAATATTCGAATTGATGTTAAAGACCAAGCAAAGCTTCTAGGGGTGACCCTTGATCACAAAATGATCATATACCACATATTGAAAACATTTTTAAAAGAGGACAGACGGTTTTGAATGTAATGAGATGTCCGACGGGTATATCCTGGGGAGCCAATAAAACCACCCAGTTAATGATATATAGGTCCATGATTAGATCAATATGTGACTATGGCTGTGTTGCCCTTGCGACTGCAAATAAAACAGCTGTTGTTAAATTAGACAGGTTACAATACCAAGCAATAATGATAGAAACAAAAGCTTCATTTAGCACAAAAAGGGAAAGCTTATTGCAAGAAGTAGGTGAAATACCATTCTAATTGAGGCGCAACGAACTGACATTGAGATACTGGGCTAAGATACAATACCATGGGGACAGTTGTCCAACATTTACGTGTGTGTACAAAATTTAAAGGATATATTAAATCCGAAACTCAACCGTTCGGTGACAGAGCATATGATTTATTGAAAGATCTAAGATTAGATCACTATCAGATCACTGACAAGGTATTTTCTGATTAAGCTCCATGGACTTTGTTAAATCCAAATTATACTTTAAGTCTAAATAGGGCTATTAAGAAGAAAGAAAATCTGCAATACGGTCAAGCGCTCTCTAAAGAATTCGTGAATGAAAAATGGTCATATCATGTTAAAATATACACGGATGAGTCTCGCGATCCAAACACAAACAAAACTGCATTAGGTATAGTCATTCCTGAATTTAATGTTAATATATCAAAAAGGCTATCAGATGGATGTTCCATAATACATGACAAAACAACAACTAGACCAGAAATTGTTCAGAATATTTGAGCAATTGTCTATTCCCTCCGAAACAAAAAAAAACGTAGAATTTACATGGATACCATCCCATGTTGGCATAGTAGAAAATGAGCCCGTAGACAATCTTGCTTGCAACAGACTCAGCCTATGCGAGACCGAAGACTAGCGTCCAGGAATTTAATAGCATCGTTAAAACTAAAAATAAATTAGAGTGGACAAATAAGTTGGCCAAAGAAATACTTGTAGATTCAAATTAAGTAACGCTCTTGTTATGAAGACGTGGGTCAATCATCCGTTGCGCAAAATTTGCGGGTTAATCACAAGACTGAGAAATAAAGATTTGATAACCGACCATAACTTTTAACCAGTGAAATGCTAAATAGAAGTTTTCTGGACGACCTGTTTTAGCTTGATTTTATTATGACAAGGCGACTTTTTGGTATTTATAAACTTTCAACATTTTTTTTAAAACTATATTTTATGCAATAAGAATAGGATTGGGGAACAGGCTAGGCCTATATCACCCCCCCCCCCCTTCAACAAAACAATAAAATTACAGTTAGTTTACTTAAATACATGTATATAGTTGAAATTATTCATATTGTGTTATTGATTAATAAAATTGTAAAAGGATAAAATGATATTTTTATAAATAAAAATATTGTTTGATGATGGTTATAAAACCTGAAAATATGTGGCTGTGTAAACAACAGAGGCTAGTGCTAGTGAGGGTGATGATAATAGACAATTACAATACGTGAAATCTATTACTTAATTTTAAAATGTTTTGCACCTCATGAAATATTAATTTATTTTGTTCAAGTGAAAGGTATACAATAGAAATTATGTGTTGATGTATTCGGTTGGTTTTATAGTTGTATCTCGTACATTTGAATATAAGGGGCATACCAGCAGAATAAGGATCTTCAAAATTGTGTCGACATCAAATACTTTTTAAAAAACAGCAGAGTTTCCAGCGTGATTTCTACTTGCGTGAATTTGATATAAGGGTAAGCCGCAGTGCCTCATAGCACACTGTATGGCGTACGCCGATCTTCATTATCCCGGTTGGGGCAGAACATTAGGACGTTAAATCCCATTTTATTAGCCCATAACTTTTAACCAGTGAAATGTAAATGCGGCCCATGTTTATTTTTCTATCCCTATACTAAATAGAAGTTTTCTGGACGTCCTGTTTTAGCTTGATTTTATTATGACAAGGTGACTTTTTGGTATACAAGAACTTTTTTTATATTGTGTTTTTACCAATTTTCAACCCATTAAATGTAAATAATTTAATTACATCAACCTGTCCATAATATCATATTTAATGTATTGGACGTTAAATCTGTAATAAACAACATCTCAATCAGACGATGAAAGAGAGTCATGCGTATCAAAACCTTTCTAGATCGGGGAGGCAGCGGGGAATAATTGGACACGTGGGTCAGTCAGCACCTTCGTGTCAGACGGGATCAAGGATAATTGTCAGTAATGTTCTACACCACTGACAAAAGAAAACTGCGCTAAAACTCCCAGAAGAACTTCCTGCGTAACCCTGAGTTCGGCACTGGTTTACAGATGTATTATGTAAGAGCTAAATCTATTGCAGGCTCTTTTTTATTGGCCTTAAATATTATATAAATTATCATTTAGACATTTATTCACATGCAAGCCTGTAATCAACTCTCTGGGCCATCGGGTGGCCGATATTTCAATGGATTTGAACGTCCGCGAGATTTGAAAATTTAAGTACCGTTTTTTTCCCAAACAATCAACGCCATATCTTTAAACATCATACACAAAGAATCACATCCCCTCAACCCCAACCCCTACTTTAAGAAGGCAGTATTTTAATATCAGCGATCGTCAAAGGAACCGGGATTGTCTACTTAACATTCTATATTTCAATTTAATTATATTCTATATCTGGAAACATTTGTTTAATAGATTACTGGGTGTACAGTTCTACGAAATTAATGTCGGATTTATAAACTTTCAACATTTTTTTTAAAACTATATTTTATGCAATAAGAATAGGATTGAGGAACAGGCTAGGCCTATATCACCCCCCCCCCCCCCCTTCAACAAAACAATAAAATTACAGTTAGTTTACTTAAATACATGTATATAGTTGAAATTATTCATATTGTGTTATTGATTAATAAAATTGTAAAAGGATAAAATGATATTTTTATAAATAAAAATATTGTTTGATGATGGTTAAAAAACCTGAAAATATGTGGCTGTGTAAACAACAGAGGCTAGTGCTAGTGAGGGTGATGATAATTAGACAATTACAATACTTGAAATCTATTACTTAATTCTAAAATGTTTTGCACCTCATGAAATATTAATTTATTTTGTTCAAGTGAAAGGTATACAATAGAAATTATGTGTTGATGTATTCGGTTGGTTTTATAGTTGTATCTCGTACATTTGAATATAAGGGGCATACCAGCAGAATAAGGATCTTCAAAATTGTGTCGACATCAAATACTTTTTAAAAAACAGCAGAGTTTCCAGCGTGATTTCTACTTGCGTGAATTTGATATAAGGGTAAGCCGCAGTGCCTCATAGCACACTGTATGGCGTACGCCGATCTTCATTATCCCGGTTGGGGCAGAACATTAGGACGTTAAATCCCATTTTATTAGCCCAGTCGGAGCAGAATAGTAGAACGTTAAAGCCCATTTTATTTCATTTCGATTCAATACAAAGTTGAAAGCCAGTCTTTTTTTTCAAGCACGGACGTGTTAAAGGGGCTATATGGGAGATTAGATAAAGATTTGGCAGTTAAACAATAGATCACAAATAGAATATGCTGAAAATTTCAGTCAATTTGCTCCACTCTGAACTGAGATATTAGCTTTTGAATTTTAGGCTAGCCTCGATCATCATTACTAAAGTCGATACGATAAAACCACAAAGTCTCGATTATCCAATTTTACGTTTAATTGCTTTTTTAAAAAAAAAAATATATTCCAATCCGCTAAATATCGAAGGTAGGGTGACTTGTGCAACCTCCTGGGTTTTCTCCAGGTCCTCCAGTTTCCTCCCACTACTAATGGTCCCTAGGTGGGTTGGGTTAGGGTTAGGGTTAGGGTTAGTGTTAACCCTAACCCACTACTAATGGTCCCTAGGTGCAAGTTAATTATTGAAGGAAAACTGTATTATGTTAGTAAAATAAAATGACGTAATTTTTGTTGAATTGACCTCAATAAAAGCGTACGTAATAAATGAGCCTATGGATTCATTCAAAGTTACTTTCTGTTTGGGTAAAATAGTCAGGTGCGATAATTAATGAGACTTTTGATTTTTTTTTAAAGTAAAAACAGGTCATGCGGCTTCTTTAAGGGATTTCTGAGAACCTGTCTAATTGTTCGGATGATACAAAACAACAAGGTTCCGTACATGTTTATATGAAAGTGAAGGAACACATGGTAGTTAGGATTTGACAAAGAGAATTCTGTCCGGGAAGAATTTCTCTCATAGCACACTGCATGACGTAGGACATTAAAGCGTATCTTGCTGTTTTTGAATTTTTTATTTAAAAAGAAACTGTTATCCTTCGTTAAAGCTGCATTATGTAAGAGATAATTCTGCCTACTGTGGTTCTTTTTTCTAGCTTCAAATGTTATATAAACTATTATTTAGGAATTTATTCACACGACAAGCTCATAACCAACTCCCTGGACCATCGGATGTCAAAGATTTAAATGCTTTAGAACGCCCATTGCTGAGCTCATAAACCATCTACGCTACATTTGCATGAAATGTTCAATATATTAATTTTCCATTATCTATTTTAAACTATACCAGATCGTCTAGCTATTTATCTAAATCTTACATGATGCATCTTTAAGGGGATCAGAGCAATAGTATTAACCCATTTTCTAAGACGAGGCACGTGTTATGTTAATAAACTCATAAACAACATTGTGGAAGCAGACATGATTTTTTAAAACTGAAACTGGTTATGCTGCTAAAGTATCTAGCAGTGTGTTTGCACGCCAATCAGAGCACAAGGACATACAAGGGCAACAGTTGACCAGTTTTCAGTAATCTTTCTTGAGTCCCCATGATGCCAGATTAGAGGTTAAATATAGACCTTGTGACCATACACAATAAAAAAAAGTTCATTCTTTTTTTCTTGCGTGAAGTCTGTATCATTAAAGGCCTGGAAATGTACACCGAAATAGACGCTTACGGCTGACACAAGGTTCCATTGACTTGATTTGCTATTTGTTCTTTTGTTTTTGGTATATTTCTCAATGTCTATGTAGTTAGCCTCCTCCGCAGGTTTGTCTTGTCGATCCTCCTGCACGGGTTACCTTTAAAGCAATGGTTGATCTGTGACATTAGAACTATGATTAAACAATGACATTAAAACAGCCTTTGGTCAGTGAGATTGAATCAAGCTGTGATCAGTGACATTAGTACAATGTTTAGCCAGTGACATTAAAACGAGAGAACTATATAGAAACATTTTTTTCTTTCACAGTGACATTAAAGCGCGAGACCTATAGAAAAATCTATTTCTTTCACGGTGTTTTTGGTGAACAGTTATATAATATACACAACAATTGTCTGATTGATCCTCTCTATAACAATATTATCAGTTTCGTATTTTTTATTTTGTTTTGGTTTCTAGTGCCTTTGGGGAAATGGTAACAGCACACTAACAACACACTCTTTCATATATCTTCCCTCACAGAAAGGTTGTCTCCAGGAATTAACAAGCATTGATGAAAGATATCACCGAGTCTGTTTAAACATGTAACCTCGTCAACATTAAAAAAAACATATTTATTTGATTAGATAAGACAGAGTGAAATTACAAAATCAATCAGTGTTTTATATAATAGTTTCTTTTGTTCTCTGATTATTGGTAGTAGGACTATCAGTGAGATTCAATCTCTCTGAGGATTATCATTGAATAGTGCCAGTGGCGTGATGGAACTTGATGACTGGGTTTTATTTAATCAAAATATGATGGTATCCGTTCTGATTTTTATGATTGGATAGGAAATAGAAGAACTAAGATAAATTGATGTTTTATTATTCTGCAGGGATTTGAAAATACAGAGATATTTTCAGCAGGTACAGATAGATTTATTAGAAAGGTGAGCCACCATGCCGTTTAAAAATAATTTCGTTTGAGACATCATGTTACTCTCATTGATCATAGATTTATTAGTGATAATAATAATATATTTTACATTGATGATAGCTTTATTAGTAATAATAATAATAAATTTTACATTTCACCAATAAATCATACACCTATCTTACTAAATCATCATAATTTTATATTTCTATACTAATATTTCTGATTGTCTGTTCAGGATTGGCGACTGTCCAGGGGCTGAATTTGGTGTAAAGGTCTCCGACCGTGGTGGTTGGTGCGGGGCGGTGCGGTGCGGGGTGGGGCGGGGCGGGGCGGGGCGGGGCGGGGCGGGGCGGGGCGGGGCGGGGGCGCAGACTAGGTGACGTGGGCCTAACGCTTTCGATTTTGGGTCATTCGGGATAATGAAGAGCAGGCATACGCCATGCAGTATGCAGTTATGCGTGCGATTCAGCCTTCTGTTAATTGAATTTCAAATATCGAGGGGTCCTTTACATTTATGGCAACATGTACACGGGTGTCCTTTGTTTTTTCGCTCCAAAACCAAATGGGAAACCAGACAGAAAATGAAACTTTCTCGCCCAACACGTGGATCGAACCCGTGAGCCCCGGCTTAGTGAGCATGAGTATCTTAATTATTCCCCATCTCCGCTTTCAGAAAACACGTCCCATGTACACATTGGCGTGCACGTAAAAGATCCATTGGCAGTTGGAATTCGATACAAGAGTAAGCCGTAGTGCCGCTGTCTCCCGTCAAAATTTCCCTCATATCACATTGTATGGCGTATGTCCGTCTTCATAAGCCTAGTCGGTGCAGAACAGCAGGACGTTAAACCCCATTTCATTTCAGAAAATACATGTTTAATTCAGGCAAAATTCTTTCACTGGATCAGTTTCAGGACTTGTGACAGCCAGGTTTAAGCGGAACGATTAGAACCCGTTGTGTTTAAAGCTACGTTCACACTAGGGGTTTAATCTGAATTGAATTCAGAATAAAGCCTTATTCCGGACTTTGGCGTCACACTCAATTCTATAAAAAACCGAATTGAATCTGAATAAACGAATCCGTATATTTTTCCGAATTCAACTCGGAACAATTATTCCGAATCGGGTTATTCGCAGTCAAGATTTGAGTGTGACATGCTTGATTCAGATCAACAGTTTTACCGGAAACGATAACTTTGCCTACATAGCTGGAGCCCCTCATCACTGAAACAAATGCTGCGTTAACATAACCAGGTAATAATAGGTTGTCAGGCAACGAAACATACGCCCTCAGCAGCTAAGTTCTCCGAGCAAGGGTTGTGGCATACTTTTCCTTTTGTTAGTAAAGCAAAGATTTAGAACACACTAAATACTGATTACGAGTTCTGCCCTATACTAGCATTTAATATCATGGGCCATAACTCTGGTAGTAATTATCGTAAAACGTTCAAATTCAATATGCTTTTTCATCCACGACCTTCAACACTGTGCATAAATTTAAAGTCAATCAGACATTAACATTAGCCTCTAGCGCGTCGGGCGGGGGCGACGACAATATACGACCAAATATCAAATACAAAGATAGCTGTGTTCAGATCACAGCTGACCATTCACGGTCTAGACCTTGGGGGCAGGACAGGTAAGCTTTAGTAGTCGCGAGTCTAGTGGAGCCTAGTCTCTAGCATGTATTGCACATGGCAACAAAATGTATTGCTTTACATTATGTATGTTTAATGCTGAAAGGATGTGAATTATGAAATGGGAGCCATGATGGTTCAGTGAGTAAGAAGCTGGCTCCCTGGTCTGGTGGTCGAGAGTTCGCTCCCAGTGTTGATCAAAAACGTTCATCGTTATTTTCCGGTGTGGTTTCCCCATGTCAGTGTTGCAGGGCGGAAGGACTGATAAGGACAGCTGTTTAATCGTTCGGAGGGGACGAAATACAGAGTTCCCGTGTACACATTGATAGTTGGAATTCGATAAAAGCGTAGGCCGTAGCGTCGCTGTCCTGGGAAAATGGTCTATGCCCGTCTTTATAAGCCCAGTCGGACCAGAACAGTAGGAAGTTTGATCCCATTTCATAGCATTTCAATTATGAAATGTATCTTCGCTAATACAGAGTTAAGAGTGAAGTACATGTACATTCGTGTTGATGTATAGCAAACGCTACCAAAAGAGTATTTGATTTTTGTGCCAATGAAATCGTGCCCGGTGCTGCATGGCAAGGTGTCGAAGATGTAAGACCCGGCGTCGCTGATGTAGCCTTGCTTGCCTCAGGAAATTAAACAAAAAGTGACACAAGATCACCAATACGAATGTCTGGCGCATCCATCTTGGATATGAATGACCTTCACTGTGTATTCGGTGTGGCGCTTTGCATTCTGAATTCAATCCGAATAAACTGTAATGTGACGCACCGCTTTTATACTGTAAATTTGAAAACAATAATGAATTTGGAGAATGAATAATTTTAAACCAATATTTTTGTACTCTTATTTTTCTAACAGCTATCAAGGGAAATAACCCAAATTATCCTAGCATGGTCATACTTGGGGTTTTTCTGCCCAGCCTTAAGACATATCTTAAAAAATCATTTTAAACCTACTCTATGGGTTTACCAATATGAAACACTCAAACCTCGCAAATATAAGTTAAAGTAAGGAAACCAATCACTGGAAGAGAATACAATATAAAATCACCGATGTGGAAAAAGTTAGGAATCCTTATCAAGGAGATGAATTCTTAAATCGTTAATGAATAATGGGAAAAGTACGGGGGATAGGGGCTCACCTTGCTTAACGCCTGTGTAACTTCCGAATCTCTCCGATTGTGTGTTTTTGAATCTGACTAAACTATTTACTTAGTTATATATAGAAGATATTATTTTGATGAACTTAGAGCTAACACCTATTGAGTCAAGTTTCAGTAGTAGTAACGGCCCATGGACTTTATCAAACGCCTTACGTAAATCGATAAAGGCACAGAATAATTTCTGTTGATTGTCTAAAGTGTGATGTATAAGGCCACAAAGAACACAAAGTACATCGACAGTACCCCTACCCTCTCTAAAGCCAAACTGTCGACAGTACCCCTACCCTCTCTAAAGCCAAATTGTCGACAGTACCCTTACCCTCTCTAAAACCAAATTGAGTATCATCTATTATCTCATTAGTTTCGCACCAATTGTATAACCTATGATTTAGAATAATGGAAAATAGTTTTGAAAATATAGACATAAAGGATGTGCCTCTAACATTTTCGGGTGAGTTCAAGTCGCCCTTTTTTGGAACGGGTATTAGTAAGCACTCACTATCATAGACACAGTTAAATATTTTTACCAACTGAGGGGAAATGAAATCAACGTATTCTATAAAAAAAACACTTGCTACATATTTGATCGATACCGCTACATTTATTACGTAGCGAAGCGAAAGTCATCAATGGGCATTTTGAACATTAGGTAGGAGTTATATAATTCATTAATAAATCAATTTACCTGATAATGTCAACAAAACCAAAGTAGATTTTATTGTAATCCTGTTTAAAACCAATACCAATCGCTGATAGCAATATTTATATCCCATTACCTCGAGCTATATCGTTTCACAATCAATCAGAAAGACAAACATAGAGACAACAGCAATGATTTAATATATCGTGGTTAGTTCTATATGTTTTGTTATCACGATTACTAATGTAATTATTGTTAGTATTTGATGAGTGGGTGACAGGGGAATATTGTTAATATACATCCATCGTCTAGTCAACCGGAGTCAACCGTGTATAACCAGAATCTGTCGTTCATGACCACAACTGAATATAGCTCGTTGGAAACCAAGGTGCCGTTGTCTGAACTTGTTATGGCAAAGTATACAAGCTCTGTTCAATTTTTTTTTAATTGATAGTAAAGTTTTATTTTTATGTCTTTAACTAAACAAAGATGGGGTTGGGTAGCCGGATGATGTAAAGCGTGCATTTTAGATCATAAGGTCTTAGTGAGTTAAACGGCGTGTTTTATCCCGGCTTATACTTTACAAGGGTCACATGTAACCTCTTGGGTTTTCTCCGGGTCCTCCGATTTTCTCTCATATGCCTGCTATTGAAAAATATCACTCATACAGTTAGTGGGAGAATAAAGTTAATGAGAGTATTCACTTTATGATTTTAATGGAGGTATGAAAATAATGAATGATATTTAAGAGATCATGACATGAATGTGTCGATTCTGGCCTAGCTATTCGATAAATCGGTTGGGTTAGGGGTTAGGTTTAAGAATTTGGGGGAGAGGTTAAGTCTCCATATAAGCACTGACCTAGAATGATAAATTTGTTTCGTGATATTTCCTAGTCTTATTATAAATACACGCAATACATTAGATTGATATACACAGTTGGTTTCGCTGTTTTTGTTGTTTGTGGCGCTGATGGTCTTTCTTTGGTGTCGCTTGTGGTATTCTGCTTTTTTTGTTTTTGAAGAAAAAAAGAATAAATTTGAGGCTCCCGGGTGAGAGCCACATTAGTGTGTTTCCTACTAAGGATTGGATTTTCTAAAACTGAGGTTTTTCACTATCCCGGGTTAGTCTAGGGATTCTGATAACTAGTTGATTTTATTTACTAAGGGATAGGGCTAGGGTTTGATATATTGTTTGCTTTGGGTTAAGAGGAGGACTGGTGTTATTTAGTCTAATTTACTGTGCAATTATGAGTTTCTATGTTTCTATTTGGCGGGAATGTCAGCTAGAATGTTGTTTTTTTATACCTCGGAGATGGCGTTTGGAGTATCCCATTTTTCTTAGTTTGTTAAATACCAGCGTACATGCTGACTCAAAGTCGGTCTTCAGAGCTAGAGAGAGTACACCTACTTAATCTTGAAGTTATATGTTTAAATCTATAAATAAAAAAGCATACATAAAATACAATAAAATAAACCAGTAACAATAAATGTCTGTTATGAAGGTCTGTGAATAAAGACCGAAACGTTCGAAATAAATAGAATAAATAAATAGACAAAAGGCTGTAAGAAAGAAGAGAAAATACTCTTCGAAAAGTCGCCAAGGGGGGGGGGGGCAATGCCCCCCTGAAAAAAAAGATTTACCACCACGAAAAAACAGTTGCCGACCATAGCTCTAAAATACCTACTGTAGACTCCCAATTAAATTAGTAGCTGTTTGTCTATGGGCATGTGTTATAGTTTATTGCTCTACTATTCGGTTACTAATTAATGCCTCTAAAAGATTATTTATTTATTTTGTTATTATAAATATATACAGGTTTCTTCCTATCTTTAATTGATAATGACACTAGAGCTGCTCACAGAAGAAATGTAAACAATAAACAAAACGACGAATGGAGTCAAGAGAAGAGGAATCTTTATTCTGTACTGTCAGGCTAGAATTCAGTTGATAAAATAAACGTGCAATGTTCCCAATATGTGCTGTTATAATCCGGAAATTTGGAATGATCATCCTAAATTTGTTTGGTTTTGGTCATCTCCTCTTTGTACAATACGGCCCGATGATTATAAAGATAGCAACTAAAGGGGAATAACTCTCAATTTGAGTGACAAATTTGAATATAGACCACCAAATACCGTCACTTTGTTATCAATTCTTGTCTAGTTGGCGGTCACTCAATAAAACCACGCGTTTGAGGGTAAACCTTTTTACCGAAATATGGGTTCGTGTTTTAAAGATAATCTTTTCAAATGCTAATCAAGTGTAACCCGTCATTGTTTTGTACAATTGGGAGATATATTTGTGACTCAGGTGATAAAAGTCATTATTAATCACAATCTCACGTAGATATTGGTTTTCTGTGGTTATAGACAACAAACTAGTTTTCACAAGAAAATAAAGAATGGAGTCCGAAGCGCAAAATATTTTGTTTAGTTTTTCTGTCCATCGCCGAGTTTTATCAACAACTCCAAGGAAACAAATTGAAAGTATTAGTTACTTGCTTTATTTATTTTTTAAAAAAAAAAATAATAATAATTTGTAAACATTTTTTTTATTGTATATTGTGGACTATGTCAGTTTTAATCTACCTCTTGAAAGGATAAAATTCATACCGTGTTCCTATTTACTGATCAACCAATACCCGTTTATTTATGAACCAGTCTTTTAATTATGAACATTATACAAGTAATTCATATTGGATACACAACATAAACAAACTGTTGTGGCCATATTAAGTTTTGTCTTACTATTAGTTTCACACCACCATCGTTCTAAAGGTTCTTGATTAATAATACAGTAAAATAGACGAACTATTAGGCTTTATTTATTATCACGGTGTTTTTGTACTCCAGTATGAGAGCGGGTAAATTGATGTCAACTATTATTGTGATTTACTCGTGTGTCATGTGAGCTGGGGTATCTAGAAGGAAGATACCGATCATTTTCTTTTACATTCCTTCTTTTACACTTATATATTTGGAGAATTCACTTCTATACCAGATATAGATATCAGATATTATTCAAATATTATATCAGATATATATCTACGAAGGCCAATTAGTGCCAAGCAAAAAAATAAAATATTAATCCATTTGAACGAGTTGGTATCTCGTTTGAAGGGACATGCAGAAATTGTGTTTCAAGTAAAGATAATATGATTTAATACTCGTAGGTTCTTTACTATTAATAGCGTTATCGTTAGTAGAAGGAACTACACTTGCGAAAAGGGGTATTATTATAGAATACCGTGGAAATTATCCAGTTTGTTTAATGTTAGCCTGGGTTGGCAACAATATTGTGGTGAAATCATTATTTATGACATGTATATGCTTAAACAGGCATTACGAAAGGTATATGTATGATATATTAAGGACGTGGCTTTAAAATGGACCCAATTAAGAAATAAAATGACTTTGAAATAAAATATTTACCAAATATTGAAAGACATTAATGTGCAACTTTCCAATTGAAAGTGGTATCAGGTGTTCTAGAGACCTCCGGCATGTCCACGGCACCCGTTGCTACATTAAAGAGGAATGCTTTATTCATGGTTTGCTTCACTGTAGTAGATAATGACTTAATTGTTCATACATGAATCATATCCATTCAAAAAGGGTTGTTTGTACACTACTGGTACAATGTAAATTTGTAAACCCTCTAACAGAGTTTGTGTAATAGTAATATCTGGTGTTCTAGAAAGAGTGAGCATACCCTGCCCGTGCACAACACTCATCACTTTGCCCAAAAAAGTCATTTTACTGACTTTATAGGGCATAATTTTGATTTGCATGGATGCCACTGTTGCTTTGGGTATGCTTTTAATTTTTAAGAAGGACAGCTACCATTGTCGGTACATCATTCCTTTGGGGAAAGTTTACATCCAAACATAGTCACATGTTTTATTTGAAAAGGAATGTTTTAATATTATGGTGTTTGTTTTCATATAATTTGACTATTAAAAACATTTTAAAGTCATTTTCCCAGTGAATGCCACGACATTTCAAATGTTGCATATCTGGCTAATCACACAATATTAAAGCAACACGTCCACCATAATATTACAGAATAACTTCTCCACTTCTGTAATTTGTTACAGATTACAGCGAGTCTTGGCAGGATTTTAAAGCCATAATGTTGAGTCTTTTTTAAGGTTGCTTTTATATAATTAAAGCAACGCGTCCACCTTAACTAATGTTCTCAATAAGAACTTTCTAGTTTTAAGGATGGACCAAGGTATTGAATATATAATACGCCATGTTGATAATTCCGTGCTTCTAAGGGCGTTATTTGCTTATTTGCTCAAATGCAACACTTTAAACTCAATGTAGTAAACATATAGTACTGATACTACAGAAAATGCACTGGTAGGCCTATAGAAACACAACTTCACTTTCTCCAAATCATTGGAGCAAATAGATTCAAACACTCTTTCTTTTATGAGTCAATAATTTCTGCTCAAGAAAAATAAAAGTTCAGTTTTAATTGTTTTCTAATGAATAAACATGTATTCAGGGTGTCACGGTTACCTTATATATGAAGATATAATTTAAATATATGCCAATTTATACAGCATAGAAGAACCTTTAATAATTTTTAGTTACACATATTTTACCTCAGCTCACTTAGACCACACCAGTTTGAGTTTCTGTTATTTTTGACAAAATGTAAAACGATAGGTTGTCGGTCAATAAAACATATACCCACAGCAGATAAGTCGTCCAAGCAGTCGAGAAGGATTATTGTACAACACAATAAGAATAAAAGTAACAACCCAGAAAGTAATTAGAATTATCAGAAATCATTAGAATTTATTTGGCTTCTATTTATGTCCCATCCTAACACTTAATTACATAACGAATAAATGAATGAACTGAGGTTTAAGTTTACTTTTCGGCACCAGCCGACCAAATGAAGACGGAATTATACAGGAAGCTGAATCGATAAATATAAATAATGCCGGTACAAAAGAGATATATATATTAATTATTTGTTTTCTAAAAATAACGATATACATCAGTAGAATAAAAGCTAGTTAGCTATTATTATTATTATTACAAAATTTATATAGCGCCCCTTTCACAGATGTGTTCAAGGGCACTTTACAGTGTAACAAAATCATATATTCAAAAAGTTAATAACATCAATGTTAAAAATACATTAAATAAACAATTATTTCTAAAAATACATACAAGAAATGCAATAGACAAAATAATAGGTGTTAAAATTTGTTATAAGCCTTTAAAAATAAGAAGGTTTTAGATTGTTTTTTTAAATTAACTAGGGATGTTGACATTCGAATATTAAAAGGTAATTGATTCCATAACATAGGCGCTTGATAACTAAAAGAACGTGCCCCGTAACTAGAAAGGTTTACAATCTTTTGCTTTAAAAGTAATTTATCAGATGAACGTAGGGTTCTGTCTGGGATATATAATTCTAAAAGTTCAGATATATACTTTGGTGCTAAATTATGAAGACATTTGAAGACATCTTAAGATCTATTCTATATTTAATGGGCAACCAGTGCAGCTGAAAGAGAACAGGGGTTATACTTGTATATTTATTCGTCAAGGTTATTAATCTAGAAGCAGTATTTTGTATTCATTGCAGTTTGTTAATAAGTTTAAGGGGTAAGCCAGCTTATAGGGGGTTCAAATTATCGAGTCTTGAAGTCACACGGGAGTTAATAAGAGTTTTTGTTGCATCTCTTGATAAATAGTTTCGTATTTCACCAATATTGTGAATATTAAAATAACAAACTTTAGATATATGATTAACTTGTGCTTCCATATTCATAAAATTATCAAACATCGCACCAATATTTCGACTAAAAACAGTAGGGTTAATCTCACAGTCACCTATAACAATGGATAAGTTAGAATGTACATGTTTATTTAATTGATATTTCGATCCCCAAGAAAAAATTCTGTTTCATCGTCATTTAAAACAGAAAATTTAAGAAAATTCTTAGACATCCATAGTCTTAATTCGCTAATACAATCTTCAAGTTGTTGTTTATATAGGTTAAAAGAAGATGGATATTTGGGGTTAAAAGAAATATATATCTGAGTATCATCAGCATATAAGTGAAATTTAAGGTTATATTTATCAACAATATTGCTAATAGGTGATGAGTATAAAATAAAAAGTATCGGGCCTAAGGCCGATCCTTGTGGAACACCAAAAGATGAAAACAGAATTTTTTGATAGTTTGCCATCAAATAAACGTGTCCTACCCACTAAATGTAACGGTGATATATTCAAACGGATTTTGAAATTGGATAATAATTGTGACCTTTAGGGGGACCACAAGCCAAAAACACAATTTTTTGTACAATCACGGGCCATAATTCAGGTACTTACGATAAAATAAAACCAAGTACGAACAATCCAAACCATAAGACAGAATTCGAAGTCCTAAAAAACGTTATAGGCAAAATAGTGTATTCAAGCCAAATAGTGTAATCAGCAAATATCGAAAGGAACCAAGATCGTTGAATTATAAACATACATTTCAAGTTTCATCAAAATCGGGTGAAAATTGTGACCCCTAGCGTGTCCATAAGCTAAATATCGAAAGGAACCAAGATCGTTTAGTTATAAACATGCATTTCAAGTTTCATCAAAATCGGTGAAAATTGTTACCTCTAGCGTGTCCACAAGCTAAAAACGTGATTTTTCTTACATTCAGGGGCCATAATCCATGAAGTTATGGTCCGATACTTGCCAATATCGACAGGAACCGAGATTTTTGTTCGAAAGACCTATATTTTAAGTTTCGTCAAAATCGGATAAAAACCGTGAGTGTCCACACAAATTGTGGACGGACGTCCTGATGGACAGGGGTGACGGCATAATATGTCCACATGAAAATGAGGGCGTAAAAAAAACGAAAGGAAACATAGATCTGTACTTTAATCACATTGATGAGTCACTGTGCTGTCCATTGAGAATACTATAAATCAACATTTACAAAACAATCCACATTATTTAAACTAGAAAACGTATTTCAGATTCACAGTGTATGGTAAACACAAGGTACCAAAGATTTAACACAATAACGTCTACTTGTCTACTTCCACCTGCTGCTTCAATATTTACAGCTGAGCTCCATGTCATTCTTCAGGCATTGGGGTTCATTCTATCATCGCATCTATTACAACACATCATCTTTACTGATTCTCTGTCCTCGCCTCAAGCAATTAACAACAAACAGCTTAAGGGCAAGGTAAAGTGACACCATTTGGTCACAACACCTGAAAAGATGAAAAATTTATTTAAAAAACCAGAACAGTGGCCCTTGGATACAAAAGTCTAAAATAAAAAACATTACTCACAGATCATTTTTTTACTACCACTGACCCTTTAAACCGATCTTGTGAGCACTGAGGCGTAAATTTATGGTGAAAATATCGCAAAATGTCCAACAAACGCGGTTACACATAAAAGAATTATTTGAACTTTCTGACGTTACTTATCACATTCAACTATTGTCCCATGGTGTGTACAACAACCGTCGAGACTCGCTTTTTCAATTAACCTCTCTCTCTATTAATGTAATACGCCTTTCATAACGTTAGGTACATACTCGCATGTGCTTTAGACATTTTGTTATTTCGTCTCGCCCTTCTTCTCCAGTGACCCTCTGTTGACATATCACTGAAGCACGAAAAATCGCCAGGTTGATCGAACCTACTGACGGAATACAAATCGAGTGAAATCAGTTATTTACATACCTATATATTTTTAAAAACCCTAACCGTTGCAGTTTCTTTCTGATCACCCATTACATACAATTTGTAGTTCCGAACACAGCTCAAACGACCTTCACCCTTTACAGGCATTACTCCGCGTTCAATGAGTTTTTGGCTCAAGTTTATAATTTGCTGTAATAAGTGTCATATTATGTGGCATACTATTTGACACACATCAGTAAGAATATGTTGCTTCTATTACAACTGTCAGAAAAGTTGGTACATGTGATTTCGTCGTCAAGTGATCTCAAATTCGTTGAATAGATTTTATTTTCATGTTGGTAAGTACACACTGCATTCTTGCATTGCAACTTATGTTGTGGTGGTATCAATTTGGAAAAAAAATGGTTTTTAATTGCTTATCCTGTATTTTGTTTGGGACTACGGAACGCCACAGGTAGCACATGCCAAAGATGACAGTCTTCAATTTATTTGCCTAATCATTTGGGCTTTTTGAAATTAAAACTTTGCCAAAATGAAATGAAATGAAATGAAATGGGGTTTAACGTCCTACTGTTCTGCTCCTATACTGGGCTAATGAAGACGGGTTGCCAAAATGCATTATTATTAACTTGAAAATTAATTGTTGGATATTTTCAATTTCTTCTAGTGATAAATTTTATTGGTTTATATAGAAGTTAAAATTATCAAGTTTTAGCCTAGGCCTATATTATTAAATTATTTTTTGTGTCTTACTTTATTTAACACAAGATTTGTTAGGTTTTTCATTTTTAAAATGATTATATAATAATTATACTATTATAATTATGTGTCGTTTATTTAGGATTTGTTTCATATAAACTTTTCACTGATGTAAATTGTAATTTTTATTCTTATTTTACAGAATTGGACAAGATAATCTACGCAGATTATGGTGGCCCTGTTGCTTTAAAGTTAAAGGAGGTAAATCACTAATATTTGAGACCTAGGAATTGACACAAATGGGTAGCAACGCATATAATAATGTAACTGATTTACATTCAATCGTTTCCGCTTTTACTCAAATTTCAATTCAATTATGTTCGGCGAAATATGTCAGAAGTCTCAATTGAATGACAATCTCTAGAGTCTAGTTATTCCAGTCTACAATAATAGTATTTATTGTGCATACTCTCCAGATAAGAATATGGCATCACCGCTTAACATGACTTGTGGAATATGTCTAGCCTCGTTCTTCGAATACCTCATTACAAAAGGTCCTGAAGCGCATTATGGTACACGATACGTGTACCAATGGTAAAATGATTATTTTGTCTTAAATATCGGATATCAGAAGCCCATCTTTTCCCGGTAAGATCACAACATCAATGTTGATTTAAACTGACAAATAATTTGTATTTTCAAGGTGGAAGACTTTGGATGATATTGAGTTAGATAATTGTGTAATTTGACAGATAAACAAGGAAAACTATGATTTCTATGGAATTTCAAGCAGCATTAAAAATTATGTGGCATTTATGATAAAAAAAAAAACACTTTAAAATGGTACGTATTGTCAAATCATATGAAAAAAAACCCCCAAAAACATTAAACATTCCGAGTCAAATAAAATATGTGAATATGGTTAATGTATCTACAATGGTAGCTGTCTTTTTTTTTTAAATCTAGCATACCAAAAGCAACCGTTAAATACACGCCAATCAAAAACATTTCCTATCTAGACAGTTAAGTTACACTTTTGCAAAGTGACAAGTGTTGTGCATGGGCAGGGTATGCCCAAAATATCACTATTAATATTACACAAACCCTGTTGGCAAGTTTACAAATCTATGTAGGCCTTCTAGAAGACAGAAACATTGTACATTGGTGAATGGATGTGATTCATGTATGTCAGCATCTAATTAACTAGAACATCTGATATCACTTCCCATTGGAAAGTTTGCAAATAATGCTGAATGTTTTACACATGTACATGTATATTGAGAATTTGTGTATGTGCTGGATTTAGAAAATGAATTGAAAAATACACCTTTACATTATTTATTTTTTAGAAATATAGGCCAGGAACTGAAATGTGATTTAGGATTTGTTGACTTTAATATAATAACAGGTGGGAATAACAATTTGTGCACATTTAACGCGTGCTCATTTGATCACAAGGTCTGTCATTGAGTCTAGTGGCGTAGTTTCAGTTGTCCACTTGTATGTGACAGGCAGTAGGGTCGCCTATCAAGCCTCATGGGTTTTCTCTAGGTCCTTCCACTGCTAAAGACCCCTACACACTAGCTTATTATTGAAATAAATTTGAACAATGTGTTAGTCCCGAAATGACCTAGTTTGTGTCTAGAAGATATTAAACCTCTCTCTCTCTGTCTCTCCCTTTCACACAAATAATACATTCATAACAAAACACAACACAAATACTACTACTTCTCTATTATTTAATAACGACGTTTCGTAACACATACAGGTCACGTTTTCAAGTTAATGATAAATATCCATCCAGTCAGCCTATTTATACATATTAAAGCTTACACCAGCTTAATTACAAAAACCAAAAGAAACCCTTAACATCATTCGCAGTACCTAAACTAACAATACATAATACAAACAGTAATAATGAAACTAACTGACCCTTAGTAGAAAGTGGAAAGTTGGATCGAAGGGGCTGTCTCTAGTATATGTAACATATTAGTTGTTGTTATTACCGCACATATCTAAATTAACAGTTATGAAGTTGTGATTAGTAATGGTGGTATCATTAACATGTGTTATGGTGAAACCCTATTAAGGCTGGTCTTTGATCTTTAGCACTGATCTTTAGCTCTGATTACCTGTTATTATCCTACTAAGGGTGAGCTATTATTATCAATGTTTGCATTATATATTTTTATGGCCAAACCCTGTCATGTCTACGATATCACCTTAGGTGGAAGTGGACGTAAAACCCCAGAAACGAACGAACGAACCCTGTCACTATTGTCTTTGATCTTTAGTACTGATTACCTGTTATGATCCTACTAAGGGTCATATTATGTGGCATACTATTTGACACACATCAGTAAGAATATGTTGCTTCTATTACAACTGTCAGAAAAGTTGGTACATGTGATTTCGTCGTCAAGTGATCTCAAATTCGTTGAATAGATTTTATTTTCATGTTGGTAAGTACACACTGCATTCTTGCATTGCAACTTATGTTGTGGTGGTATCAATTTGGAAAAAAAATGGTTTTTAATTGCTTATCCTGTATTTTGTTTGGGACTACGGAACGCCACAGGTAGCACATGCCAAAGATGACAGTCTTCAATTTATTTGCCTAATCATTTGGGCTTTTTGAAATTAAAACTTTGCCAAAATGAAATGAAATGAAATGAAATGGGGTTTAACGTCCTACTGTTCTGCTCCTATACTGGGCTAATGAAGACGGGTTGCCAAAATGCATTATTATTAACTTGAAAATTAATTGTTGGATATTTTCAATTTCTTCTAGTGATAAATTTTATTGGTTTATATAGAAGTTAAAATTATCAAGTTTTAGCCTAGGCCTATATTATTAAATTATTTTTTGTGTCTTACTTTATTTAACACAAGATTTGTTAGGTTTTTCATTTTTAAAATGATTATATAATAATTATACTATTATAATTATGTGTCGTTTATTTAGGATTTGTTTCATATAAACTTTTCACTGATGTAAATTGTAATTTTTATTCTTATTTTACAGAATTGGACAAGATAATCTACGCAGATTATGGTGGCCCTGTTGCTTTAAAGTTAAAGGAGGTAAATCACTAATATTTGAGACCTAGGAATTGACACAAATGGGTAGCAACGCATATAATAATGTAACTGATTTACATTCAATCGTTTCCGCTTTTACTCAAATTTCAATTCAATTATGTTCGGCGAAATATGTCAGAAGTCTCAATTGAATGACAATCTCTAGAGTCTGGTTATTCCAGTCTACAATAATAGTATTTATTGTGCATACTCTCCAGATAAGAATATGGCATCACCGCTTCACATGACTTGTGGAATATGTCTAGCCTCGTTCTTCGAATACCTCATTACAAAAGGTCCTGAAGCGCATTATGGTACACGATACGTGTACCAATGGTAAAATGATTATTTTGTCTTAAATATCGGATATCAGAAGCCCATCTTTTCCCGGTAAGATCACAACATCAATGTTGATTTAAACTGACAAATAATTTGTATTTTCAAGGTGGAAGACTTTGGATGATATTGAGTTAGATAATTGTGTAATTTGACAGATAAACAAGGAAAACTATGATTTCTATGGAATTTCAAGCAGCATTAAAAATTATGTGGCATTTATGATAAAAAAAAAACACTTTAAAATGGTACGTATTGTCAAATCATATGAAAAAAAACCCCCAAAAACATTAAACATTCCGAGTCAAATAAAATATGTGAATATGGTTAATGTATCTACAATGGTAGCTGTCTTTTTTTTTAAATCTAGCATACCAAAAGCAACCGTTAAATACACGCCAATCAAAAACATTTCCTATCTAGACAGTTAAGTTACACTTTTGCAAAGTGACAAGTGTTGTGCATGGGCAGGGTATGCCCAAAATATCACTATTAATATTACACAAACCCTGTTGGCAAGTTTACAAATCTATGTAGGCCTTCTAGAAGACAGAAACATTGTACATCGGTGAATGGATGTGATTCATGTATGTCAGCATCTAATTAACTAGAACATCTGATATCACTTCCCATTGGAAAGTTTGCAAATAATGCTGAATGTTTTACACATGTACATGTATATTGAGAATTTGTGTATGTGCTGGATTTAGAAAATGAATTGAAAAATACACCTTTACATTATTTATTTTTTAGAAATATAGGCCAGGAACTGAAATGTGATTTAGGATTTGTTGACTTTAATATAATAACAGGTGGGAATAACAATTTGTGCACATTTAACGCGTGCTCATTTGATCACAAGGTCTGTCATTGAGTCTAGTGGCGTAGTTTCAGTTGTCCACTTGTATGTGACAGGCAGTAGGGTCGCCTATCAAGCCTCATGGGTTTTCTCTAGGTCCTTCCACTGCTAAAGACCCCTACACACTAGCTTATTATTGAAATAAATTTGAACAATGTGTTAGTCCCGAAATGACCTAGTTTGTGTCTAGAAGATATTAAACCTCTCTCTCTCTGTCTCTCCCTTTCACACAAATAATACATTCATAACAAAACACAACACAAATACTACTACTTCTCTATTATTTAATAACGACGTTTCGTAACACATACAGGTCACGTTTTCAAGTTAATGATAAATATCCATCCAGTCAGCCTATTTATACATATTAAAGCTTACACCAGCTTAATTACAAAAACCAAAAGAAACCCTTAACATCATTCGCAGTACCTAAACTAACAATACATAATACAAACAGTAATAATGAAACTAACTGACCCTTAGTAGAAAGTGGAAAGTTGGATCGAAGGGGCTGTCTCTAGTATATGTAACATATTAGTTGTTGTTATTACCGCACATATCTAAATTAACAGTTATGAAGTTGTGATTAGTAATGGTGGTATCATTAACATGTGTTATGGTGAAACCCTATTAAGGCTGGTCTTTGATCTTTAGCACTGATCTTTAGCTCTGATTACCTGTTATTATCCTACTAAGGGTGAGCTATTATTATCAATGTTTGCATTATATATTTTTATGGCCAAACCCTGTCACTATTGTCTTTGATCTTTAGTACTGATTACCTGTTATGATCCTACTAAGGGTCATATTATGTGGCATACTATTTGACACACATCAGTAAGAATATGTTGCTTCTATTACAACTGTCAGAAAAGTTGGTACATGTGATTTCGTCGTCAAGTGATCTCAAATTCGTTGAATAGATTTTATTTTCATGTTGGTAAGTACACACTGCATTCTTGCATTGCAACTTATGTTGTGGTGGTATCAATTTGGAAAAAAAAATGGTTTTTAATTGCTTGTCCTGTATTTTGTTTGGGACTACGGAACGCCACAGGTAGCACATGCCAAAGATGACAGTCTTCAATTTATTTGCCTAATCATTTGGGCTTTTTGAAATTAAAACTTTGCCAAAATGAAATGAAATGAAATGAAATGGGGTTTAACGTCCTACTGTTCTGCTCCTATACTGGGCTAATGAAGACGGGTTGCCAAAATGCATTATTATTAACTTGAAAATTAATTGTTGGATATTTTCAATTTCTTCTAGTGATAAATTTTATTGGTTTATATAGAAGTTAAAATTATCAAGTTTTAGCCTAGGCCTATATTATTAAATTATTTTTTGTGTCTTACTTTATTTAACACAAGATTTGTTAGGTTTTTCATTTTTAAAATGATTATATAATAATTATACTATTATAATTATGTGTCGTTTATTTAGGATTTGTTTCATATAAACTTTTCACTGATGTAAATTGTAATTTTTATTCTTATTTTACAGAATTGGACAAGATAATCTACGCAGATTATGGTGGCCCTGTTGCTTTAAAGTTAAAGGAGGTAAATCACTAATATTTGAGACCTAGGAATTGACACAAATGGGTAGCAACGCATATAATAATGTAACTGATTTACATTCAATCGTTTCCGCTTTTACTCAAATTTCAATTCAATTATGTTCGGCGAAATATGTCAGAAGTCTCAATTGAATGACAATCTCTAGAGTCTGGTTATTCCAGTCTACAATAATAGTATTTATTGTGCATACTCTCCAGATAAGAATATGGCATCACCGCTTCACATGACTTGTGGAATATGTCTAGCCTCGTTCTTCGAATACCTCATTACAAAAGGTCCTGAAGCGCATTATGGTACACGATACGTGTACCAATGGTAAAATGATTATTTTGTCTTAAATATCGGATATCAGAAGCCCATCTTTTCCCGGTAAGATCACAACATCAATGTTGATTTAAACTGACAAATAATTTGTATTTTCAAGGTGGAAGACTTTGGATGATATTGAGTTAGATAATTGTGTAATTTGACAGATAAACAAGGAAAACTATGATTTCTATGGAATTTCAAGCAGCATTAAAAATTATGTGGCATTTATGATAAAAAAAAAAACACTTTAAAATGGTACGTATTGTCAAATCATATGAAAAAAAACCCCCAAAAACATTAAACATTCCGAGTCAAATAAAATATGTGAATATGGTTAATGTATCTACAATGGTAGCTGTCTTTTTTTTTAAATCTAGCATACCAAAAGCAACCGTTAAATACACGCCAATCAAAAACATTTCCTATCTAGACAGTTAAGTTACACTTTTGCAAAGTGACAAGTGTTGTGCATGGGCAGGGTATGCCCAAAATATCACTATTAATATTACACAAACCCTGTTGGCAAGTTTACAAATCTATGTAGGCCTTCTAGAAGACAGAAACATTGTACATCGGTGAATGGATGTGATTCATGTATGTCAGCATCTAATTAACTAGAACATCTGATATCACTTCCCATTGGAAAGTTTGCAAATAATGCTGAATGTTTTACACATGTACATGTATATTGAGAATTTGTGTATGTGCTGGATTTAGAAAATGAATTGAAAAATACACCTTTACATTATTTATTTTTTAGAAATATAGGCCAGGAACTGAAATGTGATTTAGGATTTGTTGACTTTAATATAATAACAGGTGGGAATAACAATTTGTGCACATTTAACGCGTGCTCATTTGATCACAAGGTCTGTCATTGAGTCTAGTGGCGTAGTTTCAGTTGTCCACTTGTATGTGACAGGCAGTAGGGTCGCCTATCAAGCCTCATGGGTTTTCTCTAGGTCCTTCCACTGCTAAAGACCCCTACACACTAGCTTATTATTGAAATAAATTTGAACAATGTGTTAGTCCCGAAATGACCTAGTTTGTGTCTAGAAGATATTAAACCTCTCTCTCTCTGTCTCTCCCTTTCACACAAATAATACATTCATAACAAAACACAACACAAATACTACTACTTCTCTATTATTTAATAACGACGTTTCGTAACACATACAGGTCACGTTTTCAAGTTAATGATAAATATCCATCCAGTCAGCCTATTTATACATATTAAAGCTTACACCAGCTTAATTACAAAAACCAAAAGAAACCCTTAACATCATTCGCAGTACCTAAACTAACAATACATAATACAAACAGTAATAATGAAACTAACTGACCCTTAGTAGAAAGTGGAAAGTTGGATCGAAGGGGCTGTCTCTAGTATATGTAACATATTAGTTGTTGTTATTACCGCACATATCTAAATTAACAGTTATGAAGTTGTGATTAGTAATGGTGGTATCATTAACATGTGTTATGGTGAAACCCTATTAAGGCTGGTCTTTGATCTTTAGCACTGATCTTTAGCTCTGATTACCTGTTATTATCCTACTAAGGGTGAGCTATTATTATCAATGTTTGCATTATATATTTTTATGGCCAAACCCTGTCACTATTGTCTTTGATCTTTAGTACTGATTACCTGTTATGATCCTACTAAGGGTCATATTATGTGGCATACTATTTGACACACATCAGTAAGAATATGTTGCTTCTATTACAACTGTCAGAAAAGTTGGTACATGTGATTTCGTCGTCAAGTGATCTCAAATTCGTTGAATAGATTTTATTTTCATGTTGGTAAGTACACACTGCATTCTTGCATTGCAACTTATGTTGTGGTGGTATCAATTTGGAAAAAAAAATGGTTTTTAATTGCTTATCCTGTATTTTGTTTGGGACTACGGAACGCCACAGGTAGCACATGCCAAAGATGACAGTCTTCAATTTATTTGCCTAATCATTTGGGCTTTTTGAAATTAAAACTTTGCCAAAATGAAATGAAATGAAATGAAATGGGGTTTAACGTCCTACTGTTCTGCTCCTATACTGGGCTAATGAAGACGGGTTGCCAAAATGCATTATTATTAACTTGAAAATTAATTGTTGGATATTTTCAATTTCTTCTAGTGATAAATTTTATTGGTTTATATAGAAGTTAAAATTATCAAGTTTTAGCCTAGGCCTATATTATTAAATTATTTTTTGTGTCTTACTTTATTTAACACAAGATTTGTTAGGTTTTTCATTTTTAAAATGATTATATAATAATTATACTATTATAATTATGTGTCGTTTATTTAGGATTTGTTTCATATAAACTTTTCACTGATGTAAATTGTAATTTTTATTCTTATTTTACAGAATTGGACAAGATAATCTACGCAGATTATGGTGGCCCTGTTGCTTTAAAGTTAAAGGAGGTAAATCACTAATATTTGAGACCTAAGAATTGACACAAATGGGTAGCAACGCATATAATAATGTAACTGATTTACATTCAATCGTTTCCGCTTTTACTCAAATTTCAATTCAATTATGTTCGGCGAAATATGTCAGAAGTCTCAATTTATTCGTGAAAGAAAAGCGAGATTTCAAGACGTATAGTTTAATTTTGTTCAAATTAGTTCTACACTAGTAAGTACACAACACAGTTTACACATTTAGAGAAATACACTAAAAAAGTAATTATGGATATGAAATTCACTGAACATAATAATGCAGGTATTGTCACTGGCATAAATAAATACTGTGTCCTTCACATCATAATTGTCCTTGTTTAATTTGTTTTTCTCGGTGAATTCATGTAGGAAAGTTCACCTTTACTGTTTAGTTCAGTTTGTTTATGATTTTTACACGAGGAAGTTTTCTAGAAAAGCACCGGAAGTTGTAATACTAAAAGGGAGATAAACTGTGGATAATTTGTGGATCAGGACCACAGCGATAATCAATAAGCTACAAGGCCTTAAAGAGAGTAAACACGAACATCGCCACCCCCCTGACAGAGTCAAACAAGTAGTTAAACTGAAATAGGACTATAAAGATTAATTAAGATTAAGGAATATTTGATATTCAAATGTTCTTTAAAGTATCAGAGAATTCGAGTCTTTAGATGTTTTCTTCTAACAAACAGATCTTTGCAGCGGGACGGATGTAAATTCCATGGGCTGTTCCGACTTTCACAGTTCGTATACGACCATCCTCTCCTGGGTAAACAGCGGTGATACGACCAAGTGGCCAACTACCACGAGGTTGGTTGTCTTCGACCATAAGAACCAAATCATTAACATGTAGGTTTGTTTGGTTTTTCCTTTGTCCATCGATGGCGTAAGGTAAGATTTGGTAGGTATTCCTTAAGGAAACGCTTTGATACATGGTTAGCAAGCACCTGTACTTGTTTCCAGCGTTTTCTGCTGTTGATTTCTTTGTCGTGTACAACAGCTGGTGAGAAGGTTGTTTCTGCTCTTCCGATCAAGAAATGATTTGGCGTGAGAGCTGTAAAGTCATTAGGATCGGAACTGTTATGCGTCAAAGGACGGCTATTCAGCACAGCTTCTACTTCGATAAGTGATGTTCGAAGTACAGACTCAGAAACATTGAGGTTACCAATAACTGCTTGGAGAGCTGTTTTGGTTGAGCGTACAAGTCTTTCCCAGGCACCTCCAAAATGTGGACTTAATGGAGGGTTGAAATGCCATTCGATCCCTATTGGTGCTAGAAAATTGGTGACTTGTTGTTTGTTCAATTCGTTTAAGGCTAACTTCAGTTCATTGTTCGCCCCGACAAAGTTTGTGCCATTGTCACTGTAAATATGTTTAGGGTGTCCACGGCGACCAATGAAATTACGTAGAACTAAGATGAAATCATCTGTTTCAAGGGAGTCTGCAACTTCAAGATGAACTGCTCGGTAGGTCATACATGTAAAGATGCATCCCCAGCGTTTGACATTACTGCGACGAACTTTAACGAGCATCGGACCAAAATAATCAATACCAGTATGATGGAATGGACCAGTCATACAATCGATTCTGCAGCTGGGAAGATCAGCCATTCTTGGTACCATCGGTGAGCTGCGTCGACGCTTGCAGTAGAAACAGTTGTTGATTACAGTTTTGGTAGCACGTCGAGCAGATATAGGCCAATATTGCTGTCTCGTATGAGCTATTACGTGTTCTACTCCACCATGGGCAGTTTTGATATGAGCGTCATGGAGCAGTAGATTGGTGACCTTGTGTCCATGAGGTAAAATAAGCTGATGCTTTGTTTCGAGTGGTTCTTTCGATCTGGATAGTCTACCACCAACTCGTAGATGAGTTCCATCATAGAGAGGTGTTAATGGTAGTAAAGAACTATTGTGTGGAAGTTCTTGATGATCGTCAAGACATGCGATCTCTTTAGGAAATTCGTCTTCTTGAGCGTGTTCATATTCCTTTGGTAGTAGATTGTCGTTTCTTATGGGAATAAGATTCAATCGTTTGATGGGAACAAGAAAATTCCGGATAGCTCGAAGTAGCCATGCTGTTCTTCGAGTGAGTTTTATCCACGTTGAGAAATTTTTAGCTTCTAATATATTTCCAACTTGAACTATAGGAAGAGTGTCCTTTGGAAGATTATTCTCTTTGGTGGTTGTAAACATGACTGAAGATCCTTTGATCTCAGGATCATTAACTGGGATTTCACCATGTTGTGTTTGTTGACTTGGCCAAAACTCTTCACGACGATGAAGATAATCTGGTCCGTTGAACCAAGGATGGTCCAACCGTAGTTTCGATGCAGGTAACCCACGAGAACAGAAATCTGCAGGATTATCCTTTGAGGGTACAAAACGCCATTGGTAATTTTCAGTTGACTCCTGAATCTCTGCTATCCTATTTGAGACAAATGGTTTGAAACGCCTCGTATGGTTGTTGAGGTATTGAAGTACTGTTGAGGAATCAGTCCAGAATATGACCTTTGTAAGTGGTAAAAACAATACATCCTTCAGCAAACACCAAAGTCGCACTGCAAGAACTGCCGCTTGAAGTTCGAGTCTTGGAATTGATAATGCAGGCTTGATTGGTGCTACTCTAGTTTTAGATGCCAGGAATGAGCAGATTATGTCTCCGGACATATTTGTGTATCGTAAATATGCCACACACCCGAAGGCCTTTTCTGAGGCATCTGCATATATGTGTATTTCAACCAAGCGGACGTCTGAAGAGAAGTTAAGATGGTGACGGTTTAACTTGAATGATGAAAGATCTTGCAGTTCACGTACCCACGAACTCCATTTGTCATCAATATCTGGAGGAAGTGGATCATCCCAGTCATTATTAGATCTCCAAATATCTTGTATGATGATTTTAGCTCTTAATGTGAATGGGGAGAGATATCCACATGGGTCAAAGATTGAGCTAACGATGCTAACAATCCCTCTTTTGGTAGTGGGTGTAACCTTTGGTTGTGGATTAAAGATGAAGATGTCTTGTGACACATCCCATTTTAGGCCAAGGGCTCGTTGTAAGGGTATGTCATCTAAATCAAGATTAAGGGTAGTGATTGCTCGTTCCGATTCAGGAATGGAGTCGAGTACATCGGTCGAACTAGACATCCACTTGTGGAGGTGGAATCCGCCAAGTTTCAGTAGCTCAGTTACTTCCTGGTAGATGCGAATAGCTTCTTCGGTCGTTTCTACTGACTTTAGTAGTTCGTCTACATAGAAGTCTTGAAGAGTAGTGTCAATAGCTTGCTTACTAAATTTATGTTTATTATCAGTAGCAGTTCGTCTCATAGCATAATTCGCACAGGCTGGTGAATCGGCTGCTCCGAATATATGCACATTCATTTTGTAAGCATCAGGTGGACCAGGTTTTGATATATCAGTCTTCCACAGGAACCGAAGAGATTGGGCATCTTTGTCAGGAACTAATACTTGATAGAACATCGCCTCAACGTCACCAACGATGGCGACACTATACAACCGGAACCTTTGTAGAACTCCAAAGAGGTTGTTAAGGAGATCCGGTCCGGACATGAGGTTATCATTAAGTGATGTCCCGTTGTAAGTAGCAGATGCATCGAAGACTGGGCGTACTTTGCCTGGTTTATTTGGGTTGATGACACCGTGATGAGGTATATACCAAGTGAGAGGAGAGGTAATAGATACATCTTCATTGGTAAGCTTCTGTGCGTATCCATTTTCTACATAACTGTTTAAGGTCTTGCTGTACAAATTGTTTAGGTTATCATCACGAGCTAGACGCTTTGCTAATAACTGAAAACGTCTTTCTGCCATTGGGTAGTTGTTCGGAAGTTTAGTTTTAGGGTTTTTCCATAGCATGGGAACTTCATAATGACCGTTGACTATACGTGTATTCTGATCCATCAAAAGAGATGCCTTCCGATCTTCAGACGATAAAGCAATTTTATCATTGTGGGAAATACCAAAGGACTCTGTTCTCCAGAAGTGAGTCATCTGCTCGTCCAGACTGCAACTGCGAGTTATGAGGTTAACGTTCACTGTTGGATCTGTAGGATTATCCCCGGCCACCCCCCTGAGAGACCATCCCAAGGTAGTGCGAATGGCTATGGGTTGATCAGTGTCCCCGGATCTAGATTCGAGTTGAAGATGAGCTTCTGGGATATTGGCTCCTATTAGTAGTTTTACTTCTTCTTGCATGACATTCAAAAGTCCAAGTCCGGTGAGATGTTTCCACTCCGGATTAATTATCTGTGGTGAGCATTTAAATATATCAGTTGAAACCATCCAGGCCTCATTTACCTTAATTTGACTACCAAGCGCATCATCAGCTGATTTGAGCGAGAATGATACCGTAGATGATTGTTGTGATGTTTCACCATTGATAGTCTGAATAGTTAGCAACTTGCGTTTACCTTTAAGTCCTAATTCTTGACCCAGTTCCTCCCGTATGATCGTTATTTCGCTAGCTGTGTCTTGAAGGGCGTACGTTTTAACACATTGTCCATTTGGGCCGTATATTAGTACTCTGACTATTTGGAAACAGACTCGTGATGACTTTGACTGCATCTTATACATAATCTGTGCTTTTGGCGTAGTATGATCACTAGATTTGTTTAAATGTAATGTAGGGTGATGCTTTTGTTGACAATTGGGCTCACGACATAAGATTTCAGAAAAACATGTATCCGGTTTGTGAGTTCCCTTTAAGCAGTTTTCACATAACTTATTATCTTCAACAAGTTTGCGTCTCTCTAGTACAGACTTATTGATGTAAAGTGGACATCTGTATAGGTAATGTAACTCTGCACATAATACACATTTATTTCTGGCAGTAACATTGGTACTTGTAGCGTTTGGTGCTGACACACGTTATCAGACGATGATAGACTTTGGCTTGTAGAATTTTGCTTACTCGTAGTACTAGTAGTAACTGGGGCAGGTTTCTTAGCCATGTTATTCAAAGTTTTGTATTTAACTGAATGATCATGTGAATATGATCTGTGTTTATTTTGATTAGATTCTTGTTTTGTGTACGTGGCTGCGTATGGATTCATATCCGCATTAACACGCTCATATAGCCAATCCTGCATGTCAATTAGTGTGGGATCACGTAATTTCACAATTCGTTTTGAGAATTCGTTCCAGCTATTAATTTTATCAGTTGGAAGTCTTTTGATACACTTTAATAATATTTCACTACTCATTATGTCCGACATGTAGTTCATCTGACGAAGTGTAGTTATGCTGTCTCTTACAGAAACGTAAAAATGTCGTAACGCAGCTGGGTCGTTCCGTGCTATCTGCGGTCCGCTTATAATTTTGTCTAATACGGCTCTGGCTACTTTAACACGATGTCCAAAAGCAGACTTTAATTCTTGTAAGGCTAATGCATAATTCCTACCACTGTAACCAAGTCCCTGGATGTGTGACTTAGCCTCGCCTTTAAGATGTGAAAGTAATAGGTCCATCCTGCGAGTATCATTTATTCCGGGTCTACAATGGATTTGCGAGTGTACTTGTTCTATGAACTTAGGCCATGACATAGGTGAACCAGAAAATATTGGTAAGTCTACTTTAGGTAGATCACGCTCACTTTCAAGTTTAATAAGCGTTTGTGTTAATTGATCAGTAGTATTTGTCAATGTGTTATGTGGTATGACAGTTTCTTGACCGGGTACAAGTTGGTCTATCCACGCATCTATAGGCCCACTAGTAGATTCATGGTTCTGTATATAGCCCTGTGGTGTGGCATAATCACTATTATTGTGACATGTAATAGGTTCATAAGGTGCTGCAAAAGGATTCATTTCAAATTGTGGTGGTTCTTGCACATTGTTATTGTTTATGTTTTGCAAAAATGAATTTCTCGAAAACTCTGTATTTCTTGGTGGCTGTCTCAGTGGAGTACTACTTATAAACGGATTGAGACTGTGCTGCGTTTCCATGTGATGCTGACTATTTTGAGATTTAACATTATGTGTTTCCAATGTTGTTGTTTGGTTGGAGTTGAAATCCTGATTAATAACCCACTGGCCTACATGTACATCTGAGGTATGACGGTTTTCAGGTACTGACGGTGGTTTGTGGTAATCACGTAAACATTGTTCTTTGTTAAGAATATCTTGATAGATGTCAGCTTCTAGATTAGCAATTTCCACAGCCTGCCAAGCCCTTTCCTTTGCACGGTCAGCCTCAAGGTCTGCTGCCTTTCTAGCTAATTCAGCATTCTTGAGAGTATGTTGTGCCTTTAATCGTGCCATCTCGGCTTTAACTTTCAGAGTGTGGCTACTGTGGCTTTCACTACGTGTATGGTATGAAGGAGTACTAGGCCTACTTTGTGTCTTATTACTACCTTGAGTTGATAATATTGACGGCGATATCAAGTGACGGTTTGAGTTATGATCTGACATTTTAGTACGTTTGTATGTGTAAAAAAGGGTAATACATGTAAATAGTAAACGTAAATAGTAAACGTAAACAGTAAAAGCGAGTATCCCTACTGTGTCTGTAAGTCGAGAAAAACTTTCTATTCGTGAGAGAAAAGCGAGATTTCAAGACGTATAGTTTAATTTTGTTCAAATTAGTTCTACACTAGTAAGTACACAACACAGTTTACACATTTAGAGAAATACACTAAAAAAGTAATTATGGATATGAAATTCACTGAACATAATAATGCAGGTATTGTCACTGGCATAAATAAATACTGTGTCCTTCACATCATAATTGTCCTTGTTTAATTTGTTTTTCTCGGTGAATTCATGTAGGAAAGTTCACCTTTACTGTTTAGTTCAGTTTGTTTATGATTTTTACACGAGGAAGTTTTCTAGAAAAGCACCGGAAGTTGTAATACTAAAAGGGAGATAAACTGTGGATAATTTGTGGATCAGGACCACAGCGATAATCAATAAGCTACAAGGCCTTAAAGAGAGTAAACACGAACACAATTGAATGACAATCTCTAGAGTCTGGTTATTCCAGTCTACAATAATAGTATTTATTGTGCATACTCTCCAGATAAGAATATGGCATCACCGCTTCACATGACTTGTGGAATATGTCTAGCCTCGTTCTTCGAATACCTCATTACAAAAGGTCCTGAAGCGCATTATGGTACACGATACGTGTACCAATGGTAAAATGATTATTTTGTCTTAAATATCGGATATCAGAAGCCCATCTTTTCCCGGTAAGATCACAACATCAATGTTGATTTAAACTGACAAATAATTTGTATTTTCAAGGTGGAAGACTTTGGATGATATTGAGTTAGATAATTGTGTAATTTGACAGATAAACAAGGAAAACTATGATTTCTATGGAATTTCAAGCAGCATTAAAAATTATGTGGCATTTATGATAAAAAAAACCACTTTAAAATGGTACGTATTGTCAAATCATATGAAAAAAAACCCCCAAAAACATTAAACATTCCGAGTCAAATAAAATATGTGAATATGGTTAATGTATCTACAATGGTAGCTGTCTTTTTTTTTAAATCTAGCATACCAAAAGCAACCGTTAAATACACGCCTATCAAAAACATTTCCTATCTAGACAGTTAAGTTACACTTTTGCAAAGTGACAAGTGTTGTGCATGGGCAGGGTATGCCCAAAATATCAGTTAGTTTCCTTATTACTGTTTGTATTATGTATTGTTAGTTTAGGTACTGCGAATGATGTTAAGGGTTTCTTTTGGTTTTTGTAATTAACAGTGCTTCTAGATGGCATTTAAAGATTTAAATAATACATTGTATAACTATATACATGTAATAAGCCTTAGCAGACATACATACATTGTAATATAGCCCTGTATTCAAGTCATGAAAAATCCCTGCTAAAAGGCTGCTATTATTGTAATAAGATGTCATATCCGGAATATGAAGGCTATTTGTACAATGTGTACCTCATATCATAGGGGCAATATTGCTGTCCACTGTGCCACTAGTGGTACACCATACATCTGCAGTGGAAGTAGTGCATGAAACAAAATGGCCTTTTGTTTACAAACTATTTGAAAACTTTGATTCGAAGTTCTATGTTCGAAGCTACATTATAATAATACTTCCGGATTGCGAAGTTACAATATTTCTGGTATTGAGAAAACTGGGTATTCCGACACTCTGCATAATCCGACATATTGTAACAATCCCGTACGATGTCGGATGTGACAGAGTGCACTGTACATGCTAAATTTGTTAATAAAATAACTTTTATATAAAGTGGTTAATATTGATATGAAAAAGACTATAGTTTTAACACCATTGTTACCCTAATTAGTACTGGTCCAATGATTCTACCTGGAAAACAATAGCTTCTGGGAAAATGAGAACACCCCCCTTTCGCTGGCTCCCCAGTCACCTTGATATAAAGGGGAATGATCAAGTAGATTTTGCTGCCAAAGCTGCTTTAGATCTTCCCCAATCACGCTTTTTAATACCATATCGCGATTTTAAATCATGTATAAATCATTTCATTTATAACCGTTGGCAACAGTCTTGGGATCTTGCAGGCGCAAACAAATTTCATCACATTAAGCCTCTCTTAGGAAACTGGCCCAACTCTTATAGAACCAATAGGAGGGATGAAGTTGTTTTGTGTTGTTCTCGTATAGGTCATACATTTTTAAATCATATTTTCATCTTAAAACGAGTGCCTCAGCCAACGTGTGTCTTTCACTCGGACAATTGTTAATTGCAGTCAAAAAATGTGTTAATAACATAAGAAAGAAACAACCATGAAGGCAAGTCCATACCATATCTACCAGTTAGTCGTTACCGCTCATTGGGTTATGTGATCCATCGTGTATCCAGTCACATCGCTCATCGTGTTATGTGATCGTGTTATTCAGTCACATCGCTCATTGGGTTGTATGATCCATCGTGTATCCAGTCACATCGCTTATTGATAAACTATTGAAGATGGGGCCTATGGTGTGGTTTAAGTATTATTTACAATAAATTTAAAATAATAGTTGATAAAGAATATATTTTCACAATGAACAATAAATATTGCACCATATGACAGTACCGTCAAAACTGTTGAATCCCGAAGTGATGGTGCGATCATGGACCTTATAATACATGTATTATAAGGTTCATGGGGCGATTCTTGCGAGGTCTTAACAGTTTTTTTAGCATTATAAACCCACCCAAAAGACGCTTCCAAGGTTGCCGTAACATGCTTAAAGGTGTCGTTGAAACGGGTATTACTGGATTGAAAGAATGATACCAAATTGACTATACTCTCGGAAACTTGTAATTGTCTTCAGTTGATATATTTCGTTGCCCAAACTCAAACGATCGAAATGAGGACGCTTTGTTTTGATTGCAACACGTGGTTGTCAAAAACTGTGTCAAAGTTAAAACATCCCCGCAACAGATTCAATGCTTTCGTCCAATACGTGAGGAAAGCCATGTTGTCCTGAACTCAGTAAACAATACAAGTAAATACGTCAATTGTTTCAAGAGAGAACTTTTTTATTCGTTGGAGTTGATTTCAAACACACAGGTAAGTTTATAATAACCACAGTTAAGTAGTTTGATCATAATCGAAGAAATCCGTTTAAAATTTTCGATGGTTCAGACAGTAGTTCATTTAATTAAACATAAAACACAGTTATTGTATACGTAACCAGTTCAAGGTCTCTTAAGTCACAAACTCGCCAGACATAGTTGTTCAGATGGGAAGAAAATCTGAGGCCGCGTGTACACATTAAGAGTGCAGGTATGAGAAAAGAAACCGTTGATTTCACTGTTCCATAAGAAAACCATGCATAGGATTAGGAAGAATAAATGGGGAATTGTTTTAAAATTCCCATGATTTGATCACCCATGTAAGTCTACTTCGGAACCAAATTAGGTTCGAAATATATTTAGCAGTTTTGAAGATAAAAGGGTTCTTTAGCCAATTTGGACAAATTGAGGTTTAACACCTTAATAACCTTGTTGAAAGAGGAGTAAATCCTTACAAAGGCTCCGAGAACACAGGACGTTCACATAATAATGATTAAAGTTACAATTTCATATTTTTAAGTTATATTTTTAAAATTTATTGAAATAAAGCCTTACAATTGATGTTATCTATAAACAGTCCTACCTTGTTAAAGAATAATCCTATTAATCCTATAATTCACTATTGCCAGTTGAGAAATTGGCAAAAATATCATTTTCAACTTCAAATGAAAACGTTTGAAGATAGCTATTCCATGGGGGGGGGGGGGTAGGAAAACAAGGGAGGTAATTGTGTTATTATTTCCTGTGGGAAATAATGCCTACGATCGTATAATAGTGAGTTGATAACCTATTGAGCAAAAGACATAGAAATAATTATGTTTTGACTTTCTTAGAAAATATGAAATTCTCGCTTTAAGGTATTCAATTTCAGTTAGTCTTTCCATAGCCTCATTTCCATTTTCCCGAAATTCCAATTCAACCTTCATTATGGTGGAATGATGATATATCTAAACGGTTTTTAAAATTGGAAAACAAATTGTGACCTCTAGAGAATCCACAAGCTAAAAATGCGATTTTTCGACCAACCAGGGTCATAATCCAGGAAGTTACGTTCATATATATGTGTGATTATCAAAAGAAACCAACCTTCATATACCAGATGTTCACACTATTTGCGTACAAGAGGCGGCCATTTTGTTCGGCAGTTTTGGTCCGATTTTCACGAAATTCAAACTCAACCATCATTAGGGTGTAACGGTGATATACTAAAACGGTGTTTTAAATCCGATAAAAATTGTGACCCCTAGAGGGACCACAAGCTAAAAACAAACCAAATCGGATAAAAAATTGTGATCTCTACAGTGTTCACAAGCTATGAACACGTATTTCAAATTTCGTCAAAATCGGATTAAAATTGTGACCTCTTGATATACCATATTTTTCCACAATTTGCGTATGAGGGGCGGCTATTTTGTCTGACAGTTTTGGTCCGATTTTCACGAAATTTGAACTCAACCGTCATTACATTGATATATTCAAACGGTTTTTGAAATCGGATAATAATTGGGACCTCTAGGGGGACCACAAGCCAAAAACGCAATTTTTAGTACAATCAGAGGCCATAATTCAGGAACTTACGATCCGATACGCGCAAATATCGACAGATCTGTGGGTTATAAACATGCATTTCAAGTTTCATCAAAATCGGGTGAAATTGTGACCTCTGGCGTGTCCCCAAGCTAAAAACGTGATTTTCCGTACATTCAGGGGCCATAATCCATGAAGTCATGGTCCGATACCTGCCAATATCGACAGGAATCGAGATCTTTGGGCGATAGACCTATATTTTAAGTTTCGTCAAAATCGGATAAAAACTGTGACCTGTAGAGTGTCCACACAAATTGTGGACGGACGTCCGGGTGGACAGGGGCGACGGCATAATACGTCCACATGAAAATGAGGGCGTATAAAAACCGAAAGGAAATATAGATCTATACTTTAATCAGATTGATGAGTCACTGTGTTGTCCATTGAGAATACTATAAATCAACATTTACAAAACACTCCACATTTTTTAAACTAGAAAACATATTTCAGATTCACAGTGTATGGTAAACACAAGGTACCAAAGATTCAACACAATAACGTCTACTTGTCTACTCAAATAATCGTTATATACATGGATCAGAGAGAGAGAGAGATGGGGTTTAGCGTACACTCGACTCAAACTAGGTCATTTCGGGACTAACACATGGTTCAATTTTATTTCAATAATTCGCTTGCGCGTAGGGGTCTTTAGCAGTGGGAGGAAACCAGAGGACCCGGAGTAAACCCACGAGATTGGACAGGCGATCCTACTCCTTGTCACGTAGAACCTGTGTGTTTGAAATCATCCCCCGTTAATTAAAATCCATTGCACAATTTAATATCCCAACGAATAAAAAAGTTCTCTCTTGTAAAATTGAACTCCCACAAACTTTTGACATGGAGAAATATCAAAATGGAAGCCGATTACGTCACTCTTCGGGAGAAATCATTTCGTATAAGGGGTTACAATATGTCACGGTTTGCGGTACTTTTACCACAATTCAAGTTTTGTGTAAGTCTCGGCTCGGTATTGAATTTGGGCGTTCAAACACATAACTGCCCGTATTCCTTTATTTTGTTACCATCTTTTGCATTCTAGTAAATTCTCTGCAAAGGTTATAACTGTACTTTTAGCAATATTTTGTTTTAATCATATTTTTGATTAGAGTCGGGTGAATGAATTTTCTTTTGAACATAAATGTGACACAAAAACAACGACATTCGTTTTACGGGTCTGAAATTTTACCCATGAATATCTTTAATCTGATATATAACATGATAGATCTAACGTACATGTACAGGGTATTTAAAATTATGGGACTATGCATGTTCCTGAAGCAACGACTGTGAGTTTTACAACATCTGACAGTAGGGTGACCCACCATAAATAAATATCTCCAAATATCTCGACAATAACGCCACAATATTTATATATATGACTAGCCTCAAATCAATTTCACACAATTATAGTCACTAAATAAACGATCATGTTGTACTTAATAAGCTATGGCCATTAATCATCTATAAATAATAGACTGAAAACTGGTTCCAAGTTACGTGCCCTTGTTTGAAATTAGTCTCGCTTAACCAGTCTATCGACCATTCTACGTCTGATTGACAGGTCGGGATAATCAAGACTACTTTTTTACGAACCATGACAGAGAGATAGAACAAAAAATTGAATTTAGAAATAAGCACTTTAGACAACTCAACAATTGTTTTAAGAAACTTGTAAAAGTAAAATGAAACTACTGCTAGTATCATGTTCTTGTCTAACCGGAGTGTTTCAGAGATATTATTTGTACTAAACCAAAAGATGCGGCTTCTAACGGTACAGTTAATGATAAAGCAATTTAAAAAATAAAACAAACGTAATTTCTAAAGCTGCTGTAATAACCAAGAAGCTAAATTTTACTGCTATTCAAAATCGTCAACAATAGATTTTTTACGGCTGTAATAGTTGATATATTTGTAGAGAATTGCACGTGCCATGGCTATTTATCGACTTCAAAGAGAGTGCGGGGTAGTCAGAAATCAGTTCGAGACACTCAACTGAAGCGTGCACATTTAGCCGTGTCGAGACCAACTTTCTGTAGACTGCACGGGTCACCCTACATCTGATAAGGGGGTTCAGGATTTATGTGTATCGCCTACAGTCCGCAATTCTTAAAGGGTCGTCTTGAAACTTTGTATACTTATTACTTATACCCTAAAGATGATCCATATTGTTTTTGGAGCATGCCCGTCTCCCAGGGGGTAAAACCACATCCAATTGTTGTAATTGTCTGTGACTCGCCTACCGGCCGCATTTCTAAATGGATCGTCTCGAAATTTTCCATACGTTTTCCTTATACCCTAAGGTTGACCTCTATTATTTTTGATGCATGCCCGAACCCCAGGTACAGAGTCATGCCCAATTTCATGACGGATCGTCAGGAAAATTTGCATACTTACTCCTTGTACCCTAGGTCATTCCTATTGTCTTTGGTGTATGTCCGACCCCCAGGGACACATCCACGCCCATTTACTCTATACGTGTCTGTTTGTCGCCTACAGGCCGGCATTCTTAATGGATTATTTAGAAAACCGTTCATACTTATTACTTATACCCTAAGAATAAGCTCTACTATTATTGGTGCATGACCGCCCCCCAGGGACAGAGACACCGATCCTCTTGAAACTTTGCATACCACAATTCTTCATTAATTGGTTTGGGTGTAGGGATATTTAGCAGTGGGAGGAAACCGGAGGATCCGGTTAAGGGGCGGTTTGTTTGTTAATATGTTGTCTGTAAACGCCTAGCCTTCTGTGCCTCTTGTCATATTACAGTCGTTGCAGCCATCTCAAATTTCATTCTCTTTAGTTTAAAAAGTACCTTATCAATCAAGGCAGGCATGTGGACGTTTATTACAGCGGTACCGGTGGTCAAGTTTAATTAAATCATTAACCGTCAATCGTGTTTAAATCCGTTGAAATTCTTGAGCATCCGATGGCATCGAGAGTTGATTGTGGTCCTGGCAAATTAATAAATGTCTAAATAATGTTTTATATAACATGTAAGGCCTAAAGAAAGACCTGTAATATGCAGATTAAACTCTTGCATACTGTATCTTTAACTAAGGTGAAGTCACGCGCTGGGTGGGAATTAAATAATCGATGGGGGATATTTTAAACATGATAAACTGTGTTCGATGATTGCGCAATTCAGTTAGAGAAACCGTGGCGACTGAAGCAAGTACTAATACCAAACAATTCAAAATGTCTTCATTTCGATTATTTCGTTTCTACATGCTACTTTTAACTTGTCGTTTCTTTATTTCATATGGTGCTGTAACATAATCATTTTGGATTAACCGTAAATTAACAGAAATAATAAAACCGCGATATTATAAAAGTTTTGATGTTGATACTAAAATACGATGTGGTGTCCTATGTTCTCAATTGTATAATTGGCGCGAACTTTATTATAAAAGTAATATATGTTACTGTTTGGCGCCAAATTATACACCATTATCTGAAACAATAGGAAATCTGACGATTCATGTCGGTGATTCTATATATGAAATGTTCCGAGGTAAGTTTTACTTCCATTTCATATTTTTCTTACAGTCATGACTGTTATACGGGCATATAATTGTTATATGTTTCATTTGTTTGCCACCAAATATATACACGGTACCTTGTTTTTCGTACAGTTATTTCGATGACCGCTGTCCAACAAAAGAATCAAAATCTAATTTTAAGAATCCGCTTTGAAATGTCCAGTATCTTCGTTTTCTTGATGCTAGTATACTCCCGAAAGCCCCAGCACAATTCAGAGTAGGGTCATTTCTTTTAATGGTATTTTGCAGACAGATCTGATTGTGTATCAAGAAATTACGTCATGTTTGCTGGTACTAATTACTGTTTGAAGATGATGACAACTCATTTAAACTGGACTGATGCTGAAAACTACTGTAAACAAGATGGTGGAAACCTGGTTTCTATGGAAACGACAGAAAAAAGGGCGAATGTTTTACTAGTAAGTGGAGGTAAGTTGATTTTATATTGATCAATACCGACGCCAAAATGGATTGCGAGAGAGAAGGGTAGACCTAAAGTTAATCACCTGGGGTCGGTTGCTCAAAACTAAGTTATTTTAACGATCCGTTCTACTCTAACGGATCGTTATATTGCTAACGGTCCGTTAATTTTCTGTTGCTGGAAATTCAATTTCATTATCCGTAAGTAACCTTCAAATTAATATTAAGTGATTTTCGAGAAATATTGTCTGAGTTAACTGGTTAGGGTTTTATCCTTTCCTTTCAGGTTATAATTTTCTAATGGGTGGTTATATACCCGTGGGTGCTGTTAGTCAGAAACTAGAATATCGATGGATCAGCAACCGTAATGAGCCTATCAACACCACATTCTGGAGTCCTGGCGAACCCAATAATGTGAACACTGTAGGTGATGATGCGGCGGAGGATCTCGTGCAAATGTACCCATATTGGGGTATAAACGACGTACCATCTTCTCTCATTGATCTATTTATGTGTGAAATTTTAACAATTAATTAATTAATTATTGTTACATCTTCTTTCACAAATGGGGGATTCATTTATGTTTGTGTCGTCTACACAAACCCACGCTGGATTGAACTTCTATTTTCTATGTCAAATTTAATCTCTATAATTCAGACAAATATTCTACGAATACTAGGAGTTTCTGGGTGACCGAGACTATGTCAAATTATGATTGCTTAACAATCGAGGTTTGAATTTAAATGTTTTGATTATTCATGACTTTGAGGTGAACGGATAACACAGTTAAATGGGTTAGTTAAGCAGAAATGTACATCAGTTAGTTAGCCTGCATGTTTACTAGTATGCTACTATCATTTTTATGTATCTAAAGATTTCAACGGCTAACCTCACATATCTGCACACGTTGACAAGAGAGCGGTTTATAAACTGTATTGAAGCCGCTTGTTAACACTTAGCTTTCAATTTGTTAAAGATACATTATGGAAGATTAGATAAAAAAAAGTTAAAAACTAGATAATGTAAAGGGAATTTGCTGACAATTTCAGTCATATTGATCCACCCTGAACCGAGAATTTAGCGATTGAATTTTGGGCATAGCCTCGATCATCATTACTAAAGTCGATACGATAAAAAAAACATAGTCTCGATTAGACCGGGTTCTAATCCAGTAAATATCGCAGGCTAGTGATTACATCGAGAGTTGATTATGGTCTGGATAAGTAAATTAATGTCTAATTTATAATTTAGATAACATTTCAGGCCTAAAGAAAGACCGTCAATTTGCAGATTTAGCTCTTGCATAATGTATGTTTAATTTGACGCGTAAGCTACATGATCAGATTTCGCATGTAAATAATCAACCTTGTCGTATTCCAACCTTTAACTTGTGAACTTTGACCTTTGCTCTTTGACTATAGTTTGCATAAACTTTATTGAATAAAAATTTTGTTCTATTGAACTTATAATTCTCTGATATCTAATGCGACAATGTATTAATACATCAGTGTGTTGTATACATGTAGTTCTAAGGTGACAATGTATTGATACATCAGTGAGTTGTATAGTTATAATGTGTAACCATATTATGATCCAAACCTTATATTGGTTTCAAAGAAGAAAACAAGTTCTGTTAGATTGGACAATGAATGAAATTCTACGGAAATAAATAATAATTTATTAATTTAAAAGGTTTACGTGATATCTTGACATCTAATTCATTCCAGACCATTCATTTTACAGAAAGAGAAAGAAATGGGGTTTAAGGTCCTCTGAACCTAAACTAGGTCATTTCGGGACTGTGATTAATGTATTGACATTGGTTTCACTCACCCGTTACAGCGACTGTGGGTTGATGGGCCTTATTGGTGTAGCACTACCGTTGGTTTAATATGGAAAGCGGAACCCAAAACTCACCACATCCGACGAGGGACACATCCCCAGCTACGCAGCTTTGTTTAGGCCTCAGTCGCCAAGGTTTGACTGGCCTGGATACTGTCGGAAATCGGTAATGCATTTTGTTCACCAAGTTAGGTAATAATCCCTGCCGGTATGCAAATTATGGTACATGTGTATTCCATATTTGGAATTCAGTACTTTTGTCAGTCTATGACGTAAGCAATTAGGGGTTTGGTACCCATGAAAAAGAAATACGGGGCTTGAATAATCAGACAATCATTTGATTCTCGGACAACCATTTGATTCTAAGAAGGCCATGATGTAATGGTTTCTAGAGTCTAATCACGCTGGTTAGACTGTACAGGAGTGGGGTGAGCCAGTACCGGACACCAAATAATGTTCCAGCATTAGGAATTTAAAAAAAACACTTTGCTTTGACTAATGAAATACATATTATAAAAAAATATTCAGTTCCTAGGTTCTAACCCCGCATTATATGCATAAATAAATACAAAATCACAGTAAGTAAAAATTAAAAATAAAACACAACTTTTATGCATATAAATATTTCAATACAAAAATGAAATAATATATACAATTAAAATTTATGATAAAATCCTGTCTCCTTTAAAAAGTCTAACACTTTACCATATAAACCCGGTTGGGCAAACATGTGATGTAATGACTGGCAACGGTAAAAATGCGATCTAATGTCCTTGAGATGATTTCACTCCATCAAAATGTGCTTAACTGTCAAAGGAACATGACAGTGTTCGCATTCTGGTTGAGGCTCTCGCTTTAATATGAAAATGCGAGTTAAAAAAGTATGACCAATACGAGAGCGACACAAAACAACCTCATCTCCCCTGTTAGACCTGTAGGAGCTAGGCCAATCTCCAAGGAGAGGCTTGATGTGATGAAGTTTATTGTGTCTCCAAGATCCCAAGACCGTTGCCAGCAGTCATATATAAAATGCTTTAAAATCTGTGAAGGGTAAAAGAAGTTATGATATGGGAAGATCTAAAGTAGACTTGGCAGCTAAGTCTGCTCGATCATTCCCTTTAATATCAACATGGCTGGGGAGCCAGCAAAGGACTGTGTCCTTGCCGATAAACTCATGTGATAGTAGCAGACGATAAATGTCTGCTACTAATGGGTGTACAAGCTGTTTATTGTTCATAAACATGACGTGTTTTAAATTAGAAGATGATTAAATGAACTCATGTCTGAAAGATGGCGTGGAGCTAAGAAGTAAATATGGAAGCAGCATGTAGAAGTCTGACAGCCATGATTCCAGGTGGCGTGACGTAGCCGAAGCTATCCGATCACCATCTTTGGAACCATCTGTGTAAATGGGAGTATGATCACCATATTTAGACCTCAGCTCTCGAAAGAGTGCCTGAAACACCGTGGAACTAGTATCTCTCTTTTTGTTTTTCGTTAGATCTAAATCGATCTTTGGATGCGATATAGTCCAGGATGGAGTACTAACCAAAGGGGTATTCGCAATACTGTCATGATTGACATCAAGCTCTGACAAAAGGGGTTGAATGCGAATACCGAATGGTGGAATAACGTTAGTTTCAATAAATAAAGATGTTCATGATATGGTCTAAATATAGTGTAATATGAAATATGATGAGGTAGAGATGCAATTTTTGTAGCATACTGCAGTGACAGTTTATCACGTCTGTCGTATAATGAGGGTTCGTGCGCCTCGACCTATAAACTCCCTAAACTGATTCTAAGTCCCTGGTTGTGTATGGTGTCGAGCTCTTTCAGGTAAGACTCGCGGGCAGACCCATACACAATACACCCATAATCGAGTTTGGGTCTTATTAAAGCTCGATATAATCCGAGCAAGATACGGTCTGCTCCCCAGTCAGTATTTGACAAGACTCTCAATATGTTGAGGGCTTTCAGATATTTTTCTTGTGTGTTTTTATATGGGGGATAAATGATCATTTCTTATCAAATATCACCCCAAGAATTTCGTTTTATCTACAACTGGAATGGGATTGCCATCCAGTATAAGTTCCGGATCAGGATGTAAACCTCTTCCTTGACAAAAGTGCATACACGCAGTCTTGGATTTCGAAAATCAAAATCTATTGTCAGTTGCCAATCGATGAATAGAATTCAAGCAAAGCTGCAACTGACGTTCGATTGTCTGCATGCTTGTCGATCCGTAACACATCTGAAAGTTATCAACATAAAGAGAGCCGTCGACCCCACGTTTAAGGCACGTTAGTATCGTATTATTTTTTATAGAAAAAAGTGTAGGAGATAATATACTTTCCCTGAGGAACTCCCATTTCCTGGGGAAATGGGTCATAGAAAATGGATCCCAAACGAACCTTAAACGACCTATCTTCTAAGAAGTTTTTAATGAAGATAGGTAAGTGACCCCGCAGACCGAGGTTATGCAGGTCGCGCATGATACCATATTTCCATGTGGTATCATAAGCTTTCTCCAGATCAAAAAATATAGCAACTAAATGTTGTTTCTGGATGAAAGCATCCCTGACAAACGTTTCAAATCTAACGCGATGATCAAGAGGGCTCCTTTGAGCCCGAAATCCACATTGGAGGTCAGTAATAAGGTTGTTGGACTCGAGGTACCAAACAAGCCTTCGATTGATCAATCTCTCCATGGTTTTGAAAATACAGTTAATTAAAGCGATCGGACGATAATTACTCGGTTTCGTAGGATCTTTACCCGGTTTAGGGATGGGAATTATGGCGGCTTCATGCCACAAGGGAGGGAAATTTCCATCAAGATTAAGAGTGTAGAAAAGGGTAAATGTTTTAAAATCTGGTAGTGAATTTCATCTGGATCAGTTGCAGTATCCCGAGCTCGTTTAAAAGAATCACGGAGTTAGGCAATGGAAAACTTGTCATTATAACTTACATCATTACGGTACTTACGGGAATTAAGTCGCCTTTTCTCCTGCTGATGTTTAATGCACTGAAAGGCATCTGAGGAGAAATTAGATGATGAATTGAATGAGAAAGTACTGGCCAGAGAATTAGCGATATCAGGAAATGTTAGGGTGGAATTATCAATATTTAGATGGTTAGCTGATAATGCACTACTTTTTGATTTTTAAGGCGTCTTAAAATACGATCACGCTTTTTAAGAGCGGATTCGCAATCGTTATTATACCATGGTTTATTGAAACGTTTGGGCTCAGTCGTGGTCTTTGGAATCGCCTGTTCAGCTACATCTTGAAGAATTGAAGTGAATAAGGCCACGGGTTCGTCAGCATCTTCTAACTCCTTTGCATCAAAAGAGAAGAGATACAAAGATTCGAAAAGAGCCCAGTCAGCCTTATGCAACTTCCACCTCTGGGTTTTTTCGACCGGACAGGGACCATTATTATCAATTAAGATTGGAAAGTGATCACTACCACATCACATAGATCTTCATTAACCCTCCATATAAAATCCTGAAACTGGACCGGAGAGCAAATGGTAAGATCGAGGGAAGAAAAAGAAGCTGTGTCAGGATATAGATAAGTAGGCGAGTCATCATTTAACAAACACAAATTATTAATGTTAATGAAGTCCGCTATTTGTTTACCTCTGCTATTATCATCTGGACTACCCCAGAGGGGATGATGACCATTGAAATCTCCCATAATTATAAACTGGAGAGGAAGTTGTGCAACAAGGTCATCAAGATCTCTGGGATTAAGATGTAAACTTGGTGGAAGATATACAGATCAGAGTGTTATAAGAATATGCAAAGTCACCTGCCTGTAAAGGCGGGTTGAGCGTAACTTGACTCTGAATAATAGAAACACCCCCATGAGCTCAACCATCATTATTTGAATACTGATGATAGCTAACAAAATGACAAAGTGTCAGGATTCCGTAAGAAAGTTTCCTGTAAACAAATAGCTAAAGGATTGTACTTTTCAATTAATAATTAGACTTCATTAAAATTTGGTTTTAAAACACGACAATTCCATTGAATAATGGAATTTAACATTGTCAAGGATGGCAGCTTCAAGGGGAGTCGAGGGGGATGACTTCTTGCTGTTATGGGAGGAAGTGTTAGGAATGATCCCAACAACTTCAGATTGAGACAAGGAAGATGAACCCTCGCCAGTCAAAGATTTAATAGTTTCGGTCGAGCTCTCACTTGTTTGAGAGGAGCTCGATGCGCCTTTATCATGATATGATCTGATGATATGATAGACATTTTCCCTTTATTTGGCCAGGTTAAATCTGTCTGAACAGAGATGCTTTTGGTAGATATTTTTACTGCGCCTGCAAAAGATTTCCCTTGGGATGGTTCTGGAAAGAGCGCAGTTAAGTCTACTTGATTTCGAGCATCATAATATGGAATTTCCCGCTCAGACATTAACTGTTGAATTCTTTTTTTTCTTTTTGCCATATTGGACATTCGCGAGAATAAGCTAAGTGCTTACCCTTGCAATTGATACAGCACAAATCCGTCAGGTGGCGCTCTCATGGCCATCTTGACCACAGCGAGCACATTTGTAACATCGAATTGGATTAATGATGTAAGAATCAACAGGTATGTTAAGAAAACCTGCATTGAGAGTCTTTGGAATGTCGGAACGATTAAAAGTGAGGATATAGGTGCTTATTGGAATCACCTTATCTCCTCGGCGTGCATTTATTCTTTTAACATGTTGGACGCCTTGAGAAGAAAGGTATTCCACCATTTCTTTCTCACTGCTGCCTTCGAGATCCTGACAGCGAATTACACCTCTACTCGAGTTTAATGACTTATGTGGAGACAATTTGATAGGAATGTCTGCTTAGGGTGTTGATTTAAGTAGCATGCTGTTCCTTAGCGCATTCTATCAAAAGAGTTCCGTTTTTAAGTATTTTTAGTAGCCTTGGGCTCAGCGGAATGGCGATACCTTCCATAGGTCAGTAGAGGGACTATCAATTAAGAGAAACCTCGGCCATGTCTTTGATATTTTTAAATTATTTGTAAATAAATCGGAAACGTCCTCTGTATTAGGACGCTTCTGTTTGTTTTTATTAATTTGTTGGGGGGGGGGGGCAGCGGTTGAGGAATCCATGAAATATTTTTTTTTTAAAATTCACCCCTCGTCGTCCCCCAGGTTACTTACCTGCCTACCATTGGGGGGGGGGGGGGGGCTAGCACGGACTACCAGTGCATTACCTCAGGGCTCGACGAGGGGTATACCCAAGTATAAATACTTAGCCAACCTGATTGACCCAAGCCGCCGCTCTGTAGAATGTACTCAGGACACAAAGGTAAACTTGCTGAGTCAAAACAACAAAGCAATGAAATTGGAAAAACGTACATTCTACAGAGCTAAAGACGACCAAAGCCGATTGTTCAGATCAAAGTGGGTCACTCTGATCTCCCGTTTAGGTGAACCATGGGCCAAAGTAATGTGTTTAAAAGAAAGGGCTCGCAAGCCAAATCCCCACTCAATTACCAGGATTCCACTCTCCACCGACACGGGTCGCAATGCACGGCAAACACGTTGCCCAATTACAGGGATCCTTTTAGTCGCATTTTACGGCACGTAGGACAAACGTAGGGTATATTGTTATCACCCCTAAGGGGGGTACGATGTACCAAATTGAGAATTCCTGAGACAATTTAAAGTGAAACTGAACTTTATAAATTAGTGTACGTTATAGTGTTTACAGTTATGTTTTATGTGGGTAGGTTAAAGTGAATTATTATAGGATGAACTTTTGGAGAAGCGGATTGTTGATCATATGTAATCATGTATGTTACTCGGATAGTAATCATATATATTTGCATGTTGCATGAGTAATTATATAATCACAGAGATGTTGGGTTAGAAATTGGAATATTTTTAAGGGTCTCCTACCTGATAATTTTGCATCAATCTTAAAAAATGGGGGTGGGGGGGGTAATAATATAAGTAGGGGATTTATGCTTTAAAGGAATAATATTGTTAAATACGTGTTAAATTTAAGACTTGGGCCTCGACGGAATGTTTCAAGTACACTAGCGGGAATGAATTATTGTCGAAATATCTATCAAATTCTCTCCTATTTATGAAATATTGTGAAGATAACAGGATATGGGAACTATGGTCAAGGATAAATGGTGTATTGTTCAAAACACCAGAGGGAAAGTTACTGTTACATCATTAGGCTCAAGTATCCTATCATCATTATTACTTACGTAATATTAGGCCATTGTATAATTGACAGGGCTATCTCAAGGCCACTGTCCATGTTAAAAGACTGATTTAGATTCTAAAGTTCAGGAGACACCATTTGGATTTAGTAGACCCCGTTGATTCGTAGGAGAGCCATATGATGTCGGGGATCCATCAGTAAACCCGATTTGATATAAAGATGTATTAAAGTAACTGAGAACATATTCTTAGTTGTTCTGGAGAAAAAAATGTACAACGTGAAAAGGAGTCTTAGCCAAGAGAAAAGAATTACAAAATACGACCAGAGACAAATCTAGACAAATGAAATGGGGTTTAACGTCCTACTGTTCTGCTCCTATACTGGGCTAATGAAGACGGGCATATGCCATACAGTGTGCTATGAGGGAAGTTTTGCCCGGGCAGCGGCACTATCGCCTACTCTTATATCGAATTCCAACTGCCAATGTATACACGGGACCTCGGTTTTTCGTCTCATCCGAAGGACTAGACAGCTGTCCTTGTCAGGCCCTCCGTTCTGCACCACTGACAAGGGGAAACCACGTCGGAAAATCCAGATGAACTTTCTCGGCCAATGCAGGGATCGAACACCCGACCTGCAGGCTAGCGAGCCAGACAAATCTAGACGATCACTAGCTAATAAAATATGGATTAGGAGAGGATGTGCGTCACACGTTGTATGTGGTGAGGTTTTTTTTATATCTGGAGCTTTCCAAATTTAACCAGCGACCCATATTGCTACAATAAACATATAATATATTCCAAGTGTGAACCTCAATTAGAAGCAACGCCATTGTATGCTATGGGGGAAATTTTGCCCCGACTCTCTGTCCTGCACCCACTGACAAGGAGGAAACACGATGTACATCCCAATGAACTTTCCCGGCCAACGCATGACCTTAATGTGAGCTTCAATGACAATAGTATATGAAATTAACTCTTTAATCTTTGACACGAAATGGCGGATGTGGTTAAAATGTCGAGCTAGGATGTACGCTAAGCATTTATTGATACCCTCTGACTAGCGACTATAGTAGCGCGATACGGGGGGTGAGGGGGGGGGGGGGGTAGTGTTGGATGGTCGAATGGTTAGAATAATTCTCAACTTTGCTGTTTACAAAAGCCGTTGAGCAAATTCTTAAGTATATAAAATTTTACTCAACTTGAGTATTCCATTCAATGGCGTCATCGATTCCGTATATCGCGTGCTGTAAATTCGCCATGTTATTTGTTTTCAATGCTACAAGCGACTGGAGTCAGCTCTATCTATTAGCCAATGAAATCGCTAGGAATAAAATCTATTTTTAGATACCGTTGTTTATCTTGGTAGAACTCCGTAATATTAGCCGTTTTCAATTAAAAAAAAAATGAATGGAAATTAAAAAAGAACATCATGATTATTATTGTACTTTATTCCCACTTGGAATAGAATAAATATTTATGAAAAAGATCGATTGAATTGTTGTTTTTCTTGAATGAAAACTCCACAGAAAAATGCTGCTTCTGATTACTAAATTAGGTCAAGTGACCAATGACGTTCACTGTTACGAAAAATGTAAACAAACCAATTCCAATGTCGTCTGCCACTTTTGGCACCAATTCGAAATGGAAGGCGATGGCAGGAAGCGGGAAGCTAATTGGTCAAACGAAGATGAGTTGATTTTGATACAAGAATGCACGAAAAGGAAGACTACGTTATTTGGGAAAATGTAGGGATGTGTTTCCTCTGGAAGAATTTCTAAAATCAAAGAAAATGGGTGGCAAGAGGTGGTCGATGCTCTGAATTCGTAAGTTTAGCCTAGAAGATGTAGACTACCCTACTTCTTATTCCTGAGTCAAAATTAAAATCAATATTGAAAGTTCAACAAGTTTAATCTTTATTAAAACGGTGATACTGATAAATAATAATAAATAATAATACAGTGACAGAAATTATCAATAACTATCACATTTACAGTCAAAATATAAATTACAATTTAGGAGTCTAACTAAATCTATATTGTTTACTATTTCAGACAATTTATAATAAAAAAAGAGGGACATGGGAGAGGTAAAAAGAAGTACCATAACATAAAACAAAGAAGTAATAACATTATGTTTCAGATTTAGATAAGGAACTGACAGTTAAAAATAGATTCATAATGAAAATGGAAAATCTTCAAATTTTCAGTAAAATTAATTCATGCCCTTTTAAAGCTTTGATATAGGCCTAATGAAATTAATGTTGATTTAAAAATCATGAGTATTTATAAAAAAAATGTACTATTAGCATACATTGAAAATTTATCTTTTAACTTTTAAAGGAAAAGAAAAACTTGATCAGGTGAAAAGACCAAAAACAGATGGTGGACCAAATCCAATTTATTCAGACGCAGAAGACCGTCTTTTAAACACCATGGAGGGCAGACCTCAGATTGAAGGCCTTTCATTTGGTATTGATACCGATGGTAGATAACTATTACAATTACATTTGGTATTGATACCGATGGTAGATAACTATTCCAATTACAATAGTAATAACTAATCAATAGGTATAGATATGTTATACTAGACAAAACATTGATACATCTTAATAATCAGTAAACCTACAATAAAATATGATATTTTCCTATTTAGATCTACAGATACTATCGCCAACACAACCACTTATTCATACATGGAATAATATTAACAGATACATACTCAAAATATTTACAGATCAAGCCACGGGTACAGGAACTGAAGATTTATATACTCTTGACAAGAGTGTGATAATAACACCAACACCAAAAAGGCAAAAAGGTACAATTCTTAATTATTCAAGTAATTCCATATAATTCATATGGTACATATCATGACAATTTCTTAAAAATAAAGACAAATACTTTACTATAACGTATCTTTTATCTGTTACAGTTTCAAAAGGATTAACTCCACTTGGGGAAGAAAACATCAAACTCGACAATTTGAACTGAAAAAATAAAAGAACAAAGGAAAAATTTGGAAGTTGAATATGAAATTTTATGCCGCCAAAGAAATAAATTAAAGGAATGAAACAATCGATTTGTTTAACAAGGTTTTGTATTCTGTTGACTTAATTTCGTAACTTGCTCTACTTAATTTTGGCTTTATAAGAATTTCACCTCAACTAGCTGTCATTTACATATATAAATAAGTATTTAATCCTTGAATAACTACATGTATGTATAGATTATTATTTTTCATGTTTGACTCCAGTGCGCTTTAAAAGTTTGAAATGAAACATAGATTTGTACTTTTCCACCACTGAAATTTGTTATAACTAAATTCGATGTTAATCTTTTAGAGATATTTAGTAACTGGGTTGAGAAATAAACTATAACAAATGAAATATAAGAAGAATTGCTAATATATAATCGATGTGTATTCTCTAAACATTTCCATACCTGTAAGTAGGTATTACATTTAATATTATCACCTATAATGTAACAATTATGAAAAGAATTTGGCGGCAATTTCGTTACGTTTTTTTACACCATCCAATGCTATTATGCGGTTATAACAGGCAACAGCCTCATCACTTCCGTCATAATCTAAATCTAAAAAATCAATATCTGATTATGTAAACTTGCACACGCAGTTATGTAAATGATAGCTTGCTGAGAACTTCTTATGCCACAATGCAGTAGAGCAAATGTTCTTTTTAAAACTACAAATGTTTGTTCAATTAAAACTCTAATTCTACATAAGCTGGTGTTAAAATTCTCTTCATGACTATTTGTTGGGTTTAAAAAAGGTGTCATCAAATAGGTAAAACATAGATATCCAGAACGATCAACAGACCATTGTGAATACCTACAAAATAAATTTTTAAAATATAAATTAAGATGACAGACTGATGATAGTCTACATGCTGATTTTTTTTTTAATTTCAAGGTCAACTACATGGGGAAATAAAATTCAATTTTAGCATGAACTGGGGTTTAATGGCTTATTTTCTTCTCTACAGGCCGAATGCAAATGTGCATGTCCCATACAGTGAGCATTGAGGAACATATTGCATGCACAGATGAGGTATTCTTTTGCGATTTCCTACTGTTGTTAATGACGGGTCCTTTAAACAAGAGAGAGTGTGTCCCAAAAAGTGTGACGGACGGACAGACAGACGAACCCATTTTAATAGTCCCCTGCTTTTTCGAAATAATGTACATTGACAATTCTATGTATGGGGGTCCTCGGTTTATCAGATAAGGGGGGTTGGATGGCTGAATGGTTAGCGTGCGCGCTGTATCATAAAGTCTGTCATTGAGTCGACTGGCGTGGTTTCGAATCCCCGGTTGTACGTGACAAGGAGTAGGGTCGCCTGTCCAACCTCGTGGGTTTTCTCCGGGTTCCTCCCACTGCTAAAGACCCCTACGCGCAAACAAACAACTACACACTTGCAATATAGACAAGAGGCCAATGCTAAGCTTGATCCAATATGGGCAAGAGGCCAATGCTAGGTTTGATCCAGGGACATCCTTGTTAGCGAGCCGGAAGCACACTTTCTATATACAGTCCATGCTAACTCAAATTTTAAAAAGAGTATGACTCTATTTTTTGGAACCTTGAAATAGACAAAAATGGTTCTAAAAGCTCATATTAATGTAATATGAATGTATTTAAAATTTAAAGTGATTTATATTCAATTTTTGAAGAAAATATATTGTAATTTATAATTAATTATGTTCGATGAAATACTTGAACCCTTCAAATTGAAATACAGTCGTTTACGTCTGCTTAATGCATTTTACACATTTTTTTTTTGAATCGGTCTTCCTTCACTAATTATATAATTACTTCCACATTTTGTTGTACGATATGTTTTTTTTTGTTCATAACAAAATGGCACCCGAAACCATTGGGTACACGACTCGTGTACTGATTATAAAATGTTAATTGTGTCTTAAATATTGGATATTAGGGTCCTATAGTTTCACAGCAAGATAACAACATCAATAATGATTGAAATTGATCAATATTGAATTCTATTTCGTGTTTTTAATTCCGAATATTATGGAAAGTATTAAGTTAGAGACTTAGCTCCTTTAAAGGTGATACATTTACTGTAGGTATCAGGCACTGTAATATTATTTCTTAGAAGTTATTATGTTTGCCAACCCTGCTGAAAGTCAATAACATAAATACAAAATATACATGTACATACCATTTTGAAATTGATTATTCAATTTACACTGGCGCCAAATCCTACTGTCGTGAACTGATCCGGGCCAGTTAGCACATAAAGAAGTAATTCTGAATTAGGAGTCACAAATCATCTATAAAAATAAAGTTACACTGTATATTTTATGATCTAATACATTAATCATATTTTAAACTTTCTTAAAGTCAAGAGTAATTATACAGGCATGATGCCAGGGCTAAATACATATTGCATGTCTTTCTTTTGGGCATTAAATGCTACATATATACTGAGCGCCATGGAAAACGCATCACTTAGTTTTTCGTATAACAAAATGATCCTGTAAACATACCTTATTTATTTTGCTTCTTATTGTGAACAATATTCAAATGGGAACACATCAATAACAACACATTTGTACACTTATGGATGTTTAATCTGTAATCAACGGTACAAAGTCAGAGGGGTCAAAACCAAAAGTACGACACAGATGTCAGTGCCGCGTGTGTCCTCCACGGGCTCTTACGCACGCTGTGCAGCGACGTCGCATGGAATTTACCAATGTTTGAAAGAAGGCCTGGGGCAAATTGTTCAATTCTTGGACAAGAGCAGCTTCTAAAGCAGCAATGGTGTGCGTCTGTATCTCCGATACAGACGGCGTCCAATCTCATCCCAGACATGTTCTATCGGTGCCATGTCCGGAGACATGGCTGGCCAGTTCAAGACATTGATGTTGTTAGAAGCCAGGTAGTCCATACTAAAACGGGCGGTATGCGGACGTGCATTATCCTGTTGGAAGTGCTGAAGTTGTGGGTGCGCTCGAAACATCGGAACAACAATTGGTTGCAAGACCTCATCACGGTAGGCTACAGCATAAACGCGACCCCTACACATGTGATAAAATGTGAAGCCTCCCCACACCATTACACCTCCCCCACCCCATCGATTCGTTACGAAGACGCAGCAGTCTGCAAGACATTCCCCAAGACGTCTCCACACACGTTGACGGCCATCAGCGCGATAAAGATGAAAGTGACTCTTATCACTGAAGAGCACACTTTGCCAGTCTACTCTTCTCCATGTCTGGTGTCCTTGAGCCCATATCAAACGCCGCTGACGGTGAGGATCCCTGAGGATAGCTCCAACATAAGATCGTCGTGCACGGAGTCCACGGCGTCTTACGGTGTTGGCACTTACTGGTCCTTGTCTTCCGACGACTGCTGCACCTGTTCGAGTCGCTGGGCGAAATCTGTCACGCAGATGAGTGACCCAGATGTAGCGGTCTTGAGCCTGGGTTGTAACGCGTTGTGGACCAGGACGTTGACGGTCACGTGTTGATCCAGTAACTCGAACACGTTCCACCAACCATACAATAGTGGACTGATGACAATAGAAGTGTCTGACAATAGCACGTGTAGACATGCCAGCCCTGGACATTCCCATGGCTTCATTCCGTTGATTTTCAGTAAGTCTCGGCATCTCTAGCTCGATTCCTTCACACGTCCAACAACAAATTACGACAGATTGACGTTTCACAGTTCATGTACTGCACATTAAGTTGAAAACATGCTTTTAAAGGGCTCACACACAATGCTGCACGTGAATATTGGGTTTTTCATGTGCATCTCGTGCAATTTTTTTTTTTTATGCACACGGGACGATATTTTGTAAAACAATAGTTCATAGTATTCTAAGGGTTAGGGTTAGGGCCAGTTAGCACATAAAGAAGTAATTCTGAATTAGGAGTCACAAATCATCTATAAAAATAAAGTTACACTGTATATTTTATGATCTAATACATTAATCATATTTTAAACTTTCTTAAAGTCAAGAGTAATTATACAGGCATGATGTCAGGGCTAAATACATATTGCATGTCTTTCTTTTGGGCATTAAATGCTACATATATACTGAGCGCCATGGAAAACGCATCACTTAGTTTTTCGTATAACAAAATGATCCTGTAAACATACCTTATTTATTTTGCTTCTTATTGTGAACAATATTCAAATGGGAACACATCAATAACAACACATTTGTACACTTATGGATGTTTAATCTGTAATCAACGATACAAAGTCAGAGGGGTCAAAACCAAAAGTACGACACAGATGTCAGTGGCGCGTGTGTCCTCCACGGGCTCTTACGCACGCTGTGCAGCGACGTCGCATGGAATTTACCAATGTTTGAAAGAAGGCCTGGGGCAAATTGTTCAATTCTTGGACAAGAGCAGCTTCTAAAGCAGCAATGGTGTGCGTCTGTATCTCCGATACAGACGGCGTCCAATCTCATCCCAGACATGTTCTATCGGTGCCATGTCCGGAGACATGGCTGGCCAGTTCAAGACATTGATGTTGTTAGAAGCCAGGTAGTCCATACTAAAACGGGCGGTATGCGGACGTGCATTATCCTGTTGGAAGTGCTGAAGTTGTGGGTGCGCTCGAAACATCGGAACAACAATTGGTTGCAAGACCTCATCACGGTAGGCTACAGCATTAACGCGACCCCTACACATGTGATGAAATGTGAAGCCTCCCCACACCATTACACCTCCCCCACCCCATCGATTCGTTACGAAGACGCAGCAGTCTGCAAGACATTCCCCAAGACGTCTCCACACACGTTGACGGCCATCAGCGCGATAAAGATGAAAGTGACTCTTATCACTGAAGAGCACACTTTGCCAGTCTACTCTTCTCCATGTCTGGTGTCCTTGAGCCCATATCAAACGCCGCTGACGGTGAGGATCCCTGAGGATAGCTCCAACATAAGATCGTCGTGCACGGAGTCCACGGCGTCTTACGGTGTTGGCACTTACTGGTCCTTGTCTTCCGACGACTGCTGCACCTGTTCGAGTCGCTGGGCGAAATCTGTCACGCAGATGAGTGACCCAGATGTAGCGGTCTTGAGCCTGGGTTGTAACGCGTTGTGGACCAGGACGTTGACGGTCACGTGTTGATCCAGTAACTCGAACACGTTCCACCAACCATACAATAGTGGACTGATGACAATAGAAGTGTCTGACAATAGCACGTGTAGACATGCCAGCCCTGGACATTCCCATGGCTTCATTCCGTTGATTTTCAGTAAGTCTCGGCATCTCTAGCTCGATTCCTTCACACGTCCAACAACAAATTACGACAGATTGACGTTTCACAGTTCATGTAGGGTTAGGGTTAGGGGT